>NW_026652295.1:12487429-13081297 GCF_009828535.3 Hylobates moloch | reverse complement strand
CCCCCGGGCCTTGCCGCGGGCCCCGGCCCGGCCGGAGGAGCCCCGGCCCCAGCTCTGGTGGCGGGCAGCAGCGCCGCGGCCCCCTTCCCGCACGGGGACTCGGCCCTGAACGAGCAGGAGAAGGAGCTGCAGCGGCGGCTGAAGCGCCTCTACCCGGCCGTGGACGAGCAGGAGACGCCGCTGCCTCGGTCCTGGAGCCCGAAGGACAAGTTCAGCTACATCGGCCTCTCTCAGAACAACCTGCGGGTGCACTACAAAGGTACTGGGCGTGTGTCCTGCGGTGGGAGTGGGGCACTGACCCGACGTGGCCGGCCGCCGCTGCGCCGCTCTCGACCCGCCCCCGACCCCCGCCCTCGCGGGCTCTGCCCTCGGAGGCCACTCGCCGCCTGTTGTGCTGCTCCGGGTGGGCGCGGGGGTCGCGGTGAAGGGTCCGAGGGTGAGGGGCGAGATTCTTGGAAGAGGAAGGTGAGTAGAATGCCCCAGGGTAGAAGGGAACTGGTAATCCTAGGCCTGGAGCAGGACACCTTGAGGGAATCTGGGATGACAGGACAGAACTGGCTTTCTGATTTCCTTGGGAGATAAATCTTGGGGCTTGGGTAGAGGAATCCATGGACTCGGAGTTGGGTTACATTGTTCTCCAGGTGGTAGGTCAGGCGTTCTCTTCTTACAAGGGGGGAAGAGAGGCACGATTCTGAGGTATGATTTCTAATTAAGAGAGAGCAGGGATACACAGGGGGAGGAGTAATCAAAATTAGGCCAGAGATTGTCTAGGGGGACAAAAGGACAAGGGGCCCAAGTTTGCCATCAATATATCTTAGTAAAAGCAACCGGGAGGGTAAGAGAAGGGAACCCCAGGAGCACCCTTTCCTTAGGGGAGCAGAAACCTACCCCTCCCGATTGGAAGTGCCCTATACAGGTCCTTAGGTGTTGATATTACATGAAGTCTTGTTGAAACGAAGATGGAACAAAATGCGGCTTAGTATTTTGAAGAAAATTGGCTTATGTTTTACACCTGCAGTTAAAAACAACAACCTTAGGCTTGTGCTTGCCCCCTTCCTCCCTCACCTACCTCTCCTAGGTTAAAACAAAGCTTGAAGTAAATCAGTTGTATATAAAATTATGAATTGCTATGGGAACTATTGAAATGTAGCCCAATTTAATAGCATGTATCAGTTTTCCTTTTGTGGAAGAAAAAAAAATCAACCTAACGTGTCAGCCTGTCTGAAAACAAATCCAGGGTTTTAGGCCCCAAACCTAAAGCAGGAGCTTTTACATTCACGGCAGCCTCACTTTGATTGGCTATAAAGGGGTCTACTCAGATCTTAGTGAAATGTATGTCGAGGGGATAAACAACCTTGTGGTTGAATTCTTAACTTATACGGGACTGAAATTTGAGAAGAAGCTTGATAAGTAAGTTACTATTTAATCAGAAAGGCGAGTGGCAATAGAAATCTACCAAATGATTTGGCTGCAAAGAATCACGCACATAGGCCTTGTTGAACATTCTTTTTATTCTTGCCGTACATCCAAAGAAGTACTTCTAAGTGTTATCTTCCTTAATCTAAACGTCTGAACATTTCATTCACAATATCAAATCTTTGTTTTTTCTCAAGTTAGGACCTTCTGTTAATTTCCTTGTGAAGTATTCTACTTTTATGTTTTAATTTGTATGAACGGTGCTATGTTATGAGGTGTTTACTTCTGATCTGGCTGCCAGAAAGCCGTTGTTAGATGTGACAGAATTTTATAATTTTAAATTTATGGTCGACAGTAAATAATTTGCTCATAAAATCAGAGCCAGTGTAGATGAACAAAGAATCCTAGATTTCCTGAGTTCTGCAGTCGTTTGTGGTTGTAGATATTTTACAAGACTGGGCCTCAGTTTCTTCCTGTGAGTGGTGTGTAAGTTGAGCTGGACGATTGGTAAGGAAATTTCCAGCTCTGAATTTCCGTGATGTCTAAGATTCGTGATTACTGTTTATTTAGTACTGTAAGGTGTCTTGATTAGTTTTAGTCTTTTACATAAAATTGATGGTTAGGTCAGAGAAAAATACATGTTTATGTGAAATTAGTTGGAGTTTGGAATGTTTCTGACACTGCTGTCTCAATTGTTTTTATTCTTGGCCTCTTTATTTCTGTTGTGTAATACTAAGACTCAGTTTTTGGGAACATAACTGTTTTATAAACATAAATCATTATTTCTGGAGAAACAGATTATGTTGTCTATTATCTTTTTTATTTTCTTTCCCTCTCTTCTATCTTCCCTTTGTCTCTTACCCCTTGTCAGAAATAGTCTTTTTCTCTTTCTACTGCCTCTTCCTCTTGTCCTGTTACTGTAGACTGTGTGTGTGTGTGTGTGTGTGAGTTTTCTGTTGTTACTGTTGATTTTCTGTGTGTGTTCTGAGAGGACCACGCCGATTGTAGTGGGCAACTCTGTCCCAGTAGCAGTAGCAGTAGCAGTAGCAAAGGAGAAGTATCATAGAGAGTGGATAATACTTTAAAGTCACAGAATAAGAAGAGTGAATTTTTATTTAACCTATATCATTGTGCTGCATTGATTTTACTTAAGTATTATAAGACACTTTTAACATTAAAAACTACTATTCATATATTCATGTATTACAGAATTTCAAAAGGGTGATTATAATTATTTTCCAGAGTGACGAGAATTTTCCTTATCTTTGAAATAGAAGTGTTTTGCTTTCTTTTGCTCCAAAGGTATTCTGTTTTTTTGTTGTTGTTGTTCTGGTGTTTTTTTTTTTTTTTTTGATGATAGGGTTTCAACTCTGTTGCCTTGATGGAGTGTAGTGGTGTGATCATGGCTCACTGCCGTCTAGACCTCCTAGGCTCAAGGGATCCCCCTGCCTCGATCACCCAAGTAGCTGGGACCACAGGCTCCTGTCACTGTGCTGGGCTAAGTTGTAATTTTTTTTGGTGGAGATGGGGTCTTACTGTGTTGCCTAGGCTGGTGTTGAACGTCTGGGCTCAAGTGATCCTCCCACCTTGGCTTCCCAAAGTACTGGAATTATAAGCCTGAGCCACTGTGTCCAGTCTCTATTCTGTTTTTAAGATGTTCTTCTAAATTGAAATGACTGCTTTTGGAAGTAGTATTGTTCCTTAAATGATTTGAAGAGATTAATGTTAAATAATACTAGACATGCAGATAAAGTTGATTGGATTGCAGAGGAATAACAGGGTATGTATAGTATATGTGAAATTTTTGAAAGGTCTTTTGCTTAGCAGTCACACAACAACTATTGAAAAATCCAGGGATAGCCCCTCTTATTTTTGAAATTGTTGTCAGTATTGAATAAGTACAAATGTGACAAGTTTAGACCTAGTTATAATGATAACGGGAAAATAATTTTAATGATATGACAATGGATTTAGTCTAAATGTTTCAACAACAGATTGCATTTTTATATGTTTCTAGTTATTACCACTATTTGGATATTTTATAGAGTGTTTTATATATACACACACTAGTGGATCTGGACAAGATCCTGGAATTTTCATTTTAAATTTTAGAGAGTGGTAGAACCTGGAGGTTAGATCTTCCCAGTCATAAGTAAGTCAGGATTGAAAATTTTCACTAACTCCAGATTTAGTGTTCTTTTCACAATACCATAGTATTGCCTCTTTTAGTTCATATGAGACTTAATTATCTCAAGTAGATAAAGTCCCGTGATCACATTTAGAACTTTTAAAGAATAGTTGAGATTGAAAATACTTACTCTGGGGGAAAAAGGTAACTGGAACACAGTGCTTCAGAAAAGTCCAGACACCTTGATTTTACTGATTTAAGACAGTTTAGAAGAAATGCAAGATAAATGAAAGTTGGGAATTATAGAAAGCAATGAAATCGTGAATTTCAGTGGGTGTGGTGGCTTATGCCTGTAATCCCAGCACTTTGGGAGGCCAAAGTAGAAGGATCGCTTGAGCCCAAGGGTTCTAGACCAGCCCGGGCAACATAGTGGGACCCCATCTCTATCCCTAAAAATTAACCGGGCTAAGTGGCACACACCTGAAATCCCAGCCACTTAGAAGGCTGAGGGAGGAGGATTGGTTGAGCCCAGGAGGTTGAGGCTTCAGTGAGCCATGATGGCCTGGGTGACAGAGCGAGACCCTATCTAAAAAAAAAAAAAAAAAAAAAAGAAAATAGTGAATTGCATTTTTTTTTTTTTTTTTTTTTTGAGACAGAGTCTTGCTCTATCGTCCAGGCTGGAGTGCAGTGGCACAATCTCTACTCATTGCAGCCTCTCCTGGGTTCATGCAGTTCTCATGCCTCAGCCTCCTGAGTAGCTCGGATTACAGGCACTTAGCACCACATCCAGCTAATTCTTGTATTTCTAGTAGAGACGGGGTGGCACCATGGAGTTAGTCAGGATGGTCTTGATCTCCTGACCTTGTGATATGCCCTCCTTGGCCTCCCAAAGTGTTGGGATTACAGGCGTGAGCCACTGCGCCTGGTCTAAAAATGTTCCTTAAAATGAAGGAATTGAAGAATTACTTGCCAAGATTTTGGGAAATTCGGTTTAAAAATGCCAGTTGGTAACTGCAAGAATCAAGTAAATCTAATAATCCTGCAGAACAATAGACAATAATGATGTATATATTTTTTTTTTGAGATGGAATCTTGCTCTGTTGCCCAGGCCGAAGTACAGTGGTGGCACTATGTCAGCTTACTGCAACCTCCATCTGGATTCAAGTGACTTTCCAGCCTCAGCCTCCCAAGTACCCGGGATTACAAGCGCCTGCCACCATGCCTGGCTAATTTTTGTATATTTAGTAGAGATGGGGTTTTGCCATGTTGGCCAGGCTGGTCTGGAACTCCTGACCTCAAGTGATCCGCCTGCCTTGGCTTCTCAAGTGCTGGGATTATAGGCGTGAGCCACTGCACCTAGCCTAATGATATATATTCTGCTAGACTAGACAATTTATATGTGTTTCTCACTGTTCATTTCTTCATTTATTTAATAAGCTTTTAGTGAATGTTTACTTTGTGCTAGGTTCTGGACACTCAAAGGTGGAGAAGATACTGTCATTGAATTCAGAGAGCTCAGAGGACATAAAATAGAGTACTAAGGGAAATATTATAAAGGGTACTGTGGAAGATAGGAGGAGCGTCTAACCCAGGCTGACATTGAAAAGAATGAAGGAAGTGTAGGTATCAGGGATAGCTTCTTGGAGGAGTCGAGGCTAGTGGTCAGTCTTAAAAGATGAGTAGGATGTAGGAGAAAGGGAGGGGCTAGGTTGCAAATGAAGGAAAAGCAAAAACAGAGAATTACTTTATGTGTCTGGTTTTACAAGCAATTTTGGGTTGGCATTTAAAGTATGTGACAAGGAATATCTGGGAAAAGATCAAGTAGGAGGCTTTTTTTTTCTTTTTTTTTTGAGGCAGGGTCTGACTCCATTGTCCAGGCTAGAATGCAGTGGTGTGATCTAGGCTCACTGCAACCTTTGCCTCCTGGGCTCAAGTGATCCTCTCACCTCAGCATCCTGAATAGCTGCAACTACAGGCATGCGCCACCACACCCAGCTAATTTTTTGTATTTTTTTTGTAGTGAAGGGGGTTTTGCCATGTTGCCCAGGCTGGTCTCGAATTCCTGAACTCAAGCCATCTGCCTGCCGTAGCCTCCCAAAGTGCTAGGATTACAGGCAGGAGCCACTGTACCTGGCCCATTTAGGAGCCCTGTGGAATATTTTGTTGAGTTTAGATCTTACTCTGTAGGAGATGGAGAATCATCAAAGGATTTTAAATAGGAAGTGACTGGCTCATATCTTCATTTTTGTCAGATTACGCAGCTGATTGGAGGATAGACTCAAGAGGTTACAAGAGTGGGAACAGCAAATTCATTTAGAAGACTGTCGCAGTAGACCATGTTAGAATTGACCTCAGCTGGGTCAGTGGTAGGGACAGAGAAAGACAGATATATTTGTGAGATATTTAAAAGTAATACTGAGAGGGTATTAGGAATGATGGTGAGAGAAATCAAGGAAAATGTTTGGGTTTCCAACTCTGTTAGGATGATGTTTGGGTCTTTAGCTGTTAGGCTCTTGCAGTGAACCATGAGTAAAATAATGATTGTGAAGAAGACTGTATTGCAGTATAGTTGGAGATAAGTAAAAATGGGAATCTCAGCCCTGTGATCTGACTTCATAGAAACCAGAAGAAGCCAAAGAAACAAGCCTTACAGAAAGAACAGGCTGTTCCTGGAGTTAAGGGGACTCTAAATGGTCTTAACAGTCATGACTTCATTCTATTCTATTAAAATGACTCAGCTCCAATCACTAGTTTCTGGTTGTTTTCGTATTTCTTTTTCCCTACTGACTGGCTTATCCTTTCCTTCCTATGTCAAATTCCTGAGAGACTTAACAGATTGGCCTGGCTAATTGCTATGATTCTTAGTTGGGCAGAGCTTTTTGTTACAGACTATGTTGTGAATTGGTGGCCTTCAAGTCAGGTGCTAACCTGTGTTGAATCAGCTGTAGGAGTGGTGGTAATTATAAAATACAAAATACCCTGCTGGTACAAGGATAGTCTGGGTCTCACTTCTTTCGGTAGGGACAATGTGTGAGGCAGTTCTCCTAGGAAGGGTTGGCAGTTAACCGTAATTGACCTGAAGCTTGGGAGAGAGGTCTAGGTCGTGACTGATTTAGGAGTCACTTGTAGGTGGTAGTTGAAACTCAGAGTATTTGAGAGAGGGGGGAGAATATGTAATAGAGTGAGAAAAAGCAGTGGGCCAAAGATGGGGACCCTGAAAAACACCAACATTGAAAGACTGGAGGGAGCACAAAAGAAATGGTAGGTCCCCAGACATCAAGGAGATTGGTGTCACAGAAGCTGAGCACGGGAGGGTGCAGCGGCTCACACCTGTAATCCCGACACTTTGAGAAGTCGAGGTGGGAGGACTGCTTGAACCCAGGAAGTTGAGGCTGTAGCCAGCGGTGATCATGCCACTGCATTTTAGCCTGGGCAACAGAATGGGACACTGTCTCAAAGAGCCTCCCCACCCTCCCTAGAAATGAGGAAGGGATATTTAGTGTCTATTGCAACAGATAGGTTTAGTAGGATAGGCACAGATAGTTTTCCACTACATTTGGAAATTAGATCATTGTGACTTTAGGAGAGCAGTTTGAATTGAGTGATGGGGCAAAAACCAGATTTCAGTGGGTTGAAAGAGTAAATGAAAGGACCAAGTAGAGAGGATAGTGAATAGAGATTATCCTTGAGAAATATACATGAAGGAAGAGATTAGACATTTCCTAGAGGAGGATGGAGGTTAAGGTAGGATTTTTTTTTTTTTCCTCTAATTTTTAATGGCTGATAGTGGAGTTACGTTTTACCTGGGGTTTAGCTTCTAACGTCAGCATAGAAGATGAAAATCCTACATATCCAAAACTATCCTTAAAAATTCCATTGGAAAGTATTGTGTTGGAGACCACTGTGTCATTTCTTAGTCAATCTTGTTTTAATTTGCTTGTGTAGGTAAAACTGAAGCAACATAAATTAAATGAAAATACTATATTATATTAGTCCAATGTACGGTGTTCTAGTAAATGTATACAAAATTTAACATTTTAACAAATAAAATTGATTAGCCTACCTGGTGGTTATTACTGTTTTTTTCTTGAGACAGAGTCTCGCTTTGTCAGGCCAGATCCCAGGTTTAAGCAATTCTCCCTCAACTTCCCGAATAGCTGAGATTACACACACCCGCCACCATGCCTGGCTAAGTTTTATGTTTTTAGTAGAGATGGGATTTCGCTATGTTGGCCAGGCTGGTCTCGAACTCCTGACCTCAAGTGATCCACCCACCTTGGCCTCCCAAAGTGCTGGGATTACAGGCATGAGCCACTGTGCCCGGCCTTTTAAGGTAAAAAATTATATACCACCAACTCTGGTACATTACTGATGATGATTATATGTAGCACAGAGGCATAGAATTTGTGAAAAGTGTACATTTTGGGGACATTGTCCCTTTACTGATTGAGGAGGAGAGAGTAGAGAGGAAGATAATGAAATACAAGCTCGAGAGGCCGACAGAGAGGCTTCTAGGGAGGAAACCGGTTCCAGAGTCCAGAATGGTTGGTCTTGGAGAGGAGAGTACAGACTGTCCCTCTGATAATAGTGGAAGAGGTGAAGACTACTAGGGACATAGATCACTTTGTAATAAAAGAGTGGAGAGTTGAATATGACCATAGCTAATGGCCTCCCGTTTTTTGTTTTTGTTTTTTTTTTTTTTTGAGATGGAGCCTTGCTCTTGTCGCCCAGGCTGGAGTGCAGTGGTACAATCTCGGCTCACTGCAACCTCTGCCTCCAGGGTTCAAGCCATTCTTCTGTCTCAGCCTCCCGAGTAGCTGGGAATACAGGTGTGCACCACCATGCCTGGCTACTTTTTGTATTTTTAGTGGAGATGGGGTTTTACATTGGCCAGGCTGGTCTCAAACTCCTGACCTCAGGTGATCTGTCTGCCTTGGCCTCCCAAAGTGCTGGGATTACAGGTGTGAGCCACCGCACCCAGCTGGCCTCCTGTTTTCTTGATAAGAGGCGAGATACTTTGCTCATGAATTTGAGTAGAGGATGTAAAGCTTAAAGTAAATGATGAAAATGTGGACTAGCCATTGAGAGTAATAGGGAATAAGCTGACAGAACATTTCTAAAAATATTGTTGGTAGCATTGACAGTGCTTAGTTGACATCATTGGTTCATAGCAATGGCTGTTCGTAAGATTTTGGACTTTATTCGGTGGAAGTCAACTGTCCAGTGTGGGAGTATGGAAGGTAGATTATAATACTGAGAGTGTCGTTTTCTGGTTGGATATGATAGAAGGATGGGCATATGAGGGAAATCAAGGATATTTGAGAGCTTTAAGTGATTACCATGTAGCCTGTCCTGGAAGAGGAAAAAGGGAGAAAAAAACACAAAGAGTTTGAGGAATTAGAGTTCCCATGATGTTGAAGAGGAAGTATAGATGTGAAGGCTTTAGAAAGGGGATAGAACAGGATGGTGTGTTCTGGAGGAAGATACTGGTGTTTCTGCAATAATGTCATGAATGCGTGGCTGGAAAACCATGTTTTCCACAAAATCAGTGCGCCAAAAGTAATAGGACTTATGTGAACTAGCTGGAGCAACCACTTAAAACCTTGGGAACTTCGTAAGCATTAATCAGAACACTACAAAAATTATAGTCCTAATAAAATAAGAGCCCAGTTGAATTTTCACTGTGCCCGGTATTACAGGTGGCTTGGTCCGTTGCAGCTTTAGACTCTGGGTCTTGGGCTTTTGCTTCTTCAAGAAGGAGTGATTGAAGTTAGAGTGGAAGTTAGTGGGAATAAAGAGGTTCAGGAATTAAAACGCAGGGAAAAAATAATTACACGTGAGTGTTAAGTTTGTAAATGTACAGGAGAGATACATGTTGCTATGGGGGCTTGTAAAAAGGAGCTTCAACCAAGTTGGAGAGATTAGAGAAAGAATATTTGAGGAAGTAAAGCTTGAGCTAAGATTAAAAGTGTGAGTAGGACCTACTCAGGCTAAGAAGGAAAGGTGGAGGGAATAGCATGTGTACAGACTGGCCTGATCAATGTGAAGAATTGAAATAGTGCTGATGTGGCTGAAGCAGAAAGGTGGAAAGTGCAGGTGGAGAGCAAGGCCAGACAAGACAAGGTGTTCAGGAAGCGTGTCTTTTTCCTAGGCCAAAGAGGAGGCTTTGGAAGGAATCTTAGTTGTATTGAGGGCTGGTGATAAAAGGACAGCTGATTTATATTTCCAGAAAGGCACTGGCTGGCTGCATGTTGGCGAGTGGAAGGGAGTGGGAATATGGGGTAGAATGGTTTATTCAAACTCTTTCCATCAGATTGTTTGAATAAAAAGAGCTAAACTTGTTAGCCTTAGAATTAGGAAGTATTACATACGTTTTCTTCTAAAGCCACATAGAAAACAGTACTGATGACTTTGTAGTTTTAAAAGTTTAAACTTTGGTAGTATGAGGTTGTTTTTTGGTTACCACAGAATTTGAGGTAATAATAAACTTTCAGGTGATGAGCGTTGTTAGAAATAGGCCCTTTGCTGCTGATATTACAAGTTTGAGCATCCCAAATTTGAAATTCAAAATGCTTTCAGAATTCAAAACTTGATTTTTATTTTTTTTTTACTTTTGGGACAGAGTCTCACTCTGTTGCCCAGGCTGGAGTGCAGTGGCGCTGTCAGGTCCCTGCAACTTCTGCCTCCCAAGTTCAAGCGATTGTTGTGCCTCAGCCTCCCGAGTAGCTGGGATTACAGGCGCACACTATCATGCCAGGCTAATTTTTGTATTTTTAGTACAGGCAGGGTTTCACCATGATGGCCAAGCTGGTCTTGAACTCCTGACCTCAAGTGATCCGCCCACCTCAGCCTCCCAAAGTGCTGGAATTACAGGCATGAGCCACCACTCCAGGCTCAAAGGAAATGCCCATTGAAACATTTTAGATTTTTGGATTTAGGATGCTCAACTGGTAAGTATGTGCAAATATTGTAAAATCTGAAAAAAATCTAAAACACTTCTGTTTCCAAGCATGTCGGATAAGGGATATTCAACTTGAACTGGTCTCATTTAAGAAATAGTATGAAACCTTATAATCTTGCATTTAAACTTTTCCTTATACCTTTTACATCTAATTTAAATTTTAATTTAAACATGAAACCTTTTTAGTTTTAACATTTACAGAATTTATCTGCAATTAGTGAATCATAACAAATATAATGGATACTTGAAGATTTATAACTGGTACTTTATAGTAATTTTTGCATAATGGAAAAATGTATGGGATTTTAATTAATGCATGGATTTAATATATGTTTCTACCAATTTGGGGTAGGGTATATAATGTGTAAAAATTTTATTTATTTTTTCTGTAGGCTCACGACAGATTACAGATTTCTTCATTTCAAAAAGTGAGGTTAAATAATACCTATTTCATAAATGTTGAAAGAGAAAAATCCATACAAAAGCACCTAACTCTTTGAGAGACTGTGTACTTTCACATATTAGTTTCTTTCTCTTTTCCCATAGAAGTAGCCAGAATAGGACATGGGGATATGTGAAGTGATCCCTGAATGTTCATTGTAACTAAATCCTTCATATGGGTTCAGAGCTCACACTAGATCAGGTTTCTTGAAAAATCCCAGCACAAGTCCTGGTTTGGAATTCTCTTTTAGCAGTGTGACTTTGGGCGAGTTTCATCATCTTCCCTTATATTCCTCAACTGTGAAATGATAATAAATAGTACCTACCTCATGGGGTTGTTTTGGATATTAAATGAGTTAATAAACTTAATGCTCTTAGAACAGTGCCTTTCCCACAGTATTAAATATATGTAACTATTACTTGTTATTGAGAATACTTCGGGATTACTTTATCCCTAAAAGTTTGGGTCACTCCCCTTAAAAAAAATCAGTGGATTTAGGACTGCAGTTAGATTTTGTTTAGATAATTTTCTGTAGATTTATTTGTAACAATCTAATTTTTAAATATGTAGTTTCCATGGCCTTTTCTCAGGTAACTTAATTATTTGAACATATTTTGACTGAAAAATGTGTTTTACTGCCACCATAATTAAATATTATTGCAAAGTGACTAGTGCGCAGATTTGTGCAATTATCTTCCGCTGCTTAGCTCAGTATATTATCTATTACCTGCATCATATGTTAAAGTAGTTTTGACGTGTGTAAATATTGTTGCTTCCATTTTTGTCTTCCTAGCCAAGCTTGTTGACTCCTTATGGTCACCAGGCTAAAAGAACTTCTGCCCATAACCCAAGTTTTCATGGTAATGGAAGGAGTGGCAGAATTCATTCCATTTTTTTGTGGGGGGAGTAGGGGGTGTGAACATGTACTAATTTGCATTGCAAGTGTAAACTTAAGTGTTTAATAATAATAAGGCATGTGTTGGAAATTCGGTAAATTTGGTCAAGTGTGTGGTAAGGGAGGATATGATCTCATTCATGTGTGATGATTGTATATCTTAAGATACAATTTTTGACTTACAAGGAGGTATTTAGTTTCAAAACAATCATGATAAATTTGAGAATTCTGCTACCCATGAAGATAATTTTATGGTATGACTGAAAGATTAATGCGAAGTTTGTATTGTGTGGAGCATATTTAACTAGAACACCCAAATAATGATTTAGAGTATTGTTTCTCATGCAGTCCTTTTGGGGATTATGGAGACTTGTGTCACTCATACTCTTTGAGTACTTTCTGACATGCTACTTCAACTTCTTTCTTTATTCTCCCATGGTTTTGTGGACATATTTTCTCTTAATATTGTCCACATGCTAGCTTTCAAGGTAATTTGTGTCTTGGGTGAGAGGTAGGGGAAGTGATTGTGAGTTTAGCAAACCCTATGGGATTAGAATTGAGGAATAGCTGGTTTTAAAAGTTTGAAAGCCATTATCTAACAGATTTTCTAAAATGTCAGCAGTGGCATGGTGTTATTTCTGTTGTTTAAAAAGAAAAAAATACATTTAGAAATTAGATGTATTTCTCAATAGGCTATTATTGGCCCAAGAGATTTTATGAGTCAGCTTTAATTAATAAGACTATATCAAAGAACAAAATTGTAAATTCTTAAGAAAGCTGTTTTGCCAATTCAATCTAATTGTGTAAGATTTCACTTAGAAATATACAATACAGATGCTTCTGGTTTAAAGAGCAGGCCTTTGGCAAGAGTGTACAGAAATTATATAAGTTATATGCAAATTTAGACCTGATAAAATTAAGATCTTTCCCTCATGTTCTTCATACAACCTTTTTCCTCTTAAAAATATAGTGTACTCTATAATGTCTTTTATTTAATTTGCATAAAAGGCTGCTAGGTTCAATTTACATATTTGGGTTCTGCAATCTTAATAAAACTAGTAATAGTGTGAAGAGTTCTGTGGTTAACTTCGGCTATTTTGCATATTGGGTTCATGGTGATGATAAACGTTTTATTGAGTATTTGAACTGATAGGAGCAGAAATTACACGTCATTCCAAAAACCTATATGTTCCTGAATTGTTTAAGGTTTTCATTTTTCAGTGAGTATCTCATGTGACTTCTTTTTTCCTTCCTGTTTCATATGCAGGTCATGGCAAAACCCCAAAAGATGCAGCGTCAGTTCGAGCCACGCATCCGATACCAGCAGCCTGTGGGATTTATTATTTTGAAGTAAAAATTGTCAGTAAGGGAAGAGATGGGTAAGTGTAAATTTTGATGAGAAAAATCATTTGCTAGTTTTTTTGTTTTGATTCATAATGTTTATGATGTAATTGGAAAGTTGGAATCCTGGAAATTTTGATAATTGGAAAAGTGGAATCTGAATATTTCAGTATAACAGATTGGATCTGGTTAAGCTTAAATACTAGCTGAAGTTAAAGCTTGAGGTGGTGATATTAACTAAGCTTTTCTGGTAGGTATATTATTAAAATGGAGAATTGGAATTAAAGAATGAAGGGATGGTGACTCATTTTCCATGACTTTTCTTACACTGCTTTTTCCTGAATTCTGCTAAGAAGTTAAATCCTCTCAAAGCTAGTAATCATAGTCAGTTGGTGATTCATAGGTATTTTACAGATGTTGGGCTTAGAATTTTAGGTTTCACCTGGGAAATGTGTATTTGTATGCTGTCAACTAGAGGAGATTTTCAAGGTTTAGGATGTGGTTTAGAAATTTCCAAATGAGAATTCAATGGTAGGGCCTGGAACCAAATTTTGTGTCATTGCTTTTCAGCTTGGGATTGGTGTGTGGTTTGTATGGATATCAGAATCACTTATGAGACTATTAAAAATATAGTAATTTTTTGGGCCTTACCCCAAAAGTTCCTAAGTTAGCATTTTTAGAAGTAGAGCTTTGGGCAAGATAGGCATTTTGAGAAAGCTCCACACTGAATTTTGGTGCCTATCCGTGGTTAAGCACTAATTACCTAGAATCATTGGATCTATCCTATAGTATTTCCTGATAACTTGATTGCATATCAGAGGTCTCTTAAAGCAGTCATAGGGTCATTAGTTGAGTTACCAAGACAAAGCTATTGGGCTGTGTGGATAAGTTGCCCTGTGAGGTCAGTCAGATGGACCTCAAATCAAACCCCTCTTAGTGGTCCTCCTGTGTTTAATTAACCAAATAAGTGTATTCAGTAGATTACTCCTTTATCGGCTGAATATTCTCGATGTCAACAGTATGAGCAACAGAAAATAAAAACTTGGCATTCAGTGACAGCTTTTTATGTAACTGCCTCAGTTTTCTCAGGGTAATCAAGCCAAAGAGAAAATCAGAGATGCCAAGGATAGAGTGGTTGAGAGAGGCCCCATATTGAAAGAGGCACACGATTGTCACCATTTCTCACTTTACAAGCTCTATGATCAGTAAGCTGATTCTTTTTATACTTCAAATTATATGAACTTGACCTTATATTTGGCTGCAAATACCCTGATGATTCTCGAATCTAATGCTGCATCTTAGCTTATTCCCTTGAGCTCCAGACAACATGTCTAACCAAATGTTTGCATTTGAATGTCCCGCAGGCATTTAAATTTAGCTTGTTTAAAATCTTTTCCTGAGAAGGAAAAAAAAAAAAAAAAATTTGGTTGGTGGTTTCACTATTGCTAGAAACTTGAGAATTTCCTGCTTTTAACTTTTCTGTTCATCTCTACTGCCTCTCCCTTTGTCAGATCTCAATTATTTATCTGCTGAATTACTCTGAGATAGCCAGTTGCTCCCTGTTTTGCTCTTATTCTAGTCTATAACTGTTAAGTCAGTGTTCTTAGTAATACAAAACTGAATTGCCTTTACCCATTTTTTGAGATCGTTTGGGACATCTGTTGCTTCAAGGATAAAATGTAGAGCTTCTTAACAGGACCCCTCGGATCTGACTAGCTCTTGCGTCATTTTTCAGTCTCTTTGTAGCCAGGATCCCTTATCCTTTTAAAATTAGGTATATTTACATATAGTAAACTTTATTCTTTTTAGTGTACAGTTCTGTGAGTTTTGACAAACATTGTATAGTCATATAACCACCATCGCAGTCGATACGGGAGACTCCCCTTATCTGTGGGGGATACATTCCAAGACCCTTTGTGGATGCTTGAAACTGCAGGTAGTACTGAACTCTATATATATATTATGTTTTTTTTCAGTCTCATAATTGAGAGGGCTACTCAGTGACTAAAGGGCATGTGGTATATACAGCATGGATGTGCTAGACAAAGGAATGATTCCCAGGTGGGGACAGGGTGGGACTGAATCCAATGGCATGAGATTTTATCATGTTACTCAGAATGGCATGCAATTTAAAACTTACAAATTGCTTATTTCTGGAATTTTCCAGTTAATATTTTCGGACCTCAGTTGACCGTGGGTAACTGAAACACTGAGGAAAGCAAAAACACAGATAAGTGCAGACTGCTTTATATAGAACAGCTCTATCATCCCCCAAAATTCTGCCATACCCTTTTGTAGACAACCCTTCCCCATCTCTAGCTCCTGGTAACTGTTGACTGCTTTTCTGTCTCTATAGTTTGGCCATTTCAAGAATGGCATGTAAATGGAATCATATAGTTGTAGCCTTTTAAGTCTGGTATCTTTCACTTAGCATAACACATTTAAGATTCCTCCCTGTTGTATATATTCATAGAACAGTCCTTTTTAATCTAATTGTGTAGATGAGTGAACCAAAGTTTGCTTTCCCACTCCCCAGTTGAAGAACTTCTCAGTTGTTTCCAGTTTTTTGACTGTAACTGTAAACATGTATATACAGGTTTTTGTGTAAACATAAGTTTTCTTTTCACGAGTAAGTATCTAGGAGTGGGATTGCTGGATTGTAGTTAAGTGTATTTTTAACTTTATAAGAAACTGCCAAATTGTTTCACAAAGTGGCTATACTAGTTTGCAGTTCATTTTTTTTTTTTTTCCTGAGCCAGAGTCTCACTCTGTCGCCCAGGCTGGAGTACAGTGGCACGATCTTGGCTCACTGCAACCTCCGCCTCCCGGGTTCAAGCAATTCTCCTGCCTCAGCCTCCCAAGTAGCTGGGATTACAGGCGCCCACCACCACGCCTGGCTAATTTTTGTATTTTTGGTAGAGACGGGGTTTCACTCTGTTGGCCAGGCTGGTCTCGAGCGCCTGACCTCAAATGATCCGCCTGCCTCTGCCTCCCAAAGTGCTGGGATTGCAGGCATGAGCCACAACACCCAGCCTCTAGCTTTTTCATATATACGTTCTTCATATATATACTTTTTTTTCTCCTGAGCCAGATAGTAAGTTCCTTACAGATATACTTCGTGTGTTTCATGTGCTTGTTGAGTGACAGAAACCAGCCATGCTGTGGAGAGAGATGATATCCGCCGCCACCCCCGGCTAATCTTTTGTGTTTTTAGTAGAGACGGGGTTTCACCATGTTGCCCAGCCTGGTGTGGAACTCCTGAGCTCAGGCGATCTCCCCATCTTGGCCTCCAAAAGTTCTGGGATTGCAGGTGTGAGCCACTGTGCCTGGCCCACTAGTTTGCATTTCTACCAGCAATGTATGAGAGTTCCTGTTGATCTTAGCACTAGGTATTGTCATTTTTTTTTTTTTTAATTTTTAGCCATTATAATAGGTTTCTAGTGATTTCTTGCTGTGGTTTTAATTTATATTTCCCTAATGACTAATTATGTTGAAGAATCCCTAATTCTCACCTGCTCTTCATCTATAAGGTACCATTTGGAGTTCTCTGACTACGCATGCTGGCTTATATTTCTAGTTCCTTATGCATGCCCTTCCTTCACCTTTTCTTACCCCTTTCTCTATTTGCCTAGCTAATTAATTAGTCTTCAAGTCCTAGTTTAGGAATACCTTTCTTATGGCATTTTCTCCCTAAAGTAGGAATATGCCTTTTCTATGCCTCCTTTACATTTTGGCCAGACTGTAATTATGATATTTATATTGTTTCAATTGTCTGTTTACTGCCAACATGACCCTATAGATAGATTTGAGAGTAAGGGACTATTTTAATTTCTATAACTCCAGTACTTAATTTATATCTAGCTTTTAAAGGTATGAATAAATGAATGGATTAGAAGTACTATTTCTTGTATGTTCTTGGAGAAAAGTATTGTTTTTTTTTGCTTTGAGACAGAGTCTTGCTCTGTTGCCCAGGCCAGAGTGCAGTGGCACGATCTTGGCTCACTGTAACCTCCACCTCCTGGGTTCAAGCAATTCTGCCTGTCTCAGCCTTCCAAGTAGCTGGGATTACAGGCATATACCACCATGCCTGGCTAATTTTTGTGTTTTTGGTAGAGATGGGGTTTCACCCTGTTGCCCAGGCTGGTGTCAAACTCGTGACCTCAGGCGATCCACCTGCCTCCACCGCCCAAAGTGCTGGGATTACAGGTGTGAGCCACTGTGCCTCGCCCCCCCTTTTTTTTTTTTTTTTTTTTTTTTTTTGAGATGGAGTTTCGCTCTTGTTGCCCAGGCTGGAGTGCGATGGCGTGATTTCAGCTCACTGTAACCTCTGCCTCCCAGGTTCAAGTGATTCTCCTGCCTCAGCCTTCCAAGTAGCCTGCCTCAGCCTTCCATGCGCCACCACGCCCAGCTTATTTTGTGCTTTTAGTAGAGACGGTGTTTTGCGATGTTGGCCAGGCTGGTTTCGAACCCCTGACCTCAGGTGGTCCACCCACCTCAGCCTCCCAAAGTACTGAGATTATAGGTGTGAGCCACTGCACCTGGCCAAACTTGTATTTCTTTGGTCACATTCATTTATCTCTCTGGTAAACGTGTCGAACAAAGTTCTAGGCCCAATCCATTGTTTTTGGAAGCAAAGAACAATTCATTTATGGAAAAAAGCAACTCGTATTGCTAATTTTGGCCAAGTGATGTTTTTCTGGAAAAAAGATTCTTTCCTAAAAATCTCAACATCTTTGTAAAGCATGGACCAGAAAGAGTAGCTGTTAGGCACCTTTTGTTTGCAATCACGTATGCCCATCTGAGAGTTTATTGTGCTTAATTTAAAACTGAATTTTCGCCGGGCACGGTGGTTCTAGCCTTTAGCACTTTGGGAGGCGGATGCCGGTGGATCATGAGGTCAGGAGTTCTAGACCAGCCTGGCCAACATAGTGAAACCCCGTCTCTACTAAAAATACAAAAAATTAGCCGGCCGTGGTGGCAGGCACCTGTAATGCCAGCTACTTGGGGGGCTGGGGCAGGAGAACCGCTTGAACACAGGAGGCAGAGGTTACAGTGAGCCGACATCATGCCACTGCACTCCATCCCAGGTGACTGTGTGAGACTCAGTCTCAAAAACAAACAAACAAACAAAAAAAAACACTGAGTTTTCTTTTAAACAAAGTGTTTATCCCAGATCTCAGTTTTTAAAATAAATTGTCCTTGGCAACAAATTTTCTCATGAAATGGCAAGAGTTGGGTGTGAATTGCCACTTTCAATAGGGTAGAAAGAACTGGTGTTAATGTATTATGTGCTTGTAAAGACTTTTAATTTCTCCTATGGTGTATATTATTTCTGGATTTACCCTGGAAAATTAGGAATATGACTGTCATGGTTGTTACTTGTATTCCTTTATTGCCTAGAAAATGAGACCTGAAGAAAGTTCCTTTTATTGAGTGAAGGAATATATTTCATTTTCTGCCATAGTTTTCATTTAAACTGAACCTAAGTTTTGTATATGTGCAGATAAATAAATTTTTTAGGACAAAATAGTCTGTTTAGATATTATTAATTTAAAAATAAATTCTAATGCATTTCACTAAATCACTTTATCTACATGACTTTTTTTTTTTTTTTTTGAGATGGAGTCTCTGTCACCCAGTCTGGAGTTCAGTGGCGCAATCTTGGCTCACTGCAACCTCTGGCTCCTGGGCTCACGGAATTCTCTTGTCTTAGTCTGTCCTAGTAGCTGGGATTACAGGTATGCCCCACCACACCCAGCTAATTTTTGTATTTTCAGTAGAGACGGGGTTTCACCATGTTGGCCAGGGCGGTCTTGAACTCCTCACCTCAAAATGATCCACCCACCTCGGCCTCCCAAAGTGCTGGGATTACAGATGTGAGCCACCATGCCTGGCCCTGCATAACTTCTTTAGGGCATATATTTAATGAGTGTGTGTTTACTTTCCCTTATTTTAGTGATCATTGACCATTGAGATGAATTTCTTTAAGGAATCTGTATCTTAGGTACTTTCAGTTCAGGGATTTCATTCAAATTTTAAATTATGCATATTAATAGAGGCAGTGGAGATACAGTTAATTCTAAATGTGAGAGATAATAAAATTTTTATTTGAAAGTTTTTAGAATTATTATTTATTATGAATGGTATTTTTAGCTCTTCAAACAAAATATTGATGCCACTTTTTGACAGTGTTTCAGTGAGAACTGGCAAGTAATTCAGTCTGTTCTGTTCCTGAATTCTTCTGCTGATAATAAATTGCACTCTTTCAGAATGTTCCTTTTATGCTTGCTGACTTTCTAGATTATTTCTGAGGGGGAGCAGGAGAACAAAGGTCTTTCTTCCTGTCTGGCCTTAAAAGGCTTTGAAAACTAGAAGGATCTTTCCTTCAAGGTTTGATTGGTTGTAAGCAGCAAATGGAAGCACAGGGTAAATGTGAACAAAGAGTAAACAATATATTTATTATAAGCAATATATTTATTTAACAAATATATGTTGAACACCTATGATATATCACATTGTCGGCAGCTGAGTGGGGATAAGAAATTATTTTATTGATTTGTCTTATTCATAGTTCTTACTAGAGGACCTGACATTTAGTACAAACTCAGTTAATACAGTGAGTGAACTGAATGTGGTCCCTGCCCTTGAGGAAGATCAAATTTAGTGTAGTCATATGTCGCTGAACTACGGAACATGTTCTAAGACATGAGTCTTTGGGCGATGTTTTTTTATGAACATCATAAAGGGTGCTTACGTAAACCTAGATGGTATAGCCTACTACATACCTGGGCTGTACCTACTACATATCTGGGCTGTCCAACAAAGGACTATATATGTATATATATATATACACACACATATACATATATATATAAAGGACTATATATATATATATATAAAAGACTATGTATATAGATAGATATATAAAGGACTATATATATCTATATATATATAAAGGACTATATATATATATATATATATAGTCCTTTGTTGACCAAACTGTTGGTATATGGTGTTTGGAAGATATGGTGGGACAAGGCAGGAAGCAGAAATATGCAACTCTAAGACATAATATACTAAGTACTTAAGAATGAGACCATATATGGGAAAACTGAGGAGAGAGTAATTAATTTTGGCTCAAGGAAACAGATTTAGACGGGAAGTAGTAGTTGGTAGACCTTACAAAATGAGTAAGAATTTGAGAGGCCTTTTTGGGAAAGAACATTCCAGACTATGGTAAATGGCCAGAATAGTCTCACAGGAAGAGTGCAACTTTGTGGTCTTTGGCAGAGATACATGGTTCAGTATTGTTGGGGACTTGGATTATAAGGAAGAGTTACAAAAGTAAGAATAGGCTGAGCGTGGTGGCTCATGCCTGTAATCCCAACACTTAGGGAGCCCAAAGCGGATGGATCACCTGAGATAAAGGGTTCGAGACTAGCCTGACCAACATACAGTGAAACCCCATCTCTACTAAAAAGTACAAAAATTAGCTGGGTGTGGTGGCACACGCCTGTAGTCCCATCTACTTGGGTAGCCAAGGCAGAAGAATTGCTTGAACCCAGGATGCGAAGGTTGCAGTGAGCCGAGATCACACCACTGCACTCCAGCCTGGCAACAGAGTGAGACTTCATCTCTCAAAAAAAAAAAAAAAAAAGGAAAAAAAGTAAGAATGGAATCAGATGTTATAGAGCCTTGATGATAGTTCTAGGGTGAAATATACTCTATAGGTAGAAGGGAGCTTTCAGTTTTTTGTTTTGTTTTTGTTTGTGACAGTCTTGCTCTGTCATCCAGGCTGTAGTACAGTGGCACAATCATGGCTCTCTGTGGCCTTGACCTCCCTTACTTAAGTGATCCTCCTGCTTCAGCTTAGCCTCCCAGGTAGCTGGGACTACGGGTGTGCATCACCATGCCCAGATTTTTTTTTTTTTTTTTTTGGTAGAGATGGGTCTTGGTATGTTGCACAGGCTGGTCTTGGTCTTGAACTCCTGGCCTCAAGCTATCCTCCTGCCTCCCTAAGTGTTCGGATTACAGGCACATGAGTCACTGCACCCAGACTGCCTTCAATCTTTTTGAGTAGGGAAGATATATGATACCTGCTTTAGAAAGATAGTACAAAGTCAGGAGAGGATGAAGTGTGTGATGGCGGTCTGCAAAACTGCTATAGAGTGTACGGGCTAGGGCTAGGAGTTAGGTTGTGAGGTGGTTTCCTGAGGATAAAGTATGATAGAGATTAAAAAAAAAAAATAACAGGAGGAAAATAACAGAGGAGGAGATTTAATTTGTCAAGTACCTGTTATGTGCCAGATACTGTGCTAAGAACCTAGGATTGACAAAGATGGAGACAGGGCTGTAAACATGGCTGAGAAAGGGTACCTACTTTCCAGAAGTTTGCAGGTAAGAAGGGAAATGAACATGTAAATAAATAATAAAATCCAGTATGAGATACGCAGTAGTAGACATATAAACAAATTAGAGAAATATGTTGGAGGAAGTAACCAACTCTGTTGGAAGACAGGGTGGTGATCAGGGAAGTCTATCTAGGAAGCTTACATAAAATTACAGAAGAGGAATACAGTTAAACATAAGCTTCTCTGTCCTTCAGTTGCTCAGGTATCCTTCACAAGATAGGATATGAACAGAGATTTTAAAGATTAGTAGCTGTTTTAGAAGCTGACTAGTTACTTTTGTTGAGAAATATAGTGGAGATATAAATCTTGGCTCTGCTACTTAACTAGTTCTGTGATTTTGTATTTTTTGACAGATTCTCTCAGTCTGTGAAAAGGAAATAATAGTGCCAACCTCATAAGACTAAATTACGTAACTCACTTAAAGCACTTATTAGAGTACCTGGTGTGAAGCAAACTCAAGATAGCTTGATGCTGCTCTGAAAAAAGATGCCTGGTGCACGGCAAACTCATGTCTTCTTGCCGCTGCTGCTGCTGCTGCTGCTCCTGCTGGAGGAAGCTCAGCATAAAGTTTTGTGGGAGGAATGTGTCTGGAGATGATCATGAAGGGACTTCTAATGCTAGTGGGTGTTACCTTTTATCTTTCAGGTGCTAGTTTTAAGCAGGGAATTATATGGTTGGATTTGCTTTTTAGGTAGGTTATCTGAGGGTAACAGGGAAAATAGATTTGAGACTGACTTCCAGAGATCAGTTGGGTTATTGTAATAATAAATTGAGTGTTTAATCTGTGTGGTGGGGTTGGAGAGGAAAGTAGACAGATTTGTTAACTAATTAGGACTTAATTTTTTACATGAAATCTGTCTTTATTTCCTTGATTAGGAAGTAAGAGTAGTAAGTACGTAAAGAGTTGTTGAGAGAGTGTTAAGAATGACTCCCTAGCTTTTGGCTTAGAAGATTAAATGGATAGTGATGTGACCAAACACATCAGAAAATACCAGAAGGGGATTTTTTTTTTTTTTTTTTAAGAGATAGGGCCTCACTTTGTTGCCCAGGCTGGAGTACAGTTGTGTGATCATAGCTCACTGCAGCCTCAAATTCCTGGGCTCAAGGGATCCTCCTGCCTCAGCCTCCCAAAGTACTGGGATTACAGTTGTGAGCCATCATACCTGGCCAGGAAGTGGATTTTTAAAGAAGATGATGATGATAACAGTGTTTGAGCTGCTAGGGGACTCCCAGAAAATTAATAGCAAAGGCTTTGACTAAAAATAAATGAGATTTAGGAGAGTAGGGCTGAAGGTAGATTTTGGAGTTGTCAGAAGGTAAGTTGTTAAAGCCATGGGAATTGATAGGATCACCCAAGTATGTAGTGTAAAAAAAAAAAGAGGGCCTAGGGTGGACACCTGAAAAACTGAATTTAAAGGACATGTAGAAGGAGGGAATTCATCTGAGATTCTTTTCATGTACTTATGAATTTTTTTAAAAATTTTTTTCTTGTTACATAATCATCTAAGATTCTATAAAAGAATGGTCAGAGAATTAGAAGGCAGATCCTAGGTGTTTTTAGAAGCCAAGGAAGTCAGTTCAAAGAAGGACTGCTAAGTCTCCACTGGTTTGTCATTTGGGGGATTAATTAATCCTTGTGATAGCAGTTTCCTTAAAATTGGGGTGATAGTAGGTGCAGTGTGTCAAAGAGTTAGAGGTAAGGAATGGAGATAATGTGCCAGTGGACTTAGTAGCTGTGTTGCTGTTGTGAGAAACAATAGTTCACAACCCATTTAGAAAAGTAATACACTGCCAGTTTGATAATTCAAGGCCAGGCGTGGTGGCTCATGCTTGTAATCCCAGCACTTTTGGTGGCTGAGGTGGGAGGATTGCCTGAGCTCAGTAGTTTGAGACCAGCTTGGGCAGAAAGTGAGACCCTGTTTACTAGGCCGGGCATGGTGGCTCATGCCTGTAATCCCAGCACTTTGGGAGGCTGAGGTGGGTGGATCATCTGAGGTCAGGAGTTTGAAACCAGCCTGGCCAACATGGTGAAACCCTGTCTCTACCAAAAATACAAAAACAGCTGGGCGTGGTGGCGCATGCCTGTACCCAGTTACTCGGGAGGCTGAGGCAGGAGAATCCCTTGAACCTGGGAGGCGGAGGCTGCAGTGAGTCAAGATCGCGCCACTGCACTCCAGCTTGGGCAAGAGAGCCAGACTCCATCTCAAAAAATAAATAAATAAATAAATAAATAAAAATAATAAAATTAGCCGGGTGTAGTGGCATGCACCTGTGGTCCCAGCTATATGAGAGGCTGAGCCAGGAAGATCGCTTGAGCCCAGGAGGTTAAGGCTGCAGTGAACTGTGTTTCTGCCAAAACATTCCAGCCTAGGCTACAGAGTGAGACTATTTCAGGGGGAAAAAAAAAAAAGAAATTTTGGAAATTCAGGAAAGAAAAAAAGTACAGAAAAATGTAAGGGAGAAAACTAAACCATAATTTTGTATAATTAATTGCTATCAATACTTCTGCTCATTTCTTTTGGATTTTATATATACACTTATATTTTAGGCTTAGTTATACTCTTTTTTTTTTTTTTCTTTTTGAGACAGAGTCTCGCTCTGTTGCCAGGCTGGAGTGCAGTGGTGCAATTTCGGCTCACTGCAATTGCAATCTCTGCTTCCCAGGTTCAAGCAGTTCTCCCACCTCAGCCCCCCTCCCAGTAGCTGGGACTACAGGCGCACGCCACCACGCCCAGCTACTTTTTGTATTTTCAGTAGAGACCAGGGTTTCACCATGTTGGCCAGGATGGTCTTGATCTCTTGACCTCGTAGTCCTCCCACCTAGGCCTCCCAAAGTGTTGGGATTACAGGTGTGAGCCACCGCGCCTGGCCTGGTATCTTCTTTATACAGGTTTTTACACCCTGTGTTTATCATTGATTTATTTAGTATTTTTGGGGAGACAGGGTATTTCTCTGTTGCCCAGGCTGTAGTGCAGTGGCGCAGTCATAGCTCACTGTAACCTCAAACTGTTGGGTTCAAGTGATCCTCCTGCCTCAGCCACTCAAGTAGCTAGGACTACAGAGATGTGTCACCATGCCTGGCTTATTTTTAAATTTTTTTGTAGAGGATTATTATTGATTTATTTCTATGTAACAGTTACAGTGTATTTCTTTCATAATTATAAGCATTTTTCTATGAGATTAAAAGCTCTGAATGTCTTTATTTTTGGCTGTGGCATAGTCTGTTATAAGTTTATTAAGGCACATCCATAGCTGTTCTCCTGTTGCCAGTTATTTAGATTGTTTTAATTCTTTCACTGTTCTAAATAATCTTTTTTGCATGAAATTTGTCTTTATTTCCTTAGGAAAGATTTCTTGAAGTGGAATTATGGATCACAAGAAGGGGTATGCACATTTTTAAGGCTTATGATACACATGGCCAAATTACTCTCCAGAAAAATTATTCCAATTTATGTTTGGGTGGGAGACCTTGTTGTATGTATATGCTGAGGAGAAGGAATCACTAGTGAGTCCAGGAGAAGGCTGAGGAGGCGAATGAGGCAAGTTCCTTTGCCCAGCAGGTGGGATATGGGGATTTAAGTATAAATTAGGAACGTGGGATGCTGTGTGGAATTTATTGGCACTTACCACTACTTCTGGAAGCCTGTCTTGACAGCCTTTTCACCTCCAAATGAGATTAGGCTCCTCTGTTAACGCCCTTTCACAGCATCTTGTACTTCCCCTTCATAGCATTTAATCACCTTCATAATTATTTATTTAAGATCTGTCCTGCCTGTTAGAGTGTCCCTTTAGGGAGGGCACAGACTTTTGTCTTTGCCACAGCTTTATCTGTGTCATCCTACACATAGATATTTAGTAAATGTTCATTGATCAGAGAAGTGAAGGTATTGAGGAACTATGAGATTTAAAACCACGGATTTGTGACAGCGATTTACATACTTGTAATTTTTTACTATATACCCAGCTGGTTAGAGAGGAAAGTTGAATTGTATGATTGATACAAAATGGGAAACTATAGGTTAGGTAAGTTGGAAGAACAATTGTATTAATTGAGGCTACTGGTGAGGGAATATCTAAATGGACCATTTTAGTTCAGGCTGGGTAGGGAAAAAATGAAATCAGCATGGAGCTGATATACTCAGACAAAATGAGAGGTTTCTATATTGCTGTTTTTAGTGAGTTTTAAGGAGACGCAGAGGGATTTCTGAGGTGGATTTGCTGCATTTGGCTAAGTGTAGGGCATAGCAATGAAAGACAAGAGAAGGGAATCTTTATCAGAGAGGCTTTTTTGGTTTGTTTTGTTTACTGCTATATCCATGGTGTGTAGAACAATGCCAGACACAAAATAGGTGCTGCATCAACATGTTAACTGCGTAGAGGTGGGTAGGGATAATAACATCTTTTCTTTTGTAATCCCCTAGCACTTGCTGTGCATAGTACAGAGTACAGATATTCAATATTTATGGAATGAACAGAATGTGAGTCTTGGATTTTGGGTATGTTCTTTACCTACATTTTGAAACCATCAAGAATGGTAGAAGTCACATTTTTGGTGGAGAGAAAAATTGGTTATTTAAGAAGGTATGAAATATGGGAAAAGTGACCTAGAGATATATAACCATCATGTTTCTCAAATTATTCTTGAGTTGGTTATCTTTAGTGCAGTTTACATCCCAAGTCACCCTTACCTCTTATTCTGTCAGTTATTTTATACTTAACAAGTGTAGGTAGTTTTTTTTTTTTTTTTTTCAAGAAATTTTTTTTCCAGTTACACGGTAATGCATTCTTAATGCAAAAGGGAAAATCAAATAAATCCTGTGAAATAGAAAAAAACATACATATTTTTAAAACATATACAATCCTACCACCCAGATTAATGGCAGTTGACATTTTGGAGTATATTCTCTCCAGCTTTTTTTCTCTATTAAAACTGCTTTCAACATCAGTCTAAGAAAGAAAAATTGGTTTAAGATGTATTTGAATCACATGAGAGATTAAAAAAATATTATTCTCATGGGTACCAGTTCTTATACTTTTACTTTAATATAAATTTAATTGAAAATTCAGGGAGAAAATTTCATTTTAATGTCTTAAAGACACCCATGTCATATAACTTTAAGATTGTATAGTTTTGTCCTGATGAATATATTACTTGAAATCATATTTCAGTTTTTCAGAACCAGGAAAACAGTTTATAACCATGCTATTTATGTTTATCTCAGATATATTGAGTTCTTGCTCTTTGCCTATTGCTGGAATCACTTAGGTTGATTAACATTCCAAGATAAGGAGAAATGATCTGTTGGTCCTAGACCTTTTGGCTTTGTGGATGATTTGGTAGTCTGGATAGTTTTTTGGAGGAGTGGTTGAAATGTTTTAAAATGGTTGCTGACAAGTAATTGTTGTCAGATGGAAAAACAGATTGGTTAAGAGTTGAGATTCATCCCAGTGATTCTTTGTGATTTGTATAGTACAGAATCTAAGGAGTTTTCCTCCCCAACATTTACAGACATACAGAAGACAGAGTTAATACAGTGAATAACCTTGTACACAGCACCTAGATTTTAGAATTAAGATTTTGCTATATATACTTTATTACAGAACTGTTCATCCACACCCCATCTTTTAAAAATGCATTCCAAAGTGAGTTGCAGAGTTTCCAAATCAGTTTTAAAGTCTCTCATTTTATACTTCTTTTTTCTTATTCTGAGAATCTTTGATTCTAGTGATACTAACATATTTATTTGCTTTAGCCTAGAATATCTTGATACGTTTCCAAATTAAAATACCAGTAATTTGGGAGGCAGAGGTAGGTGGGTCACCTGAGGTCAGGAGTTTTGAGACCAGCCTGGCCAACGTGGCGAAACCCTGTCTCTGCTAGTAACAAAAATTAGCTGGGCCTGGTGGCGGGAGCCTGTAATCTCAGTGACTCGGGAGGCTGAGGCTGGAGAATCACTTGAACCCAGGAGGCAGAGGTTGCGTTGAGCCAAGATCACGCCATTGCACTGCAGACTGGGCAACAAGAGCAACACTCCATCAATTAAAAAAAAAAAAAATCAGTATTAAGAACATTGAATACTGTATGTTTTTTGCAGTCTTTTTTTTTTTTTAATTTTGCTTCAGTCTTTAGAATATATCCCATTAGGGATGGATATTCAAAATACTGTGTTTTAAAGTCACTTGAAGTAATTCTTTTTTCTGTATTTCTGCCACCAACTTGGTATATACTAGTTTCACTTATTTAAAATTATCTTCCATTCTTAGGGACTGATTTTTAAATTTTTGTTTTAATTACGTAAAACATTCACATTGTTTCAAAGTAAGACTGTTTAAGAAGGCACTTGGCCCAGGTGTGGTTGCTCACGCCTGTAATCCCAGCACTTTGGGAGGCTGAGGTGGGAGGATCACCTGAGGTCAGGAGTTTGAGACCAGCCTGGCCAATGTGGCGAAACCCCATCTCTACTAAAAATACAAAAATTAACCAGGTGTGGTGGCACATGCCTGTAATCCCAGCTACTACTCAGGAGGCTGAGGCAGGAGAATCGCTTGAGCTCGGGAGGTGGAGGTTGCAGTGAGCCAAGATTGCTCCACTGCACTCTGGCCTGGGTGACAGCGCGACTCTCTCTCAAAAAAAAAAAAAAAAAGGAAAGAAGGCACTTCACAGAAGGTTCACGTCATCCTTTTTTTCTTCCCCCCTCAGGTAACCATTTTCATTAGTTCTTGGTTTATTCTTTTATCATTTCCTTTTGAAAATGGAAGCAAATATGCCATCGAAAACTTTGAAGAGGTATCACAAATAGCTGATGACACTAGTTGGCTGTAAGTAGAGGAAGTGGTTAAATGGGGATGGGAGTGAAAGGAAACTTGAAACATTTTTGTTGCTTTTGAATTTTTTTATTTTATCTATTTTGTTTGTTCTTTTTTTTTTTTTTGAGAGGTTAGTATATTTTTACATTGAGAGAGGTACGTTTATACTAATACCTATAGTCCCCTCCTTTTAAGGTACTCTTGTATTGTGAGCAATAATGAAATTAGCTAGTAACCTCTTCAGTACCTTTTCTTCCCTTTCCCCAGTGTCTGTGGGTTTTTTTGCACTTAAAATGTATTATTGATTAATGTGCAGTAAAATACATTTTTTTCAGTGTATAGTTATGAGTTTTGACAAATAGAATTACATAACAACCACCACAACTAGAATTACATAACAACCACCCCAAACTTTGTCTTGTTGCCCCTTTATCTCAAACCCTTCTCCCACCCCTAACTCCTCACAACCACTGATCTGTCTTCTGTCCCTATAGTTTTGCCTTTTGAAGCCAGAATGTTATATAAATGTAACCTTTTGAGGATGGCTATTTTGTAATCACTTAGCATGATGCATGTGATACTCATCCAGGTAGTTGAGTGTATCAGTAGGTCATTGCTTTTTCTGTAAACTCTCTTTTTTGTTAATTGTTTTATATCTGTATTTTACCAGCATATAACATTTGCATGCACTATGCTGTTATCTTTATTCTGATCACTTAGTGTTAATTTTAAATTATATTCAATACTCATCATCAGACCTTATCCCAAAGATACTTTGAGGATTTTTTGGTTATCTGAAGCTCACATTCTACAAGTGAGCTCATGGGAACAATATTCTTTTAAGTCCTTTCGGTTTAAACTATTTGCTTGTGACCATTATACTCATTATATTTGAAGCTTTGATTGGATGTAAAATCCCTGGCTCATGTTTTCTTTCTTTCTTTTCTTTTTTTTTTTTCCGAGACAGACTCTCAGTTGCCCAGGTTGGAGGGCTGTGGCACAATCGTGGCTCACTGCAGCCTCAACCTCCTGGGGCCAAGCGATCCTCCCGCCTCAGCCTCCTGAGTAGCTGGGACTACAGGTGTGCACCACTATGCTCAGCTAACTTTATTTTTTATTTTTATATTTGTTGGGACAGGGTCCCATTGTGTTGCTCGGGCTGGTCTTGAACTCCTGGGCTCAAGTGATGATCTTCCCACCTCAGCTTCCCAAAGTGCTGGGATCACACGCATGAGCCACTGCACCCAGCTGTGTTTTTTTATGAGCTCCATGGACATTTTCAAAGTCTTCAGACATTTTTTTCTTACAAGAAATTTGGTCATTTGCCTGGATACCTGAAAGATTTTTCTTTTTCTTTAAAGAATCATTACTTGAATATGTCTTGGTGTTGATCTTGGTATGGTCTTAAGTAGTAGATTCAAGTGTTTTATTTCAGAAAAGTTTTTTCGTATGATGGTTTCAGTATTTGTTCTGTTCCATTACATGGGTTTGTTTTTTAGGGATTCTAATTATGAATGTATGTTGGATCTTCTTTGACTAACTTCTTTTATTATTTTACTTATTTTTTTGAAGGGTTTTTTGGTAAAAACTGGAAAGCCTGCCAGAGAAATTTTAAAAGAGCTGTAACACTTGACTGACTACGTTATTTTGAAAATTTCCTCCATTCTCTTTCCTCTTGGGGGGGGTCTGTTATTTTGTATTCCATTTAGCTTGTCTTTATTTCTGAAATAATTTTCCTTTTTTTCTTCTAATTCTTATGTAAATAAGAACACTATTTTTTGACCGATTTATATTAAAAATTGGAGACTTCCTATGAAAAAGTCTTGAACATCCAGTGTAAATTTTAAGTTATAGCACTTGTGAAGAGAAATATTGTTGAAAAACGAAACAGTAAAATGCATCTCAGTTTCCATAGTTTTATAGGTACACCTCGTTTGGTACAAGTAGAACCTGTAATGTTTATAGAATTGAAATGTAAATCAGTTTCTTCTGAACTTATTTGTGTGATTTAAAGTTGCTACTTTTTATTGTTTATTAATCTTATAGGGATATGTTGAAAAACAAGATTTTAAATATGGATTAAAATATAAATAATTTTATTAACCAAAAATGTCAGTTTATTAGAAACAAACAATTTTGTGTCTATTGGGTGAAAAGTAGAATATGTTGTTTTATACATATGATAGATCATTTTCCTTAATATTTAACACCTTAACAGTTTAACAAGTCAGGAAACCAAGTTATTTTGTGTTTTGTTGTTGTTGTAGTAGTTAATTACAGATGGAATTATTTGACAAAGGATTGTCAGAGGAACTCTCAAACTAATAGGCTTTTCTTGTTTTTAGAGCCTTATTGTCTTAATTATTAAAAGGCAGGATAAATGAATAGGTACTTTGAAGGCCATCTTAGTAAATATAGCCAGGCCTTAATTTAAGGTATTGTATATTTATATTTTTATAGCTCTTCGAGAGGTAATGGGAGAAAGATGCAGCTGAAGAAAGATGCAACTTGATGTATATTATTGTGAACTTTCCGAAGGCAAGAAAGAATTTCTGTTTTCCATGATTCTTTATGCTTTGGGAAGAATGTGGTAGAGAAGTTGCAGTGTAGAGAGAGAGATAAGTAGCTGCTTTACTGTCAGCATAGAATTAGAATTGGAACAAATTTTTTTTTAAATCACAGATGATAAAGCAAAATGTTCTAGGTTTGAATTGTAATATTGAAAAAGGATTTCTGTTTTCTGTTACTTTAGTTTTAAGTTTCTTACCTCAGTTCCATTGGTGCAGATAATCATCTGGTGATTAATATTTCACTTTGCAGTATTTTGAGCATGCATATACTTAAATTTATTTTGTATATTAATAGTGGCTATCCTAAGAATGTAGGTGTTGGATATGGTGTGGTAAAGTCTGGGCAGCTGCAGGGGGATATGAGAATAAGGCTTAGAAGGAGGAATTTTATTATACTCACAGGTCTCAGGGAGGGTCACTGCATGCCACACAGGGGAAGCACCAGGTTTTAGTCAGGAAGCAGAAGACAGGAGCCATGGAAAAGTCCAGGCCAGAGTATTGGGATTTCCTGGGAAAGGCAAGGGAGGGCAGAGTAAGCAGTTGAGGATTGATGAGTTTGGATGATTCCTGTAGGCTTCAAGCTGTAGAGGTGGTCTCTAATTGCCTGGTACCTGACTCTGGAATGATTTCGCAGGAAATACTGGCTTCGTATGTGAGCGTTAGATAAGGAAGTGGATTTGGCTGTAGACTCAGGATTGGTTGGTTTGTATATGGAAGACATGCTCCTGTGAGCCCTCTTGTCTCTAAGAAAGCACTAGCCCTGGCCAGCAAGCTTTTTAAGAAGCCAAAACATAATATAGTAAATAAGAAACATATTTTAAATACAGTGGCCAGCTGAAGTTCGGTTTACCTTGTCAAATAATTTCTGTGTTAATAATCTTTGAGAACCATAGCTTTCTCAACAATTGCTTTCCTTTTGGTTCTTTATTATTTTTTATAAGTTCTCATTTCTTTTAGATAGTGGTTGCCTTTTTTAAACCCTGAAATATGTCTCAAGTATGTAACCTGATTGAAATATTTTCACAGGAGCATCTGTAATTGTTTTTTGTTTGTTTTTTTTGAGATAAGGTCTCACTGTTTTGCCCAGGCTGGAGTACAGTGACATGATCACTGTTCACTGCAGCCTTGAACTCCTGGACTTAGCTGATCCTCCCACCTCAGCTTCTTGAGTAGCTGGCGCTACGGGCACATACCACTATGCCTGGCTAATTTTTTATATTTTATGTAGAGACGGGGTTTTGCCTTGTTGCCCAGGCTAGTTTCGAACTACTGGGCTCAAGTGATCCACCCACCTCAGCCTCCTAAAGTGCTGGGATTATAGGCTTGAGCCACCACACCTGGCCTGCAGTTGTTGATGGAATGTTTTTGGTTTGATTTTATAGCACTACTATGTGAATCACCAGTTGGTATATATCACTTTTAATATTATTTCACTTACGATAGTTGAAAGATGTTAAAGTTTGTTCTTTTACATGAGAAAAAAATGGGTATATGTTCATAAGCTTAAATGTTTAAGATTGGTAACTTGTGAGTTATAGACAAGTGCCCTGTGTTTCTTAATATAAATAGATATATGTATACTAGTGTATCTTGCTGTAGTAACTAACTTTTGGTGCTCTTAAGTCTTATTATATTCATAATGCCATTTGGCAGAAATAAAGCATTTTATTTCAAAGGTATTAAGTAATTTTTAGGTCTTGTAAGATTAAAAAAAGATCCCTCTTACTGTGTCAGTAACTTATATACATGAATGAACTATTCAGAATTCGAAATTTTAAAATTTGAGTCTTCCTGTCCATGAACATAGGCTGTTTTTCTATTTATTTATCTTTTCCTTGATTATTTCAGCAGTTTTATAGTTCTCATGGTATCAATTTTGTTAATATTTGTTAGATTTATGCCTAAGTATTTCCTTTTTGTTGGCGCTAATATAAGTGGTATTGTGTGTTTAAAATTCCAGTTCATTGCTGGTGCGTAGGAAATTGACTTCTGCATATTAACCTTGTATCCTGCCACTTTGCTATGATTGCTTACCTTTTCCAAGAGGTTTGTTCTGTCACTTCTTTGATATTGTCTGCATAAACATCTTTTCAGCTACAAAAGTAGGTTTATTTTTTCTTTCTCAATCTATATACCTTTTATTTCCTTTTCTTGTCTGATTGCATTAGCTAGGACTTCCGCTATGATGTTGAATAAGAGCCATAAAAGGAAACATCTTTGCCTTTTTCCTCGTCTTAAAGAGAAAGCATCTAGTTTCTAGCCATTAAGTATGATACTAATTGTAGGTTTTTTGTAGCTGTTCTTTATTAAGTTGAGGAAGCTCCCCCACTATTCCTAGTTTACTGAGAGTTTTTATCAAGAATGGTGTTGGATTTTGTCAGATACATTTTCTGCATCTATTGGTCTGATCATGTGATTTTTCTTCTTTAGCTTCTTGATGTGATTGATTACATTGTTTTTTTTTAATGTTGATTCAGCCTTGCATACCTGGGATAAATCCCACTTAGTCTTGTTGTATAGTTCTTTTTTTAAAATTTTAATTTAATTTATTTATTTTTAATATCCAGACTTTAAGGAGGTATAGTTCTTTTATACCTTGTTGGATTTGAGTTGCTAATACTTTATTGAGAATATTTGCATCTGTGTTCATAAGAGATATTTGTCTGTAGTTTTCCCTTCTTGTAATGTCTTTATTTGGTTTTGGCATTAGGGTAATGCTAGACTCAGAATGACTTAAAAAGTGTACCCTCTGAATGTATTTTCTGGAAAAGATTGGAGACAGTTGTGTTATTTCTTCCTTACATGTTTGGTTGGAATTACCCTGAAGCCATCTGGGCCCAGTGTTTGTTTTTTTTTTTTTTTTTGGAAGGTTATTAATTGTTACTATTATTTTTTTCTGAGTATATGTTTTTATTTAGCTTTTACAAACAATAACCACAATAAAAGAAAAGAATGAATGCAGATAACTTTTGAACACAGTATATCGTACACCCTTATTGGATATATTCTGAAGACAAACATTATGCAACAAATATTCTTGAATTTTATTTAATAGATTTATTATGGGTGTGGTTGCTACTACTGGGTATCATTGCTTCTGGGCTCTTTCGGTGGATGGAGTTTATTTTGACACTACAATTTGATCTAGTTACCAGAGTTCTTCCTCTTCTTTCTCATTTCTGTAAAGGTTATTAATTATTGATTTAATTTTTTAATCTATAGAGGCATATTCAGATTTTCATTTTCTCCTTGTATGAGTTTTGATAAAATTATATCTTTCAAGGAATTGCCTTGAAATCCATTTCATCTAGATAATCAAATTTGTGGGCATAAAGTTAGTTATAAATGTTTCTTTAATACTTTTTTAATGTCTGGGATCAGTATTGATACTATTACTGATAATAATAGTTTCTTATGTCTTTGATTTTGGTATTAATAATTTGTGTTTTTTTTTCTTGGTTATCCTGGCTAGAGGTTTATCAATTTTACTGATCTTTTCAAAGAACTGGCTTTTAATTTTGTTGATTTTTATTTTATTATTTTTTTTTAATTTCATTGCTATCTCTATTTCTCATTTCTTCTTCTTTCTCTAGGTTTGTATTTATTGCTCCAGTTTCCTAAGGCGGAAAGTTAAATCATTGATTTTAGATCACCATTACATTCAGTGTTATAAATTTCTCTGTAGGCACTGCTTTCACTGCATCCCACAAATTTTGATAAGTTGTTTTCATTTAGTTCAAAATATTTTTAAATTTCTCTTTAGACTTCTTTGACTGATGTGTTATTTTAAAATGTGTTGTTTAATCTGCAGATATTTGGGGATTTTCCAGCTATTTTTCTTTTATTGATTTCTAGTTTAATTCCATTAAAGTCCTGAGAGCATAGTTTGTATGACTTTAGTTAAGGCGTGTCTTTCTTATGTCCCAGAATGTATTCTGTTTTGGTAAATGTTTTTGTGAGCTTAAGAAGAATATGTATTCTGCAGTTATTGGATAAAGTATACTATAAATGTCAATGAAATCCAGTTGATGGATGGCACTTTTCAGTTTGACTATATGTTTAATGGTTTTCTGCCTGCTGTGTCTGCCAATTATTGATATAGGGGTGTTGATGTCTTCAGTTATAGCTGTGGAGTTAACTGCTGCTTCTTGTAGCTCTATCAGTTTTTGTCTCACATCTTTTGACACTTTGTTGTTAGGCTCAGACACACTAAGTGTGGCTGACTGCCACAGTTACTACTTGAGACTGGCACTGAGACAGGTACTACTGTTACTACTTGAGACCATCATTATGAGACTGAATCAAGGGGGACAGACATAGAAATGAAAACTTAAGACAAAGGTAACTATTTTAAAGTAAGGGTAACATGGGGAAGGAGAAGAGAGAAGAAGAGAAGAAGAAAAGGGCTCCCTGCTTTTAGTGAGCAAAGGCAGCCGCCTGAGACTCTACAGCCCTTTAGTATTTATTGGGTAGAAAGAGCAGGGAGGAGGAGGTAATGATTGGTCAGCTGCTTGATTGATCACAGGTTTACATTATTGCTAACAGGCTTCAGTTTTGCCTAATCACAAGAAACACTTATGCCTGGGTGGTGGCTGCCCTCATCATTCCTTCTGGGCAGCAGACACAGTTTGTCAGTTTGCCAACATCCTGCTTTTATGAGAAACAGTTCGCTGTTTACACATACAGCCTCCAGTAGTATACTGAGTTGATCATGACCCTCAGCAATTAAGGATTGTTGTATCTTGTTTGATAATTGATCCTTGATCATTATGTACTATTTCTGTTTTTCTCTGATAATTTTCCTTGTTCTGAATTCTGCTTTGTTAGAAATTAATATAACTAGTCCAGCTGCCTTTTGATCCGTTTTGGCATTGTATTTCTCCATCTCTTTAACCTATCTGTGTCCTTATATTTAGAGTGAGTTTCTTGTAGACAACATACATTTGGGTCTTTTTGTTCTCTCTTGTCAGTTCTGTCTTTTTAATTGGTATATTTAGACCATTCACATTGAAAGTATTGTTAAAATTGGATTTTAGTGTCTACCATATTTGTTTCTTACTCATTATACTTGTTCCCTGTTGCTTATTTTAAATTTTTTTTTTTTTTTTTTTTTTTTTTGAGACAAGGTCTCCCTCTGTCACCCAGGCTGGAGTGCAATGGCGTGATCTCGGCTCACTGAAGACTTGACTTCCTGGACTCAAGTGATTCTCCCACTTCAGGTTCCCAAGTGGCTAGAACTACAAGGGCACACCACCATACCTGGCTAATTTTTTGTATTCTTTATAGAGATGGGATTTTGCCATGTAGGCCAGGCTAGTCTCGAACTCCTGGGCTCAAGTGATCCTCCTGCCTCGGCCTTCCAAAGGGATTACAGGCATGAGCTACATGCCTAGCCCATTGTCTGATTTTAATTGAGCATTGTATATTATTCCATTTTTCTTTTCTATTTAAAATACCAATTGTACTTTAAAAAGATTTTTTAGTAGTTTCCCTTAGAGCTCATCTAAGTTCATTTTTAAATACCACTTATACTGCTTCACACATAGTACAGGTATCTTATAACAGAATATAACCAACTCCTCCCTCCTGTCCCTTAGAGCATTGCTGTTATTCATTTCACTTATCCATAAACAGCAGTTACCCAAGATATTGTTACTATTTTGAATACTTATCTATGTGATCAATTAAGATTAAGAAAAATAAAAGAGTGTATCTTCATTTATTCCTTCTTGGACTCTCCCTTTCTTCATAAGGATTCTATTTTCTCACCTATATCATTTTCCTTTTCTCTGAAGAACTTGTAACATTTCTTGCAAGGCAAGTTTGTTGGACACAAGTTCCCTCTATTTTTGTTTGTCTGAGAAAGTCTTTATTTTTCTTTCACTTCTGAGGGATAATTTCTCTGGATGCTATATCCTAGCTTGGTGGGGTTTTTTCCCAACACTTAAATATTTCATTCCACTCTCTTCTTGCTTACATGATTTCTGAAGAGAAATCTGATATAATTCTTATCCTTCTTTCATATAGGGTAAGTGTTTTTTTTGGTTGGTTTTTTTTCCTGATTTCTTTCAAGACTTGCTCTTTGTCTTTGACCTAGGTTTGAAGATGAGGTGTTCATGTTTTGATGTTTATCCTGTTTAGTGTTCTCTGAGCTGTCTGGATTTGCAGTTTGGGGTATCTGTCCTTAATTTTGGAAAATTATCAACCATCATTACTTCAAATACTTCATTTTCTTTGTTTCCTCTCCTTCTAGCATTACTATTATGAATATTTTTCACCTTTTATAGTTGTCCTACATTCTCAAATACCATGTTCCAGTTTTATTTCAAGCTCACTGATTATTGTTTTTTTTTTTTAGTCTGCTGATTGCTCGTCAAAGGCATTCTTTATTTGTGTTAATGTTTTTTATTTCTAGCATTTTGTTTTGATTCTTTCTTATAGCCCTTAGCATTTTAATGAGTTATTTAAAAATGTCCAGTTTGATCATTCAAAATCTACCTTATCTGAGTTTGTAGCTGGGGCTACAGGCGCCCGCCACCACGCCTGGCTAGTTTTTTTGTGTGTTTTTAGTAGAGACGGGATTTCACTGTGCTAGCCAGGATGGTCTCGATCTTCTGACCTTGTGATCTGCCTGCCTCGGCCTCCGAAAGTGCTGGGATTACAGGTGTGAGCCACCACGCCTGGCCTAGTTTGTCTATTTTTTCTTACGTTTCTTCTGCTTCTGATGTCATATCTAAGAGACCATTGTCTTAAGCCACTATCACAAAGACTTACATCCGTGTTTTCATCTAAGAGTTTTTAGCTCTTCAGTTAGCTCTCTAATCCATTTTGTGTTAATTTTTAGATATGGTGTGAGATAGGGATCCAGCTGCATTCTTTTTTAAAATTTTTTTTTTATTTTTGAGACAATCTTGCTCTGTTGCCCAGGCCAGAGTGCAGTGGCACAATCTTAGTTCACTGCAACCTCTGCCTCCCAGGCTCAAGCAATTCTAATGCCTCAGCCTCCTGAGAAGCTGGGACTACAGGCATGTGCCACTGCACCTGGCTGATTTTTGTATTTTTAGTAGAGATGGGCTTTTGCTATGTCGGCTAGGCTGGTCTTGAACTCCTGACCTCAAGTGATCCACCTACCACCTTGGCCTTTCAAAGTGCGGGGATTATAGGCTTGAGCCACCATGCCCAACCTCAGCTACGTTCATTTGCATGTGTATGTTTTCCCAGTACCATTTGTTGAAAAAAAAAAACCAGTTCTTTCCCCACTGGATTGTTTTTTCCCACTTGTCAAAACTCAATTCATCTACCAGATGCTGTGGCTCACGCCTGTAATCCCAACACTTTGGGAGGACAAGGTGGGCAGTATTGCTTGAGCCCGGGAGTTTGAGACTAGCCTGGGCAACATGGAGAAACCCTGTCTGTACAAAAAATGCGAAAAAAAAAGTTAGCCAGGCATGGTGGCATGCAACTGTAGTCCCAGCTACTCGGGGGCTGAGGTGTGAGGATCACCTAATCAGGGGAGAAAAAAGGCTGCAGTAAGCTGTGATCATGCCACTGCACTCCAGCCTGGGTAACAAAGTGAGACCTTACTTGTTGCAAAACGACAACAACAACAAAATTAATTGATCATAAATATAAGAGTTTCTGAACTCTCAATTCTATGGCATTAATCTCTATGTCTGTTTTTAAGCCAGCAACACACTCTCTTGGTTACTGTAGCTTTTTGTTGAGTTTTAAAATTGGAATGTGTGAGTCTTCCAACTTTGTTCTTCTTTTTCAAGATTACTTTGGCTCTACTGGGCCCTTGAATTTGTGTATGATTTCGGAATCAGTTTGTCAATTTCTGCAGCAAAGCAAGTTAAGATTTTGATAGGGTTTGTGTTGGATCTCTAGATTAATTTGGGGAGTATTGCTATTTTAACAACATTTAGTCTTGAAATCCAAGAATATGGCATGGGGAGTCTTTCCATTTACTTAGGAGTTCTTTCATTTTTTCAACAATGTCGTTTTTAGTGTCCAGGTTTCGCGCTTCTTTTGCTGTATTTATTCCTAAGTATTCTTTTTTTCGTTCTGTTCCAAATGAAAGTGTTTTCTTAAATTCATTTTCAAATTATTTCTAGTGTGTAGAAATACAACTGATTTTTGCATATTAATCTTGTATCTTGTAGTCTTGTTGAACTTGATTACCTTTAATAATTTTGAGGGAGGAGATTCTTTAGGATTTTCTGTATACAAGATTGTGCCGTCTGTCAATAGAGGACGTTTATTTCTTGCTTTCTGATCTGATGGCTTTTACGTCTTTTTCTTGCCCTCTTGCCCAGGGTAGAAATTTCAGTACTATGTTGAATAGAAGTGGTGAGAGAAGACATCCTTTTTTTTGTCCCTAATCTTAAGGTCAAAGTATTCAGTCTTTTACCACTAAGTATGCTATTAGCTGGGGATTTTTCATAGATGTTCTTTATCAGTTTGAGGAAGTTTCCTTCTGTTTCAAGCTTGCTGAGTCATGATTTTTCATGATTTTTTTTTTAAATCATGAAAGGGTGATGAGTTTTGTGAAATTCTTTTTCTATGCCTGTTGAGATGATTATATGGGTTTTGTTCTTTATTTTCTTAATATATTACATTGATTGATTTTTGTTTGTTAAACAAACTTCATGTTTTTGGGATAAATCCCATTTGGTCATGATTTATAATCTTTTATATGTGTTGCTAGATTTGATTTCCTAGTAATTTGTTGAGGATTTTTGCATTTGTGTTAATGAAGGATATTTTTTCTGTAGTTTTTTTGTGATGCCTTTATCTAGTTTTGGTAACAAGGTAGTGCTGGCTTTGTAGAATGAGTTAGGAAGTATTTCTAGCTTTTTTGGAAGAGTCTGAGAAACATTAATGTTAATTTTTATGTTTGGTAGATTTCCCCAGTGAAGCCATCTGAGCACGGGCTTGTCTTTGTGTTTTAAAATTACTATGCAGTTTTAGTAGTTTGTGTCTTACTAGAATTTGTCCATTTAAAGGAGGTTATGTAATTCATTGTTGATAGTATTTAATAATTGTTTTCTTATGATCCTTTTTAGTTTAGTAGTAATACTCCTTTAATTCCTGATGTTTAGTAATTTGAGTCTTCTTTTATTTTTCTTGCTTAGTAGAACCTACTTTTGAATTCGTTGATTCTATTGTTTTTCTAGTCTCTTCCCTTATTTCTCCCCTAATCTTTATAATTCTTTTTTTGCTACCTGCTTTGGGTTTAGTTCATTCTTAACGGTAGAAATTGGATTACTAATTAGAGATCTTTCTTTTTTATTTAATTTTAATTTTAATTTTTGACAACAGTAACAAAAAATGTGTTGCGTAAGAATGGGGATACGTTCTGAAGAATGTGTTGTTAGGTGGTTTTGTCATTGTAGGAATATCATAGAATGTACTTACACAAACCTAAATGGTATAGACCATACCACATGGCCTATTAAATACCTAGGCCATGTGGTGTGGTCCATTGCTCTGCTCCTAGGCTACAAAACTGAATAGCTTGTTATTGTACTGAATACTATAGGGAATTGTAACACAATGGTTTTGTGTATCTAAATACATCACATAGAAAAGATAAGATTTAAAATGGCACACTTGTATAGAACAGCTCCATTATAATCTTATAGGACCATTGTTGTACATACGGTCGGTTGTTGACCGAAGCATTTGTTATGTGGAACATCACTGTAAATAGGTTTTTAAAGGTGTTTCTTGCATTGCCAGCATGTGATACATATACTAACTTAAGAATGTAATAGATCAAAGATGCATTAAAATCTTAATAAGGTAGTCATTAATATACTGCCAAAAGGCATAGCAGAAAACTAATAATGGCCATAAAACAAAAATAAGAATTAAAAAGAACACAGAAAAAGATGGAGAGAACAGATGGACAACTAGCAAGATAGTAGGCTTAAGCCTATCAATAATAGGAATTAAACTAGAATGCCGTTAGTCTCCATTGTATGTTAGGCACAAACATTACTTACATAACTGTTAATAAATGCGTAATTTGTGATGATCTACGTTGACATATTGATCTGAAAAATCTTCATATTCATTGCTCTTGGTAAACACATAGTACCACAACAATAAATTTCTTGTTCACATAAATTTTGCCTGTCCCTCACTATTGGGTTGAGTTTGTTTTTATATGTCAGATAGCCTTCATATATCTACCAGCTATTCAGTTTACTGTGAGTTATGAGCCACACCCAGCCACAACTGGTGTTACAAATTTCCCTTTGTCAGATAACCCTCCTTTCATCACTTCACAGTAACTCACAAGCGGTAACTCTTGTGACACCCATTTCCCAGGTATAAACTTAGGTGTTTTTCAAAGTGAAATACTCACTTTCTTGTAGTATTTATTCCGTAACAATTTTTTGTTGTTGTTGTTTTGAGACAAGGTCTCTGTCACCCAGGCTGGAGTGCAGTAGTGCCATCACGTCTTACTGCAGCCTCGACCTCTCAGGCTCAAGTGATCCTCCCGAGTAGCTGGGACTATAGGCAATGCACCACCGTGCCAATCTTTTTTTTTTTTGGAGAGATGGGGTCCCACTATGTTGCCCAGCTGGTCTTGAACTCCTGGACTCAAAGCGCTTCTCTCACCATGGCCTCCCAGTTTTTTTTTCCTTTGGGATTACAGGCATGAGCCATTGTGCCTGGCCTATTCCTTAATAATTTAATAGGTGTAAAATTGTTTTTATTGTGTTCTTATCTTTTCAAAAATGTGTTACGTTTTTGCATGCTGTGCTCCCAACCCCATTTCCTTCGTAAACCTTGTAGCTTTTATTGCATGATTTTGTATAATGTGATTTTTTTGAAACTTATATGTCATGATATAGCAGACCTGACTGTAATTGTTTTATACGGTATCTCTTCTATTCCTCTTTTCATCAGTTGATCCATCTTAATCTTTGATACATTTCGGTGTAGGTATACTTCCCCCCTAATCACTACAGCATGTATATCATTAACTAGAGTTTGATGTCAGCTTACTTCTCTTTGTGTGTGTGTGTGTGTGTGTGTGTGGTACAGTTTACATTTGGTGAAATGCACACATCTTAAGTGTACTCTTTGATAAGTTTTGCAGATGCGTATGCCCATGAAATGCAAACCTCTATCAAAGTATAGAATATCATCATTCTCAGAAATGTTCCCTCATGCTCCTTCCTACTTAGGCCCTTGACCCACCCTTTCAGAGGCAGACACTGTTTTGACTTGTTTACTACCGTAGAGTGGTTTTTCTTGTTGCAAAATTTCATATAAAAGGAATTATATGGCATATGCACTTCTTGTATGTAAAGCTTCCTTGGGTGAACATGACATTTTTGAGATTGATCCATTTGTGTTTATCAGTAATTCTATTTTTGTTTTTGTTGCTGAGTAGAATATACCACAATTTGTGTATCTCTTCGCTTGTTGATGGATACCCAGGCTGTTTCAAGTTTTTCCACTATTGTGAAGAAATCTGCCATGAGCCTATTTGTACAAATTATTTTGGTAGACACATCTTCATTTTTCTTATGAGTAGTATTGCTGGGTCATGGGGTAGGCAGGTGTTCAGTCCTATGAGCAACTGCCAGCCTTTGTTTCAAAGAGGTTTTATTGTTTTAAATTCCCATCAAAAATATATGAAGTTCCTGTTGTGCCATATGCTTGGCAACACTGATGTTGTTGGTTTTATAAATTGTAATTATTCTGGCAGGTATGCAGTTGTATCTCAGTGTCGTTTTAATTTGCATTTTCCTGATGACTGACAATTTGGAGCACATTTTCATGTACTCCTTGGCTATTTGCAGTGTCTTATTTTGTGAAGTATCTATTCAGATCTTTTGTTCATTTTTGAAAATTGGATCATCTATGTCTTTAGTTAAGTTTTAAATTTTGCTGAAGTTTTATTTTATGAGTTTACTCTTTTATGAGTCTTCCTTTTTGTGTCCTAATAAATCTTTGCTTTATCCCTAAGTCGTTAAGGTAGTTTTACATGTTTTCTTGTAGAAGCTTTGTAGTTTTTAACATTTATATTTAGGACTGTGATTCATCTTCATTGGATTTTTGTGTATCGTGTGAGATAGAGATTAAGGCTCACTTTTTTCTACATGGATGTCAGTTATCTTATTACTATTTGTTCAAAAGACTTCCATCCTCTTTTGGACTGTCTAGGCACTTTTGTAAAATATTAAATGACTATAAATGTGGGTCTCTTTCTAGACTCCTTAATCTGTTGCATTGATCTATTTGTTGATCCTTAAGCCAGTACCATACTATTTAGATTACTCAGCCCATGCTATGTTTTGAAGTCAGATTGTGTAAATTCTACAGTTTTCCAAGCTTTTTTGGGATGTTTTAGATCCTTCACGTTTCCATATAAATTTTACTTATTTAATTTTAATTTTTTATAGCTGCATAATGAGTGTCCATGTTTTGGGGGTACAGTGATGATACATTCATATGATTGTAAAGATCAAATCAGTGTATTGGGGGTATCTATTACCTTAAATAATTGTCTTTATGCTGGAAACATTTGAATTATTCTCTTCTAGCTATTTTGAAATGTGCAGTAGAACATTGTGAACTATATTCATCTTACGGATCTATCTAACACTAGGTCTTATTTCTTCTATTAAGCTGTATATTTACATTCATTATCAGCTTCTATACACACTTTAGAATCAGCTTTTCAGATTAAAAAAAAAAAAAAAAAGAAAACCCTATTGTGGTTATGCTTTGGATTGCATTGACTCTGTGATCAGTTTGAAGAGAATTGCAGTTGAGGTGCCCAGTTCATAGGCATGATATGTTTTGCCATTTATTTACATCTTTTAAAATTTCCCAAAGTGATAATTGGTAATTTTGAGTAGAGAGGGCTGCATGTCTTTCGTTCGATGTTTTGTGTTTTCTGATGCTGTTGTAGATAGAATTGGTTTTTAAAATTTTGTTTTTCTAGTATTTGCTGCCAAATACAGTGGACTTTGTATATTAACTTTGTATTCTGCAACCTTCTTAAATTCACTTATTCCAGTTATTTTGTAGATTCCTTAGAATTTTCTTTATAAGCAGTCATATATCTGTACATAGAGCCAGCTTTCTTTTTAATTTTTATGCATTTTATTTCTCTTTTTTGCCTTGTTGAAATGGCTAGGATTTGTAGTATAGTGTTGAATAGGAGTGGTGAGCACTGGGCTTCTTGCTTTTTTGTTGGTCTCGGAGAATAGTGTTCAGTATTTTGCTATTAAGCATGTTAATTTGTACAGTTTTTGTAGGTACAGGTTGAGGAAGTTCCCTTGTTAGTTTGCCAAGAGTATTTATTTTGGATGGTGTTAAATTGTATCGGGTGTTTTTACTGCAGCTATTTCATGATAGTTTTCCCCTAGTATAGTAAAATACATTGATTGGTTTTGAATGTTAAGCCAATCTTTTGTTCTTGGGTTAAACACTGTCTAGTCATCATATGTTATCATTTTGATACATTATTAGAATTTCTTTTTATTTACTGACCTTTATGTCTCTGCTATTTTTAGCGATTATTCTAGATTTTAATATATATCTTTTTTTATAACCTGTTGAGAATTAATATTGAACCATTTTATGTAAAATATAGAAACTTGCATTTCTACATTTATCACTTCCTCCTGTCCTTTTTGCTGTAATTGTCATATGTATTACATCTATGGTATGTTATAAACTACACAATACATGTTACCATCTTTGCTTTAAAGGGTCATGTTTTAGGAAAATTAAGAGCATTTTTTTAAGTGTAGATTTGCTGGCAACACATTATGTTTTTCTTTTATCTGAAAATGTTTTTGTTTCACTTTTATTCTTAAGAATATTTCTCTTGAAAATAACATTTTGTGTTGGCAGGCTTTTGGGTTTTTCTTTTTAGCACTTTTAAAGATTTCATTTCACTGTCTTCTGGCCTTCATATTTCTAATAAGTCAGTGGAAATTCAACTCAGTGTTCCTGTGAAAGTAATATGTCGTTTTTCTCTAGCTGTTTTCTGCATTTTTTTTCTTTTTTGTTAGTTTTCAGCAGTTCAGCTGTGATTTGTGCCTAGGTGTGGTTTTCTTTTTATTTAATTAATGTTTGCTGAGCTTCTTGAATCTGTACGTTTTTGTCTTTTACCAAATTTGGGGAATTATTTTCAATTTTTTTTCTGTCCTATTCTCTTTTTCCTTGGGATTGGTTACATGTATTTTGATACTGTTCCAAGGACTCTTTCCCCCCATACCCCTATCTTTTTTTCTCTGTCCTTCAGCTAAGGTCTGTTTTCACGTTACTATTTATTTTGCCATCTTCAGTCTGCCATTAAGTACATCAGTAAAGATTTATTTCATAAAATTTTCAGCTCCAGAATTTCTATTTGGTTCTTGTTTTTGTTTGGGCTGCTGTAACAAAACACCTTAGGCCGGGTAATTTATTATATAAACAGCATACATTCATTGCTCACAGTTCTGGAGACTTGAAAGCCCAAGATTAAAAGGCTCCAGCAGATTCAGTTTCTGGTGAGAACTCTCTGCTTCATAGAAAACACCTATGTGTCCTTACATGGCAAACAAGCCTTCTCACGCCTCTTTTATAAGGGCAAAAATCCCATTCCTGAGGGTGGAGCCCTCATGACCTCCCAGAGGCCGACCTCATAATACCACCATATTAGAGACTGGGTTTCAACATAAGAATCTTGGGGGACACACACATTCAGACCATAGTAGTTCCCTTTTTATTGATTCTTTTTCTTTTCTGGAATTTCTTTTCATTCAAAGCAAGAGTATTTCTTCTCCCTACATCTTGTGCGTTGTTAACAGTACCTGGTTTAAATTTTTTTGTCTGCTAATTCTCACATCTGGATTGTCTCAGGGCCATTCCCTCTTTGTGCTTTCTTTTGAACATGGATATTTTTTGTTCCTTTCTATGTCAGGTAATTGTGTCCTAGCACATTATGTATGGATGATAGATTTTAAAACTCTGAATAGTATTGTTTAAATCAATAATGACTTTTAGTGATATATTTTGTCATCTTCTGTGCTGATTGTTTCCTTGTCCATGCCTTTATTCTATTTTCACTTGTCTCCCTGCTGCTAAAGCATGTCCTCAGATAGTTCTTTTGTGACAGTCTGTGTATAGTAAACCATTAGCTTTTATGTGTCTTAAAATATCTTATTTTTTCCCTCATTCTTGCTGCATTACCTGGCACCTAAGTTCTAGGTAGACAGTTACTTTAAATACTTTGAACATATTGTGCCATTGTTTTTCGTCATCAGTTGTTGCTGGGGAGAAGTCTGAAGTCAGTCTAATTGCCATTCCTTGCTAGGTAATCTGCTTTTCTTTCTGCTAGCTTTTAAGATTATGCCCGTGATTGATATTCTACAGTGTGTCTTATGTGTGACTTAATTTTTATCTTCCTCAGTATGTAGTGTGTATTTTCAATTCAACAACATGTTTTTCAATTCTGGAAAATTACTATCTAAATTATCTCAGCAAATATTGGTACACCACTGTCCTTATATCTTAGTGATTATTTTTTTCTTTTAGTATATTCCTAAATATAATTATTTTTATGTTTTTTTAAAATCATACTATCCATTAGGTGATATCTAGAATGAATTCATATTCCAGTCATTTATTTTATTGGTCTTTTTCTTTTTTCTCATTTTTTTTCCCACATGCCTGTTGTGTCACATTTGTTGATCTTATATTTTAGAATTTTGTCCTTGCAGCCTTATTTTGATTGGAAAGTTTAACATTTTTCTTCATTTTGCTCATCTGGCTTTTTCTATGCTTATTTTCTTTCTTACAGTTTGTACTTGCTTTTCAATTCATTCCTCCTAATCCAAAACTAGGTTTGTATTAGAGTTTCCAGGTCCTTGCTTCAGCATGATATTGAGAGTATTGCAGATTCTGTCATGGATCCATTCAATAACTAACTGGTTTAGATCCTGGTTAAGAGGTTTCTCCTCTCTTTCCCCTTAACTACACCACAATGTCAAATAAGCTCTAGCTTAGGCAACAGGTGATATCAGTATATTCTTAGCCTCCTTTCAAGAGGAGAAGCCTATTCCAGCCTTTGGCTTTAAGCAGTAAGCATAGCTAATATTCCTTATGGAACATTTTTAGTCCTTGTTTACCCAGAGGAGGGGGAACTTTGAGCCACTGTTGAGTGCTCATAGACTCAGAGCTTTGCAGATCCACAGCTTATATCTCCATTCACAGCCTGTGTTTCTTCTCATCTTCTTGTGACTTAGCCTTTTTAAATAAAATGTAATACTTACATTTTATATTGTACTTCTAGCAAAGGGGCTGAATCAAAATACAAACTTAATGAGCCTTCTTGACTAGACATCTATGTGTTGTTTCTTAATGTTTTGTCACTCTTGTGTCACTTGGCGTATGCTCATAGTAGTAATACTGCTCTTGTGAATCTAACTATGAGTTTTAATTTCTAGTAGGGAAAACTGAGTTTTCTTTTTTAAAATTTTGTCTTTTGATCAAAATTATACATTTTTACATATGAACTTTGAAATAATTTTGCTCAGTTTTAAAATTTCTGTTGGAATATGTCTTGAAATGTATAAAATGTATGTCTACATCATTTTAGAAAGGTTGTCCTCCTTTTTTTGTTTTTGCCCTCCAGCCTGGGTGACAGAGTCCTGGTCTATCACTCAGGGTGGAGTGCAGTGGTGTGATCATTCATGGCTCACTGCAGCCTCAACCTCCTGGGGTCAAGCAATCCTCCCACCTCAGCCTCCCACATAGCTAGGACCACAGGTGTGCACCACCATACACAACTGATGGTTTTGGTTTTTTTTGAGACAAGATCTCCCAATGTTGCCCAGGCTGGTCTTGAATTCTTGGGCTCAGAAGATCCTCCTGCTTCAGTCTCTGAAAGTGCTGGGATTCCAGGTGTGAGCCTCTGTGCCTGTCTGAAAGATTGCCATTTTTATGCTCTCAAGTTATCCAGATGTTTACTATATCCACTTATATACAGCTTTTAATATGTAATTCTGAGCCTTCCTTGAGAACCTTACTCCTGTTTTATGTTTTCTGTAGTTATTGTGGCTGTCCAGCTGGCTATACTAGAAGAAATATTAAAATGTTCCTCTTATATATAGTCAGTTTGCCAGAATGCCTAAATAATTGTAAAAGGTTTTGGTAGATTCTGTGGTTTTCTATCTATATAATCATACCAAGTACAAATAAAGGTACTTTTATGTCTTTTAACATTTATACTAGTCATTTAGTTTTCTTATTTTATTAAGCTTTCTAAAGCCCCTAAAACAGTATTTAACAATTGTAAGTATCTCTTTGTTCTTGATTTTAGTGGAAATGCCTTCAGTGCATTTTACTGTTGAATATCTTGCTTGCTATATTTGGGGGAAAAGTCTCATAGTTAAATAATTTCCTGTTATTCTTATTTTATTGGAGTTCTTATTAGGAATGGTGGCCAAATTTTATCAAATGCCATTTAAAACCTTGATAAAAATAATGGGCGATTAGCCTTTTAACAAACTGGATTCAGTTTGCTTTTTATTTTGTTTTTCTTTTTGTGTTCATACTCACAAGTGTATTGTGTTATGTTTTCTTCCTTTGAACTATCTTTATCAGGTTTTGTTGTTAATGTTTTATAAGCACTTGAAAAATAACTGAATACCTGAATAATCTTTCCTTGTGTATTGTGTGGAGATTGTTTTGTTCTAATTTTATAAATTGATAATAAAGAGCCCTCTGTTTAGGTAGATTTTGTCAATTTGCTCAGTTTTAGAAAGCTAGTATAGAAAATACATACTTGGGGTAATTTTATTAAGATATTTTTATGTGAGTTTGAAATTTTTTCCAAATGTGAATCTATATTTCCGTGTGTGTGTGTGTGTGTGTGTGTGTGTGTGTGTGTGTGTGTGGTCTAAATTTGTACTGTGCCCCTTGGGAAACACATTTGTTTCCTTAACATTTTTTTTTTTCCTTCTACAATCCCTCTGTGCTTTTTTGTGAGAAATCTTAATCCCAAACATTTATCTGTAAATAAGTTGGAGAGATTTTTTATAGGTGTCAGTAGAGTGCATAGCTGTATATTAATGCTTTGTGTGTATTTATGAATTATTACCATATGAGTTTGCTGTGAAGTCTGAGTATTATTGGTACTTAATATTGCCCATTGTTGTTACATAATAAATTGTAATAAAATTTTTGTTGCTACCTTAGGAGTTCCAACTTGGGCTTGGTTCTGATATTGTTTGAGATTGTTTGGTAATTTATACATACATGACTATAATAATGTCCTTTTCTTCTCTCCCCCCCACCCCCGCCAACAGTTACATGGGAATTGGTCTTTCTGCTCAAGGTGTGAACATGAATAGACTACCAGGTACACTTGTAATTGAATTACAGTATTATGTCTTATGAGTAGCTCTTTCTGGTTAAAATTTTCAAGTAAGAAATTGTAATATTTAAAGATACTGATTTTCTGTGTTTTTCATCATCATTATGAATTTTAAGTGAAAGCTGAGTGGGGTTTTTTTGTTTTGTTTTGTTTTTGAGACAGAGTCTCACTGTGTCACCCAGGTTGGAGTGCAGTGGTGCAGTTTTGGCCCACTGCAACCTGTGCCTTCTGGGATCAAGCAGTTTTCCTGCCTCAGCCTCCCGAGTAGCTGGGATCACAGGCATGCACCACCAGACCCGGCTAATTTTTTTATTTTTAGTAGAGATGGGGTTTTGCCGTTTTGGCCAGGCTGGTCTCGAGCCCCTGACCTCAGGTGATCCACCTGCCTCGGCCTCCCAAACTGTTAGGATTACAGGCGTGAGTCACCATGCCCGGCCTGCTGAGCGGTTTTTAATAAATTTAAATTTCACACTATTTAGTAAAACATATAGTATATATCTCATGCTTTTTTTGTATTTTGATATTTTTAAGTTTTAGTAAATAGTAATATCAGCTACTTTAAATATTTTAATGTGGCTGGTTATATTGGCTACCCATCATATTTTTGACTTTTAACCCATCTTAATGTTCAGGGAATATCGACTAATACTTAAACTAAGGAAGAGATGAATTGAGATGGCAGACCTGTTTCCCAATACCACATATCAGAAGGAAGTGATTCTTGGATTATGTCTTCTAATACTCTCTTTGCTAAAGTTAAAAATTAATTTTGGTGACACTTTTTGAGGTACAAGGCAAAACTGTCAATGTAAAACTACGTGAAGTGCCTTAAACAAACCAAGACAATGTAGTTGCATCTGATTGTAATCACATATGTTACCTTGACATACTTCCTTTTGTACCCTTTTGCTTAAAATTATACTTGAAAGAGGGTTTAATTGAGGTTTTTATTATTTGAAAACTCCTTATAGAAGTAACTGATAAGGTAGAAATCTCTTAATGATGATATAAACGTATCTGTAGTTTGGTAAGACCACACCCTGTTTGGCTTTTATATTTGGATCCCAGTCTTGAGAAACTTGCAGTGATTGAATAGGATGTAATCTCTTATGTTATATAAAACGTGTATGTGTTTCTTTAAATCAAAGCAAAATTATTTTGGTGTATTAGCAAACGGAATATGCACAGAAAATGTGTCCTCCTGTGGTTGTTGCATTTATGTTTGTTTTTTCTGGTAGGGGGTTCTCTCTGTTTAATATTTGTTTTAGTGTTCTGTGTAGCTATTTTTCTTAAATTTGTAAACCGTATTTTAATATAGAATAAATTTTGTAGTGTAATTTTTGAGAATTTAAATGTACATTAGGAATTTTATCTTTATATTATCTTGTACTGTTCTGATTTATCACTAGGTTATTAGTGAATAAACCTAGTACAGAGGAACCTTACTTTTCATTGTAAATATGCCGGAACTTTCTCCTTAGGTTGGGATAAGCATTCATATGGTTACCATGGGGATGATGGACATTCGTTTTGTTCTTCTGGAACTGGACAACCTTATGGACCAACTTTCACTACTGGTGATGTCATTGGCTGTTGTGTTAATCTTATCAACAATACCTGCTTTTACACCAAGAATGGACATAGTTTAGGTACTGAGATAATATATTGCATGCAAAATAACCAAATATTGAGATTATTACACTTCCAGGATGGTAGTTGTATTTATTATGTGATTCTCCTTTATAGATAGATGCCTCTGGAAATGGTTTCTTCCTTTTTCCCAGGCAGAAGCTAAGGAAATGGTGAATATTTATATTCACCGTCTTTATATTCTGTGAAGGCCATCTATATAATACATATATGTATAGGAGTTACCGTAGAAATAATCCCCACACTGAGATACTTATTCTAGAAATAGAAATGCCAAGAGTTTTCTGCTTTAAATAAAACGCTACACAGTATAATCTAATTCTCTGGGTAACAGGTGCTAAGAAAAAGGGGCAGTCAGTTGTTAGGATAGTGTGGGGAATAGTAACAAAGGAAGGGAAAGCTTGATGCCACAAGCATATGAAGGGCATCAACACACTCAAAGGTCAGATCTGCTAACAAAGATGGCTAAGTTGGTAACTACAAGTTTGCTGTATGGAAGGAAGCAGAATTAAACAAGCAAACAGTGACAAAACTGAGAATAAAAAAACTTATGAAAATAAAATAGGTTATGGAAAACTTGAAACCCATACATTGTAAGACTAATGGTAAGTTAAGATTTACAGTGGAATATTCATGTACCCATAGCACTTCAAATTTAAAGTTATATGTGGTCGTTATATTCCTTTTTCTTAGAAGTTTTTTTTTAAACTATAGAAAATATAAAGGATAGTAACACTGATGCTTTTTGTTTTATAAAAAAAGATTTCACATTTTACTGCTGGAAAAATCTTTGACTCAAAGCAAATTATTTTTATTGAGGTAAAATGAAAGGAAGCAAAAACTAAGGAACCCTAGAAGGCAGAAACTGCTTATAAATAGTATTTAAAAATTAGACTTAAAGTAGTATGCTTAGACGTATAATAGATGTTCTTTAACACAAAAGCTGTTTTTTCTGTTATTTCATAGTATAAAAGAAAATTCTGAATTTCTGGCTGCATTGGCAATACTCTTTTAAAAGTGTTTCAATAAAGTTAACTTTTTTCATATTCAGCTTAGCATTTCTACTTCTGATGACTGATTTTTAATTCTGAAGTCCTTCTGTATTATCTGACTTAAAAGTTTTTCTCAAGTCCACAAGAGATCCTTTTCTCACTAGTACAATAATGTTAAGGACCCCATGCAAATTATGTATATTTATGTGTGGTTTCATTGTTGTGGCCACCTGGTTTCCAAGAACAATACAGGCCTCTTGAATTTATTTGTTGTTACTATTCTGACTGATCATATAATCTTAGTTGGCTTGACTGCTTAAGATGTTTGAATTTTTGAATCCGGAGAAATCTGCTTTTAGGTACTTTGGCTCAAAAACCAAAAAATACATTTTTAAAAAACCACAATCTCTTTAACATAAACTTTTTAAACTTTCCAGAGAAGAAATTTCATTTTGGGAGATAAGACAATCACAGGTGATAATGATTTTATTTTTTCCCTATTTTCACAAATATTTAAATTAAATTTTTCTCTTGGCTAAGAAAGCTATTTTTAAAATGTAAGATGTGTCTTTAAAAAGGTGCATCTAATGATGGAGTCACATCATAAATTTTTATTTTTTGTTAATTTTTGAGACGGAGTCTCCTTCTGTAGCCAAGGCAGGAGTACAGTGATGTGATCTCAGCTGAGAACCTCCACCTCCTAGTTTCAAGCGATTCTCCTTCCCCAGCCTCCTGAATAGCTGGGATTATAGGTGCGCTGTCACCCCCAGCTAATTTTTGTATTTTTAGTAGAGATGGGGTTTCACCATGTTGTCTAGGCTGGTCTTGAACTTCTGACCTCAAGTGATACACCCGCCTCAGCCTTCCAAAGTGCTGGCATTACAGGCATGAGCCACTGTGCCCAGCCCGCATTTTAATTTTAAGTAAACCTGAATGTTTGGCATTATTCATTCTTAAATTTAATAAATATTAAGCACATAGAGAGATGGTATAACAGTGGTTAATAAGAGTTCTTTAGTCAGACTTGCCTGGGATTGACTCCCGGCTTATGCCAGGTAACCATATGTAAATTACTTAACATTTCTGTGCCTCAGTTTTCTCAGTTTGTCAAGTAGGATCACCGTAATACCTATCTCACTAAGGTGGTTAGAGTAAACTGCAATAGTATGTGCACGGTTCTGGCATCTAGTGAATAACCATTAAATGTTATTTAGTATCATTGTTTGTCAGCCCCTGAGCTAGGTTCCTGGGATCTACTGGTAAACCATTGATGAGCAGAAATTACTTCTGTAGAACAGGAGTCTACAAGCTATGGCCAAGTTAGCCTCCTGTTTATTTTAAAATAAAATTTCATTAGCAACCAGCCACACCTACTTAACATGTTGTTTGTGGTTGCTTTCCTGTTACAATGGCAGAGTTGGATATTTGTGATAAAGCCCATATGGCCTGGAAAGCAGAACATATTAGCAGCCCTTCATAGGAAAGCTTTGCCTACCTCTGGTCTAGATTCTGGCATCTTCTAAGATAAAATACTATTAAATATGTAGTTACTATTCCCTTATACTTCCTAAATGGATCATCTGTACCCAAAACCTGATACATCTTTAGTTTCTGTCTCATGGAAGATTTTCAGAATATATATTTGTTTACTATATACAGAAAAATAGGTTTTATTTGAGAAATAAGAGAAACATTGCAGTATATAGGTTAATGTAATGTGATAATTTTTTACTTTGTTTTATTGAATATCGTTCACCAATTGAAGATCACTTTTCAAAAAGCCTGACAAATCAGGAAATTATGAATATAGAAAATTGCTTTCTGTGTAAAATTCAAATAGTTATGCCATCTTGTTAAAGTGGCATCTTTTCGTGGTCTGATTGAGCAAAAACGTGTTGTGGTAACTATATTTGGCCGTGTTAAAAAATGTTAACCTTTGGAATTAATTTTGAATTTTTTGTTAGAGTTTTTGGTAAAGTGAAGATTTCAGTAATTACAGACACAAAGGATTTTTGCTAAAGGTGGAATATACAGTCTTCATTATAACTAGACATCTTTGAGAAAAATAATTGATTATTTTATGAAAAATATTAGAAATATGTATAGTTTATAGTATATTAAAATATTCTCTTGCTTTCTGTATTCTTTTTACTTTTGTGAAATTTTTGGGAAAATTTTTTATTTGGGCTGATAGTATTTGCTTTCTGTGTTATTAATGAAGTTAAATGTAATGATAATGTTTTACATGGGGAAAACAGGAACCCTAACTTTGCTTTCCTTTTAACAAGCCACCATGAATTTACTAGTTTTTAAAAATCATAAAAACAGGGCTTTACTAACTACAAAGCATTATTTTTTACACATTATTTTAAAAGTGTAAAATTTATTTTCAATTTGTCTTTTAACCTTATTAATAAATAGAGTTAGATGTTTTCTGTTATTGCAGCACAGTCATAGAGGAATAAAATGTCAAGTAGGAAGAGACCTTAAAAACAATTTAATGGAAATTCCCTCAGTTTTGAGATAGTGATCAAGACTGTAGAAGCAGTGGTGCTGGCTTGGTTTTAATGTTGGTTTTAGACTGGAAGAGTTGAGATCAGCTGACTGACTCACCAGTACTGCTCTCCCATTATTCTAGAGCTAAATCTCTAAAAATATATCTACAGAAATACTTTAGTATTTTCAGCTAAGTTGTATATTTGAATATTTGAAAGGAGGTCGTTAAATTGTCACGTTGGTTGACAGTAGACTTATTCCAATGATATTGCCATTGCTCAAGTTGTATCTAGAACATGACTGTTGTAATTACTGTCAAAAGGTATTCAAGAGAAATTCTCAACTGTGCAAAATCGTTTATCCTTTGAGGGAGGAATTGATTTTTCCCACCAGTAAATCATAAGTTAAAGAATTTGCTTTCATAAGAAACATTTTTTAAAGAAGCAAAAATATACTGTATTTTCCCTTGTTTGCCTTTTATAACAGAAAAACTCTTTTCTTTCCACCTAAAATTATTTAAAAGCTAAATCTAGACGATGATTATTAAATGGTGAGGCTACAAATTGCAACGTGGGGGTAAAAAATAAACTGTGACTATTTTGCAACCAACTTTCTTAATGTGTTTTCTAATGTAGCTTTGAAGATATATCTAAAAGTATTTCAAAAATCCTGGAGACAGTGGCAGCATCTCAGAAATAAAATTTGTGTATGACTAGCAAGGCTGATTATCTTGAAAGGGGACAGCGTTCGTTCACTCAGACATATGTTAGTATTACTGATAAAAAATTAGTCTTGTTATTTTTTATTTAGGCTTTAATGTTTTTTCTTTTGCCATTTGTTTCCTCCTTTTAGTTAGAAATTCAGCTTGTCAGTATAGTCTGCTTTGAAAAACAGCTTCTAATGCCACCTTTTTTTTTCTTTTTAGGTATTGCTTTCACTGACCTACCGGTAAGACTTTTTTTAAAAGCAATTTTCCATTTTTAATTAAAGGAAGTATAAAGAAACTGATACTGGGCATATTTAGAAAGTTTAAAATACAGTCTTATTGATATTTATTAGGTTTATATGACATGCAAAGAAGAGATCTTTTCTCTAATCACCTTGGGTGTAGACCCTCAGAAATTAAGCTCCAACTTGCACTGGATTCATTGTATAAAGGAAAATAAATCAGAATTGATTCTCAAGTGTCTTTAAATGTCACCATTCATTCATTTGAAATGTATTTCCTTGGACTTTTCAGCAGAAGGCTGTATGGCAGTTCTAATGGTTTATTCATCCAAGCTATATAGAGGCCTACCATGTGGCAGGTTAAGTGCTTGGAATATATTATTCAACAGGTAGTAAAGATCTCTGCCCTCTTGGACTTTATAGTATTCAACCCGTGAAAGTTAGAGAATAAGCAGTACTTGAAAAACAAGTAAAGTAGAACCTATTTTAAGGGTGTTAAGTATACTTTGGAAAGAAAGGGAAAAAACAGAGAATGGGAATATCAATGGTAGGACAAAAGGTTGTACAAGTTGCTCCCCTTTGCTCAAGGTGAGACTTGAGCTGAGGCTTTTGGAGGAGTGAGGGAGTCTGCCAAGTAGATATGTAGAGCAAGAGTTTTCCAGGCAGAGGGAAGTTAGGGAAAAGGTGCTCAGGCAGGAGCACACATGGCTTGTTTGCAGAAGAGTGTGAACTGTGTTAGAGAGGAGTGAGGAGGGCAGAGCATATGTAGTAGTAGATGATCAGAGATAATGATGGGGTTGGGGGTAAGCTATTAATAGATCATCTAGACCTGGGCAAGCCATTGGGAGGGCTTGGAAATTTACTCTGAGTGAAATACAAAGACATTGCGGACTTTTATTTGTCATGATAGGACTTCAGTTTTTATGGGATCACTGTGATTGCTTAGTTGAAAAATAGACTAGGCCGGGCATGGTGGCTCACACCTGTAATCCCAGCACTTTGCGAGGCCGAGGTGGGCGGATCACGAGGTCAGGAGATCAAGGCCATCCTGGCCAACACGGTGAACCCCCGTCTCTACTAAAAAAAATAAAAATACCAAAAATTAGCTGGGCATGGTGGTGGGTGCCTGCAGTCCCAGCTACTCAGGAGGCTGAGGCAGGAGAATGGCACAAACCCAGGAGGCGGAGCTTGCAGTGAGCCAAGATTGTGCCACTGCACTCCAGCCTGGGTGACAGAGCAAGCCTCTGTCTAAAAAAAAAAAAAAAAAAAAAACTGTGTGGGAGTAAGGGTAGAAGCAAGGGGACCTGTGAGAAGACTATTGCAGAAATTCAAGCAAGGGGTGACAGTAACTCTCTTCAGTAGAGGTTTGATTCCACGTATCTTATTTACCAAACCCAAGGCACTGTCAGTTGTAGTCTCCGTCATCTGTGACACCAAGGGGGAAAAAAACTAACAAACTGTGACATAATGCTTCCCTTATCACTTAGCATTTTTATTTTATACTCACCGAATGATCTCTTAGGGTTATTTAAACTTAGATTTTTAATCTGTGTCTCTTTGTAGGTGTTGCACACCTAAAAAGGATGAGATAAGCAATATAAATTAAGGTATTCCTAAAATTTCATGTTCAGAGTCTAACCTTTTAAATCAGTTTTTTTAAGAGTGGATGCCATGATTTTCTTTGATCTCACTCTGTCACCCAGGTTGGAGTGCAGTGGTGTGATCTTGGCTCACTGCAACCTCTGCCTCCCAGGCTCAAGGGATCCTCCTACCTCAGACTGCCAAGTAGCTGGGACCACAGGTGCACGCCAGCATGCCCGACTGATTTTTTGTGTTTTTGGTAGAGATGGGGTTTTGCCAGGTTGCCCAGGCTGATGTCCATGATTTTCTATGTGATACTATCTTCTCTGTCATCAAGAACATTTTTTAAGATTACTCTGTTATGTCTCTGGGATTAATCTCCAAGCTGCTGATTACATCGTGCACATTTGATACTGTCACTTTCATGATATTAACTGATATCACGAAAATAAAAATTTCATCAGGAAAAGCAATTCAGTCCCAAGAGTTTTTCAGTGAGCTCATTCTTTAACAAATCGCTCCTGTGCAAGCATTGACAGCTGTGTCATGACAGCTGCCTGACCATAGTAAGGTGTCGTCAATTATAAAATGCATTCCAATTTTCAGAGATGTTTCGAGAGAGATGATGGAAGATTCAGAGGTAGAGAATAGATACCAAATCTATAGATTATTTGTATCCCTTAATAAAATCCTAGGAAAAAACAAATCAAACTTATAATAGAAAATAATTTTAAGCCAAGGAATATTTGAACCCTACCAATCAAAAGTACTCTTCAAGAAGCATTATTTGGCTCTGGGTGTCTGAGGTGGGAGGACTGCTTGAGGCCAGGAGTTCAACACCACTTTGGGCAATATAATGAGATCTCACCTCTACCAAAAAAAAACACACACAAAAAAAATAACAACAACAACAAAAAAACCCTGCCACATTATTTAGTAAATAGTAATGGAATTAAGTCTTTATTATTTAAAAAAAAAATACATATTGTTAGGACTAAGTGTAAAGTAAGTTCTAGGTGGATTAAAGAGTTAAATTTTTAAAAATCTCAAAATAATAGTAACAAAAAATATGATTCTTTTAAAAATCCAACTGAAAACCAAGAGAATTGGCTAATGGATTGGATCTGAAAATTACATAAGGTCTGAGAATTGACGATTGTACTTAGCAGAGTAGAGGTCATTGGTGACCTGGACAAGAAAGTTTCAGCCGTGGGATGGAGACATCCTGATTGGAATGGATTTTAGGAAGAGGTGAGTTATAGACAGTGATAACTCTGGAGGACTTTGGCCACAGTGAGGAGTAAAGAAATGGAGTAGTAGCCAGTGGTGGAAGTGGGGGCAGTAGAAAAAAAATTAAGTTAGGAGATTGAGCATGCTGATGAAAATGTCAGTGTAGCATAGAAAGAGGTAGACAGATGTGTAATTGAGGGAATGGGCTTTTGAGAAGAGCACTGTGGGGACAGGCAGAGTGTGTAGGTGCAGATTCTGGTTGGTGGGTTGATTTGGTCTTTAACAGTTAAGAGACTCTGGTGAGAATGCTGTAAGTTTCATTTGGAGTTGGTTAAAGGGTTTAGTGACTTTTTTTTTTTTCTTTTGTGGCACTAAGCATGTAAAACCAACTAGTCAGCGTGAGCTTTTGTTGTTGTTAGCTTTCATTTTCTTGCTCATAGATAGAGGTGATCATTTGGAAAAAGCTTGGTTGGTTGTAGGCAGGTTGATTATTTTCTCTCCCACTTTTGAGTCACCAGTTATGTTTTTTCCCTCAGGTAGCCAATGATCATATGCAACTTCGTTTTAACAGTGGGTATGGTGGTGGTTTTAGGTTTCCTTTTAGTATAGTATTTTTCATTTTTAATACTGTAGATCTTCTGGGACTTCCATAGGCTTCACATATCAGTTCTTTCTTTTAAAGGAAGCATCAAGGAAGTATTTATATCTTCTATACCTGTGGTCTCTCACAAGCTACCCGTACCATTGAATCCTGAGAGAAAGTATATTTGCAGAAAAACCAGTTTACCTAGATTGTTCTGCACCTGTTATGGAACATGAGTGTTTACACAGCTTTGAAAACCTTAGATTTTTTTCAAAATAGTCTTTTTTCCTCAGCTTACCTCACCAGTTTGAGAAATGACATTAAGTATAACTAATTCAGTTTGGGATTTAATTATACAATTAAATTATGATAGTTGCACAATTCTGTGAACATACTAAAAAACATTGAAGGCTGTTGCTTTTTAAAGGTTTTTGTTATAGTAGCTGTTCTCATTTTAAATGATGCTGTTTTCGAATTCTGGGCACTGACTTGAAATCTACTTTTTGTGGATACATTATTTATATAGTCATTTTTATTAGAAGAGATCTAATGTAGACCAAAGCTTGTGCTATTGAGAATATAAATTTATATTGTGTACATTTAGCTTTTAAGCAATTTCTGGATTGAAAGTATGTTTTGCAAGTTAATAGAAATGTTTTCCTATTCTTTTCATAAAGAACCTATTCTGTCTATGTACTATTCTACATGGGCGGGAGTATTTTTCTGGAAGACATTATTACATATAAATCTACAGTGACAATGCACCTGCTGCATGGATGAACCTTGAAAACATGCTAAATAAAAGAAGCCAGTCATCTGGGCGCGGTGGCTCATGCCTATAATTCTAGCACTTTGGGAGGCCGAGGCGGGTGGATCACGAGATCAAGAGATCAAGACCATCCTGGCCAACATGGTGAAACCCCATCTCTACTAAAAATACAAAAATTAGCCAGGCATGGTGGCATGTGGCTGTAGTCCCATACTCGGGAGGCTGAGGCAGGAGAATCGCTTGAACTCGGGAGGCAGAGGTTGCAGTGAGCCGAGATTGCGCCACTGCACTTCAGCCTGGGCGACAGAGTGAGACTCTGTCTCAAAAAAAAAAAAAAAAAAAAAAACCAGTCATAAAAGATCACATATTTTGTTGTTCCATTTATGCAAAATGTCCAGAATGGGCAAATCCATAGAGTTAGAAAGTAGATTAGTGGTTGCCAGGGGTAACGGGGAAATGGGAAGTGGCTGCTGATGGGTACTAGGTTTCTCTCTGGGGTGATGGGATTGTTATACAATTTAATTACAATAGTTGCACAGTTCTGTGAACATACTAAAAAACATTGAAGGCCGTTGTTTTTTAAAATCTGTAATATAGCAAGTTAAGGACTATGTCCTTAATCATCATCTCTCAATTCTCCAGTTTTAAGGTTGAGTAAATGATATAACAATTATACTAACTTTTCAGTGAGCCAAAACTGACTTAATATTACTAAAAGTTTTTTTAATCTATATCAGGTTACAGAAGTAATGTATAGTATTAAATACTTAAATGAGAAATGTTTATATATACAGAAATGTACAAAAGAGAAGTTCTTCATAATCCCAGTCTCTTTGGCTATAATGTTTGTTTTAACTTGAATATATATCCTTTTAGACTTCTTTCTAAACACATATAAGCCAGTATGTTCATTTTTTAAATGTTTATATGAAAGATAGGGCCATACCATATGCAATATGTTATACCTTGCTTTAGTGTGTATAGGACATCTTTCTGTGTCCATATATACGTTTTTCATTCTGTTCTTTTTGCTTGCTTTTATGTTATCTTACTGTATTAACTTACTACCACAATTGATTAATTATAAAATGAACTTTTTTTTTCATATTTTAGTATTTCTGAAATGAGAATGCACTGTAGAATCAATGGCTGGTCAGAGTTTAATTTGCATTGTTTTCCTAGACACAAAATAGTGATATTTATTACTATTAGATTTTGAGATTTGATGAATGTGGTATAATATCACGTATCTGTGAATATTTTAAAATTTTGTTTGCGTTATAGATAATGCTACAGGACATATCTTTGCACATACTTATTTTTCTGTAGGAATACACTCTTCCAGGTGAAATTACTTGGTCAATTTTAATAGATTTTTCCAGATTTCTTTATTAAAAGATTATGTCAGCTTACATTTCTGTGTACAGTAGATGAGAGGGTTATTTCCCCAATCCTTATCAACATTGGGTATTCTCAGCCTTTCAAGTCTTAATCTGATGTGCGAAAGTTTTTAAATCTTGAACTTTTAATTGATTTTAAGTGCACATTAAAAATGTTCATCTAAAAAGTTGAGTGTGATTAAGCTTCTCTTTATGTGTTGTCATTTTTATTTCCTCTACAAATTGCCTACATATTCATTGCCATTTTTAAGAATTTGAACTGGTAGTCTTTGTCCTCCTGAATTTTTTCTATATTTATAAAACACATTTTGCCATATGTGTGGCAGATTTTTTTTTCTAGAAAGTCATTTGTCTTTGCCATTTGTGGCATGTTTTGTCATAGGGAAGTTTTAAATTTTTATGAAATAGTTTTATCAGAGAATTCATGAATGTTGATTGTCTTTGATAGTGTTGATAGAATTATTTTTTCTGAATTTGTAAGAAAATTTAGATGAGCAGATCATTTTAAAAGTGTCTTTATTTAGACAATACTGAATATCATCATATATAAAACTGCTTAATGAACAGAATTGTCTTTCACTCAGTTGTTTTTGGCTTATATGCTTTTGTGTCAAAGTATCTCATAACTCTGTAGTGGTTGTTCTGTTTTTTGTTTGTTTGTTTTGTTTCTGTTTTTGTGTTTTTAAGACAGAGTTTCACTCTTGTTGCCCAGGCTGGAATGCAATGGCACAATTGCGGCTCACCAGAACCTCCCCATTCCGGGTTCAAGCGATTGTCCTTCCTCAGCCTCCCGAGTAGCTGGGATTACAGGCATGTGCCACCACACCCAGCTAATTTTGTATTTTTAGTAGAGGCGGGGTTTCACCATGTTGGTCAGGCTGGTCTTGTACTCCTGACCTGGTCAGGCTGGTCTTGTACTCCTGACCTGAGGTGATCTACCCGCCTCAGCCTCCCAAAGTGCTGGGATTACAGGCGTGAGCCACTGCGCCTGGCCTGTTTCTATAAAGTCTTTAGGTCCCAGTTTTCTCATTGGTGAAATGGGAAGGCTGTACTATCTCACCTGTTTTTGGCTTAAAAGTTTATAAACTTGTTAGCTCTGTTGACTATTAAGAATCAGTACATTTGCATACTTTGCTTTAAACATTTATTTCCATAATCCAGTAGTACTTTATTTTTTTGATATTTTGACATAATATTTTGTTTCTGATTTGTTCTGCTTGATTGAACGGTTGTTTTTAAGCACACCCTCTTTGCATTTTACTGTGAAATCTATTTAACATCTTATATTCACACAGAAATTATCCGCTCTTGATCTTTACCTTGTTTTGTACTGAAAAATACTTGTTATAACTATTAAAGATATAAGACATAAATACAGAAAACGAAAATATGATAGGATTTGGAGTTGCAAGAGGAAAAATCAGTTTTGGATGTGGTATCAGACAAACTTGTGTTCCAATTCCATCTCTGCCATTTGTTAGCAGAACGACCATGAGCAAGTTATTTAACCTCGAATCCTCATTTTCTTTGTCTTTGTAGTAGAAATAATAATAGTGGCCTCACAGAATTATGATTAAACCCTGGCATTCAGTAGCCACTCAGAAACTCATTCTCCCTTTAGATGTAACAACCAATTAGTGACATAGCCAAAAGAATGACTACTCTATTTTTTGTTTACTTGAAGTTATCACCTTTTCATCTTGATTAACCTTGAAACCATGGAGTGTACCTGAATGCATTTCTGAGTTTGAGTTTGGGTATATTCAGATTCATCCTTTTCCTCCCTTGAAATACGTATATTTGAGGGTTTTTTGTTTTGTTTTTTTTTAATATAGAGAATCTCCACTCTTCATGGCACTGTGGTTTGCTTATAGTTAAGGTCGTATCCCCTTCCCTTTGTAAAGTTAGGCATCCCAAATGTATAGAATGAAAATAGTACATTTAAGCTATTAAATGCCAGACTAGCTGAGATTATACTTTTATGATAACTAGCTTTAACATGCAGTTGATAGAAATATATCATATATAAAATCTGGGCTAAACCTAAGTTATGTGTTTATATTTGAATTTCTGTAACTACTATATGGCATAGTCTTAGAACAAGAATTACATCCACATGTATTAGTAGCATAATACCACATGGTATAATACAACGTTGTCCCTGAATAAATAAAATAGAAATCTTGGGTTGCTTTGTTTTTTCTTGATGATTAAATTGCAGGAGGTGATATTTTTTCATCTAACATATAATGTATTTTAGATCATTCGTTTTAGCCTTCTAATATTTTAATTGGCATTTTAAAATAGGAAGTAAATTTATAGTTCTATTCTTTTAAATATAACATTAAAAGAATTATTAAATCTAACATAAAATGGATAGATGTTTAATGAAATATGTTATCTTACAGCCAAATTTGTATCCTACTGTGGGGCTTCAAACACCAGGAGAAGTGGTCGATGCCAATTTTGGGCAACATCCTTTCGTGTTTGATATAGAAGACTATATGCGGGAGTGGAGAACCAAAATCCAGGCACAGATAGATCGATTTCCTATCGGAGATCGAGAAGGAGAATGGCAGACCATGATACAAAAGTAAGAGTGAAGAAATTTGAATTGATGCTATTCAGAATCTATTTTTTATAAGACATTTATTCTGTTGGTATCCATGGAAGCTTTTTAATCCACTAACTTATATACTGACATATCTATTATATTATTGATTTTAATCTCTCAACAAAAAGTAATTTACTCCACTATTTAAACAAATTAAAAACAATTGTTTGACACACATACAGAATTGTATTTCAGTCTGAATTTGATGAAATAAAATGATGTTAGGTCACCTAGGCTAGGTTAATTCATTTGCTATTCTTAGTAATAGGATTTAATGATTTCTGTAGGTTATACAATTTAACTTTTAATAATGTTAATGCAAAAGATAAAGTTGAGAGATAATCTAGATTTTATAATCAGGATCTGTGGTTTTTGGACATGAACTTGGCTATGTCCAAGCTCTTAATATCTGAACTATCAAAAGTATAGACTTAAAATTTAAATAAATACCATTAAATTTAAAAAGTCCTCTTCACTATTATAATCCAGGTCAAGAAAATAGCAGACTTTCAGATACAGTTGGTCCCACACATTTCATCTTTAATGTCCTTATAATTGCTTTGAATATTCTTAACTTTAAAATTGTAATAAAATGTTGGGGGTATTTTTTAGAAAAGAAAGTGATTGGGAGACGTGATGATGACTCTGAAAGCACACTTCGTCCCTGGAGCTATTACTATCTGTATTACAGAGATTGGACACTAGTTTTTTTGTCCAGCCCAGTTGAGAATAGACAACCCTAATGCAGAATCCTGTAGTCACCATGAACTGAAGCTAGAATGGGTTGTTCTGGGGCCACACTGTTTTAATGCTCTGAAAATGGTTACCACTGAGCATCATGGCAAGATAGTAGAAAACATTTAACCTTATAACCAGGATCCTTCCACCCACTTCTTCACTGAATTGATGTTCACCATGAACTCTTGAGAAGTCCATTCTAAAAGGTCCCCTCCCCCTTAAATTAATTTGAACAATTGGGTAAAATAAGATGCAGATCTGTTTCTTAGACATTTTTTCCCCTTTCCTCCCTCCACACTTTGCCTCAGTCTCCTCCTGGTGAACCACTGCTTCCCACCATTTTCTAACTGGCCCTTAGTAGTGTCAGGTGGAGGCAGGTTTAAAAATTGAATGTTTGGAGATAACAGATACTTGGGTTAATATTGTTGCATCACCAGTTTTTCTAACCACATCTTGTGGGTAGATGTAAGTATATGTTTTGACTACCTGGTACCTTTTTAAAAGATTATTGTCTTGGAAATGTGTCACTTACATGTAAATCATATTTGATAAATCTCTTGGGTAAAACTATAGTAATTGATTCAGACTAGAAGGCTGATTCCTCCTTTAATTAGTAGTACATTTATAGACATGTTCTGGAAGATCGTCTCTCTGGATTCACCTTAGTATTCTGTACATACTTTGTGATCCCATTTCATTTAACTGATGTGTAAAGAAGATGGTTGAACTCTGGAACATTAAGATTTAATCTTTTATTTTAAAGTTGGTTATTTTACAGAATGCCAGCAATACTGGAATAAGTCATATGATAAAGTCAAAACAGAAATTATGGTTAGTAGGGCTGAATAATAAGATAGGAAGGGACCTGGGGGTAATGAGAGTCCAAGAATCAAAGAAAAGGTCACTTAATGTCCTAGATTCTCAAGTAATATTTATTTTAGGGAAAGTAGTCTCAACATAGCATTTGCAGTTATCTTTTCGAAAATAATATGTGAACAGAACAAAATGCTGTTTTTCAAAAGCTTACTTTAAAGGTGAGGTTCTTAACGCCTTGTTTCAAGGAAATAGGTTCGTTTTTATAACACCAGAGTAGATTTTGTTTATATAAATTGTAGTATGAAGCATGTATTCTCTTCACTAAAAGATGTATGTTTCTTCTTTTTATTTTAAGAATGGTTTCATCTTATTTAGTCCACCATGGGTACTGTGCCACAGCAGAGGCCTTTGCCAGATCTACAGACCAGACCGTTCTAGAAGAATTAGCTTCCATTAAGAATAGACAAAGTAAGGACACTGTGGTGCATGGCTAACATTTGTTTTCAGATTATAGATTTGGTTACTTTAATTTTTAGAAATTTTATTTTTTTAATTAAAAAAATTTCAAATATATTAATTTAAAATGGATGCCTCTGAATTTTATTTTCACTGACATTTTTGAAGATCAGTTTAAAAATTCACATAGGACTATGTCAGAATTCTAATTCTAGAGAGATTTTACAGAAATTTTTGGAAGGAATGTCTTTACCATTTTTTTCTTAAAAGAAATCTTTTCTTAAGCTTTCAGGAAATAAACATTTAATAAAAAGATTTAAAAATAATAATAAAGTAGTCCTGATTAGTTGGAGGAGATAATATGTGAAAGAAATGTAAATATCTTTGAATTTAAATGGCTATCTAATACAGTATTGATCATAAGTATTTATTATTTAGATCCTAGTGCTGGCCTGTATGGCCAGAGATAAAACAGGTCCTATGTAACAATGGCAAGTCAGCATAACTGGTCCATAGTTAGCCATCCTAAAATTGGTGCTGTTTGTCCATCAGGGTGGGTATGACTTGACAAGAGTATAGAGATGAAAACAAAACAGATGGGTGAAATTAATGGATGAAAACAGCTGTTTCACAGGTCAATTGCTGTAATAGCACTGATTACATTGTGTTGTAGTTAATTGTGTGCTGTCCTTTTCTACTATTTTAATAAGCTCTGTTGAACAGAGATCACTTACTCATTTTGTATCCTGATCATCTAATTTAACAAATACCAGATCAAGTGAATGCTCAATGAGTCTCTGTTAAATTGGAATCTTACTCAAAAGCTAGCATTTTTTAGTCCTTTGTTCAGAAGGTTATGTTTGATAAGGCATTTTAGTATCCCTTTAAAACAGTCTTTTTAATCTCAGTGTTTGAAACTTCAATATTGCATAATAGGTATTTTAACTATATTACTTGTATGTTTGTGATTTTTAAAAAAATTTGTGACAGTACTTGTTTTTCTATGTGTGAAATGTTTCCTGGATTGCCTAATGGAAACTATGATGTTAGAGAAAGAAATTGAAATTAATCATAATTTATTTAAAGATTTCTTACTAACTCTCTTTCTTTTCTGAGGTCCACTAAGTTATGTTTTACTTACTTTTGTAAAAGTTAATCGTTTGCTTTCTTTTACTGAATAGGAATTCAGAAATTGGTATTAGCAGGAAGAATGGGAGAAGCCATTGAAACAACACAACAGTTATACCCAAGTTTACTTGAAAGAAATCCTAATCTCCTTTTCACATTAAAGTGAGTTTGCATAATAAAATGCTATATTATATATTATAAATATTTGTCATATGTTATGTAATAAAGACATTTTCATGCTTTTGTAATTTTAGTTTTTTTCCTTTTTCAAATATATATAATTTTGTAATGTCATTTAAGTAACATGTTATGAAAAATACTTTTGTGTTAAGGACCATAAGCAGAAGGTGTCTTTTGCTGTGTATTTGCTTTTATCATTCTGTTTATGTGTTTAAAAATGTGAAAATCTTATTTAGAAGATGGGTGTCTATTTTTCCTTCTCAAAAGTACCTTGCATTTAATCTCTCTGGCATTTTAAAAAATTGTGGTAAAATATACATAAAATTTACCATTTTTTACATTCACATCATTGTGCAATCATCACCACCATCTGACTCCAGAACTTCTCCATCTTCCCAGACTGAAACTCTCTATTAAACACTAACCATCCATTCATCACCCTAGCTGCTGGAAACCACCATTCTACATTTTGCCTCTATGAATTTGACTACTCATATAAGTAGAATCAGAGTATTTATTCTTCATTACTGGCTTATTTTAGTTAGTGTAGTAGCCTTAAGGTTCATCTTTATTGTAGCATGTATCAGAATTTTCTTCCTTTTAAAGGCTGAATTGTACTCCATTGTTTGGATAATACTGCATTTTGTTTATCCATTCATCCACTGATGGACAGTTAGTTTGCTTCTACCTCTTGGCTATTATGAATAATGCTGCTGTGAACATAGGTGTACAAATATCTGAGTCCCTGCATTAGATTTTTTTGGTTATATACCCAGAAGTGGACTTTCTGGATCATATGGTAATTCTGTGTTTAACTATTTTTTTAAATAGCCATCCTGATTTGACAGTTTTAATTGGTTTTATGAATCTTTGTTACTTAAAAAATGAGATGTTACTGAGCTTCAGATTTCAACTTGTTAAGCAGCAGGTATCCTTTGTAAGTCAAATGACAGAATTGTTTTGCTTTAGAGTAAGTAGAATTTAAAATGAGGCCCATTTTGGTTAAGAGGTTGAGAATGGGACGAGTGGGGAGAAAGGCTACGCTTTATATGTATCATATATACATAAAATCATGTCCTTAGGCACAGTTTGATTTGCTACCAAGCGCAAATGTTGTTTTGATTAAATTACTTTAGCCAAAAAAAATGGGGTTCATATCTTCTTATAGGTAAATTTCCATTTCCTGATTAAAGGGGGTAATATTATTATAGTGTCTATCACATTATATTCTCATTTTTCTGGAAATTCTAAAATTCTAAGCAATAAAGTATAGGATACCATATTTAATATTTTTAGCTTACTATCTAAAGACCAATCCTACTGATAAATCAAAGTTTTAAAAATATTTTTAGAAATCTGTTGCTATTAAATAAACAAAAGGCCATTTGAAGATAATGTCAAAGTAAATTTTTCTTTTCTCCTTTAGAGTGCGTCAGTTTATAGAAATGGTGAATGGTACAGATAGTGAAGTACGATGTTTGGGAGGCCGAAGTCCAAAGTCTCAAGACAGTTATCCTGTTAGTCCTCGACCTTTTAGTAGTCCAAGTATGAGCCCCAGCCATGGAATGAATATCCATAATTTAGCATCAGGCAAAGGAAGCACCGCACATTTTTCAGGTGAGATTTAACTTATGACATTACTTTTAGATTTTTCCTCTTTATACTCTTAAACCTTTTTCCTTTTGAAAATCTGTATATTTCCAGCTGGGTGCAGTGGCTCACGCTTATAATCCCAGCACTTTGGCAAGCCAAGGTGGGCGGATTATGAGGGCAGGAGTTTGAGACCAGCCTGGCCAACATGGTGATAACCCCATCTCTACTAAAAATACAAAAATCAGCTGGGCATGGTGGCAAGTGCCTGTAGTCCCATCTACTCGGGAGGCTGAGGCAGGAGAATTGCTTGAACCCTGGAGGCAGAGGTTGCAGTGAGCTGAGATCATGCCACTGCACTCCAGCCTGGGTGACAGAGCGACACTCCATCTATCTCAGAAAATCTGTATATTTCGTTTGTAGCTGTTTTCAAATGTGTATACTTAAGATTTTTCTGGGTGAAAAATTGTAGGTTCAGATTGACATGTTCTCAGTACCAGGAAGTCACTTGAAGAACAGCTGTTTCTGAGAGTAGGTTATTAGCAGACCTTCCTAAATGAAAGTCAGCATTCAAAATGAGTAGTCACTGGAATTAAATTACTGATTTTTAATAGTGAAAAGGTAATTGTGTGTTTTAATAAAATATAAATTTAAAGGTGATCCGGCTGTGATATCTTATGCCACTGGTTACCACATCTAGCTGGGCTGCCCCTGCCTCCCTCCCCTCCCCCCACCCCCAACCTTTCCCAACCAAGCCTCTTGCAAAAGTCAGCTCTGCCTCGTTCATTTTCTCCCATCCGCTTTTCGGCTCACCAGTCTTGCTCTCTGTGACTTTGGGCCTTCTCTTAATTAAAATTCTCTCCTTTCTTGGCTTTTGTGACATCACTTCTACAGGTTTTTTTGGTTTTGCTTTTGTTTCTTTTTAAAGAGTTGGAGTCTCGTAATGTTTCTGATGCTAGTCTGAAACTCCTAGCCCCAAGCGCTCCTCCTGCCTCAGCCTCCCAAAGTGCTGGGCTTACAGGTGTGAGCTACCGTGCCCAGCCACAGATTTGTTTCTGATGCTTCTCAGTCTTCTGTTTGCCCATCTCTTTAATTCTGCATTTCCCAAGATGTTAGCTTTGTACATTTAACATTCTTAAACAAGTCAGATAGTGTCTCCTTTCCTTTCATGAAGTAACACCATTGCTTTTTCTTATTTCAATTTGTACTCTTTTCTGCATTACTTCCTCTCAGTTTATTTACATCACCACTCTGTACAACAAGTGTGATTCCCATGTCTGTTCTTAGCCACTACTCCTCTTGAATATCATACAGTCACTTCAGGCTTGGATAAATTCTGAGCCTCAGTGTATTCATATGTAAAATGGGGATGATCATAATATTGCCATTTTAGGGGGATTTTGAGGATTAATTGAGATGTGTAATTAAGCCTACAATAAATGTTAGATGAGATAATAATTAAGATCTCACAATTAAGTATTCTTAGTATCCTTTCAAAGAAGTTTCCTGTTTACATCATCCATTGACTCTCCTACGTTCTAGAAGTCTTAGTACAAAATCAACATATGGAGACTTGTTTACAACTGTATTTATAAATTAGTGTTTGTTTCTATTTCTATGTGGTATCTTTTTCTTCAGGTTTTGAAAGTTGTAGTAATGGTGTAATATCAAATAAAGCACATCAATCATATTGCCATAGTAATAAACACCAGTCATCCAATTTGAATGTACCAGAACTGAACAGTATAAATATGTCAAGATCACAGCAAGTTAATAACTTCACCAGGTAAGTAATTTCTCTAACTTTTGCATTAATATAAGCAACCTCGTTATAGGTGTAATCATTGTAATAATTTTGAAAGAACTTGAATTATGTGACCCACAGAGGGGCTCTCGGAGTTCCTAAGCCCCCAGAGAATAAAAGGATAGGGAGTCACTTCCCCAAAGCTTTTTAGTCTCCTACTATGCACATGAGCTCTTTCCTTATTTTCTTCCTCTTCTCTACTACCCTCTTCCCTCTAGTAAAGTTATAAGGACAAATTCAGGGCTTCATACATTGTCTTCCTGCCAGCCACAGAGCTATACAAATGATCACATAAATGCCATTTGTTACGTTTTCACAGTAGTTAAGACACAGTAGCATATTTAACCTTGAACGGTGACATAAGATAAATTTACAACTAATTTTTTCTCAGTGTGTGAGTTTTTTTGGTGTAAATGTGTAGAATGTTTTCCAAGTTCAAAACTAACTTTACAAAGAATCTTTTTTGAAAGCCTGCCTTTAAGTAGCTTGCATATAGCAGATGGTTAAGTCATTTAGTAAACATTGGTGTGAGGATAGTTTTGAGGATTTGTGGGGCACCAAACATTCTGCTAGATAGGGTGTCTGACTTTAAAGAGATTTGAAAGGTGATAGTATACTATGACCCTTGACATACTCAGGTTTAATATTTATGAAACCTAAAAGTTCATGAAGTGAAATTATTTGAATTAAATACTACTGTGCAGTAGCAAATTATTGTGAATTCAACCTGCCCAATCATCCAGGACTGGGTCAATTTAATATTGGTTTGGTCTATAACAAACCAGTTGGTTACATTGCATTTTCAGGAAATGGTCATCAGTGCAACATTTTCTTATTAAAGTAGAGACAGCCTAACTTTTAGCATGGAATCTTAATGGAAATACGATTTTGCAGAAAGGAGTGTATGTAAAAAAAAATCTGTATTTGAAAATTTGGAGATTAATCTCAATTTCTGGGTTGTCTGTCACACATGACAAAAATTTACTGAAGTAATAGTGTGTGTGATTGATACAAGTTAAAATGGAGAACCACAGAAGTGTATGAGAACAGCAGAAAAATCGACTTTCACAGCAGAGATGATATATTGGAAAATATAAAATCAAAATGTTACAGTTTAGATGGAAATTTAAAAAGTTAAGTACTTCATCATGCTTTATAATAAATGCATTGGGACTTTATCATTGATCAAGGCTTCTGCCAATGTTTGAGGGTAAGATTGCAGTCAATTTGTGAGTTTTTCTCTTAAATACTATCCCCACAGCAGGAAGTTGCTAAACAGATCTATTATTACCTGAGTTCAGGGAAGCAAGCTACGGAAGGGTCTGATGACGCAACATCCTCCTTTGTCTGCAGTATAAAAGGGAAAGAAAGTAAACTTTTGAACTGTCTTAAACTTTAAGTTATTTTGTAGTTGGTAATGGCTTTCCTTACTGTGAAGTAAGCAAAGATGTTATTAACTATTTAAACCATTTTACAGATGTAGAGCGGAATATCAGAAAAGTAAATGACTTTTTTTTTTCTTAAGGTCAATTATTAGTAGCTAGTAAGTTGCAGAGCTGAGGCTGCTTTTCAGGATTTGACTTGCAAACTTGTGCTTTTTCCCTGATACCGCCCACCATTTGAAATGCTCTTCTTCCTACCCTCCCTCACCTCCAGTATAACTTCTGTCCAGGCTGAGAAAATTCAAGTTCAGATGTCAGTTCTTCCGGGACGTTTTCCTTGATTTACATCCAATCAAATGCGTCATGTTTTGTGATTAACTTTCATCATAGTATTGATCATAATTACTCTGTAATATAATAACTTAATTAGCTTTTTATAGGTTGTTTGCCACAGGAAGGCAGAGGCTGTTTCATAATATCCTTAGCACCCAACTGGGATCATACCTCAGAGGCTCTTAAATGTGTGTTAAATGAATGAGTTCCTTTCAAATACTAAACTGAGTTATCAAAAAAAAAGTTTAGTACTTTTTAAAAGGCTACTGAAAGCTGTGATGGTAAGGATTTTCTTATTTTTAAAGTTTGCTTTTTCTTATCAATTTTTGAAGTCTGTTAAGATTATAAAGAAGCTTTCCTGGTTGAGTCTGCTCTGGAGTCCTAGGGCCATATCCCCCTTTCCCCCTAGATCTCTTGTGTTTTTTTTACCTTAACAATTTTACTAACAGGAGTGTATGCATGCACACACACCCCCAAGGTGTTAGAATTTGTACCTCTGGTGGTATTATGCATAGTGGTTTTTGCTCATCTGTATTTTTTTTTTCTATAAATGAATACATATTGCTTTTGTAATGAGAAATGTCATTTTTATCTAAGCATTACCTAAAATTTCATTGAGTGTTTACTTCTAGATTGTATAATTATTACTTAGACCTTCATAGGATAAATCCTAAAGATTAGATATTTATTGTTGCTTGTAAGAGTGTGGATGGTTCTGAAGGACATACATTGACAGCTTAAATATGTGCAAATATAGTTATTGGCAGATAGATATTGAGTGGAATGAGTGAAAACTGGAAACTATCCAGGACATCAGTTTAAAAATTAAGATTCAGCAATACTTTAGCCAGTAAGATAGCCTGTGAGAGAGAAACAGTGTCATGTGGTGAAAAGGGATGAGAGAATGAAGCTCAGTTGTTTTTCAAGTTATCAGTTACCCTTGAAAGATGTATATTTTTAAGTAGTGAGGACAAATGCCAGAATGCCGACTATTTAAAAACAGTCTAGGAGTGGATTGAGTATGAGGTCCGGAACGAGGTGAAGTGGGTTCCGGGAGTGAGATGTATTTGTTTTGAGAGTGAGGTTTTCCCCTTACATACTGGAAATCAATGCTGGGGGTAGGGGGAGAGGGCTGGCTGGGGAGTTGGTGGGGCAGCAGTTGATTAACGAAGACGTACAGATCTGAGTTTGAAAAATAATAGGATTGTATGGAAGTGTGATTTCTCCATATTGATGTAAAGTCATAAAACCACTACATTTTAGCATATGTACTGTTTTTCCTCCCTGATCTCCAGGGGTACAAATTTGTTAAAAGTCAGCGACATGTTTGGCTTTGAATACATTCAAGATTTAACTAAATACCTTTTTTGCAGATTTCTATTGCCTTATGAAGTTAGTTTATTCGTAGGCTATGTAGTTCAGTAGTGATTTATTTTAAACTAAGCTGCAAGTATGATATTTCTAAAATTAGGTTTGTTTTTTCGTTTTCAGTAATGATGTAGACATGGAAACAGATCACTACTCCAATGGAGTTGGAGAAACTTCATCCAATGGTTTCCTAAATGGTAGCTCTAAACATGACCACGAAATGGAAGATTGTGACACCGAAATGGGTCTGCAGTGATATTTCTTACATTTTTAATAAAAAATGATGGCTACAAGGTTATGTTTTTACTTGTACTGATTCACAGCTGATGAGCATAAACCAGATTTAAAGATGTATGTGCCATAGGACTTGACAGTAATGCATAGTAACTGAAACTCTTGTTTGAGTGGGCTGCTAGAGAAAGTAGAGTTACCTTTTAGCTACAGGCAGTGTTTCTTGCTGAATTGCTTAGGCTCAGGTTTAGCGCTGTCACTGATGCAGCAGTACTGACTTACTGGTGTTGAGCCTCTAGGCTATTTTAGGTTGGAGATGATAAAACTTCTTATATTTATGTCAGTATAGTCAGTAAGGCCAAATGGGCAGATGATTTTACAAATTCTACTCAGTATTTCTTAAATGGGTTTAATGTAAACGTGTGTGACTATGCATAGTACTATCCCTGGTATATAGTAAGTACTTAAGTATGACCTCCCTCACCAAAAAAAAACCCCATCAGCAACAACAAAATTATGTGGCTCCAAGACACATTAGCATGCATGATTTTATTTTGTAGACAACTTACGTAGTAAATTGCCTGTCCCATCAGCAAACTATCCCATCAAATGGAGAGTGAAAATTTATTTGTTGGAATAAATTTTTTCATTTATTTGTTGGAATTCCATGGCAATGTTAGATTTCTTATTATTTTGAGATTGAGCGGTATTACTGAAATTGTTTTTTAAAAAGAAATGCAGCTTTGTTTTACTCCTCAATATCAGCCACCTCAGTTTCTGAAGAGTAATTTAAGTACAGTGATAAAGAGCAGGAGTTCTAGAGCCAGATTACATAGATTTGATTTCTGCAACTGCCACTTACTAGCTGTGTGACCTTGGAAAATTTACTTAACTGCTCTGTGTCTCAGTTTCTTCATCTGTAAAATGGGTATAATGACCTTATAAGTTATTGTGAAAGTAAATGAATAATCCAAAAAGCTAATAGCACAAAGTGCTTGGGAAATACTAACCATCATTATCATCGTTACCTTCTTTATTATTAATGATTTATAAGTACTTTATACAGTGAAATTATTTTATCAATCGAGATATATAAAATTATTTTCTTGGCTGGGCACGGTGGCTCACGCCTGTAATCCCAGCACTTTGGGAGGCCGAGGCGGGCGGATCACAAGGTCAGGAGTTTGAGACCAGCCTGACCAGTATGGTAAAACCCCATCTCTACTAAAAATGCAAAAATTAGCCAGGCATGGTGGCACGTGCCTGTAATCCCAGCTACTCAGGAGGCTGAGGCAGGAGAATTGCTTGAACCTGAGAGGCGGAGGTTCCAGTGAGCTGAGATCACACCACTGCACTCCAGCTTGGGTGACAGAGTGAGACTCCATCCAAAAAAAAAATCTATATATTATTTTCTCAAAGTGGTATTTTTCTAAAAGTAGTGCATTTAATCTTTTCAATTAGTATAATATGCTGTCTTCTGTATTTTTATTGTAGTCGTTTAGCTTTTCTTAGCTTTCAGGAACATTTTATTACATCTCTACTACGTCAGTTAAGGCAGCCTGAGTGGTATTATTAAGAGTTACCCTCTAACACTGAAAGGTTGTCCCCTCTTAACTGCATGCTGATCCTAGACTCTTGAGAGCTAAATAAAGTATATCTTTTAGCTGCAGTTTCCTATTAAAAATGAATTTCTAACAATTTACATATTTAGATGAAATATTAGGGAATAGTTACTAAATGTACAAAATGTTATAAGAAATGTATATTCGTGTCCTCATTATACTCCATTCCATAAGGTAGTAAAATACTTGTCTGCTTTTCTTACAGAAGTTGATTCAAGTCAGTTGAGACGCCAGTTGTGTGGAGGAAGTCAGGCCGCCATAGAAAGAATGATCCACTTCGGACGAGAGCTGCAAGCGATGAGTGAACAGCTAAGGAGAGACTGTGGCAAGAATACTGCAAATAAAAAAATGTTGAAGGTGAATATATTTTTTCTTGAAAAATTATAAATATGTCAGAGGAACTAAAATGTAGTTTTGTGAAACACTGAGCAGTGTGCCAGAAATTCTTGTTAGGGAACTTGGACCTGACCTTCCCCCTGGCTCCTTGCCCATTTGGGAGTGGAAATGTTTGATGAAGTTAGGCAGTTCTGATCTACTGGAAAGAGCATTGGACTAAAGCAAAAAAAAGGATTAAATCCCAGTACTAGTGCTTATCAACATTGTTGTCCTCGTTAACTTAGTTCCTTAGGTTTATTTTCTCAGCTGTAAAATCAGCAGTTACTAGGAGAAATGTGGGTGAGCAGATAAAACTATAAGTCTGAGATTTTATTTTAGTAACTATTGTTCAGGGTTATAGCAATTTGGACGTATAACACATGGTTCTCATTTTGATGGGAATTAGTGAAGAGTTGGGTCACTTTTCGTGGCAAGAATAGTTAAAATACATTTTAAAGTCTCTTCTGGATTGTTGTCCATGAGCTGGTAGGATGGATACAATCTAATTCACTAAAGTAACCAGTTTTGTGTACCAGTTGAAGGTGGAGGGGCTGTCTCCTAACAAGTCAGCATTGCAGTTGTAGAGATGTGCAGCTCTTTAACAGTTGGTTCATTGTAAACATTTTCTTCTGAATATTTTGGAAGAAGACTGAAAAAGGTGAGATGAATGCAGTGGCCTTGAGACTGATGTTTGGGTATGGTAGGAAAGGGCAAGCAAAAGATTCCTGCCGCTCTTTCTTCTTGACCTGGACTGAAAGAAAGTTAGTACAGGTTGAGTATCCCTAATCTGAAAATCTGAAATGCTCCAAAATCTGATACTTAGAGTGCTGACATGATGCACAAGGGTATGCTCAGTGGAACATTTTGGACTTTTAGATGAGAGATGCTCAATTAGTAAATGTTTTAAAATTTGAAAAAATCTGAAATCTGAAACATAGCACAAGTGTAGGACATAACATGCTTGCCTGGCCTCGGATGGGTTATAGAGCACCTCAAGTTAAAGGCATGCAATCTTGTATTTTCCCTAGCTGAGATGGGAAGGCAGGTGTATTTATCAAACTTTGTACTTCATCTACTCGATAGTATAAAAACTGCTATTTCTAGTGGTTACCCTGAGCTATCAAAAAAGTTAAATTATTTTTATGCTAGGTAAAAAATAATTGGTAATTGAAACAAGTTTAATTTAAAATGTCAAATCAGGCCAGGCACGGTGACTCAAACCTCTAATCCCAGTGCTTTGGGAGGCCGAGGCGGGCGTATCACGAGGTTACGAGATTGAGACCATCCTGGCTAACATGGTGAAACCCCGTCTCTACCAAAAATACAAACAAGCAGCTGGGCATGGTGGCGGGCGCCTGTAGTCCCAGCTACTCAGTAGGCTGAGGCAGGAGAATGGCGTGAACCTGGGAGGCGGAGCTTGCAGTAAGCCAGGATTGCGCCACTGCACTCCAGCCTGCGTGACAGAGCAAGACTCCATCTCAAAAAAAAAAAAAAAGTCAAATCAGACATTAATATATCTGGAAAATGACTGTCCACATTTGCCTTAGAAGATTAAGATTACCATGAAGTCAGACTGTCTTTTAACTCCTCTTTTTCATTTTTATTTATTTTTTATTTTTAAACTTTGTAGAGATGAGGTCTCACTGTGTTGCCAAGGCTGGTCTTGAACTCCGGGACTCAAGCAATCCTCCTGCCTTGGCCTCTGAAAGTGCTGGGATTATAGGCATGAGCCATCATGCCCAGCTTAACTCTTCCCCTTTTAAATATTTATCTTAATGACTATGCCTCCAGTGTGTAGCACTAAGGTAGTCAATCTATGTTTATTAAATTGAAGTCGAATTCATTTGAAAAGTATAATAGATTTTTCCTCATTGGGGATTTTCATTACTATGCAACTTTGTAGAAATTTTTCTGGTACTAGGAGTGCCAAGAAGAAACTTAACATTTAGGTTCTTTATTAAGTTATTTTAGGTGTCTAAAATTATCCTTTTGGAAACTGACTACTACTTTGGTAGGTACTGAGGATGTTTTAGGGCAGTTGTTTTCAACATACTTGGTGTCTGAATCCTTTAAAAATTATTAAGGGGCCGGGCACGGTGGCTCACGCCTGTAATCCCAGCACTTTGGGAGGCCGAGGCTGGCGGATCACCTGAGGTCGGGAGTTTGAGACCAGCCTGACCAACATGGAGAAACCCCTTCTCTACTAAAAATACAAAAAATTAGCCGGGCGTGATGGCGCATGCTTGTAATCCCAGCTCCTTGGGAGGCTGAGGCAGGAGAATCACTTGAACCCAGGAGTTCAGGTTCAGCCTGTGCAACATAGTGAGACCTAGTCTCTTAAAAAAAAGAAAAATGAGAAGAGTCGCATTGCTTTATATTTTTTGTAAGTCTCTTTAATGCTTGGTTTAATAGGTGAGCTGTATTCACATACAGACCAGACTATCTTTAGTCTGTTGTGATATCACACGTCATGTGCCTCTGGAAAATTCCACTGTATAGTCATGAGGAAGTGAAAGAGAAAAGGGCAAGGAACATCTTAGTACTATTATAAAAATAATTTTGCCTTCACAGACCCCCTGATAGTTTCTTGGACCCAGGTGTCCCTGAATCATACTTTGAGTACTGTTGTTTTAGGGCATATGCTAATTGAACAGGATGAAGTACCTTTGAAAATTTAAGATTATACTCCATTAGCTTACTTTGTGTTTGATTCTTATTTACACGAAGCTCAGAAGATGGCATTATATGGCCAATTCTCAAAGATATTCCTTTGTTATATACTGAATTGTGTGAAGATGTATCATCTTCATCTAAAGAGTATAGATGTCTTTGATTTTGCACCTCTAACTTCTAAGCAAATGCCAGCTACTTTCAGAGACTTTCCTAATACTCTGAGCTGCTTTCATGTCATTTCCCAAACTTATCTTGATCTAGATAGGGATAAGGTGAGTAACTGACCCACCTTATAAGTAGCCAAAGAACAAGGCCGGATGATTTGAGGGCAACATGAAGAGAAAACAGGTTTAGAAATCATTCCACTTCTTTTTGTTACTTCAGTTCACTTGTAATTGTAGCATTTTTTAAAAATCTTGTTTTTAGGTTTGCATAAACGTTGAGTCATGTGACTCAGAAGTTCATGCAAATCCAAACACACACACACACACACACACACACACACGAGACAGAGACAGAGACAGACATGAGAGAGAGAGAGATTGAGAGATTTGATTAATGTTGAAAGTCAGGTGGCACACTGTTTCTCTTGACCTTTTTCCTTTTAGTTTTTTCAGTCTTCTCTCCTCTTTTCCTGTTGTCTTTGTTCCTTATCTGCCTACGTCTTCCAGTGGCTCCCAAAAGAACTCTTGAATTGTTTGTTGAGCAGCTGTTTATTGAATTTTTGCAGTGTGGAGAGGCATTGTTGTAGGGACTGTGGAAAGTCCAGTATGAATGAACAGCCCCAGCCTGCAAGGAACCTTTAGTAACCGAAGTAGCAATAGAACCATTTAGAGTCATCCTATTTAGAAACTGCTCCAGATTCTAAACCAAATATGAGTACAGTTTGAAAATCCACCGGTATCACAGCTCCCACCCTGCTTATGAATATGGGCACAAGGGGCTTCCTGGTGACTTGTGAGTACCCTGCAGGACCAAGCCTTGGTGTCAAATTCTATTTGCATTTATATTAGCCAGATTCAGCTACATGCCCTTACCCAATAAAAATGGTGGGTGAGTGTCACATTTCCCTCAGAAGTTATTCCACTGAGGTAATGTTTTTTTGCTTTAAAATAACCCATAATGCTACATATTTCAGGTGTTTTCAGTTTTGTGCCTTAACTCCCATGTGCATGTATCTTAACTAGCTAATAACCATAGTGACACTATTTTGTATTCTGTTTTAATTGTCATAAGAATTTATTTCCTCCCAGTTTCTATGCATTATTTCCAATTATTTTTAAATGGCTACACGAGGCTGGGTGTGTTGGCCCACACCTGTAATCCCAACACTTTCGGAGGCTGAGGCAGGAGGATTGCTTGAGACGAGGAGTTCAAGACCAGCCTGGGCAACAAAGTGAGATCCGATCTCTACAAAAAATTTAAAAATTAGCTGGGCGTGGTGGCTCGTGCCTGTGGTCCCAGCTACTCAGGAGGCTGAGGCCGGAGGATTGCTTGAGCCCAGAAGTTCGAGGCTGCAGTGAGCTGTGATTGCACCACTGCACTCCAGCCTGGGTGACATAGCACAAGACCCCGTCTCAAAAAAACAAAAAAGCTCCATGATATTTTATTGTTGCTGTATAGGTTTATTTCAACATTGCTCTGTTGTTGGATTTTTCCATTTGCTTTTTATGTCAGATGCTTTAGTGACATCTTTATACATGTATCTTTGTTTCTTAAAATTACTCCACTGAGATAAAGTTCTAGAAGTAGAATTGAGTCAAAGACTATGAACATTATTGTGGTTCTCACTACATGTTGCTATACTGGTTTTCACAAACCCTTTACCAACTTCTACCAGCAGTAATGAAAGAATGCACCATGGCACTACTATATTAATGCTACTTTAGTGGGTTTAACATATGTTAGTATCTTAAAATTGCGTATTTGCATTTCTTTGGTTATCACCACGTTAACTTTTACAGCAGGCTTTAAACCATTAGTATTGTTTTGCCAGTTTCATTCATTTTCCTTTGTGAAGAAAGAATAAAGTCCTAGATGTTTACGACTGGGAGTTTGATGGTATAAACCATTTTTTATTTTTAAGGCTCTGTTAGTTTTGTTGCTTACAGCTTCACTCTACTTCCAAGCCATGTTTTATAGTGTTGTTGTGTGATCCTCCTAAAATTAAGTCTAATCCATGTTGGTTTCCTTCATTTAAAACCTTATTTCCTTATTGGAAAAACTTCAAGCTTTTTAGTATGGTTTTTGGGGTATTTTAGCATCTAACTCTTACCCGTGTTTCCAACCATGCTTTTTTCTCCTCTCAGCCTCAGTTTGCATGTATTAAGTCAATAGTAATGTACTGTGTGTTATTTATTTACATGTAAGCCTTCCCTTGAAGCAGTGACTAGGTCCTGGTCACCACTGTATCCTCTATATCTGGCAGCTGTATTCAGTAAACATATGTTGAATTGTACTGAAAATGAAATACCAGAGAAAAATGTTAGACGTTTTTTCTTAACATTTAGATGGGTAACTAAAAGAATCTGCATCTTACTATTCACTGCCTCAGTTTGCTTCTCTAGATGATAGACATGATATCAACCTTAGATGATTATTGTAAGGATTAAATAGATGATCCATATTAGTGCTTAAAACACTTCTTCACACAATGTTAGTGCACAATACATTGTTGTCATTTTAAAGAACTTTTTCTCTGAGTTTTAAAACACTACCATGTAGTATTTTTTTTTTTCCTTTAAGTTCCAGGGTACATGTGCAGGATGTTCAGGTTTGTTACATAGGTAAATGTGTGCCATGGTGGTTTGCTGCACTAGACAGTGTAGTCTTAATTTAAGATTTGGGACTGTGACATTTCACATTTTCGGTGGTATGTTAGGATGTAGGCTATGAATATAGTTTTGTACTTGAAGTTTTTGTTTACCAAGTATTCCTTGGAAAAATTCTTCAGTATTTCTTTTTAAATTTATCTGTACTATGGGTATGGTACCCTCATCAGATGGTTGTGGGGTAAATTAAGTCTTGAGCAAAGCTCAGTCCTTAAAAATAACGTGATTTTTTTTTTCTTTCTTTTTTTTGGAGATGGAGTCTCTCTCTGTCGTCCAGGCTGGAGTGCAGTGGTGTGATCTTGGCTCACTGCAACCTCCGCCTCCTGGGTTCAGGCGATTCTCCTGCCTCAGCCTCCCGAGTAGCTGGGATTAGAGGCATGCGCCACCATGCCCGACTAATTTTTGTATTTTTGTATTTTTAGTAGAGATGGGGTTTCACCATGTTGGCCAGGTTGGTCTTGAACTCCTGGCCTCAAATGATCCGCCCGCCTCTGCTTCCTGAAGTGCTGGGATTACAAGTCTGAGCCACCACACCTGGCCAAAAACAAAATAATATGTTTGATTTGAGTTAGCTTTACAAGATAAAGGGTCATATATTCTTTCCATGGGTTGGGAAGTGTGGGTTGGGTTAGGGGCGGGAAGTAGAACCAAGTAGCTTTGTGGGATGCATAAAACATCTTCAGTGCTGGAAGAAGCAGGTCTTGCTCTCAACAGGCATATGAATTATCTTCCTGTACGAAGCACCTGAGTAGCTTCAGGGGATTCAAAAATACAAGTAATTTTTATCTTCAAAGAACTTTTATTGTAATTGGAGCAGAAAACTACCCAGATGAAATATTCAGCAATATAAAACAATAGAGGAGCCATGTGTGTTTGCATAGAGGCACGTGTATTCCATGCCTTGTGGTCTCAGACTGACTTCACAGCATTTCTTCATGGGTTATTCTTCTCTAAATCCACAATATTAGAGGCTCATTTGGATGAGAAAGGGCAAGAGTACAGTTGATCAGAAGCCTCTCCCCCACCTCTGCTTTCATAACACTAGTAAGATAACTAGAGAAATGATGGAAAATGGGTGTGGAATCTGATTTTTTGAGCAGCTCAACCTAGGAGATGGTGCTCTTTAGGAATTTCAGTAGTCAGTATTTTGAAAGTGTTATGTTCCTGAACTCACAAATTAACAGTTTCTGCAGCAACTCTCCATGTCTGCCTTCCAAATTGGGAAGAGTGTTCTGAATTTCTCTTTTTATATTTGTATAATATTGCTCTGGATTAGGGTATTGACTTGGCATAATAGTAAGACGTCATTTATTGAAAGATTAGAATGAACTGATACTGCTAATTTCATTTAGTCCTCATACAAATCTAGGTAATAGGGCCTCTTATAGTCTCCATTATGCAGATAAGGAAACTGGCACTTAGATTGTCACTTGCCAAAGGCTACATGGCCAGTTAGTGGTGGAGCTTGGACTTGAAGCCAGTATCTGAAACCACCATTAGTATGTGCCTCCCATAGAAAGAAGACAAAAAATATAAAGTAGTTGTTTGAAAAGAAGAAGACTGTCCGTCATTTTAAGTTTTAAAGAGGTGTGGCTTGACAGTAGCTGGAAATACTGAATGCATAAAACAGGTCCTGAAGGGCAGCCTGTTTTTTTCATAACTGAATTTGAGAAGAAGACATCCAGTGAGATGTGTCCAGTTCCTAAATCTGTTGAAAAAAGGAAATGCAGGCAGGCCCTGTCCTCTGACTGTCACATTCATATCAGTAGTAATAAATTGTGAAGTAAAACATCTGAATGTTTTGCCTTCCACTCTCCCTACACCAATACTAGTTCATTCCTTTGAAATTCTTTTTTTTTTTTTTTTTTTCTGTTTTGTGTTTAGGGATGGGAGGAAGATGAATGAGAATGGCTGTCCACAGGAAAAATGAAAATAGGCTTTGCTGCATAACTTAATTGTTCAAAAATGTAGAGCGTCCCAGTGCTAGGAGTAAATGGGTTTAAAGTTTACATTAGTCTAGTGCCTGGAAGCCATATTTTACCTCTCAACTTGGAAACATTTGTGAGCATAATAGTTGGAACTATTTGAATTAAAACCAAATCGGTGTGTTTTCAACAGGATGCATTCAGTTTACTAGCATATTCAGATCCCTGGAACAGCCCAGTTGGAAATCAGCTTGACCCGATTCAGAGAGAACCTGTGTGCTCAGCTCTTAACAGTGCAATATTAGGTAAGTAAAGCCAAATAAGGCACAATTTCAACTAGACTCTCTGAAAATTTGAGGGTGTTTGTACTGGCATTTGCACTTCGGTAAAATCATCAGGAAAATGTCTTCTATATTTTTAAAATATTAAAGTACCTAAGATATAGAAACCCTCTCCTTTAATTCCAGATTCAAATGGATTTAAATAGAATAAAAACAGTAAGATGGGGTACAGCTTGGGATGTTTGGGAAATAGAAGTTTTTGTGTGCATGTATGTAAGCATTTCTGGTAGCCACGAATGTCTACTTCTTTCATTAGAATGAGAGATTTGGTGGTCCTTGTGTATAATTCAAAATACAACCCTATCAGAGACATTCCTTACAGCCCCCTTTAGTGAAAGGCATTTTCTGCTACTGATTTCTAGGCTAGGAATTGGGTGGCATTCTCTAGTTCGGCTGCTGTAGAAGGAATTGGAGAATGTTAAGAACATAGATTAATAATTGTCACAAGAGTTAGGCTAGAAGGGAACAGGGTACATTTGAAGAAAATCAAGAGGTCAAGAAAGGTTTTGATGGACAGAATAAGAATGGAAATAAGGGAGTGAAGAGCCTGAATATCAGAGAAGCTCAAACTGATCCAGTAGAGGGCAGGATTCCTAGCTGGTGCTCCGCTGTTACCTTGCTCCCCACCATTTTGCTTGAGCTATTTGCAATGGGTAGCGGCAGCCTAAGCCACCGGTATCACAGCCCCCACCATGCTTATGAATATGGGCACAAGGGGCTTCCTGGTGACTTGTGAGTACCCTGCAGGACCAAGCCTTGATGTCAAATTCTATTTGCATTTATATTAGCCAGATTCAACTACATGCCCTTACCCAATATAAAGGGTGGGTGAGGAAGAGAAAAGCAATTTAAAAGGTGAAGCTTAGCCAGGGGTGAGCATGAAGTGCGAAACTCTCATTCGATGTTCGTTTGGTTGCCATTCCTATGAGCAACTCACTGTAGCGTGTATGATTATAGTATTAATATACTGAACAAGTACTTTTTATATGAATTGTGTAACTGCACATATTGTGCATTTCTATGTAAATGTGGTAGGGTCGATTGTTTACATAAAACAAGTTTGAGTTGTGGGCAGTTCTCATCAAAGGTAATTTATATATAGAGTGAGTTTTCATTTGACTTTAGAGTCTAATTCCCAGGTAATTGGGACTCCAGTCTAGTTTAGAAGTCTGTACTGTGCTGTTTGGCCCTGCAAGGTTCAGGGACTTTTAGTCACATATTTCAGACTATTTTAGGAAGATGAGAGGGCAGTGCCACAAAAAGTAGATTAAAGAGTAGTTTAGATAGGGAGACTTGCAATGAGGGCCAGGACTTTTACGGCAAGAATGTAAAGGAAGCAATGAAAAGCATTTGTATTTGAGCGCTCAGTCTGTTTCTTTGCTCCTAGAAAATTTATTAATTTGTTAAGGACCAATACTGAAGTTTGGGAATAGGAGTAGTGTCCTTAGTGTTGTAGTTCTCCAAAATAAATGTGAATTTTCTTTGGTTAATGTGTTACATTTTCATTGGTTCTACAAAATTCATTTAGCTCCATTGGTAAAAGTAACTTAGTAACAATGCTGGAATTGTAAGGAAAACTATGGTTTACTATAATTGTCTTTTTGAAGTTATATTGTAGGTAATCATGAAGACCTAATTACTAGATGATACTAATCTTTAAAGTGACCAGTTTTCTTATAACAATTGAATTTCTTGAGTTCAAGGGAATTTGTTGAGCACCATTATCTATAGACACATGTACTCTTACATATTGTGCTATATTATGTAGATTCAGCCATAAATAGTGCTTAATCTTATTAATACAAATGTATGCGATTCCTGTAAAATTAATGACACAATTACTAAATTGCTATAGATGGGCATGTATGTGTTTATAAATACCATGCTATATTATATAGGTACATCTATATATAGTGTCATGAAAATTTCATATATCCAAAAAAGTTAAAGATGCATCACCAGATGCTTCCTTTGGCCAAAATAAAATTAAAAAAAAATTCCCTGTAGATGCTTGCCTTTGAGCACGGTCTTCCCTGTGAACCCTCAAGACACCATACTTTCTCATCAATCTACGTGGCTTTTTTGCACACTTTTATTCTTAATCCTGTTTTTGTTTTCTACCTTTAAGTCCTGAATTTGCTTCTTTTTGATATTGTGCTTTTTCCCTTTTGGAAATTTCCTCTTCTTTCTCCCACCATCAAATTGCATCCTCTGAACCAAGAATGGAGTTAAACCATATGAAGCCTTTCTAGCCATGTGTCACTGTTTTTGCCCTTTGTTGTCAACTGTGCCTATAAAGAACTGATTAGTAATTTTATTGATTAGTTTGGGCATTGCCTTCTCATAAAGAGAAATTACCAGCTTCTGAGTCTGGCCGCTTTTACCATTAGTTCATTTTTTTTCATCTCTGGCAAGAAACAAATTTTGGTAATTATTGCATTTGTACTACAAATGTCTGACAAAGAAACTTATAATATGCAGGACCCTGAAAACTTACTGGCATTTTTTAAAAATGTCTGAACTGTCCATTTTAAATTAGCACCTCCAAAACTGCGGGGTGGCTCTGCTGTATGTTCTCTCACTGTCACCACTAACACCTATTCCCCACCAGCCCAAATAACATTACCTATATATGCCTTGGAGATGGCTAGGCAGCCTCAGTTTGGTCCTATCCACAGAGGTGGAAGAACCCATCAGTAGAAACTTGTAATGAAAACCTGGTGCCTTTTTTAGTTTTAGTTAGTATCAACTGACTTTGATCAACCAGAAGGGAAATAATGCCTTACTCTCCACTCCAAATATCAGATAAAAAGTTGTACCTTTCCCATCATAGTTAATATGGAAATAAGTATTTACGTATCTGATACTTTAAAAGTCTGATTCTGCAAGAGTTTCTCTTATAGTTGAATACACAATACCCACACTACCTACCTTGTCAGAATATTATGTCCAAGGTGTCTATCTTTTGCTTAGAAACCTTCATTTGCTGATATTTCAGAGTGGTATGGGAGTGGTAGTTTTTAAAGTCATGCAGCATTCTCCTGATTGAAATGTTTTTTAAAATGTCTTGCTAATTGCTGTTTTCATTTTTATTCTTCCTCAGAAACCCACAATCTGCCAAAGCAACCTCCACTTGCCCTAGCGATGGGACAGGCCACACAATGTCTAGGACTGATGGCTCGATCAGGAATTGGATCCTGCGCATTTGCCACAGTGGAAGACTACCTACATTAGCTATGCATTTCAAGAGCTCACACTTATATTGTGGCATATAGTCAACATGGAAGTAGACCAGCTCTGCTGATTTGAAATTTAGATTTTTTAAATTATGTACTGGGGACAGGTTTTTGTCGCTTTACATTGCTTCCTAGTTTACAGCATGATGCAAATGATTTTCTAACTTAGTGTTAGGAGAAATTATTTTCCATCTTTAACCTCTTAGTTGTCTAAGAGTTAAATATTACTGAATTTCAGACGTTCAAATTGATCATCACAAATCCTTTAAAACAATTACCTAAAAGAAACCAAAAATCCTGCCTTCTTTGTGGGGGAGGGGGGAGAGAGGGGAAGGAAATGGAACAAGTTGTGTTTGTGTTAGCATGTGGGTGATGTAAACTTCAAATTGGGAGATGTTCCGACCCCCACTCCCATATAAGCATTCAATCAGTGTAACTTGCAAAATGCATAAACAAACATCCGACAGTTTGAATTTATAGTGTTGATGGAAGAAATCATTTTTAATGTGTACTGTAAAACTTGAAATACTCAGGAGCTGAGTGAATATGTTTGTTGCTACTTACAATCCCGACCTGTTAGTCCCAGTAGTTTTGTTTTAACATGGTCTTTTTCAACTTTGTTTCCTGTTTAACTACAGATGACTTCTGTTGTAGACTCACAAGTTTAACTGTTGTATTATAACAGTATTACATGTCAACGGTGTGGTTATGACCTTTATTTATATAAAAACCAAATATTTAGTCAATTTACCGTGTCTTAATTTAATCTTTGTACACCTTCCATTTTTAAGTGCTTAAATGAGTACTATATTGCAATAAAATGTAGTGATATAATTAACCAGCCATTAAAAATTTACTTCTACAGCTACAGTGTCAATTGAGTTTATATATTAGGTACTTGCATACTTTTTATGATTAATATGAAAATTGGAGCAATTAAAATTAATGGTTTCTACAATTAATCTGAGTTCTACAACCTAAAATTACTGCCTTCAGTTTACTGGCATCCCTGGATTAGGGTTAGACCTGATATTTTAGGTGACACAGAAAGGCAACAGGAAATTAATTAACTTCATTATTTTCATATTCATAATATGGCATATGAGACTCACCAGGCAAGCAAATCCCGACTGGTTAAAAGTAAAAATTTAAAAGCTGTCAGCTATATTTTGTGCACTGAATCTTTAATAGCAAATTGTCTACGGGCTGCAGTTAGAGACTTTTCTGGAATGTCCATTTCTCCTTTTTGTCCGTGCCATTTTTGCCACCCCTCCAACCCGGGGAGAGTAGAAGAGGTGCTGTTGCTGGTGTGGGTATGGCTTGAATTCAGTTAAATATATGAAAAAAAGAAAACAATTCCTTCTTAAACCACTTTTTCCTCTAGGATTGCAAGGCACAATTCTACTCCAGAAGAATGAAAAGTGGTTGAGTACTTCCTCAAATAGGTTTATGGTTTTTATAATGACCCTTTAAAATGATCTATGATTTATTAGATAAATTCTATACATACAAGTACAGATTCTTCACTTTTAGCATTGATTTACTTCTTAGTTTTCATCTTTCTGACCATCCACCGTCTTTTAAATCTCTTGGCATTTTGTTTTTTCTGGATTCCTAGAATACAAAGTTTTGTGCAGTAAGTATATTAGAGAAACATAATTCAAATTTTTTTTTATAATTCTTTATATGAATGTAATTACTAAAACTGGGTGGGCTTATTATACATTAGATGTATATACATACTACACTGACCTGTTTTTCACAAGTAACTTAATATATAAGCCATTATAAGGGGAAAAAGTAACATTATGAACTATCTCCTTCAAAAGAACATTATTTTAGAGACAGGAGAATAAAGCTGGTTCTTACCCCAAGCATTATTCAAAAACTGGACAGCAGCTCTTTTCACTGGTAACCTCTTGTTGGCAAGAGACAGGAACTTATTTACTAGAGAAGAAAAGTATTTATCATTTCATAGTTTTATTTGCAGTAAAAAGTGAGAAAAATAGTCCATAAAAAAATTACCAGTAGTCCTGTTGGTTCCTGGCCCATATAATGAATTATGTATGAAGGCTTGTGCTGCTTGTTGCCTTGAATCTCTCAGATCTTGGTCTTTTAGCCTTACAGCCAAGTAGCTTTTATTCTGGCTGTTGATAAGTATAAAAGGTTAAATAAGAATTATACATGCTCTTTTTTTTTTTCTTCCTGAGACGGAGTCTCACTTGTCACCCAGGCTGCGCGATCTCAGCTCACTGCAACCTCTGCCTCCCAGGTTCAAGCAACTTGCCTGCCTCAGCCTCCCGAATAGTGGGATTACAGGCGCCTGCCACCACGCCCCGCTAATTTTTGTATTTTCAGTAGAGACAGGGTTTCACCATGTTGGCCAAGCTGGTCTGGAACTCCTGACCTCGTGATCCACCAGCCTCAGCTTCCCAAAGTGCTGGGATTACAGGTGTGAGCCACTGTGCCTGGGCTACATGCTTGCTTTAAAATATTTTTATCATTTGTCTCATAGTGATAAACTAATTTTGTATATGCACAGATAGGATAAAACTAAATTACAGGACTACAAGAAACAGACTAACATATTTTAGTAGAGCACATGGTGTTTTTTTTTTGATCAAATTGAACAATCAGCATCTCAGATGTATTCAACTGAAGAACTTGTCCCTGGACTTTTGTACTAAAATATACTAAAACCAAAAGTCAAAACATAACATTAGTTAACAGGAAATTGTTCTGATACATGTAGTAAAAGCGAATTGACAGCATGATTTCCAAATCGACTGTGCCAAATAAATTTTGCCAAATGAAAAGTCCAACATACTGTGATGAATTCCTCTCATGGTCTTGCACTTTGCTTTACATTTGTTTCTATATTTGATCTTGTGGCTAAAACACCAATATGCAAGTGATAATTTGGACCATCAAGCTGTACTGAATGCAACTCAAACGAATGCCTGTGGACTTCAAGACAGATACTACAGACATCGTCCACAGTATTGGCCAAAATTCCAGTAACAGCAATAGCCACTTTCTCTGTGACTTCTGTAGCCCGTAAGAATAGAAGATAAGGCCATATTGTCAGGGAAAGGTTGAATTTTGTGAAAAATGGCTCCTTTTGAAGAATTGTCATGATTGGCAATAGTGGTGAACACCTTTCCATTGGAATAGCTGTCTTTGCATTGGCACCATGCACCATAAGGGTTGGTGACTGGAGGAACATTCAGCAGCCAGAAAAATGACACTGCCTGAATACGTGTAGGCTGGCAAGTTTGAAGTGCTGACAAGTAGGCTGCAGTGTATCTTGAAATAAACATCTATCTATTGGGAAAGGTGAAATGAAATTTTCTCAATAAAACCACTAAAAAAAAGTTTTTCAACTTAACCTGCAGGACCTGCAAAGACAAAGTGTTCAACTGATCTTTATTTTTTCATGAAAACCGATTTTTTTTTTGAGACAGGGTCTCACTGTCGCTCAGGCTGTAGTGCAGTGGCACGATCTTGGCTCACTGCAGCCTCGACCTCCTGGGCTCAAGTGATCCTCCCACCTTGGCCTCTGGAGTAGCACACCAGCACGCCCAGCTTACTTTTTTTATTTTGTGTAGAGACTGGGTTTTACCATGTTGCCTAGGCTGGTCTTGAAATCCTGGACTCAAGCAATCCACCTGCTTCAGCCTCCCAAAATGCTGGGATTAACAAGCGTAAGCCACGTGCCCGGCCCAAAAGTGGTTTTTCCACAGAGACTCCAATCTGAAATTACTACTAATTAAAATATTTTCCCATGTTAGCCAATACTTTAACTCTCTTAAAGGTCTCCTTTACATCCCAAATGAAACAAAAGACTCATTACCTGACAGACTGTACTTTTTGTACTTTAACTTTCTTGGAGTCATTTCCTTTTTCACAGTCTTCATTTTTCTTTTGCAAATTAACTAAAAAATAGAGTTACATTTTCTAATTAGCAATCACCTAAAAATAAATCAGGAAATTTACTGGAGTTCACTTTAAGCATCCACTACACACTAATGTGGATGCAGTTTTTATTTGTATGAAATACAGGGAATAGGCCCCAGCTAACCTTGGCCAGGCCCATGCTGGCTTTCTAAGGGCCATTCATATTTGACTGGAAACATCTGCAAGTGCACTTGACACTTACATGAGAAGTTATTTAAATTAGAATAGTCATACCTTCTTTCAACTTTCCTGGCGATTTCTTGATGCTAAGGGAAAAAAACAAAACCACTGAGTGGAATGGCAGATAGCAAAGGTTACTCAAAACATGTTATATTATTTCATCTGGCTTTACAAGTAAGACACCCCCTTTCGTTACCAACACCCTCAATTTCTACTCAGGAGCTCTCAGTTTGGAAAGCAACAGTCACTCCCCAGTACACTGCCACCAACTCTCAATCATTGGAAGATCTTCACAGTTAAAATCTGAAAGCCTATTAGCAGGCTTCCAAAGCAGCAAAATGCTATGGGCAATGGAGTTCAAGTGAAACACTTAAGAACAAGTTATAAAGTATTTGAAATATGAAGTGAATGGGAGTAGGCCCGCCTCATTTCATTTGGAGAAATCACAAAGGATTAATTTAATAGTTTAGGCACAGGAGACAGGGAACAGCCTCAAGGGGGCTGTGGCCCAATGGAGAGAGAAATGTAAATGGACAGAATACAATACAGAAGCATTTGCACAGGAGAAAGGCCACACAAAAGCGGAAGTGATGGGAGGTGGGGGGGCCAAATGAGAAGGTAAAGGTGACACTTGAGCTTGGTTTTAAAAGATGAAAGGGAATTTGCCACCAAATAGATTTGCTCTTATGTTTAAAGTAGGATCTGAGTAACTCTTTGGTAAAGTTTTTTTTACTGAAAATTTGAGAGCCACTGGCCTAAGCAAAAGGGGGCTGAATGTCTGAATTTAAAGCCTTAAGGGGAGAGAAAGAGGAAAAAAAAAAATATTTAGAAGGCTAAATTTAGTAGGGTTTGACCGATTCCTAAGGACGACTATAGCTTTTCGCTTTAAACCATAAAACACCAAAGATGCTAAATGAAGTGGGGAACAGGGAGGAAGGACAGGTTGGTGGCAGGTAAGGCAAGTATGGGACAAATCGAGTTTTCAGAGCCTGTGGATTAAGTGCCTGCTACCTCACTGAATGATTCAAAACACTTTTTATTCACCACCACCTACTCTGCCCTAGTACAATGACAGGCAGTGAACAAAATGTACCGAATGAACACAATGGGATCAAGAATTCAAAAGCTAGCTATGGGAATGAACAAAAATCGTAAAATAAGAAGTGGAACGTTACCTCCATCTTTCCCACCAAATTCATATACATAGGTACCTTTTAAATTTGGGTTCTACAATTCCTTCAGTTATATGGATTCAAATAAATGTACCAGTATATAATTCAAAGATGGGTGTATATAAGCAAGTAATAGAAAAAGATCCATTACTTACTTAGTCTGTGAAGCTGTGGTTAACTTCTCTAAAATAGTGTCTGGAAGGAGTTTTCTTTTCTTTTGGAACGAAAACGTTTAAAATTAATAAAAGTCATGTACATAGTATGTCCGGAGTTGCTTCTGAAGTTACCACTTTTAAGAATGCCCTACATCTAGGCAAAGAAATTAATTAGGCTGGAAACTGCCCCCATACCTCTAGGCTATGGGAAGACTGGGTCCACAAAACTCCATTCTCTGAAAAGACTTGAAAGCTGGAAAAGGGTGCCCACGGTATTCCAACCCTCAGGTCACTGTTATAAATTGAAAGCAGTTAAGTAATGTCCACCTGGGGCCAGTTCTCTGTGTGGAGTATCAGACAGCAAAGCAACCAGACACTGAATCTGTACAGCCCTTAGAGTTTACAAATCACCTCACTTAATTCTCACAGCAACCTCTTTTTTTTCAGTTGGTGGACACTAAAGGAGAAGAACTTTTTCTTTTCTTTTTTTTTTTTTTTTTTTTTTTTGAGACAGGGTCTCGCTCTGTCGCCCAGGCTGGAGCGCAGTGGTGTGATCTCGGCTCCTGGCAGCCTCCACATCCCGGGCTCCGCCCACCTCGTCCCCCTTCAGTACTGCCGCGCCCGGCCCAAGCATCTTTCCACCACTGTCAGAGGAAATCTTGGTGACTATTTCCCCACTCCAATATCCTACTAACCCAAATTATATCCACCATGGGAATTCTCCCTGAGCCAGGCTGTTTTAATAAGACACCTCCTCCCTATCCTCTAACCTTCTGTTCGATGAACAGCTCCTCGCGTCGCTTCCTCTTCTCCTTCAGGAGCGTTTTATCCCTGGGAGGAAGGGTGACAAGTCAGCAAAGGGAAGGACAAGCGGGACGAGAAGGGGCGGTTCTCCCCGCCCGGCCGCGGGCTCCGAACCTGCGCACGGTCTCCCGCACTCGCCGCTCCTCTTCTCTCGCTTCCGCCTGGGCGCTGGCGAAAGTCAGCTCCTCCGGGGCCTCATCGTCAAACTCATCGTCCCCTTCCTCGTCTTCCTCCAGCGGCTCGGCGGCCGCGCCGCTGCTGGGCTGCCCGAGCAACAGACCGTGCTCCGCCTCCTCCTCCTCCGAGGCCGGCTGGCCCTCGTCCACCATCGCCTCCGCCGACGCCGGGGTGCGAGACGCGCGCGGTCGGAGCTGCACCATGGCCCACGCAGCGCTAGACCGTCTGACCTCTGACCCGGAAGCAGCTACAAATGAAGCGCAAGCGGTCTTTCATCGCCCCCTGCAGGTTCGGAGGTCCTCGGGGACGGTCGGGGTGCAGGCGCGAAGTGAGGAAGGGCGTGCCCTGCGGGCAGTGGGCGTGTTTCTTTCCACGTGGCCCGCGGAGGCCGCCGTGGAGCCGGATGGACCCCACGGAAAATGCTCTGCCGGCGAAAGCAGCTGGCAATGGGGTTGGTTTCAAGGCAGGGAAGAGCCATCGCGCTGCCCTCCTCGGCTGGGATGGCGAGACAGGGCTGGCACGACTCACGCTGTCCGGTGCTCAGAAAACCGGTAACCGCGGGCCCGAGGCGCTGCTCGCCACCGTTTTTTGGCCCTGGGTTCCGTCGAGTGGATCCAGCATGTCAGTGTTTGTGTAGATTTGGCCGCGTTCGCTCCGCACTTCGGAGGAGGTGGCGTTTCATGGGAAGAAATGCGCTCTAGCAGATGGCCGCCGTGGCCAGTCAGCCCTGCCGTCACCGACGAAGACGCGGGCCACAGACCTGGACTCTAAAGAAATCTGCACAGACGTGACCGGCGCTCTCGGCCTGCCCAGCTCCGCGGCCGCAGCGACGCCGGTTAGGATGTCGGCCCTGTGGGAGCGGCGCCCTTCCTGGTGCCGGACCCTAACCCACGACCTGGAACAGCAGCTGGCCCGTGGCAAATGCTGAGCAAATCTCCTGAAAGAATGGCTTCGCAGGTCCCTAGAGAATGCACCCGAGTTTTGTGGTATATACACATACGTACTCTTTTTTTCCAAGCATATTTTTTTTGTGATCGCCGTGTTTCTCTCCTCCCATCCATTATACAATACTAAATGATTCATCATTCTTTGAACAAATCAAACTGCTTCACACCTGCCATGCGTTTGTACCGACCCTGCTCTTCCCTCTACTGCCGCAGCCCCCCAGGCAGAAGCCTTTTTATACTTCAAAAATTCCCACCCAGGCAAATTTCAAGCACCTTACCTCCTACCCCATCCCACTCTACCTATCTCTAATTGCGCTGGTCTGAACCCGCACAAATGTCTATGCAGTTTCTGCACTGCATAACAGCTTATATGACAGTTGCTCCAGCCATTCTGTGAACTCCTGAGGGGAAGGGCCAGGTCTTGCTAGTCATTTTATTTCTAATGTCTATCATATGGTAGATGTTTAATAAATGCGAAGTTGAATAATTCTGTCTCACACATATATTGTATTTTTAATTCTCCTTTCAGGTCTTCTGTTTTAGAAGCAGTTCCCAATTTAAAAACAACAAAACCAAATAGGAACAAAAATGATAAAACTTAAGAAAAAAAAGAAAAGCTGCCGAACCTGAAGTTCAGTATGAGAGGAATCGCAAAGAACAGTTTTGAAATCCTAGGCCTTAGTCAAATAGAAATTACAAATCAAAACTATAATCAGACTCCCTGAGACACTGTGCTAACACTAGGAAAATGAATAAAGTTAACTTGGAGCAGCCCAGGAACAAACTTCTTATAAGTGCATGATGGTATTTTATGCGCAAAACTGCTTTATAAGTACTATAAGACTATTACAGGTATTACCAGTGCCCTCAGTGTCAACTCCTTGGCCCACCCATGTAAAGTGTAAATCGAGCCCTCAGGGTCCCTGACTGGTTCTCCAGCCACCCCATAGGCTATGAGCATCCCTCCTCCCCCACACAAAGGACCACTGGGATTTATTAAAGGTTATGCCTTGCAATGCAGTACAATGTTTTACATGACAGTGTCTTGTTGCCTGTTTCTATAAAAGCCAAGGGTGTAACATTAAATGCAATTTTGCAAGGGGCTGAGGTGATGTGGTCCAGGTATATAATCACTTCAGGGAGCCATGTGACCTTCATACAGTGTTGATAATGGCCATGCCTCCCAGTTAGGCCTCTGACACTTGCTGGACAGCAGGCATTCCAAGGCCCCTAAGCACTGAGTTAGCTGGTAAAGGTTAAGGAAAAAGCTGTATGCTTACTACTTTACTCCAAGGTAGTAAAGTGTATGGAAGAGGTACCTGACAGAAATAACTTAAGCATCCCCTGAGAATGACCCTGTATGGCAGATGCATCTGACAGCAATAACTTAAGAAATGAGGGTTGCCACGTGGAGGTTGATGGGGGGAGGGTGCTGAGTGAAAGTGCTATATAAACTCCATGCTTTTTATAAGTGGTTGCCGTTCTGTCTAGTCCGCGGCCACTGGACCACCCTGTAAGTTTCCCCAAATAAACCCTATGTTTCCTTCACTAGCTCCAGGTCTCTTCTTTGGCCTCTTGAACCTGGTGCCATCCCTAATGAAGTTAACAGATGTCTGGCCCAACATAAGGGCATCATTTTTTAAAGTCCCACGGAAAAAACTCCCGGCAGAGTTCAGCATCTGGGAACGGTTGGCAGGCCCCACAGGAACGATATGCTTCTGCATTTATGATGTTGAGAAGCGCTTCACTGTTGAGGCTTCCCCCGTCTAAGGGAGCCAGAGCTAAATTTTAGGCAGCTGTGTTTATCCTGGGGGTCCGCATATTTGCATATTCTCATCGTGATGTTTTACCTTGTTGGTACTGTTCTCTTCCTTCTTTGCATGAGTTCCTGTTGTGAGCTGCCCCTTGTTCACTGAGGTAATGTAGCCAGACAAGGTTAAAAAGCCCCCAGTAAGCCAGGCGCGGTGGCTCATGCCTGTAATCTCAGCACTTTGGGAGGCCGAGGTGGGCGGATCACCTGAGGTCGGGAGTTTAAGACCAGCCTGACCAACATGGAGAAACCCCGTCTCTACTAAAAATACAAAATTAGCTGGGTGTGGTGGCACATGCCTATAATCCCAGCTACTCAGGAGGCTGAGGCAGGAGAATCTCTTGAACCCGGGAAGCGGAGGTTGCTGTGAGCCGAGATCACCCCATTGCACTCCAGCCTGGGCAACAAGAGTGAAACTCTGTCTCAAAAAAAAAAGTCCCCAATAAAGCCATATCCCGTGTAACGTCTTTATACAATAAATTACCTACTGTAGAGTGTGATTTTATTTTCCACTAAAACTTGTGCAAAAATCAGAATTAAATAGTAGGGTTTTTACCCTTCGACTTCTACTTTGCCCAAATAACAAAAATATAATCGGGATAACTATATTTTTTTAGACAATAATTTACAAAATTTTTCCCTCCCATTAACCAACCATACACATCAAAGATATCTTACGTTTCAGTTCAAACCAAATAATATGAATTAACTTTCCAGTTCCGTGACTTTTGAATGTGGGTGCTCTTTGCTACTTGTAAACCCCCATCACTTATCAACAGGTTGGATTCCAGCGAGGGAATCAGAGGCTATTTTTAGATTGTTCAATATTCAGCTCACCACCCATAAGACCATTTCCCCTCTGCGTATGGCCTAGTTCTCAGATATACTGTAATTTCTTTCTTCCCCAGGACACTTAAGAAACAGTTTCATTTTCATGACAGGCAAGGGCTTCAGGAAGAGTTGTTCCACAGGGTCCCTGGAAATGAAACCTGAAAGACAAGAAGCAAATACAGCAGTTTTGAACTACAGGTTAGCAAAATGAATGCCCTACCTCAACAAGCACTTATTTCTGAAGTAATACCCGAAGTAAAACCCAAATTCTCATAAAGATGGTATTATGAATTTTTATGCCCACTTCTTCCATCTAGTTTCTAACAACTCTAGTTATAACACTTCACTATGGGCTGGCCTCTGTGACTGTGGGAATTTTGAGAAGCAAATGTCTAGAATTTATGTGCCATAAAGAAGAATTTTATTTCAAGGCGTAAGAGACATGATTACAAAGTGTATTTTGTTTGTTTTTTTTTCAAATCCTGAGAACCTGTGCAAGTAAAGTATATTTTGGGACTGTACTGCCACACTCACTGAAATTGTAAGTATAAAATATACGTGTGTGTGTCTTATACATATATGTTTTATGTGTATCTATATATATAACACGTATGTGTTTGGCATGTTATATATATACACAATACATATGTTTTGTGTGTGTATATGTGTGTGTATATATATACATATATATATACATAAAACATTACAGCAGCATTCACAGGTAGTATGAGGACAAGAGAAAAAAATACTCGTGCACTATTTGACCACCAGGATTTCAGCTAAGTCAATGAGCCTCTCAAACTATCTGTTGAACTTTCTGACTAGCCTCTGAGCTGTAGTTAGAAAAAAGAGAAAGAGGAAGGAGAAAAAAGAAGAAAAATAATGGACTTTTGTTTCCTTCAAGGAAAAACACTTCGGACAGGGAAAAAAAACTATGAATAAGAAGCAAAAGCAGGACTTCCTCGTGCATTATTAATAAGAAAACCAGTTGAGCACAATTAAAAATGGAAAAGGCATTTCCTCAATGCAACCCATTTATATTATTTATTCTTGATACAATACAAATCGTGACTGCCTTAGCCCTCAAATGCCGTGTTCTATCAACCGAATGCCACTTAATGGACAGCCCAGACTACATGACATCTCCAGTCTGTCTGCCCCCTGCCACATGCTGAGCACTGACTTCCAGAAAGCTCCAGGCCAGTATGTATGTGGTTATCCAGGAATTACTGCCAGGCATGGGGAGCATTTAGGGAATTCCCAGATCCTCAATTTCCACCTCTTCTCTTTCTTAAGTGATTTCAAGTGCCCCTTTCCACATTCACCCTTCTTCCGCCTTACAAAAGCAAGCTGGACCCCTCACCCATCCCGAATTTTACAATGATACCTCATCCCCGAGTGTGAAATAGAGGGAGTGTGAAACATATGGAGTGCCAAATAGAGGGACGTCTGCAATACTGGTGTAGATCTGACACCTTCATATGTAAGTAGGATGGTTTCATTCTTGCTTTCAATAAAGTTGAAAGAGGGTCGGAAAGGATTTTCAGTGAATAGATCGCTAAGTATGATACAAAATTACTCTGTGTATTTTGGCATATAACTTGGAAGGTGGTCCAAAATTGGAGTGGCAAGGCTATACCAAAATTTCTTTCATGGCTGGGCACAGTGACTCATGCCTAGAATCCCAGCACTTTGGGAGGCTGAGGCAGGAGGATTGCTTGAGGCTAGGAGTTCGAGACCAGCCTGGGCAACATGGCAAGACCCTGTCTCTACAAAAAGGTAACAGTAAAAACAACCATGCATGGTGACAAGAGCTTGTAGTCCTAGCGACTCAGGAAGCTGAGGCGAGAGGGTCACTTGAGCCAGGAGTTTGAAGCTGCAGTGAGCTATGATTATACCGCTGTACAGACTCCAGCCTGGGTGACAGAGGGAGCCCCCATTTCTTAAAAAAAAAAAAATTCCCTCGTGCCCAGAGTTTAGGTGGCCCAGGTCTTTCAGTACTTACATCTATAAAAAACAAACACTGAGGATTACAAATGACATTGAAAAAGTAAAATTTAGCTTGGCTGGTCAAAATCTGCCCAGCGATTCTTTGGATCGGAATAAAAGACACGGGTAAAGCCAGCTGCAACGTTAATAGGAAACAATATATTTTCCCCTAGGATAAGCTGCAAAGTGTCTTAATTCCATTCTTAGACTGACTACTGCTTTTGGATTTTGTTCCTTAATATTATAAACTATTGGAAACTTTGCTATTTGAAATTATAGCAGTAAAGAATGAAATGTTCCTCTAGCCTTGAGGATCTAAGTCACTTTAATACTGAGAAGCAGCCTGGATTTCCAACCCAGGTGCAGAGCTTCAGATAAGGGATTTCTGGACACAATATTCCACATTGATCTGAACTTTGTATTATAGTTTCTGGGGAAGTGGGACCCTGGCCTACTCTGCCAGCCAGACATGATGTTAACCCCTTTGCACTGTACAGCCCTGCTAGTTGCTTGAGTCTATCAAAAACTACTTCATTCAAATTTCACTTAAACTCCACCCTCCGCCCAATTGCTTCAATAACTCCACCTTTCCCTTGTTGGAAAACACTTCTCAGTTCTACAGGGGTCCGGTCTCCCTCATTGCATTAAATCAATAAACCCGATCTTGACAGAATACTGGTTTGTTTATGGTGACTACAGGAGGATTGGGCTAGAACAGGAGCAACTGTCTCCTTCCAACAATAGGTAAGATTCAGCCATAGAAACATGGACCAATTCAAAGTTTATGTCCCATTCATCTATTAAGGATGTATTTCCAAGCCCGGAGCCGTGGCTCATGCCTATAATCCCAGCACTTTGGGAGGCCGAGGTGGGCGAATCAGTTGAGGTCAGGAGTTTGAGACCAGCCTGGCCAACATGGTGAAACCCCGTCTCTACTAAAAATACAAAAATTAGCTGGGCGTGGTGGCAGGCACCTGTGATCCCAGCTACTCAGGAGGCTGAGGCAGAAGAATCGCTTGAATCCAGGAGGCAGAGGTTGCAGTGAGCTGAGACTGCACCCTGCACTCCAGCCTGGGCAACAAGAGCAAAACTCCATCTCAAAGAAAAAAAGAAAAATTCCAATAAAATTTTACTTGTTTGGAATTATTAATCTACACTTATATATATTTTTTGTTTTTACAATTATGCACTGCAGATTACTATAGTGATAATTCTATCTAGAAGATTTCTTAGTAAAGCATTTTTTAACATTTTAAGGAAATTGAAAAAATTAAATAATTCATATGATATTTTGCTGTAGAAGTATAATAGGTAGTCAGTAAAAGAGTTTCTTTCTCTTTTTTTTTAAGACAGAGTCTCACTGTGTCATCCAAGCTGGAGTGCAGTGGCACGATCTCAGCTCATGGCAACTTCTGCCTCCCAGGCTCAAGGGATTCACGCACCTCAGCCTCCTGAGTAGCTGGGATTACAGGTGTGGACCACCATGCCTGGCTAATTTTTGTATTTTTAGTAGAGATGGGGTTTCGCCATGTTGGCCAGGCTGGTCCTGAACTCCTGGCCTCAAGTGATCCTCCAGCCTCAGCCTCCCAAAGTGCTGGGATTACAGGCATGAGCCATTGTACCTGGCCAGTAAAAGATTTTCATGCATAAAAATATATTACATTAGTATAAATTCTGTAGTAGTGATAGAATGGAAATACAAGTTCAAAGAGAAAAAAATGCGAAGTTTCCAATTGTTAAGGAAGGGCTTGTATATTTATTTTGTAAATGGACGGTGGTGTCTACCAGATAGTTACAACATTCAGATTGGACTGGATACATTTTAAACCATGATATGGTAGTTTTTATTTTAAAATGTCAGTGTTTCGGCCAGGCACAGTGGCTCGCGCCTGTAATCCCAGCACTTTTGGAAGCTTGAGCTAGGCAGATTGCCTGATGTCAGTAGTTTGAGACCAGCCCAGGCAACGTGGTGAAAACCCGTCTCTACTAAAAAAAAATACAAAAAGTTAGCTGGGTGTGGTGGCGCACGCCTGTAGTGCTAGCTACTTGGGAGGCTGAGGCAGGAGAATCACTTGAACCAGGGAGGCAGAGGTTGCAGTGAGTCAAGATCGTGCCACTGCAGTCCAGCCTGGGCAACAGAGCCAGACTCTGTCTCAAAAATAAATAAATAAATAAATAATAAAATGGCAGTGTTTCCAATGCACTTGGAATCACATCTCCAACTATATTTGATTTAAAAAATGTTAGATGTCAACTTTTAAAATGTGAAAGGCATACATGAACAATGTTTGAAAGCCTCTTTTCTAGCACATCTGTGCACTTTGCCTGCCCCCACCAGTTGTAGGACAACCAAGACCACAGTGTTTGTTCCACATCTGCTCATGCCACTTGTATTGGTTAATCATCTCACTGAATTTAAAATTATGTAATAAACTGCAAAAATAGAGCTGTTAAGGGAGTTGTTTCTAGGAAAACTAGTTGAATGCTTGGGAAAGACATACTGAGTCACTAAATATAATTTGGTTAAATTAGGTGTAGGTGTAAAAGATGGGTGAAGACTGCTTCACATGTTTCTTTTCCTAAGTTCTTGCTCTCCTTTAAAAGAAAAAAAAATATATATATCAAAAACCAGAAGTTGTAATCCAGTGTTTGCCAAGATTTCTTGATAAGAATCACCTGGGTCATTTGCTAACTACACAGATAAACAGGCATCTCCCCCTAGAAATTCTGATTCAGGAAGACTAGGTGGGGGCCTTGGGATCTGATTTTCCTGGTTGTCTGTTTTGTTTTATAAAATAAGGGCTGGAGTCATTCCTATCTTCAGGGATATTTGGGGAACACGAGGAAGATTATGGATACGATTTATGCAAGAAAGGTGAGCTCCAATCAGCAGATCCCTACTCAAAACAAAAGGCCTTTAGCTCTATTCCAAAAAGAAAAAAAGCAGGCCAAGTGTGGTGGCTCACGCCTGTAATCCCAGCACTTCAGGAGGCCGAGGCAGGTGGATCTCTTGAGGCCAGGAGTCTGAGACCTGTCTGACCAACATGGTGAAATCCTATCTCTACTAAAAATACAAAAATTAGCCAGGTGTGGTGGTGCACGCCTGTAATCCCAGCTACTTGAGAGGCTTAGGTGGGAGGATTGCTTGAGCCCAGGAGGCAAAGTTTCCAGTAAACCGAGATTGCGCCACTGCACTCCAGCCTGGGCAACAGAGCAAGACTCTGTCTTAAAACAAAACAAAAAAACCAACCAAACAAACAAAAAGCAAATGAAGGTAGATTTATGCTTTATATCAAAATGTTTAAAGTATGCATGTGTCCTTTTCAATTAGTCTTGTTTTCAGTGCCTTTTTGAATGAACAGACCAACTAAGCCCTGACTGCATGGACTAGGAGGGCTTCCCTACCCGCCCTTGACAGCACAGCCAGGGAGAGTGCTGGACTTCCCTAGCACACACAGTCAACTATCGCTTCAAAGCAGTGACCTCTTCACACCCTAGATAGGTAACTATATAACCACAACAATCTATAAAACTCTTCTACCTAACAATTCCTTAGACTTCTAAATTCCACCAGCAGATAGCTTGGGTGTCTTCCCTCCCCAGAGCCCCCAACTCCATTACTTTACTGCTCGCCTCTCCTGGGACTTCCTCACTCCACTCCAGCCACACTGAGGGGACTCTGCTCCAGGTGGTCCCAGTGTCTGGAAAGCTCTTATCTCAGATCACGTCTTCGGCTGCCTCCTTCACCTCCTTCAAGTCTTTGCTCCAATCTCTTCTTAATGAGGTTTGTGCATCTTTGCTTTGTGCAAAGCTCACGTGCTGTAGAATGTGTACCTTATGTTCCCTGCTTACCTGTCTGCCTCCACCAGTAGAATATAATCTTCCCTTGGTAGATATTTGTTTTGTTTACTGATATATCTTATCCTAAGCACTTAGAACAGTGTCTGATACATAGTGGATACTTATAAATATTTGTGGACTTTAATTAAATCCCAACATTTAGAGAAATTCAAAGATCAACAGGGCACAACATAATGGCTGCAGGGCACGGTGGGCCAAAGGTGCTTTGAAGGCCCTGGCCACCAGCTCCCTGCAGCGACAGTCCCATTTTTGCCTCAGCGAATGTACAAATCCTATAAGCCAAGGCCCCCTGGGGTTGAGTAACAGTCAAAACACTGAGGTTTAAATTTAAAAATGCCTAGGGTTTACTGGAATAGTCAGGGTTTATCAGAAATCATCCAATATAAGCATCGGACATGGGGAAAACGACAAAACCAAAACTGGAACTAATTAACACCTTGAAAATATAAATACATTCCTGTGGGAGGAAAATTCTATGCCTTTGTCTCTAGATTAGAACTGGGGCAAAGAATCTGAACAACTTGTGTAAGGCCTAAGGTGTCTTGTGAGATCCAAATCCTTATTAAAATATAGGCAGCATTCTAGCTGCCTATTTAGGTAACAAAGAAAATCAGGTTAAAAGTAGCAGAGAACATTATTCCTTTTTTTTTTTTCTCCTTAACCTAGAGCAGGGGTTAGAAAACTTTTTCTGTAAAGGGCCACACAGGACATATTTCAGGCTCTGCAGACCAGCCAGTCTCTGTTGTAACTATTCACCTCTGTCATCCTAGTGCAAAAGCAGCCACACACAATATACAAACATATGGCCACAGCTGTGTTCCAATGAAACCTTATTTACAGATACAGGTGGTGGGCAAATTTGGCCCACAGGCAGTAGTTTGCTGACCCCTGACCTAGGGTAAAGTTCAACCAAAATCTGTTAAGCATGAGATATACAATTCTGCCATTGTTAAGCTCTGTGTTTAAACAGTCCTCTCAATTGCTCCAGGGTTGGTTTCTGCCTTTGACAAATTGAGTAGGATGAGATGACTATCACCAGCATCTCTTCTAAATGTTAGCTTTGATGATGCCAAGAAAAAAGCATTGCTGGCTTCACTGATCAGTTACTCCTTCATTGATGAGATGACAGTTCTTGGGATCAGTCTGGTTGATAAGTAGCTTGTCAAATTGATAAGAATTTCTAACAAGTAGCCTGTTTGTTAGAGACAATCATAGGTTTTCAAGACAATATGAAGCTGAAGAATTTTGGCTGAAGTAGCAGCCGAAACAGGCCTGTGGTTTTAGGAGGCTTGACTTGTGCAATGATATATATTACATGCCAAGAATCTCTCCTGAACTGGCAGGAAAAACCACCAAGTTCAGTTTCTTTCACGTGAAGACACGGCCACCATATGCAAGGGATGCTGGGCCCCTGCTGCTCAGTCCGTGGCACGGGAGGTGGGGGCCAACTCTAAACTTGGGTTGTGGAAATACTCCAGTTTTATTTTCTTCTTTTTCTTTGTCTGCATTTTCTTGCTTTTCTACAATGATGATTTGTTTTAATTCTTTATAATAATTAGAGATGAGATGGAGATCAAATGACTGAAAAGAAACCATATTGGAAGAACCAAACTGGGGACATAGCTCATGTCCTGCTTCACAAAGTTTATCCTGTCCCACTCTTCGAGTTTTCTGATGGTCTTTCAAACAGACTGGAGGCTTGAGCTGCCTAGCTCTGGTATTACTACTCTTTGTCATGCTAAGTGGCCCAGCTGCTCCACATAGGTGCCAAAACACAAATCAGACGGAGGCTCAATGTGCATTTTTCAGGAGATAAGTTAGAAGATCATTTAACTGTTTATCTAACAGCTTTATTGAGATTCGATACACATACAATCCACCTATTTCAAATATATAATTCAGTGGCTTTTAGTGTATTCACAGAATTATACAACCATCACCACAATCAACTTTAGAGCATTTTTAACAACCTCAAAGAAACTTGTTCTCATTAGCGCCCACTCCCCATTCCTCCCTACTCCCAGCCAAAACAACCATTCATCTCCCTTCTCTCTATTGATCTGCCTATTCTAGATATTTTGTATAAATGAAGTCATACCGTATGTGGTCTTTTACGACTGGCTTCTTTCACTTAGCATAACGTTTTCAAGGGTCATCCATGTAGTAGCATATATGGATACCTCATTCTTTTTATGGCTAAAATATAGTCCATTGTACAAACATACCAAATTTTATTTATTCATCCTTCAGTCGATGGACGTTTGGGTTGTTTCTACCTTTTCCGTGAACAAGTTGCTATGAACATTTGTGTACAAATTTTTGTGTAGATGTATGATTTCATTTCTAGGACTATATACCAAGGAGTAGAATTGCTAGATCATATAGTAACCCTATATTTAAATGCCACATTGTTTTCTAAAATGACTGTGCCATTGTACATTCCCATCAGCCATGTATAAGGGTTCCAATTTCTTCACCAACACTTGTGATTTTCCTTTATCTTAAAAATTATAGCCACGCTTGTGGCTGTAAAGTGGTATCCCATTGTGGTTTTATGATATTGAACATCATTTCAATATGCTTATCGGCCATGTGTATATATTTGGAGAAACAGCTTTTCAAATATTTTGACCTGGTTTTTAATTGGATTGTCTTTTTATTATTTATAGTTGTAAGAGTTCTTTATATATCCTGGATACAAATCCCTTATCAAATATCAAATATTAGACTTACAAATATTTTCTCCCATTGTATGGGTTGTCTTTTTACTTAATCGATGGTACCCATTGGAGTATAGAAGTTTTAAATTTTGATAAAGTCCAATTTATCCATTTTTCTTATGTTACTTGCTCTTTTGGTGTCATATCTAAGAAAGCTTAAACCAAGGTTACAAGATTTACTCCTATATTTTCTTTTGACATTTTATACTTTCAGCTCTTACATTTAGGTCTATGATCCATTTTGGGTTATTTTTTGTGTATGGTGTGACAGAGGGGTCCAAGCTCATTCTTTTGCATGTGGATATCCAGCACTATTTCTTGAAAAAGACTGTATTTCATCAAATTGTCTTACCACTCTTTTCAAAAATCAATTGACCATGAATGTGAGGTTTGTTTTATTGTTCTGTTTTGTTTTGTTTTTTACTGGACTCTCAATTCTATTCCACTGATTCTATATATCTATCCTATGCCAGTGCCACACTGTCTTGATTACTGCAACTTTGTAGAAAGTTTTTTGTTGTTGTTGTTGTTGTTTTTGAGATGGAGTTTTGCTCTTGTTGCCCAGGCTGGAGTGCAATGGCACAATCTCCGCTCACTGCAACCTCCCCCTCCCAGGTTCAAGCGATTCTCCTGCCTCAGCCTCCCAAGTAGCTGGGATTACAGGCATGTGCCACCATGCCTAGCTAATACATAGTAAGTTTGGAAATTGGGAAGTATAAGTTCTCCAACTCCATTTTTCATTTTGTTTTGGCTATTTTGGGTCCCTTGCATTTTCATATGAATTTTAGATTAATCTTTTCAATTAGTTGCTGTAAAAAGCCAGTTGTGATTTTGATAGGGACTGAGTTGATTGAGCCCATAGATCAATTTGGGGAGCATTGCCATCTTAATCATATTAAGTTGTCCAATCCATGAACATTGGATATGTTTCCATTCATTTAGGCCTTCTTTATTTCTTTCAATAATGTTCTGTAGTTTTCAGAGTATAAGTTTTGCATAGGAGGCAACTTTTTAAAGGCTATCTTCTTAGTTCCTACTACTCACACACAAATGAAGAACTATGGATCAAGAACACAGGCTGTAGCTGATCAAAAAGACACATGGAAAAGAAAGAGGTCCAGAGCCAGTTCACTCACCTGAGGAGGGGCCTACTGAAGTGTCTGTGGCCCCTTTTCTTTCTTTTTTCTTTTTTTTTTAAATCCCAGCAAAGACTTTAAAGAGTAGCTCCTATCCTGACTGCACACTGGAATCACCTAGGAAGCTTATCAAAATGATGACGTCTGAACTGCAGCTCAGAGCAATGAAGTTTCATGAGGCGGCACCCAGGCATCAGTATTTTAAAAATATGCCGCCAAGGTTGGAAACTGTTGATTAAAGTCATGACAAGATGCTTCAATGAAGTTTTCTATTTTATTCATTTATATTAATTTACTACTTATTTATATTCTAACTTATTCAAAAGGAATTAACTAGATGGACAAGAATTAGAAGTAAAGGCAAAATAAAGTTGGGGTGAGAAAAAAGACAGAACAAGGGTGAAGACACAAAACAGACCCAGGAATAAGACTAAAAATGCATACCATGACAATCTACACTTCCCACCCAAACTTGGGAAGCATGATCAGTGTCATAATATGGCCACAGATACAAATAACCTTGGCGATTAGACCAAAGAGGAATCTGCCAGGTGGCCTTCCAGTGAGAACAACAGGTGATAAGGTTCTGCAAGGGCATCTCCCAGGTTTACTTGTGGAGCATTTGGGTAACCTACAACTAAAGGCCATCACTAAGTCTAGCTTAAAAATGTAAGGGAAAGCAAAGCCTAAGGAATCAAAGAAGAGCTTTCAAAATGTGAACAAACAAAAGTCCCACGGCAAATTTCGTGTACAATGACAGAGCTACCCTACCTTAGTCTACAGTGAATGATTTTGTTCTTCCATAAAAGCAACTGCAGATCAAACAACAACAACAACAACAACAATAAAAAACACAAATCCTGTGTCTTTTTTAAAAATCAGAGGAGTAGGTCAACTATGTTTAGATGACCATGTCTGTACCAGCCTCCCACATCTCCCTCTCCCATCAGGGTATCCCAGTACCTGAATCTGTTCGTAGCTGGGGTGGTCTCCGTGTTAAATTCAGCCACTGGCACGCCCCTGGCAGCCACCTGGGGGGCAAACATGGCTGCTGGGTACACCACAGAGGAAGTGCCCACCTACAAGGCAAGCACACAGAGATGGACAAATGGCCACACGACGAGGAGAAGAACATTTTTACAGAAAACCTTACACAAACTCAGGCAGGTCTGTGGTTGCAGGTGTGAGAAAAGCCAAACAGGATGGGATAAAACAGGGTGTCCAAGGGACAAGGGAAAGTGAAGAGGTGTCCTTTGATCAATCACTAGAATCGAGAAGAATATGTGACATGAAAAGAAGAGTTATGAAAAGAGTGACATAGAAGTGACTCAATCAAAAGGTTTGGGGGTAATTCTGCTTTTGTTTCTGCTTTTTAAAGTTAAACAAATGATCCATGACTTTTTAAAACATATTTTCTATCTTTTTGTTAAAGGTAGAAAATATGAAGAAAAAAACATACATATCATCCATAATCTTACCCCAAGATAACCACTGTTAACATTTTCATGTATGTCCTCTTAGCTTTTCTCTTATAAATATTTGCTTATAAACATTCTTTACAGGGATGGGAAGAGCATGACCTGTTTTGTAAACCGGCTTTTCTCATTTAACAATCCATCATCAACAGTGATGCTATACTCAACATTGGGAAGCATTCTTTAAATACTGGCTGAATGAATACACACCACAAGAAAGTGCCTCCGCTTTTAAAGACTTGTCAAGAAAAATTTGAAATATGCATACAATCTGTCCAATTAATCCCACTCTTAGGAAATGTGTCCTAAGGAAATCATTTGAAGAGCATGCTAAGATTTCTATCTAAGGATATTCACGATATCATTGATTAGAATATCAAAATTTGAAACAGCCCAGATGTCTTACAGTAGAGAATTAGCTGAATATATCATTCCTTATCTATATAAAACACCATACAGTCAATTGAAAGATGACACTGATTTAGACATACTGATCTGGAATATGCTAAGTGAACTGCTGTGTGAATAAAGTAGTTTCAAAACAGAACATATGTCATGAACTCAGTTTTGAATTTTAATTAATACATGTACATCTGCCTAAGAAAAGGTTTAGACCACAGGTGGGCAAACTTATTCTGAAAAGGACCATAGAGTAAATTTGTCAGGCCTTGCAGGCCATTCAATCTCTGTCACAAGTACTCAGCTCTGCCACTGTAGTTTGAAAGTAGTCATAGACAGTGTGTGGAAGAATGAGTGTGGCTGAGTTCCAATAAAACTTTATTTCCAAAAACAGGTAGCAGGCCTAATTTGGCCCAAAGGCTGCTAGTTTGCTCACTCCTGGTCTAGAAGAAAACATACTAAACTGCTAACAGTAACTATTTCTGGATAGTAGAACTATGGGCTATTTCTAATTTCCTCTTTATAATGTGATAATTTTTGCAGGTTCTCAATTAAATTTAATCATAAGCACGTATTATTTTAAAAACCAATAGCATTGTTCTTTTCTTTGTTTTTGGTGGGGCTGGGGGAGAAGGCTTTGAGATGCCCAAGACATGCATGGTTTCCTATTTTAATATAAATTCTTATTCATTGTTTCTCAGTTTTTCTGTAGGATACCACAAAGACCTCTCAACATACATTTTAAGGAAAGGAAGAAAGGGAGGGAGGAGAGAAGGCGGGAAGGAAAGAAGCAAGGGAGGGGTTAGGGAAGGGCGTGACCCACCACTAGACATAAATCACAGTGGGCGAGCTCTCTATCAACCTCCTCCAGAATGGCAGGATCCAGGTTTTCTCCAAACCACACGACGTGAGGTCGCAGCAAGCCCCCGCAGCCTGCCTCTTCACACCTGGAAGAATGGGATCCTTAAGCCAACCCCGAGCCAAGTCTGCCCAGCAGGATCGGAGGGAGGCCAGGGGCTGCCCCAAACCCAGTACATGCAGATGGGTCACCTCTGATGCCTCTTATTCCCTACACCCTCCCTCCCAGCCTACATAAACTTGCCTTGCATATGAAGCATCAGGTTTAATGGTCTTTTTTTTTTTTTTTTGAGATGGAGTCTCACTCTGCTGCCCAGGCTGGAGTGCAATGGCATGGTCTCGGCTCACTGCAACCTCTGCCTCCCGGGTTCAAGCAATTCTCCTGCCTCAGCCTCCCGAGTGGCTGGGACTACAATCGTGTGTGACCACACCCGGCTAATTTTTGTATTCTTAGTAGAGACATGTTTCACCATGTTGGCCAGGCTGGTCTCAAACTCCTGATCTCAGGTGATCTGCCTGCCTCGGCCTCCCAAAGTGCTGGGATTACAGGCATGAGCCACCGCGCCCTGCCGAACTGTCCTTATTTTTTATCTTGTCTGTATGTACTTGATGTGCTGACACGTTGTTTCAGCTAAGCTTTCCCAGTTCATTCATTATGCTCACACTTGGGCTCACAGCCACCCAGACCTGGTAGTCATACTGGACTCAGATTTGCCTCCCACCCCAAGCATCCCCTAATTTCATCAACGACCTCCTTTCATGTTCTCTCAGGTTCATGTCTCTCTGGTCCAGTATGTAGCCAGCTTTCCTGTGTCCATTACTAAAAATCTCTCTTCTTTCACTTCCTCCTACCTCAGGGTCACCTTCTATACACCCCCTAAAATCATCCCCCAAACACCATTTTCGACATAGTAATCTCCTGCATCACAGGAATCCTCCAGGTCTACCTATTCCTTCAGAAGAAAACTTTTAATATCTAGCAATTAAAACCCTCACGAGGAAAATTTAAAAGGTTCTGTGGTTAAATAAGCCAGTAAAGCATTAACATATGTATTATAACCACTTTTTAGAAGGCAGCAATGTGGATTAAATGCTCTAAAAAGTCCTACAGTAAAGCAAACATTTTAACTTTGTTTAGTGTAACATTTCCGTATTTGAGTGCCTAACATGTTTTTTTCAAGTAATGTCTCAACGTAACATTAAATTAATGTTCTATGAAACACTTTTAGAAGTGCTGTTTTATTTTACCTTAAAAACACTCTAATCCAGCTGGGTGCAGTGGTTCACGCCTGTAATCCCAGCATGTTGGGAGGCTGAGGCGGGTGGATCACCTGAGGTCAAGAGCTCGAGACCAGCCTGGCCAACATGGCAAAACCTCCTCTCTGCTAAAAACACAAAAAATAGCCGGGCGTGGTGGCGGGCGCCTATAATCCCAGCTACTCGGGAGGCTGAGGCAGGAGAATCACTTCAACCCAGGAGGCAGAGGTTGCAGTGAGCCAAGATCGCACCACTGCACCCCAGCCTGGGTGACAGAGTGAGATTCCATCTCAAAAAATAAATAAATAAAATAAAATAAAATAAAATAAACACAACAAAAAAACCTCTAATCCAATTACAGGTTATAGAAGTGCTGTTTTAATGTCTGGTTTTGAAAAATTGGCATAAAAATCTTCCTATTTTTTTTTTTTTAAATCTATGAACATTCTGTTTGGTCCTGTAACCTCTCCTATTCAGGTCCTTTCATTGCCTCCCTAACCCTGGATTAATAATGCCAGTGATGCTATTTGACCAGTTACAGGTCAGCCCCTATGCTTTCTGTACACTGGGTAACCACCTGTCGCATGACGGTTTCAGAAACTTTCCCGACCTCAAATGATCTCGCCAGAACACAAAGCAAAAAGCCGGTTGGAAAGAAATCATTCTTTTCATCCTAATTTGGTTCATCCTTTGTCCTTTCACTTTTGGTCTCAGAGGTCAAGCCTGGTTTTTACATTTGTGCATTTGATTTAAGAGGCATCTTGCCAAATACATATTTAGGTTTTGATGTCTATATATTTCTTTTTTTGGTAACCCGGAACACCAGTACAAATGAGAGTTTTTTACCCACCGGGGAAGTTTCTCAATTGGGATGCTGGCATCTTGAGTTCCAGGTTCTGGAGCACTGAAATAAATAATATCAGAAAAGAAAAGATTGTTATTGGCATAATAAAAAATAAAGAAACAACATAACTCAGTTTGTATATTTGCCTGGCAGTATGTGGTGTAAAACTCCTAATTAATACATGCTCACTTGGAAGGGCATTAGAAGGAAGAACCCCAAGCCATTAATTACCAGTGGTGCTGGGCATAGTGGCTCATGCCTGTAATCCCAGCATTTGGTGAGGCCAAAATGGGAGGACTGCTTGAGGCCAGAAGTTCAAGATCAGCCTCGGCAGTATAGTGAGACTGCATTTCTACCAGAAATACAAAAATTAGCTCAGTGTGGTGGTGCATGCCTATAGTCCTAGCTACTTGGGAGGCTAAGGCAGGAGGATTGCCTGAGCTCAGGAGTTGGAGGCTGCAGTAAGGTGTGATTGTGCCACTGTACTCCAGCCTGGGAAACAGAGCAAGACCCTGTCTCAGAAAAAAAAAAAAATCACCAGTGGTTGTACTGCCAGTGAGGGAATTCGTGTGTGGGGAGGGCTGGAGTAGCTGGGTGTGCTAAGGGGGAACTTCATGTTTACCTTTATACATCATCATCATCTGTATCCTCTGCAATGATGTTATATATTCCTTATACAATTTATACTGTTTTAAAATGGCTCAGTGGAATTTTTCTCAATATTGTGTCTACCCTCAAATTTTTTCATCATTGTAATAGTAGTACATGTTCATCATAGAAATGTAGGGAAATTCAGAAAGATATAAAGAAGAAATTAAAAATTACCCATAATCTCCACTCCTGATATTCCTTGTTAATATTTTGTTGTATTTTCTTCTGGTCTTTTAACTATATGCAGATAAACAAACTCATTGTGTGCACAAATTCAGGACCCTGTGGTTTTCACTTAACATTGTAAGTTGTGAGCCAAATATTTCTTTTATCACATGGCTATATTTAGGGTTTTGTTTTGTTTTGTTTTTGTTTTTGAGACAGGTTCTCCCTGTCACCCAGGCTGTATAGTGCAGTGGCATGATCTCAGCTCACTGCAGCCTCGACTTCCCAGGCTCAAATAACCCTCCCACCTCAGCCTCCCTAGTAGCTGGGAATACAGGCATGTGCCACCACACCCAGCTAATTTTGTTTTTTTGTTTTTTGTTTTTTGTTTTTTTTGTAGAGACAGGTTTCTCACTATGTTGCCCAGGCTCGTCTTGAACACCTGAACTCATGAAGTCTTCCCACCCTGTAATCCCAACACTTTGGGATTACAGGCATGAGCCACTGCACCCAGCCTTGTAGTCTTATTTCTCATAAATATCCATGGGAATCTTTGATGAATGTTCAATTTCCTCACATTTATGTTCAACCTAAAGGAGAAAACAACAAATACTTATTCTGTAGTGTGGTATAATTACCCTTTTCCTGATAAAGCTGGACAAATTGGACTCTTGTAATTCTCAGCCACAACTCCACAAGAGGTACATCGAGTTTTAAATAAGCTACCTGAAAAATACATATGAAGCAAATCCAGAATTTAGTATAATCAAGAGCAATCGTCTCCATGTCTAAAAGGGTGTAAGATACTTCACTTTTCACACTTCATTTCATTTTTTGGTCTCACCCAGTTACCCAAGCTGGAGTGTAGGAGTATGATCATAGCTCACTGCGGCTTCCAACTCCTGGGCTTAAGCGATCCTCCCACCTTTGCCTTTGGATTAGCTGGGACTATAGGTGTGCACCGCCACACTGAGCCATACTTCATTTTAGCAAATGGGCCTACCCTAGCTTTCATGGGAAACAGAGGCATGCAGTACTCTTAAGCCAGTCAAGAGCATATGCCCTCAAGGACTTTATAATCTGGAGGAAAAATAAATAACTCCATGACTAATGTGCCATCAGATGACCTTGGAGTGGTGTTCAAGTGGGCAGAAGTGGCCAATAGGGTAGGGGGAGCTCAATCTAAATCTAAGGGCATGATTTATTGATATGACTGATAAAGGTTCAGTGGTGTGGGATATGTTTACAAAATTTGAACTTTGATTTCAGAAAGCTTGAATCTTTTATACAAAAGCACCTCACTAAATAAGTAATCAACTAACAAGTGAAAAAAGTAATTGTTAATACTAACCACCACTTATTGAGCTGAAGCAATCATGGTGGCCACAGTTTATGAAATGGGTACCAGGCACCTGGTGCCATGTAGAGCCCTTTCAACCACAGTGGACGTGCACTGCTCCGTTCTGCCCACCAGTCCTTCCTTGCGGAGCACCATCCCTGCTCTCTCACATGCTGAGCCAATAGGGCTGTGGGTCACATCCCAAATACAAGCTCGGCCACATGCTGCACATGGCCCCCTGTGGTGCCCATCCCTCTGCAGTCGTGTTTGGTCAGAAGGGTGGGCGTGTGGACCAAGCAAGCCTTGGTCCTCAGCAGGTGGCTGAGCTGGAGAGCCTGGAGTCATCGGAGGCACTCTCCCTTGGCGCATGGAGGCAGATCAATTGCAGAGGGAGAAGGGAGGCCACCTCAAAGAGTGAGCAAAGCTGAGAGAAGGAGGGGGACAGGGGCCGGGAGGAAAGATGACATAAGCTGCACCCCTAGGCTCCTCAGTTCTGTGAGCCAATAAACCTACTTTGTCAGTTTTAGCATAGACATTTTTCCCCATTTTCACATCTCTGAAATTCAGATGTGTCCTACAATTGCTACTGGCCAGATGAGAGTGTGACATCACCATCGTGCTTGCACAGACTTGTTGAAGGAGAACACTGAAAAGTGGGGTGACTTGGTTGTTATTCTCCGTGGCCTGACCGGGCAGATTCAGCCCCTGGATCCTTCTGCCAACAAACCCTTCAAGGGCCACTTCAGGAAGGAAAGCAAGTTTTGGCTATTGTCTACAGCCTTTCCACTGATGCCTTTTGGTAAGAGCATGTCAGGCCCAATAGCGAACTTGCGGAAGGTGTGTCAGGAGCTTGGATGAGAATCCCAGCTATAACAGAGGGGCATTCCCTCAGGAAAGGCTGCATCATCCATCTCCCGAGACACAGAGCATGAAACTGCATGGAAAACACAGACATGCATGCTCTGAGTCACTCAGAATCATCTAGAAGAGCTAGATAATGAGAAATATTTGGACCAGTTTATCATACTCATACTTTATGTATGCCTGGAAAGATATAATTTCTAAAGAACGTGTCTAAGTTTTAACAAGCTCTTTCTCTCAGTATAAAATAATTCTAAGGGATAATAAAATAGTATATCATGGTTTAGGCAGATTATATTCTAAATGCCACATTAAAAACATGATGCATCTTAAAAAAAAACCCTTCATCGGACTGAAGGTGCCACTGATTTTTTTTAACCTAAGTTAGAAGAGAGTTCTCATCATTTGAAATTTTAAAAAGTCCTGACTAACACACATATATGATCTTATTTAATCCCGACAACAATTCTGTAAGATAGGCATTGTCATCTCGGTTTTATGCAGATGACATAGCCCACATTCTGACACTGCAGGGAAATAAGCAGAGGCACGTGGAAAGTGGCTCAGACCCAGCAGATGTAGGAACCAAAAAGATGCTCGGTTAATAGGTGGCTGGCTGTTCCTGACGAACAAAAGAGAGACAGAGTCAAAATGAGTAGTGCCTCGCTTTCCTTATCAGGGTGATCTAAGTAAAAGCAGGCAGCTTCACCACACACACGCAAAAACAAACACCTCCCACTGGTGCACTGCCTCTGGAAATGCTACACTTAGAAATGCATTCTTGGCTGGCACAGTGGCTCATGCCTGTAATCCCAAAACTTTGGGAGGCTGAGGAGGGAGGATTGCTTGAGGCCAAGAGTTTGAGACCAGCCTGAACAACATGGTGAGACACTGTCTCCACAAAAATTTTAAAAATTAGCTGGGCATGGTGGCATGTGCCTGTAGTCCCAGCTACTCTGGAGGCTGAGGTGGGAGGATCCCTTGAGGCCAGGAGTTCAAGGCTGCAATGAGCTATGATCGGGCTACTGCACCCCAGCCTGGGCAAGAGTGAAACCCCCATCGCTAAAAAAATAAAATAAAATAAGATAAAATAAAATAAAAATTAAATTAAATTAAGAGAAATAAATGCTTAAAAAATAAGAAATGCATTCCTTGGATTTGAATGCAGACTCTTTAAATGCAAATGGCCTTGGGGGAAACCCTAGTTTGCCCATTATGACTGTGGACAACTGGATGTATTAGATTTGTGGTGACAGCAAAGAAGGGAGGAGCCAGAAGACAAGAGTGAAGGGGTGAGGGGTCACCCAGGACAGAGGAAGTAGCCCAGAGGGACCCCAGACAAACTCCACCGACATCACAGGCTTGGTGGGTTTGGTGCAGTGTCCAGCACTGAGCTGGCAGCTCCCTGAGGCTCCAGGGCGGGGGAGAAGCACAGCCTCAGTGGGGAGTGCCCACCAGGATGAAGGGGGAGTGACGGGAGACCCCAAGATGCTGCAGTCTGCCCCTGCTCAAGCCCCAGCTGTCCAATGGACCAGGCCTCTTATTCCTCAGCTCATTGAGGCCACTGTCTCACAGCACCATGCCCCTCCACAGAGGAAGGGGCCACGCAGCTGTGCATCCCAGTGTTCCTCCCATATAAAAAGCACACCAGCCACCCGGGCTCACGGGAAAATGCAGATTCTGATTCGGTGGGGCCTATGGGGCCTGAGATTCTGCATTTCTAACAAGCTCTTGGGGGATGCCGAATGTTGCTGGCTCTCAGACCACCCTGAGCAGCCAGGATGTAGGAACTGCTAAGTGAATAATGTTAGTGGGTCAGGGGCTCCTCCCATGGCCAAAGGGAGCTGCCCAGGTGCCACGGGACACTAACATGTCCCCAAAGGAAATGCCACAGCATCCTACGGGACGGGATGGGTGTCCAGCAGGGAGGGAGGGAAGGCACCAGAGGTGATGCTGAAACGGCAGGACAGGTGTTTTAAAGCTGGTTCCCTGAATGTGAGGCTGGGGGTCTCTCACCATGGATCTCCAGAAGGTTCTTGGTGCCAGCCTTGCGGTGCAGCTCATCGATGTTCTGGGTGATGACCACGACTCGCCGGCCCTGCTTGCCCAGCCTGGTCTCACACTCGGCTATGGCGCGGTGCCCGGCATTGGGCTCCTTGCTCCCCATGACCTCCCGCCGGTAGTGGTAGAACTCCCACACCCGGGACGGGTTTTGGGCAAAGGCCAGCGGAGTCGCCAGGTCCTGGGGTGGGAGAGGAGGCAGGAGTGAGGGAGGCAGAGACAGCCAGGATTCTGAACCCTGGGGCACAGGCCCTTCCTCCGTAAGGCAGAGACAGGCAGCGTCGGGAAGGTGCAGGCTGGAGATGGCAGCACTAGGTTCAAACAACATGGCAGATGCCAGGCAGGGCCTGGGTACCAGCCTACGTCCCTATCCTGGGACTGCCCAGGGACCTTGGAGAAATCAATTTCCTTAGTGACAAAACAGGGATGACGCAACCTGTCCCATTCACCTCCCAAGTAAGTTGTGAAGATGAAGTAAAGTAACATGCAGGAAGGTATTTTGGGTCAAATCCCCTTTTTCACGGAGCCCTAAGTGGATCTCATTTTGACTTACACCCAGGGAAAACATGAAACACAAAATGCCCACTGAGGTCTAATGACTATGGTTGAGAAACTCAGTTTTTATAACTATAGCTATGGCTATACACACACACACACAAGTACACGTCTACATACACGCACACCTACACACAACTAAACACATACAACCACACACACAACTCAACGTACATACACACTACACACATCTACACACACACAACTGCACACACATACACACAACTAGACATACACAACTACATACATATAACTACACACACTAAAGATACACACACAACTACACACATCTACATCCACACAACTATACACACAACTACACACACAAACTAAACACACACAACTACACACATCTACCTATAAACTGCACACACACAGCTAAACACACATACACTACTACACAAACTACACACATCTACATACACACACAACTGCACACATGCACTACACACAGCTAAACACACAACTACACACATACACACTATATACACACAACTAAACATATACACACATCTACATACACACGACTATACACACAAACTACATACACAACTACACCCACAAGTAAACATACACACATATCTACATACACAACTACACACATCTACATACACACAACTGCATACACAACTAAACATACACAATTACACAACATACACACAACTAAACATACACATAACTACACATATCTGTTAATACACACACAACTAAACATATACACACAATTACATCTACATACACACACCTACACGCAAAACCACACACACCTACACACACAGAACTACATACATCTACATACATACACAGCTACACACATACATGCAACTACACACACAACTAAACACACACACAGCTACACATAAAAAGTGTATATTTTATATATAAACAGAATAGATAAAATACATACACTTTAAATATGGTTCTGGGAGAAACAAACCTCCTTTCTGGTAAAGGAGCCGAGTAGGGATTGTCTGGGGCTGGGAGCTGGCAGGGAAAGGCACAGGGAACTTTCAGCGATGACTGAAACATTCTGTTTCTTGACAGTGGAGGTGGGGGTGTTACGCAGTTGCATGCACCTGTTAAAACTCATCAAACTGTACACACAATGCACATGGGTGCATTTTATTCTAAGGAAATTCTGCCTCAATAACATTAATTTTAAAAAGAAATATGGCTTCTTTATCAAGGAGACACTTCCTACATTGAATACATGTGCATTTCATTCTACCGTAAAGGCCCCTCTGCTTAGTGGCAATGCCAACCTTTGCCACGTGAGAGGTTGACCCACACCGACCTGCTCTCCACCTGGAACACGTGGCCTGGAGCAGTTTATAGGTGGCACAGGAACATGTCCACAGGTGTCCCTGGAAGAGTGTTGGAGTCAAATGCATTCTATCGACTTCTTTGCTTTGTCTGCAAACTCTGAGCCTTTTTGGACACAACTAAGTGCCCCTCCTCCAAGCTCCTCCCACACCCTCTGACCTCCCACCCTCTGCTGCCGCTAATCCAGGGAATGCCCAGTGGCCCCTCTTTCTTGCTGGCCCCTAATGTTCTCTGGTCTCCTTTCTCCCCACTTCACCTTTAAGGTAATGACTCCCACCCTTCGCCCAGACGGCAGCAGGCAGGAGGCAAAACACCCAAACATCTGCCAGCTCAGATGTTCAGAAGAAGGAAGGGGCAGCTTCGTGAACTCTGCATTCAATGATAAATGAGCTACTAACCATGGAAGACATGTATTGCAGTATTTATTTATGACTGCTTTCGTTCAGCCAACGAAAATCCATTAAGCACCTATAATGTGCCAGAGTTCTGGAAACTGGAGACAATGCAACAAATAAAACAAACAGAGGCCGGGCGCGGTGGCTCATGCCTGTAATCCCAGCACTTTGGGAGGCCAAGATGGGTGGATCACCTGAGGTCAGGAGTTTGAGACCAGCCTGGCCAACATGGTGAAACCCTGTCTCTACTAAAAAATACAAAAATTAGCCGGGTGTGGCAATGCATGCCTGTAATCACAGCTACTCGGGAGGCTGAGGCAGGAAAATCGCGTGAACCTGGGAGGCGGAGGTTGCAGTGAGCCGAGATCACGCCATTGTATTCCAGCGTGGGCAACAAGAGCAAAACTCCATCTCAAACAATCAAACAATTCCTTGCCTTCCAAAGCTAGGGATTTCCTGAGCCAGTGGGATGGGAGAGCACGGACTGCAAAGGGCCATGAAGGAATGTTCTGGAGGGACAGAATTGTTCCATATTGTGATTATGGTGCTGGCTATACAACTATGTCCATTTGTTGAAACTCATTAAATTGTACACTTAAAACTGGTGACTTTTACTTTATGTATATTAGATCTCAATAAAAATTGAATTTAAAAAATCCGCACCTTCACAGAACTTACATTCTGAAGGGCTTCCTATAAATTTTTGAATATCAAATCCTAACCCTTCAATAATTGACATTAGTTTTAACATGAAAAGTTCACAGCAACTTTATGTGTCATACTTGAGTTCAATAACTGTAGAATAAAGTAATGAATGATGCTAACCAAGGTCTTCTGGTTTCACTTTAACACAATTATTAGGAGAAACTGTTACCTGAATAAATGCAATCCATACCTATCTAGAAAGTGGCAGCCTTGCTTAAATTTTGATCTTAATCTTAGGAACTTTGTGTTTATGCCAAAATCGGTGAGACAATAGGGTCACAGTTCACTTAAAAACATTTCCCCGGGGTTTCAGGGATCGGTATAGGATTTGAGTCAAACTCTGTTATGGTTTCACTCGACAGAGGCTTTTAATGTTCTGGAAACATTACGAACCTGGGCTTGCCATTTTCTCCAATAACCTCCAGCTCCTCTGAAAGTCGGAACGCCACTTTCCGCACTAACACCGGCGCCTGAGATGATGACTATGTGCTTTGCTTTTGCAAAAAACTTCCGAAAATCTGCCATACCTAAACAGAGTAAAATCTTTATCAATCTAGTGTACCATTTGGACATTTGTATCCCGTATCAATTGTCTGTATCTTGAAACTTGACCCAGTGTGAAGTCATACTTTGAGATAAACAAACATCATTCCTGTACCATGAAAACACCATCCCCATGTGACCTGCTGGGTGAGTGTACAATATTTTAAAGCAGCAGGGGCTTTGGGCACACACAGCTGGCTCTGCACCACAGCTCTGCCTCCCAACCAAATGTGTGATCTTATGCAAATTACGTACCTTTCTCCATCCTTACTTTCCTTGGCTCTTTGAGGTGCACAGTAGTGCCTTCCCTAGAGCAGGCATGTTATGAAGATTAAAAAAGCCTAGTGGGAAGGAATCCATCTTCCTTCATAAAAGTAAAAACAAGCCTGTATGTTTGTGTGAGTGCTGAGTTGAGGCCCACTGGACCCCAAAGCCTACCCTTCCTCCCCAAGTTCACCTTCCCTTTGGGGATCTTGCTAATTTCAGCTTCCCTCAGCACAGCGACTGAAGGTGAGGGCAAGGGCCTTATCTGAGGACACGTGGCCTTCTCCCTGACAACTCAAATAAGAGCCAAACTTTTCAACAGGACACTGCCAGAGACTTGGGGTAGCAAAGGGAACTGAAGACAGAGAATAACACGAGAGGAAGTAATTGTGGACACAGACCATGGCTCGCCCTCCCGTCCTGCAACTCCAGGCAGTTCTCCTGCCTGAACACAGACCCACAGGGACAGCAGCTATGGTGATGAGGGCTCCCTGCACCCCAAGTGCTATGCCAAGCACTTTACGTGGATCACAAGGTGGGATTTTTTCCCCCTGAAACAAATGTCCTCATCCTAGGACAAGAAGCAGCAGCCAGACTTGGAACTCATGATGGGGGAGCTGCCACTGTTTCTCTTGGGCAGCAGAAACTGGGAAAGGGAGGTCGGCTGGGGACACAGCTTGTCTCCACTTCTCTCTTAGGCACTGCAGCTCTGCAGGCCCTTGTAAGGTAAGTGCTATGGCCCTGGAAAGCCAGAATTAAGGAGTACAACACTGAACATACGCTGCTAGGAGGAGAAGAGAGAGCCCCTTTTCTGCCCTCCCCCTGGAGAAGCGAGTGCTGTACGTCATTGACTGCTGCAGGCCTGAGATACTGAAGCCGGGAATGCCCCACCCTGGATGTGGAGATCTTCCAAGGATGGCCAATCTGTGTTAAAGCACTAAGAATTCCAGCAAATGTGGAACTGAATTCCTCAGCTGACTAAGCAGGCTTCCTGGCCTTCCTCTCTTGAGGAAATGGCAACCAAGGCTAACCCCTGGACTGAATGAATGAGGGGAGGCTAACCCTCCCCTGACAGATGGAACCAGGGACAGGCAGGAAGCAGGCAAGGAAGAAACATAGTGGGATGGGGGCTCAGAGATGGTGAGCTTAAATATTAAAGGGAACATGGCCTCATTTTGTATCTCAGCCATAAGGGGCATCTGACTGGTTTCTCATGTATGGTTGACTCCCTCTAAGCAGGGATGGGACTTCCTCATCCTCATAAGCCCAGAGCCACACACTATGCCCAACCTAGGATATAGACTGTCAATAAGGGCTCAACCCCTCCTCCCCTTCCCTTCCTCTCTTCCCTACCATGGACTCCTGGTAAAAATGAACTCAGAAGAAGAGTAGGCTTTCTCCTCTCTGGCTCCATTCATGTTTTGGCAGCACAAGGCTGAGAGAAATTAAGACGGTCACAATGGAACCGAACAGAGGCCTCAGAAATAACACCACACATCTATAACCATCTGATCTTTGGCAAACCTAACAAAAAAAAGGGGCAAAAGATTCCCTATTTAATAAATGGTGCTGGGAAAACTGCCTAGCCATATGTAGAAAGCTGAAACTGGATCCCTTCCTTACACCTTATACAAAAATTAACTCAAGATAGATTAAAGACTTGAATGTAAGACCTAAAACCATAAAAACACTAGAAGAAAACCTAGACAATACCATTCAGGACATAGGCATGGGCAGAGACTTCATGACTAAAACACCAAAAGCAATGGCAACAAAAGCCAAAATAGACAAATGGGATCTAATTAAACTAAAGAGCTTCTGCATGGCAAAAGAAACTATCATTGGAGTAAACAGGAAACCTACAGAATGGGAGAATATTTTTGCAATCTACCCATCTGACAAAGGGCTAACATCCAGAATCTACAAATAACTTAAACAAATTTACAAGAAAAAAACAAACAACCCCATCAAAAAGTGGACAAAGGATATGAACAGGCACTTCTCAAAAGAAGACATATATATAGCCAACAGACACATGAAAAAATGCTCATCATCACTGGTCATCAGAGAAATGCAAATCAAAACCACAAGGAGATACCATCTCATGCCAGTTAGAATGGCGATCATTAAAAAGTCAGGAAACAACAGATGCTGGAGAGGATGTGGAGAAATAGGAACACTTTTACACTGTTGGTGGGAGTGTAAATTAGTTCAACCATTGTGGAAGACAGTGTGGCGATTCCCCAAGGATCTAGAACTAGAAATACCATTTGACCCAGCCATCCCATTACTGGGTATATACCCAAAGAATTATAAATCATGCTACTATAAAGACATATGCATATGTATGTTTATTGCAGCACTATTCACAGTAGCAAAGACTTGGAACCAACCCAAATATCCATCAATGATAGACTGGATTAAGAAAATGTGGCACATATACACCATGGAATAGTATGCAGCCATAGAAAAGGATGAGTTCATGTCCTTTGCAGGGACATGGATGACGCTGGAAACCATCACTCTCAGCAAACTATCATAAGGACAGAAAACCAAACACTGCATGTTCTCACTCATAAGTGGGAGTTGAATACTGAGAACACGTGGACACAGGGCAGGTAACATCACACACTGGGGCCTGTCAGTGGGTCGTGGGCTTGGGGAGGGATAGCATCAGGAGAAATACCTAATGTAAATGATGAGTTGATGGGTGCAGTAAACCAACATGGCACACGTATACCTATGTAACAAACCTGCACATTGTGCACATGTACCCTAGAACTTAAATTATAATAAAAAATAAATAAATAATTTAAAAAATAAAAAGTAAAAGAAATAACAAAGACGGTCACAACACGCCATTCTCGTGAGGTTGCAACCAACCCAACTACCCCACCAATCACACTAAAGCTCTACCTGAACTCACATCCCTTCCAGAGATAGGCTGCTTGTTTTTCTCAGGTTTGTCAAAGATCAGATGGTTGTAGATGTGTGGTGTTATTTCTGAGGCCTCTATTCTGTTCCATTGTGACCGTCTTAATTTCTCTCAGCCTTGTGCTGCCAAAACATGAATGGAGCCAGAGAGGAAAAAGCCTACTCTTCTTCCGAGTTCACTATAGACTAAGGGCCCAGATAGGTTAATTTGTAGGTTTTTGCCAGCTAGAGCTGCAAAGTATTTCTGTCCAGGAGAAAATTTAACCTCATACTGCCCTATCGGACAATCACCAGTTTTCCTCCCCTGCAGAGACATAAGGATTTTAAAGTACAAAACGTGTAAAAACCCAAATGCAAATATTCTGGCAGAAGCAACAAAACGTCCTAGATGGACTTGAATATTAAGGAGATAGGCTCTGAAGGTGCCCTAGAAGGGGTTACCTAAAAGAGAAGAGGACAGGCAGGGTGCGGTGGCTCATGCCTGTAATCCCAGCACTTTGGGAGGCTGAAGCAGGCAGATTACGAGGTCAAGAGATCGAGACCATCCTGGCCAACATGGCAAAACCCCATCTCTATTAAAAATACAAAAATTAGCTGGGCGTGGTGGCATGCACCTGTAGTCCCAGCTCCTCGAGAGGCTGAGGCAAAAGAATCGCTTGAACCCAGGAGGCGGAGGTTGCAGTGAGCCGAGATCGCACCACTGCACTCCAGCCTGGCGACAGAGCGAGACTCCGTCTCAAAAAAAAAAAAAAAAAGAGAAGAGGACAGAGTGGCTTTCTCCAAAACCTTGCCCAATACCTAATTTGACAGAGACGTTCCTCTCAAAGTGTAGGACTTTCGGGTACTTCACATTCGGCTGCAGGTGAGGCAATGGGTAAGAATGACTTACTTGAACTTGGCCGAGCCATTTTCAGGCAAATCTGGTTTCGTGTGGAGGCTGGAGGCTTCAGGCCACAATATAGCTGGGAAATCAATCGACTTGGGACAATCTGGAGAGGTCGCATCAGGGTTTGTTTGTAGTTCTAATGCTTGAGGTACGTAGGCTTTAGAAAAATCACAAAAACAAATATTGTAGAAACAATCAGCAAATATTTCTATATATGGAAATACATATATTTATATTTTATATATTATAGAAACACATCGTGTATATTATATTATACACACACGCACACATACACAAATGTCCTTTAAAAAATCTTTAGTAACAGATCATCCTCTAAACTGGCTGTTTTCCATTTGTGTTCTCAAGTGCTCCTAGAGGTGCAGAGGTGCCTTGGAGCAGTGCTTCTCAAAGTGTGTTCCCTAGACCAGCAGCGTCGACATCACCTGAAATCTTGTTAGAAATGCAGCCTCTGGTTCCGCCTCAGACCTGCTGAATCAGAAACTCTGGGGGTGGACCCCATCATCTATTTCCAGGTGATTCTAGTAACTACTCAAGTTTGAGGATCACTAAAATGCGCGAGAAAGGGTTAAATGTGAGAATTCATTTGAAAACTTGCTGCTTTTCAAAAGGTATGAAGCCAGGTGCAGTGGCTCACACCTATAATCCCACCACTTTGGGAGGCTGAGATGGGTGGATCACCTGAGGTCGGGAGTTTGAGACCAGCCTGACCAACATGGTGAAACCCTGTCTCTACTAAATACAAAAAATTAGCTGGGAGTGGTGGTGCATGCCTGTAATCCCAGCTACTCAGGAAACTGAGGCAGGAGAACTATTTGAACCCCAGAGGCAGAGGTTGCAGTGAGCAGAGATTGTACCATTGCACTCCAGCGTGGGCAACAAGAGTGAAAACTCCATCTCAAAAAGAAAAAAGAAGAAAAAAAAGGTATGAAAACCACCACTAGTCTCTCAACCTGTGGTCAAAGTACAGTTTCTTTATTTCAGACAGGGTCTCACTCTGTCACCCAGGCTGGAGTGTAGTGGTGCGCAGTGGTGTGATCACGGCCCACTACAGCCTTGACTTCCTAGGCTCCAGCGATCCTCCCACCCCAGCCTCCCCAGTAGCTGGGACTACAGGCGCACGCCACCATACCTGGCTAATTTTTGTATTTTTGGTAGGGACAGGGTTTCACCATGTTGGCCAGGCTGGTCTTGATCTCCTGAGCTCAAGCCATCCACCCACCTAGGCCTCCCAAAGTGCTGGGATTACAAGCATGAGCCACCACGCCCAGCCCAAAGTAGTTTCTATGAGAATGTAATTTCTTCTTTTTTTTTTTTTTTGAGATGGAGTCTTGCTCTGTTGCCCAGGCTGGAGTGTGGTGGCAGAATCTCGGCTCACTGCAAGCTCTGCCTCCCGGGTTCATGCAATTCTCCTACCTCAGCCTCCGGAGTAGCTGGGACTACAGGCACCCGCCACCACGCCAGGCTATTTTTTTTTTTGTATTTTTTATAGAGACGGGGTTTCACCGCGTTAGCCAGGATGGTCTCGATCTCCTGAACTCGTGATCCGCCCGCCTTGGCCTCCCAAAGTGCTGGCATTACAGGCGTGAGCCACCGCGCCCAGCCAAGAATGTAATTTCTAACTGAGAACTAAATTCTGAAGGGAAGAAGCATACTATGACAATAGTATTAAGGTAACATTGTATCAAAGAAACTCGTGGATCTTAAGGCACATTCAGTAAATCTTTATCTATACCTGAGGAATTTTATAAAAGGAAAACAAACACAGAGAGGGACAACATTTGGAACAATGACACTGATTGTCCAACAAAACTGTGGGGGCAGAAAATATAACAGTGGTTGGCAGAAAGGGGAGGAGTGATTAAAAAGGGGCAGAGTGATTAAAAAGGGGCATGCGGGAAATTTTTTTTTTTTTGGTGGGAGGCAATGGTATTGTTATATATCTTGATTGCGGTGGTAGTTACATGATTGTATCTGTCAAAACTCATAGAACTCAATACTAACAAAGGGTTAATTTTATTAGACACATATTTTACTTAAAAATAATGAGTATAGAGCTTCAGTTTTACAAGATGAAATGAGTTCAGGGGATTAGCTGCACAACAATGTGAATATACTGAACTGTACCCTTAATAACGGTTAGAATGCTAAATTTTGTTACACGTGTTTTACCACAATTGCATTTTGTAAGAGAAAGGCAAGGGGATAAAAGAATAGACCTTAACTTAACTTTCTTGCATTTGCTGTAAAAACAAAAAAAGAATTCACAAGAAATTAGTAAAAAGAATTGAGTATAGGGTGGGAAACGCTATGTAAGGAGATTAGAGCTGAGCAAGGATTTTCAATATATGTGTTTATATATTGTTTGGATTATCAATGCCTTCCAGTCCAAGGAACACACTTGTGCTCCAGCAAGCTGCGAGAGATAGAACGTGCCATGAAGAACTGCAGCATCTGTTAGGAACCTGGAATGGACCGATTAGAAGATTTGGGCTTGTGTTAGATCATGTTGGGGAGAGGTTCATGGAAATGGGGCTTTGTTCTGGATTGGATGCCATAATGGATCTTACCTAAAAGGCGGAAAGAATGAAGGGAGGCTAGAGCTGTGAGTGGCCAAGAAGCAGGAGTCTCTCAGGTTAGCGGCATGGGAGGATGTTTGGCCATTTTTGTGGCTTCAACAATGTTCCTGTTTCGGTCCCAGTTCAGACGTGATTACTGAGTGGCCTTGTTCTTGTCCTGACCCATCGTGGTCACAGAGTGGCCCTGTCTGATATTGGTGCTCTGTGACGTGGTTTATGTTCAATAGAACACCAAGGCCTAACAGATAGTGCCAGGCCCAAGACTAGAAGCAAACCAAATGTCCATCAATTTATAAATGGGTAAACAAATTGTGGTTTATACATTCAACAGCATGAATGAATCTTTAAAAGTGTTATGCAATAATAACTCTATAGTAGAAAACCTGGCAGCTACCACCTTAACCAAGTGATCAAAGTTAACATCACCAGTAATAAGACATGGTGACTCCACCTACCTCCTTATATAATGCAATGAGAAGGGCAAAGCATCACTTGTGTGGCATTCATGACTGCAATTTAGTTATGAGAAAATGCCAAACTCAAACTGAAGGGCGTTCTACACACTCTACAGCAAAACTGGCCAATACTCTTCAGAAAAGTATCAAAGTTTTGAAAGATAAGAACTGGAGAAACTGTCCCAGATCCTAATGAGACATGACAAGTAAATGCTACATGGGATCCTGGGTTGGATTCAAGACCTGAAAAGGGACATTAGTAGGACAAATGGCAAAATTTGAATGAAGCCTGTAAATCAGCTACTAGTACTGTATATGTAAATGTCTAGGTGTAGTACTTGTCCTGGTTTAGATCATTGCACTCTAGTTAGGTAAGATGTGAACATTAGAGGAAATTGGGTAAATGGTATATGAGAACTCTGTGTACTATTTTTGCAACATTTCTGTAAGCCTAAAATTATTTCAAAATAAAATTGCTTCACCACAAGAAAAAAAAGGGCCAGCCATGGTGGCTCACACTTGTAATCCCAGGACTTTGGGAGGCTGAGGCAGGAGGATCACTTGAGCCCAGGAGTTCGAGACCAGCCTGGGCAACAAAGTGAGACCCCATCTCTATAAAAAAAGTAGCTGGGCATGGCAGTGCATGCCTATGGTCCCAGCTACTCGGGAGGCTGAGGTAGGAGGATCACTTGAGCCCAGATGGTTGAGGCTGCAGTGAGCCATGATCGTGCCACTGCACTCCCTGCCTGGATGAGTGAGACCCTGTCAAAGAAAGGAGAGAAGGCCAGAGCGGGCGCGAGAGTGAGGGAGAAGGAGAGAAAGAGAAAGAGAGAGGAAGAAACAGAGGGAGACAGAGGGAAAGAGAGAGAGAGAGAAGCATTATGCTAAGTGAAGAAGCATTATGCTAAGTGAAAGAAGCCAGATACAAAAGGCTACATAGTTTTTGAGACCATTTATAAGACATTTTGAAAAGGCAAAACTGTTGGTACAGAAATCACATCAGTGGTTTCTAGGGACAGGGGTCGGGTGAGTGAAGGGGAGCAGAGAAATTTTTAGAGCAATGTAAAATTCTATTATCTTTATTTTTGTGATTTTTTTCAACATTCATAGAACTATATAATAAAAAGGTGAATTTTATAGTGCATAAGCAGTAATATGATAAACCTCACCTACAAATAAGCAAGCAAGTCAACACGTTTTCAATGTATCCTGTCTCTTCTGCAATCAAAAAGACTGCAGAAGAAGACTGACACTCAAAAAGAGAACAGGTTAGAGAAACATGGTGTAGCGTCTCCAGAACAACCTCAGGGGACAAGGCTGTCTGGCTGCCTAAAGTTACTTCTGCAGAAAAGGCAGGCAGACTGGCTGCCAGAGGGAAGTAAACAGACTCATGGGCCCCAGCAGCCACTCTGGTGAGCAGCTCCCAGACTCAGTGACAATGGTGACATCCAACCAACATGAATATCACCCCAGTGCTTGATTTAAAGAAAGCTTGAGGAAAATGGATTGCCATGATCTTCAACTAGTATGGGCATGATAAACTTTTGACAAACTTCAATTTACCTGGAAAACTCGGTAAGGAACAAATGAGGTGTTAATATAGTTTGTGGGTTTTTTGTTAAAATCTGGAAAAACTTAAATATATAAAAAATAAACAGTGCAGTATAGGGAACCCTTATATTCTTATCACCCAGCTTCAATAATTAGGGGCATGAAGTTTTAAAAATATCGTTACAGATGACAATTATTAAACTTGCATGTCTTGAAAATTGTGAAGATTAAAACTCTGAATACTGCCTAACTGTAACTAAAAGCTTCTTATATGCTGCGTGAAGTTACTTAGGCTATCATCTTGAGCTCAATACATACCTTTAGTTATTTCTCCCAAAGATGAATATGGTTGTCTCCACTGCTGCTTTCTAATATATTTGAATCTGGAGACATCAATATAATACAGACTTCTAATTTGATCCAGAAAATTATTTTCTTCTTCTGTAGGTTTTTATATATTAGAAAACATTTCCACTTACTGTAAAAGAATTCAAAAAAACTACTGAATAAACTGTCATTTTTTTATCAGGCATGAAGGTACGATTGTAAAAGTCATTAAGAATTTAAAAGAAATTAAGAACAATTTTACCTGAAATTATTCCCAAGATCGTAAATGTTCATAACATAAAACTATTTTCTTAGTCTTTATTTGCGACTACGAAGTATTAAGACTAAAAGTCTAAATATGATTTAGTATTTGCTACTAAATAGTCTTTTAAGATACTACTACAAAGTCTTTATTGAAAACATCCTTTGTGTTAACATGTATCTGCTTTTCTAGGGGGTCAGGGCAGGCAGTGGTTCTAGTTTCCACAAGGTTACAACCCTGTTCAAATTTAGAAGCAATGTCAGAAGGGTGACGGGGCACCATTGTGGGAGTTAGAAGAAAGAGGACTCAGGGTAAAAGCTACCCTGGGTGAAGAATCCTGCCTTGATTTTATCTTCCAGGTGGGAAAAGAGGCCTTGAGGGAGGAAATAAACTCATTGATCAGTCATTGGGAGCTTTCTGGGTGCTAGGCAGGTTCTTATAAACTGACATTAATCCAAGTAATGTCATTTAATGATGCCTTTTCATGAAGTCTGAAACTCACCTAACAGATTTTTTTTAAAAGCCTGTATGTTCTCTGTGAAAAAGGGGGGCACCCTACCAATTCTGAAAGATAGAAGTGAGATATTGTATCAGAAATTTGAGGGAAAAAAATTTACAGAAAGCTCAGGACCTGATGGTTTCACTGATGACCTGAATTCTACCAAATATTTAAAGCAGAACTAATACCAATTATTTTCTTTTTTTTTTTTTTTTTGAGACGGAGTCTCGCTCTGTTCCCCAGGCTGAGGCTGGAGTGCAGTGGCTCCGTCTCCACTCACTGCAAGCTCTGTCTCCCGGGTTCATGCTATTCTCCTGCCTCAGCCTCCGGAGTAGCTGGGACTACAGGCACCCGACACCACGCCCAGCTAATTTTTTGTATTTTTAGTAGAGATGGGGTTTCACCATGTTAGCCAGGATGGTCTCGATCTCCTGACCTCGTGATCTGCCCACCTCGGCCTCCCAATACCAATTATTTTCAAACTCTTCTAAAACACTAAAGAGGAGGAAATACTTCTAAACTCATTTTAGGAGGCCAGTATTACCCTGATACCAAAGCCAGAGAAGGACGTTACAAGAAGAAAAACTACAGACCAATATCCCTGATGAACATAGATGCAAAAATCCTCAACAAAATACTAACAAACTGAATTCACTGACACGTTAAAAGGATCATTCATCATGATTGAGATTTATCCCTGGAATGCAAAGATGGCTCAACATACACAAATCAATAAATGAAATATACCATATTAACAAAATGGAGGACAAAAACTGTATGATCACCTCAAAAGATGCAGTAAAAGCATGTGACAAAATTCAACATCCTTTCATAATAAAAACTCTCAATACGTATAGAAAGAAAGTACTATGACACAGAAAGACCAAATATGACAAACTCACAGCTAAATCATACTCAACAGTAAAAAGTTGAATGCTTTTCCTCTAAGATCAGGAACAAGACAATGATGCTCACTCTCACAATGTCTATTCAGTGTAGCACTAGATGTCCTAGCCAGAGCAATTGTGCAAGGAAAGGAAGTAAGTCATCCAAACAGGAAGGGAAGAATTTTTCTACATATATTTTCTATCTATATATAATATAGATATGTATATAAAATATAGATATATAATATCTATGTATATAAGATATACAGAGAGATATATAGGGATATATAAAATATATATAATATATAGAGACATATAAGATATATGAGATTTCTATATATAAGGTCACGTTATCAGCGTGATCCCTGTTTGATAATAATATGATTTTGTATACAGAATACCCTAAAGACCTAACCAAAAAAAACTGTTGGAACTAATAAACAAATTCAGGGAAGCTGCAGGATACAAAATCACATATAAAAATCAGTGGTGTTTCTATACACTAACAACAAACTATATGAAAAAGAAATTAAGAAAACACTTTCATTTATAATAGCATTTAAAAAAAAACCACTTCAGGTAAATTTAACCAAAGATATAAGACCTGTACACTGAAAACCATAAAACATTGATGTGAGAAAAGAGACACAAATAAATGTAAAGGTATTCCATGTTCATGGATTAGAAAAATTAATGGTTGTTAAAATGTCCATACTACCCAAAGCAATCTACAGATTCAATGTAATCTCTATCAAAATGCCAATATCACTTTTCACAGAAATAGACAAAACATTCCTAAAGTTCATATGGAATTGCAAAAGACCCTAAATAGCCAAAGCAGTCTTGGGCAAAAGGAACAAAGCCAAAGGCATCACACTCCCTAATCTCAAAATATATTATAGGGCTATTGTAATCAAAACTGCATGGCACTGGCATAAGAATGGGCACGTCAATCAATGGAACAGGATAGAAAGCCCAGAAATAAGCCCAAGTATTTACAGTCAATTGATTTTTGACAAAGGTGCTAAGAACACACAATGGGGAAAGGAAAGTCTCTTTAATAAATGGCATCAGGAAAACTGAATATCCACATGCTGGATAACAAAACTGAGTCCTTATCTCACACCACATACAAAAATCAACTCAAAATAGATTAAAGTCTCAAACATAAGACTTGAAACTGTAAAACTAACAGAGGACAACATAGGTGAAAACTCCGTATTAGTCTGGGCAATGATTTCTTGGATAGGACCCCAAAAGCAACCAAAGCAAAAATAGACACATGGGATTGCATCAAACTAAAAAGCCTCTGCACAGCAAAGAAAATAATTAATAGGGTAAAGAGACAACCCACAAACTGGGAGAAAATATTTGCAAACCATGCATCTGATAAGGGGCTCATATCTAAAATATATAAGAAACTCAAAAAACTCAATAGCAAAACAAAACAAAACGAATAATCCAGTTAAAAAATGGACAAAGGACCTGAACAGGTATTCCTCAAAAGAAGACATATGAATGGTCAACAAATACACGAAAAATGCTCAACATCGCTAATCACCCGGGAAATGCAAATTAAATCAGACTGAGCTACCACCTCACGCTTCTTAGAACGGCTGCTATAAAAAAGACGAAAGACAACAAATGTCGTCCAGAATGTGCAGAAAAGGAAACCCTGGTACACCGTTGGTGGAATGTAAATTAGTACAGCCATTTTGGAAACCACTATAGAGGCTCCTCAAAAATCTAAAAATAGAAATACTATATGACCCAGAAATCCTACTTCTGGGTATATATACAAAGGAATTGAAATCAGTATGTTGAAGAGATAGCTGCATTCCTGTGTTCTTTTCAGTATTATTCGCAATAACCAAGATATAGAAGCAACTAAGTATCCATCAACTGAGGACCAGATAAAGAAAATGTGGCACATATATACAATGGAATACTATACAGTTTTAAAACAGAAGGCAATTCTGTCATTTGCAACAACATGGATGAACCTGGAGGACATTAGGCCAAGTAAAATAAGCCAGGCACAGAACGACAAATAGCATATGATCTCACTTATATACTTGGGATCTAAAAAAGTTGAACTCATAGAAGCAGAGTAGAATGATGGTTACCAGGGGCCTGGCGGAGGGCAGATGGGGAAGGGAGGGATGTTGGTCAAAGGATACAAAGTTTTAGTTAGGTAAGAGGAATAAGTTTTAGTGATCTACTGAACAGCATGGTGACCATGGTTGATGATGTATTGTATATTTCCAGGAGAGTAGATTTTCACCACAAAAAATAAGTAGGTGAGGTGATGGCTATATCAATTAGCTTGATTTAATCTTTCTACAATGTATACGTATATCAAAACATTACATTGTGCCCTATAAACACATAAATTTGTCAATAAAAATTATATATATTTATTTATATGAAACAAAATACATGCTAAGTATAATGCAATGAACTGCAAAAAGTTGTACAGCCTCCCAATAAATACTTTTTGAACGCCTACGAGCTAAATAAATGCAATACATCACTCCCAGGTGTCTCCACTAGGAGGCCCCATTCCCTCCCGCTCCATCACCTGCTTTCCTCAAGGTCGTCTCCACCCTCCTTTTTGTTGATGCCCGGCCTCTGACCCAGTTCATCACTTTCCCGGGCTTCCGGGCGCCACCCTCTTCAGGTTTTCCTCCTACCCCTCCAGCCCTGCCCCTCTGGATCTCCCATCCTCCCAGCGCTCCAGACTGCATGCGGCCTCCCCGCCCCGTGTCCAAGAGGCAGCTTCCACTCCACGCGGGCAAGCCTGAGCTCCAGAGCCGTCCTCAAACCGCCTCCTCCCGAAGCACTGGGACACCACCCTCCCGGCTGCTACTCGTGCCCAGGGACTAGGCCCTGAGCCTTCCCTTCTCGCACGCCCCATAGCCAAGCTGCTCAGCAGAACCTGACGGCTCCACCTTCAAACTACGTCTGGAATTACCCCTCTCCACGCCCACTGCCTCCACCCCGGCCACCTTCCTCGGTCACCCTGGCAGCTGCAGTGACCAGGGTGGCCTTTCTGAAAAGCCAGGCTCTGTTCGGAGCCCTCGCGGGGCTCCCCAGCACAGCGGCCTCCCAGGCCCGCCTGCTCGGGTGGGATTACTTTCCAACCCCGTTTCTATCCCCCTCCCTGGTCTCCAGCCGCAACGACCCCCACGCAGAGCCCGGAAGACCTTGGGCCCCGCACGTGCTGCCAGCCCGCTAAGAGCTCTGGGTCCCCCCGGAGCGCCTTCCAGGCTTTCTCCTAGAGGCGCTGTGTTCCGGACCTGAGCCACGGCTCACCTGGGGCAGCTCGCGCCCCCGAAAACAGTCTCCCACGCCCCGCCCCCCGGGGTGCCTCCCTCCCTGCTCTCCGTACCCACCCGCCATCCCCCACATCCCTTCCTCTAACCGCTAACCAGTCACCAGCCCGGGACCGCAGGGCAGAGGCCGGGCCGCGCATGCGCACCGCGGACCGGCACCACCTCCGCTCGCGAGCCCGCGGCAGGCCCTGGGCGGTGCGCGCAGTCCCGCGAGAGCAGTGCTTGGTCGGGAACTCGAAGCCGGAGCCCAAGCGGGACAGGCCGCGGAGACCCGGGCCCGGCGCGGGCAGAGACGCACCTGCTGGAGGCGGGCGCCCCGGCTGGAGAGGAGGTCGTGGGGCGGAGCGGCTCAGCCTTCTGCTCGGCTGCAGCGGCCCCTGCCGGAGACCCGGGCGCCGTGGTCTTCTTTATAATTGAAAGATTGTCTCTGTTTTTATTTGGGGTGGGGGTGGGAGTGGGGTGGGGGGCGGCGGGCGTGGGGAGGCGGAGTGACTTGCTTCGACTTTGTCAGCTTCCAGGGTTCATTCCACTGCCCAAATATGTAGTGAGTTACTACTGGCTTTGCTTCCTCCTTCAGCAAACGGCTGGACCACACAACTTCAGGACAGGATATTAAGTGTTGGGGTCATTCTCCCTGAAACGATTTCAAATGACGGTGAGCTGGTTTCCAGGCTAGGCCACCTAACCTCGAACGCAATGACGAGTGCACTCTGCTGAGCTGAGAGCCATCCGTGGCTCTGGGACCGGTGACTCACGTGGCTCTGCATGTCCCCGTTCCCTTAAAATCGGAGTCTTTCCTTTTCTTGGATTCCGGCTTGCCACCAGCACCACTTGGCAGAATGGAATTGCTTGCGGGCATGTCAGTGGACTGGAAAGGGAAGTAAGTGGTCTCAGAACTTGGGGGCCAAAAATGTTACATTAACATTTTTTGCCTACCTGAAATCTCAGCCACTTCCCACAGTTTGGCTGGAAATTCAGCCCATATTGAGGCCCTTCTCACTCCTGCAGGTGTTACCAGCAACTCAGGGGTTTATGGAGTAACGAAATGGGGGAGGGCCTCACATCCGGCTGCTGTTTTTTCCCCTAACGTGTATGGTGCTTATTCTGAGCCAGACACTTTTAAGAACTTCACATTATCAACCAGTTTAAATTGTCTCCACCACCTGATGAAATAGGTACTGTTATCCCCACTTTATGGGTGGGGAAACTGAGGCCCAGGGAGGTCAAGTAACTGCTCAAAGCACAAAACTGTTGAGTAGTAGTGTTACTAGGGCAGTCCTGGAGAAATCGCTCAACGGGCAAAACTGAGAGCTCATTATTTTCCTAAACAGTAGACAGCTGAAAATGCTCATTGTTTCTTAAACCGTTTTGTTTGTTTGTTTGTTTGTTTTTTTCTTAGCCTCTTTGTGTATAGGGAACTTAGCTTAAAACAACTGCGGTTGGCCCTGGAGCTTCACTGCCCTTTGCCATGTACCAGAGAAAGATAAGGTCTACTAGGAACCAGAGAAAACCAGAACCAGCCACCCCTTGTTACTTATAGATCATTAATATATCATTATATGCTCAACTCCCGACCCATAGAAGAGAATCGCCGCCATTTTCTGATAGTGCATTGTATGAAGAGGCATGTTTATGAAATGCACCTGTGCGTCTGGAGTTCCTCCCAGCATATGCTTGCATACCTCCCCACTCCACATCTAACGCCTTACAATTCCCCAGCTTCCCAAAGCTCTGGAAGAAAGCGGTCTTTAGAGTGAAAGTTTACTCCTTCTCTATTCTTGGCCGGGAATGAAACCCGCTTGCTTTTTTTTCCAGTTGGTGTTCTTTGCAACTGATACAGATATAGGAAAAAAACGCAATTTACCAGTAACAGTAGAGCTGGGATTTGAAACTAAGTGCTTTGACTTCAAAGACAAGGTTCCAAGCTGCTACACATACCAATTCTCATTAAAGTGTATTCCATTTCTTTTGTGCTTTCATATTGACCATTGTGTGTTAATCCTTTCAATTGGAAGAAGAGGGAGACAGTGCCAGTTATTGCAAACTTTCACAGTCCACAGGCCCGATATGTAGCCTTCACCACCCACAGGTTCTGCCATTTCTGGGGCATTGTATTCCATCAAGATCCAAGCATCCGCCATCCACATACCAGCCCTGGAACTCATCCCTTCTCCCAGACTTGGAAACGCCAACTCTCCCTGACCAGTGTCGAGCCACTTCCTCATCTTGATCTATCAGCCACTATCCTTTCCATCTTTCAGGCAACTCCAGCTTAATGTCTCGATGGCCTTGCCCTTCTAAAACAAAGGCTGTTCTCTTTTCCCAGATGACTTTTTCCTGTTCCCTCCACAGTAACTCCCCTCATCCTTCCAGTCTCAATTCAATTGTCCCTTGGTGGGGTGGGGCGGGGGGGAAGCCTTCTTAAACCCTCCTCCCTCACAACTAGGTGAGGTCCCTTGTCTCTAATATAAGCTCCTGTAGCACCATGGCACTTATCCCAGTTGAGATTTTAAATATATTTCTGTGTATTTGATTAAAGTTTCTCTCCTCCACCAGGCTGTGAAGGTGGCTTCTTGTTTTGTTTTGCTCCCCGTGGTATTCCCAGTACCTCAGGATCTCTTATAGTAGATGCTGAATTAGTAAATGCATAATAAATAAATGAATGAACAATCTCACAGGAAAAGCAGCCTCAAACTCAGAGGATAATAGCTTGGGCTATCTTTACTAAAATTTAAGAGGCGAATGACCTTTTCTTTCTGCTTATGAATCTGTCTATAGCAGCACAAAATTAAAAATAAATAAACAAGCAAGATAGAGTTCATTGATAACTCATCCTATTTACAGAGGTTTTCCTGGGACATGTGGGTAGGTGATAGAAGAGTTTAGAAGCACATACACTGGAAAATAATTTTGCCTATTTCCTTTGGTGAGATTCAGACATGTCAAGCTTTAGCTCTGGAAAGAGAATCTCTCTCCATCCTGAGTTTTACATCCTCTTGGGATCTCTCACTTTACTGGTTATCACTGCTGTCTCTCAGGGGTGAACTGTCCTCTTTAAGCTTCTAGTGCAAATACAAATATGGAAATAAATGCCTAGGGATTTATTTTCTAGAATGACCCTGCCCTGAGATGGAGCATCACACAGAGCACCGTGAGTTGTGACTCTAACCTCCATCAGCTGGTCAGTGCATCTGCGTGTAACATGTAGCCACAGCATTCTCCCAACCCTGCTACACACAGCAACAGTGCACACAGCACATCTTAAGGAATAAAATTGACATAATAACTGAGAGGTGGCAGACAGGAAAATGGGGATTGCAGGTGTTTGCATGCTCTTCAGTGAGGAAAGCTAGGTTGTCAGGACAAGTCTGCAACAGAAGGCAGTCTGGGGCCATGAGAACAACACACTGTCTTTCGATGGCTGGATGGTTGGATGATGAGCCCATATTCTTTTCTTTTTTTTTTTTTTCTTCCAGGCCGAGTAGTGAATTTAGGCCATTGAACATGTTTCTTGTTTTTTAGTAACGTTCTCATTTCTGGCCAGTCCGTTATCCATGTTGGCCAGTCTGGTTTCGAACTCCTGACGTCAGGTGATCCGCTTGCCTCGGCCTCTCAAAGTGCTAGGATTACAGGCATGAGCCACCACTGACCAGCCAATTAGCCCATATATATATATATATTTATTTATTTATTTATTTATTTGACAGTCTTGCTCTGTCACCAGGCTGGAGTGCCGGGATATAATCTTGGCTCACTGCAACCTCTGTCTCCCGGGTTCAAGCGATTCTTCTGCCTCAGCCTCCCGAGTAGCTGGGACTACAGGCACCTGCCACCAAGCCCAGCTAATGTTTTTGTATTTTTAGTGGAGACAGGGTTTCACCACGTCAGCCAGTCTGGTTTCGAACACCTGACCTCAAGTGATCAGCTCACCTCGGCCTCTCAAAGTGATAGGATTACAGGCGTGAGCCACCACGCCCAGCCAATGAGCCCATATTCTTTTATTCTTTTCTTTCTTTTTTTTTTTTTTGGGAGACAGAGTTTCACTCTTGTTGCCCAGGCTGGAGTGCAATGGCACGATCTTGGCTCACCGCAACCTCCACCTCCTGGGTTCAAGCAATTCTCCTGCTTCAGTCTCCCTAGTAGCTGGGATTATAGGCATGTACCACCATGCCCAGCTAAATTGTTTTTGTATTTTTAGTAGAGACGGGGTTTCTCCATGTTGATCAAGCTGGTCTCGAACTCCCAACTTCAGGTGATCCGCCTGCCTCCGCCTTCCAAAGTGCTGAGATTACTGGCGTGAGCCACCGCGCCTGGCCCCATATTCTTAATATCTAGGAGCTCTGTTCTTCCTTTTTCACATTTATACCACCCAGTTTGTTGTTTATGTTTGTTTTGGTGGAGGCAACAACGTTGATCTTTTTGAAGATATTTAATGGAATAATGACAATGTGTCCCCCACTGCCCCAATGGAACAGAATTTCTTAAGTGGTTGTTTTTGTTTCCACCTTTATCAGCAGATGTGGTTCTCCTTTCATATCTGCTGTGGTTTGAATGTGTCCCCTCCAAGTTTATGTTGAAACTTAATCCCCATTGTGGTGGCATTGAGGTGGAGCCTTTTGGAAGGCGATTAAGTTGTCAGTGCCCTGCCCTTATGAATGGATTAATGCCCTTATAAAAGAGCCTTCAGAGAGAGTTCACTTCTCTTGCCCTTTTGCCTTCTGCCAGTGAGGGTACAGTAAAGCACCATCCTGGAAGCAGAGAACATCCCTCATCAGACACCATCGTCAGTGCCTCCTTGATCTTGGACTCCCCAGGCCACAGAAATGTAAGAAATTTCTGTTTTGTTGGTTTGTTTTTTGAGAAAGAGTCTTGCTCTGGCACCAGGCTGGAGTGCAGTGGCACGATCTCAGCTCACTGCAACCTCCACCTCCCAGGTTCAAGCCATTCTCCTGCCTCAGCCTCCCGAGTGGCTAGGACTACAGTGCCACCACACCCAGCTAATTTTTGTATTTTTACAGAGACGGGGTTTCACCATGTTGGCCAGGGTGGTCTCGATCTCTTGACCTCGTGATCCACCCTCCTCGGCCTTCCAAAGTGCTGGGATTACAGGCGTGAGCCACCACGCCCAGCTGAAATTTCTGTTCTTTATAAGTTACCCAGTCTGTGGTATTCTGTGACAGCAGCACAAATGGACTAAGACAATACCCCAATCCATCTCCAATGAGGTGTCCAAGTTCTCTACTCTCCCAGTGTTTACCATTGGATGGAAGGTTGTCCACAGTTATTGGGTGGGGGTAGGAGGGAGTTTAGTGGGGAAGGTCTATGCTTGAGGACCTCTTGTCTCTGATACCTTTCCATCCTGGTCCTTGGTCTCTACAATAGTTCAAGGATAAGGATCAAAGTCCTAGCAGTTTCCAAATGCTGATTCTTTCTCTGATGAGAGACCTGTGTAGTTTGGGGGGATTCTTTTAACCTTAGCTCCCTTGACATCGTCTCCTTAGCTTCTGCATTCTAGTAGGTTTGGATCTTTTCCAGCAGAGGGCCCTTCTCTTGGCAGAAAGCTGGTAGAACAGGATTCTTTCCAAGAAAACTGAAAGCCAACTCCCTTTCCCATGGGGCTGCATCAAGTCCGTGGAAAACGTGCCTGAATCTTTTCACCGCTGAATCCTGGAAACAGAGGCATTCCTAACACAGCCCAAACTCTCTTGGGTCTGTTCCCTCAGGCCCACCTAGCCACATCTTTCCTGTGGGTTTTCACAGGTACATATTGGCTACCAGTCCCTGAGGTCCTCCAGCTCCAGGGACACAGGTCAAGCTCTCTGGGTGGCTTTCTGAAACCCTCCTCACTTGTCTTGAGGTGTAGGGAAAAGCTCTGTTCTCCTCCCTGGTGAGAGATAAGAAACATACCTGCATTTTAACAACGATAGCCAGAGAATTATTTTCCTTTTACGTGTCTCTGGGTGAGTGAGGGACAAATAATGGCATAATGGTAACAATAGCTAATGTTTGCTGAGCTCTAAGCACCAGCACTGTTCTGAACATTCCCCATGGGTTACTGTATTCTTCAATCCTCACAATGACCCAGTGAGGTAGAGGCTTTGATTTTCTTCATTTTACCGTATGGACAGATGAACTAACCTGCCTCTGGTCACGGAGTTGCTAACTACAGAGTCAGAATTTGGACCCGGCCTTCTGGCTGCTGAGCCAACTACGAATAATCTAGCACCTCTCTTTCAAAGGTGGGGTGCTTGTCACCTCTTTTCTTCTCAGCCTTCTGAACCTAAGCAACATTCTGAGGCAACCAGGGACATTGCGTATAATATCCTGATACATTAAAACATATATATATAATGTTGAACATTATATATAATATATAAAACGTGCATTTTTTTCTTTTGCTCCCTACATTGTCTCTATTTTCTCCTGCTTCCTTTTGTGTTTGTTTTGGTCTCTCATGTTGGAGGCTTTCCTCAAGTATCTGATGATCCTTGACTGTCTGTTCATAGCAAGACACCAAAAATGGATAGGATGATCCCGGGTCGGGGTGGGGGTTGAGGAATGGCCTCACTGTTGGGCAAGGATAGAGCTAGTTCATTGGAGGACACAAAAAATGTCCGTCTTTGAGGCTTTCAGGTATTTAAAGAAGCATCATACAGTATCCTGTTGGTGAAAGGTATGTGCCTGTTTGCCAGAGTTTTCCTGACTGAGTTGTGGAAGAGGGTTTGGGATGGGGTGGGAGGTCTTTAATATTAAAATGGGGACTTTCTTAGGCCTCTTTTTTTTTTTTTTTCAGTGCAGCATCTCTCCCTCACTCTCCTCTGCTTGCTGTCCCCAGGTTGTCCCCAAAGTGGTGCAGTTTTTCCAACGAAGAAAACTTTCGCTTTGTATAAGCATGTGGGAGGTGAAGGAGAGGAGAAGATGGGAGGGAGGGGAAAGGAAGCAGAATTTTTTTAAAAGCTATGCAGCTCTAGAAACTGAATCCTACTGATATTTTTGAAGGGAGCGAGTTAAATGTATAAATTGCTTTAAGGAGAATTAACAGATTTATGATAGTGAAGTTTCCTATTTAAAAACAATGTTTACCTTTCCATTTATTCAAGTCATCTTGTAAATCAGGAATGTTTTCAACTTTCTTCATATGAATTTTCCACATTTTCCTATTTAATTTATTCCTAAATATTTTATAATTAAAATTAAGTTGGCCGGGCGCGGTGGCTCACGCTTGTAATCCCAGCACTTTGGGAGGCCGAGGCGGGCGGATCACGAGGTCAGGAGATCGAGACCACGGTGAAACCCCGTCTCTACTAAAAATACAAAAAAAAATAGCCGGGCGTGGTGGCGGGCGCCTGTAGTCCCAGCTACTTGGAGGCTGAGGCAGGAGAATGGCGTGAACCCGGGAGGCGGAGCTTGCAGTGAGCCGAGACTGCGCCACTGCACTCCAGCCTGGGCGACAGAGCGAGACTCCGTCTCAAAAAAAATAAATAAATAAAATAAAAAAAAACAAAATTAAGTTGTGGAAGTTAACCAAAGGATGTGTTCATTTTGAAAAGTCATCTTTACATGAAGAACTGAACAAAACAAAAGATAAGACAGTAGGTCGAAAGCTAAGAAACATGAGAATAAAATCCAATATTCTTCAGATTGACTGGGTAGATGCGGCCACCTCTAGTTTAATTTCATCCATCCATCCATCTATACATCCATCACAGCATCCATCCATTTATATACTCATTCATTTATCCTTTATGTGCCAAAAACTGGCTAGGCCTTCAATGTAAGCTCTGCATGAGTACTGATAGTATTAGCAGTGCATGGATGAAATAATAAAACTCTACCACAAAACATACTTTTAAAATTTTTTTTCTTTAGCCCCTCCTCAAAACTTTAAATACTGAAATTTAGTCTTTGCTTTTTCTCCCTTCCTTTCTAATACAGGGGTCTACAGGGTACCTGTTGTAAATATTAACATTTTCCTTAGGCGAATAAAGCATTTAAAAAATTTTTTTCATCAGAGTCTTTAAGAAGTTTAATATAATCTAGTGAGAGATCAAGGCAAAAGATTGAAGTTGAGGCAAAACTAGTGCATCGGCATTGTCTCTAATCACAACACTTTATTAGAGCGGTAGGAACAAAAAACACCCTCAGGAAACACACAGTAGAGAGCTTGGGTTTTAGTCTACTTCAGCGGACATTTGTCCATTTTATTACATATTCGATCTGTATTTATTTCATAAACAGATTTGATCACTTACTCCACTGAGTGTGTGATAAACACTGGAGTGCATGTAGAAGTGTGTTGTAGGCAATGTTCTGTAGGATTGAAAAGCACAGGATTTAATAATCTATTCTTCACCAATTCTGTCTTAGCATCTTGAACCTCAGATTTTTCACCTTTCAGATGGGGCTAGTAATGCTCATTCTGAATGCATTGTTGTAAGGATTAAATGAAATAAGGTATGAAGAGTATTTAACATAGTGCCTAGCATACAGTACCACCCAATAGGCAGTTGCTGTTCATTTGCTACTTTCCAGGACTAGGTTATGAAATTACTTTATACATTTAACTTTGAAATAACATCTGAGTAGTTATTAGCAACTATCAACCCCCTCATCTTTGTACTGCTTCATCAATCTCCTTGAAAAAGAAACCATATATCAACCCTCTTGGAAAGGCATAAAATGAATATTAACCAGATTCTGAAATTTCCGTCATGTCAAACAGGTGTGATTCTGAAACCAGCAGCATCAGCAACACCTGGAAGTTTTTTAGAACTACTGAATATAAATCCCTACTCTCAAATGCTCCATCAGGATCTGCATTTTCCGATCTAAGGTGACTCTATGCACTTTACAGTTTGAGAGTTACTGCCCTTGTTTACCTACCAGTGGAAGTTCAAGAGGGCATTCACCTGATGATTTTTGGAAGCAGAGGAGGAGAATTAGACATAAGATGAGAAAGAAGCAGTGGAAACTCTTGGGACTTTCCATACGTCCTGGCCTCACCCAGGTCCACAGGCCTTTGAACTGGCTTATCCTCCCCATGATGGATATGCGTGGTACAAGATACCACCAAGAAAGGCATATGTGGTGAACTGGCAGGGAAATGGGGAAGGGGCTCTCTAGAAGACAGAGCGTGGACTACGGGGACGCTGGAAGTGAATTCATCCTCAGGGAAGAAACAGGAAGGCGTGTTGAGCTGGTCCCAACAATAGGTCTAAGGTCTGAAGCCAGGCAGCAGGTCTAAGTAGACAGAGCATAGTGGTCATGACCCAAGCCTGCCCAAGCCAGTCCCCTTGACACCACCTGAGCTTTAGGGAGGAAAGAGCTTATGTAAAAGTAAAGCATTTGGCTCATTAAATTCTGTGATGCCTGGGGTCTAAGGATCTCTCCTAGGAACTCTAAGAATATAAACCAAGAAGAGCAGGATTCACAAGTCATTACCCATCACACAGCAAAAATGATCTGTGGGCAATGGCCCAAGGAGACTGTTGAACAGTGGATGGGGATGAGTCATCCTACTGACATGGGCACTGGCATAAGGGGTTTGAAGATGCCCCTTCACAACAAAAATCAAAGCAAAACAATACCTGGGATACTGTAGTGATGTAGGTATGGAATATTTGACCAATAAAATAAGTAAATGGTAATGAGCTTATTTATACTCTTAGCAAGTGACATCTGCGGATGTTCCAGTTATAGAGGAATAGCCATTTGATTCTTAATTGCAAACAACAGAAACCAACAGGCTGACTGAACTATTAAAAAATGAATTCATTAAAAAAGATTAGGGCCAGGTGTGGTGGCTCACACCTGTAACCCAACATTTTGGGAGGCCAAGGTAGGAGAATTCCTTGAGGCCAGAAGATCAAGACCAGCCTGAGCAATATAACGAGACTGTCTCTAGAAAACAATTTTAAAATTAGCCAGTTGTGGTGGCCTGTAGTCCCAGCCACTCAGGAGGCTGAGGCTGGAGGATGGCTCGGGCCCAGGAGTTAGAGGCTGCAGTGAGCTATGATCACATCACTGCACTCAAGCCTGAGTGACAGAATGGGACTCAGTCTCATTAAAAAAAAAAAAAAAAAAAAAATTCTAGATAGCAACTCTATTCATAATCTCCCCAAAATGGAAACAACCAAATGTCTATCAATAGGGGAATGGATGAGAAAACGGCAGTACATCATACAACATAATACTATTCAAAAAAAAGCAATGGACTACATGAAACAATTTGGATGAATCTCAAAGACACCATGCAGACATAAAAGGCTGCCTACTATATATTTCAATTTATATAACATTCTAAAAAACGTAAACTCTAGGGATGGAGAACAAATCAATAGTTGCCAGAAGTTAGGAGGGGGGAAGGGTGTGATTATAGACAGCAGAAGGGAGTTCTTTGGGGTGATTAAAATTGTCTGTATCCTCGTCATAATGGTACACAAATTTATGCATATGCCAAAATCCACTGAACTGTACACTAAAACAAAACAAAAATGTTTTGTTTCCGTCATGTCAAACAGGTGTGATTCTGAAACCAGCAGCATCAGCAACACCTGGAAGTTTTTTAGAAATGCTGAATATAAGTCCCTACTCTCAAATGCTCCATCAGGATCTGCATTTTCAGATCTAAGGTGACTATGCACTTTACAGTTTGAGAGTTACTGCCCTTGTTTACCTACCAGTGGAAGTTCAAGAGGGCATTCACCTGATGATTTTTGGAAGCAGAGGAGGAGAATTAGACATAAGATGAGAAAGAAGCAGTGGAAACTCTTGGGACTTTCCATATGTCCTGGCCTCACCCAGGTCCACAGCCCTTTGAACTGGCTTATCCTCCCCATGATGGATGAACAACTGAGTTGTTCAACTACAATGTGTGAATGTTATGGTAAGTAAATTACACCAGGAGGAGTAGGGGATGAAGAGCTAGAGAATGGGTAAAGTGCATTCATTATACTATTCCTTCTACTTTTGTATATGTTTCAAAATGTTCATATTAAACAGTTAACAGCTGGGCGCAGTGATTCCTGCCTGTAACCCTGGTACTTTGGGAGGCTGAATGGGGAGGATCACTTGAGCCCAGGAGTTCAAGACCAGCCTGGACAACATAGGGAGACATTGTCTCTACAGAAAATTTTAAAAGTTAGCTGGGTGCGGTGGCATGTGCCTGTAGTCCCAGCCACACAGGAGGCTGAGGTGGGAGGATTGCTTGAGCTGGAAGGTTGAGGCTGCAGTGAGCCTTGGTCTCGCTACTGCACTCCAGCCTGGGTGACAGAGTGAGGCCCTGTCTCTAAATAAATAAATAAATAACAACGACAACAACAAAAGGAGGCTAGGTATCTCAGAGTCACTGAGGCCAGGTCTAGGACCACCTGGCAGGAGCAATGCTCAAAATTCCACTGCAGAACTGCTGCAGAAGGAACACCTCAGTGGCAACTACCAGGATCAGATCTGAGCTTGAACCATGGATGCTGTGCATTGTGGATATGGAGGTTACCCCAGGCCCACTCTCTCTGCTGCCCGAGAAGCTGAATTTCTGAATCCTCTGCCATTGTCAGTGAGTTATTTTTGGTCCCTTCTTTTCGTCATTTTTCTAAGTCAGGGTGGATGCTTCTGCAGAACATCAGTCCTGTGGCTGTTACCTGGGAAAGCAAGCATCTTGCATTTTCACCTTCTGGAGTGGAAGACTGACTCTGCTTCCCACCAGAGCTCATAAGGTGGGAGAATTCCCCAAACATGGGAAAGAGGTACAGGTACTGAGCAGCCAAAAAGAAGGACAATGCCCACTGCAATAGCAAGTACAACCTTCTTACAAGTGTTGCCTTATATTGGCCTCTTTGGGTCTGGAAATGCTTCATATTACAGCAGCAGACTTACATGTTTTCCAAAACATGAGGATGAGTGACCAGGTATCCACTTGCCCTGTGTGTCTCTTCTTTCACATACTCCACTACAGTTTCTAGACAGACCCTTACACACTCCAACCCTGTTAGCGTTTTCTGCTCCAGCATGCTTCACAACACAAGCTTTTCTTTCTGCCTCCTTGGCCAATAAAGGCCAAAGGCAATGAGGAGAGCTCAGGCTTTTTGACGCTTTATAAAGATAGATTTGAATCACACATCACGTCCTTACAGTACACCCAGAGGGAAGTGGGTAAAAGGTAAGTTTGCAAGTGTCCTTTACTTTGATGTATTTGTCACTTGGCAAAAGTTCCGTGGTGGAGGAAGGATATCCTTCATTGTCTTAAATTTCACTGAATGCCAAAATGGTACCTATGCAGCTCATTTCCACCATGGCAGCTGGCTACCATGCTTCACTTAGGCTATCCATATATTATTGAAGGAGAGGTTTTTATAGCACACTATAGGTCCTAAGTGCTTTCACATCATTAGTAAGATATTCTTCCCTGAATCTTCAGGTCAATGTTAACATCTTTTGTTTTAAGTGCAACTACTTGGACATAGAGGTTATGTGATGGGCCTAAGGTTAGGGAGTGAGGCACTGTCAAATCTGGGATTGTGTGATCTCAACATTGTATCATTCATTGGTAGAAGGCTGCACTAAATCCAGGCTACTTTAAAAGTCAAAAGCAAGAGAAGAATTAACTAAGTGCTGAGCTAATTCTTTTCGAAGCTTGGCTTAGGGAAGTGCTGGCTTGAGAAGGGTCTTAAACCTTGCTGCTGTAAGGCTTCTAAATCAATCCAGCTCAGCGCCTTAACCACAGACACTAAAACTGTCACTAGAGATATCTCTCCCTGGGTTTTTGCATATTCACACTCATGTTCCAACACGACTTTCTTAGGGGTTAATAGAAGAGGTGGTTTAGACCCAAAGTTACTAAACTTGATACAAAGAAAATATTTACCTAAATAAAGCAGTCATTTCTTGCCTGTTAGCCAAGCTATCAGTTATTCACAGTTGCTAGCTAATGTTTTATTATTCTTTTCTTCATAATCAGTTTAAAATATATTTTACAAAAATACTACACTTTTTTTTTTCTTTTTCTTTTTGAGACAGAGTCTTGCTCTGTCGCCAGGCTGGAGCTGGAGTGCAGTGGTGCGATCTTGGCTCACTGCAACCTCCACCTCCTGGGTTCAAGCGATCCTCCTGCTTCAGCCTTCCAAGTAGTTGGGACTACAGGCACGTGCCATCATGTCCAGCTAATTTTTGTATTTTTAGTAGAGACGGGGTTTCACCATGTTGGCCAAAATGGTCTTGATCTCTTGACCTCATGATCTGCCTGCCTTGGCCTCCCAAAGTGCTGGGATTACAGGCGTGAGCCACTGAGCCCGGCCAAGACTACACCTTTTTTAGGACTCTCAGTCAAGGAAAGGTTAAAAGCACTGAAGTGAATCCTAGGGCATTGCCATGCAAAATCAATAGTTGCTACCTCTGGGCTTCAGCACTAGAAGAGTGCTTGTCTTTCAATTTTTAATTTTACCTTTCTCAAAAAGGCTGAAGGAAAGCTCTAGAAGGGAATTCAAATTCAGTTCTCCTTGCATTCTAGAAAACCCTACAATTAAGCAATAGTAATCTAATGAGAGAATCCAAGAGAGTCGATCATTCTTCAGCCTAGTAGAAAAAGCTTCTGCCTAAATGGACTTTTTTGTTCACTCTTGTATTCTATCATCTCAGCATCAACTAAATTTTCTGAGCTCTTCACTGTCAGCTATTTATTTCTGAGGCAGCATAATGCAATATTGTAGAGAAGGCAAGTATTTAGTTATTTGACCCGGACCAGGTAGGAATGGAGTCTGTTGAGTGTGGAGTAACAAAACCCACCAGCTAAACTATTGAAATGTCGTTTCCAAATCGACCATTGAGTCATCCTGCTGCTAGCTCAAAAAGAAAACGAGTGACTTTTGGGCCTGCCACATGTCAGTGTTCAGGTCACAAAAGGTCAGCAGAGGCGAATGTTGGAAAGAACACTTAGCTGGAAGTTCAGGCCGAGCACAGCGAACCAAGCTCACTGGCACATTTCCTGTTTGGTTAAATTGGGGGAGATTGGGTATATCATTTTCAAGCTTTTTTTTTAAGATGCAGAATATTTTCTTCAAATGAACGCTTCACACAAATCTGATGGGCAAGATGTTCCAGATTTAATGATGTATGTAAGCAGAAATGATTACAAAACAGAAGCCATGCAACATTAGCAATAGAAGCTGAAGATTCCTTCTTTTAGGGGCTACGTTTAGCACGCAATGAAGCTGACATAGCTTCATTTAATTAGGCCATATAAGCGCTTTCCCTTTGACAAAATATTAAACTGGGAGGTAGTTGGAAATTGTGCTTTTCTTCAGGCCAAATAAGCAAAACAAAAACAAACAGTTCGATTTTTAAAAATTTTGTATACACTTTTGAGAACATTTTTTTTTTTTTTTTTTTTTGAGACCGAGTTTCCCTTTTGTTGCCCAGGGTGGCGTGCAGTGGCGCGATCTCGGTTCACTGCAACCTCTGCCTCCTGGGTTCAAGCGATTCTCCTGCCTCAGCCTCCTGAGTATAGGATTACAGGCGCGTGCCATCACACCTGGCTAATTTTTGTGTTTTTAGTAGAGACGGGGTTTAGCCATGTTGGCCAGGCTGGTTTCTAATTCCTAACCTCAGGTGATCCGCTCGCCTTGGCCTCCTAAAGTGCTGGGATTACAGGCGTGAGCCACCGCACCTGGTTGAGAGCATATCTTAATAATAACAAACATTTATGGAAGACTTAACAGGTGTCAACCACTGCGCTAAGCATTTTACATATTGCTTTAATCAGAGTTCGTGTTGCAAGAGGCAGAAACCTACTCCACACTGGCTTACGGAAAAGAGAGAATGTATCATATACAGTTGAAAAGCCCAGAAGTATAAGAAACTTTAGAAATGCTGAAATGCAGAAACTTAAGCTCTTTTACTGTTTTTATTCCCAGGCAGACTCTCCCTAGGTGATGGTAAAATGGTTACCAGCAGTTCTAGGTTTACATTCCCTTTTCAGGAAGAGAATGCTTCTTTCCCACTGGGGATCCTAATGGGGGCTGAATCTCATTAACTTGGCTTAGGTCATGTGACCACCTAAAACGAACCGCTAAGCCAGGAGGCTGGACTATCCTGATTGGCCAGATTTGGGTCACATGCTCTTCCATGCAGCATGGAGAAGTCAGTCAGCTTCATCTGTGCTGTGTGTACTAAATAAGAATTGAAGAGAGTGATCATCCCAGAGAAAATTAACGTGCCATTAGAAGTCAAGGAAGAAATAGATTCTGGGCAACCAAAAACAACAGATGTCACTGCAAAAGTCTATTTTACACATCAGATAAACAAAGGCTCAGATTTTTTTTTTTTTTTATACTTTAGGTTTTAGGGTACATGTGCACAATGTGCAGGTTTGTTACATATGTATCCATGTGCCATGTTGTTTTGCTGCACCCATTAACTCGTCATTTAGCATTAGGTATATCTCCTAATGCTGTCCCTCCCCCCTTCCCCCAACCCACAACAGTCCCCGGAGTGTGATGTTCCCCTTCCTGTGTCCATGAGTTCTCATTGTTCAATTCCCACCTATAAGTGAGAACATGCGGTGTTTGGTTTTTTGTCCTTGCGATAGTTTACTGAGAATGATGTTTTCCAGTTTCATCCACGTCCCTACAAAGGACACGAACTCATCATTTTTTATGGCTGCATAGTATTCCGTGGTGTATATGTGGCACATTTTCTTAATCCAGTCTATCGTTGTTGGACATTTGGGTTGGTTCCAACTCTTTGCTATTGTGAATAGTGCCACAATAAACATACGTGGGCATGTGTCTTTATAGCAGCATGATTTATAGTCCTTTGGGTATATACCCAGTAATGGGATGGCTGGGTCAAATGGTATTTCTAGTTCTAGATCCCTGAGGAATTGCGAAGGCTCAGAATTTTTAAGTAATGTGGTTAAGGCCACATAGCTGGTGGTTCACTAGGCTTCACACAAACTTAAGTAAAGATTAATAGCCTAAGTTTTGGGATCAGGCAAGTTTGAGTTTAAATCTTGCTCCCACTGCTTATTGGCTATATGGTCTTGGTTAAGTTATTTATTAATACTTTATCTGAGCCTTAGTTTCTTTATCTGTAAAATGGGGATAATAATAATACTGTTATTAATCAATGGGCTGCTTTTCCAATGCATGTAGAGGCCAATACCATGGCACTGACTTTTGAGAAAAGAAATGTTTAATTGTGAGTTGACTGGCAAGCAGACAGGAAGAAACATTCAAATCTGTGTCCTCAAGCTGGGGCTGAGTCAGGTTTTATAAGCATGAAATAATAAGATGTGATCTGATTGGATCTTGCAATGAGGTGACATAATCTGATTGGATCCTGCCATGGGGTGACACCAGAGCTTGATCTGATTGGATCCTGGATCCTGCCATGCATTGTCTGCTTCTTAATTGAGACCCCGCTCCTCCATCCCATCTCTTAGATTCCCCTGGTGGTTGCACACTTGGTTCACTGAGGCATGCTCAGATTATGTCACCTTCAACCTGGGAGTCTATAGCTATTGAAAAGCAATTTACAACATTGTTACATAAAAATTGAACTGGAGTGGTCTGATGTGATTACAATATCTGTTTCACAGAATTAAATAAAATAACATATAAAGCATTTGCTATGCTGTTCAGCACATAGTAAGCTTGTAGTTATAATAAAGTTATACTAACAGTAGTAATTTTAATATTATAACAACTCATTATTTTTGGCCTTGCTTCAAATCCCATAACTATCTAAAGGTATCAGTCTATTTTGGCAAGAATTATTAGTAAATTTAGACATGTATAACTAATTGATGTTTTAGGGTTATAAGACCCTACATAAGTGAAAATAAAGTTTAGAAGTTTGATTAATTCTGATTATATCCTTCCTACTATTTTCTGGTGGCCATCTTCCTGGTGGAAATACTACCTATGTTTTGCCCTATTCCACTTTTAAACCTTTAAAAAAAAAACAAAACTGGCATCTTCCTATTCTGTCGATGAGTGGCCCTGACCCCAGGGCAAAGCTCTAGTCTCTGTTTGGCTTGTGTTGGTAACGATTTTCACCTGTGAGTGAGGATTTTGGCACAGGCTCTGAGCCCTCATTTGACTCATTCTCAATTCAGTTTGAGTAACAACTAAGGTTGTCAGACACAGAAGGAGACACTTATGATGATTTAAAATTCAAACCACACACATTCAGTTTTGAAGCAAAACAATAGACATCAGTCAAGACTTTCCCCTTTTCCAAACTGTAGCTCTTTTATTCCAAAGTAATAACGGTGACCTCTGTCATCAGATTACTCAGATATAAGGTAACCTAGAAGCCAGGCTTATAGTACTGTTATTTTTATTAGTCTGATTTTTCTAGGGAGTGTTTTAAGGACTGGGGAATGTATGCTGTTCTCAGAGAAAAAGGGAAATACCTTAATCATGTTGAGAGTTTACATATAGGACTGTCTGTTGGCTTTAATATATTGTCTTGTGATAATGATTGTTTCATTAATAACAACAATATGTTATTGTTGAAATTGGCTAATCTTCAATCCAGTGTCAGGTTGTGAGCCAAATTAATTCCTCCCTGCGCCTGGCACTCCTGTGCCTGACAGCCCAGCTCTGTCCCAGCCCTGTTTCCTGCGGCCTGCTGTCTGCATCTCAGCCTGCATCTCTGCCAGAGGAAAGCAATGCCTAACAGTTGTCCACACCACTTCTCCCACTGCTTTTGGGCGGACCAAACTGTTGCCAAGGGTCCTACCAGCCCACCTCTGGGAGGGTTCTGGGGCAGGGGTGATAGGACCAACTCTTGTCTGTCTCAGCTTGGAGACTGTATACTTCAAGAGGACCTTGAGCACCTGGCAGCACCTGGAAGGAAATCAGAGAAATACAAGGATGATCCAAAGGGTTAAAAAAAGAAATGGTAGGGTCAGGCTCACACCTGTAATCCCAGCACTTTGGGAGGCCGAGGCAGGCGGGTCACTTGAGGTTAGGAGTTCGAGACCAGCCTGGCCAACATGGTGAAACGCTGTCTCTACTAAAAATACAAAAATTAGCTGGGCATGGTGGCAGCTATTCAGGAAGCCGAGGCAGGAGAACGGCTTGAACCTGGGAGACAGAGGTTGCAGTGAGTGGAGATTGTGTCACTGTACTCCAGCCTGGGCAACACAGCGAGACTCTGTCTCAAAAACAAATAAATGAATAAATAAATAAGTGGTTGTTAGCTCACTTAACTTGGAGAAAGTTAGCCCGAGAGTAGTTCTAATTAGATATTTTAAGTATCAACTTTAATAAAGAAATATTTATTAAGAGTCCACCATGTCCTGGGCAGGTGTTATACATGAAGAATCATCAGCTGGAAAACAATGGCTAGCCACTCTGTCTCTGCTGAGGATGGAACAAAAGCCAATGGATTTGCATAGCAGAATAAGAGTTTCAAATTAGCTGTAATGAAGAATTTTCTACATCACATAATGAGAGCTATTAAATGCTGAATGGCTTGCCAAGGAAATGGAGCAGCCAGGAGGGGGCCTGGGGCTGGCTTTGCTAATCAGTTCTGGGTGGGTTGAGACCCACAGCTCACAGCAATCAATTGTCCAAGTAAAGCTGGGGTTGTGTTGTTTATCTCTCTGTGTTATTTTGAACCATAATTTTTACAAATACTACTGAGTAATCCCTCAGAAGTGTTAAAAACATGTTACTCAGAGAACAGAGAAATGAATATCTGAACTCTACGTGAGAAATCTCACAATAAAAACAGCAAGAGGTTTCAGTAAACATTTTCAAACATGTAAAAAAAAATGTTAAAGGGAAATAGCAACCTGAGGACAATACTAAGTCTATAACAAATGACAAATATTTGCTATCAAATTATTCATTCAAATTGATTAGAAAAACATTAACTCCCCAATAGATAACTGGATTAAAACAAAAACAATCCATAAAAGGAGACTTATGTCTGGCCAACAAATGCATGAAAAAAAATCATTGGACCTGATTACTTATAAAATACAATTAAGTCCAAACAACTCACTAATTCTTGATTTTAAAAATTAACTATATTTTTAAGTAATAGTTTTTATTGCTGATGAAGACAGAGAGAAAGGGGTCTAGTTGGACATTAGTATGACTCTATAAAGCTACTTGAAACATTTATAGCAATTCTATTTTCAGTTTTGGAAATCCATCTATCCTAAAGAAAATCTAAATCTAAATATAGTTTTGCTCAAAGATGTTCATTGCATTATCCACAATCACAAGTTCAACATTATCTGTAACCAGAAAAAATGGGAAGCAACCCAAATGTCCATTAATAGGTGAATGATCTCATAAATTGTGATAAAGCAACTCAAAACATTGGACAACAGCTACAATTATGTTTAAATAGAGTTAACATGGTAAAGGTCATGTTTAATATTAAGTGAAAAATGCATGATATGCCTGGTTGTGCCACTTTCTAGCTCTGTGGCTAGTAAGAGACTCCATTTCTCATCTGTAAAACGTGAAGTAACAAAACTATCTTTCCATCAGTGTGTTTTGATCATTAGGTAAAATTATCCCAGCACTTTGGGAGGCCGAAGTAGGAGGGTTGTTTGAAGCCAGGATTTAGAGATCAGCCTGGGAAACACAGCAAGACCCTCTACGAAAAACAAACAAAAATACAAAAAAATTAGTAGAATTGGTGGTGCACGCCTGTAGTCCCAGCTACACAGGAGGCTGAGTTGGGAGGATCACTTGGGCCCAGCAGTTTGAGGCTGCAGGGGGCTATGATTGTGCCACTGTACTACAGCCTGGGACAGAGCGAGATACTGTCTCTAAAATATATATCTATATGGATATATAATTATGTACACAAAGTGCTTAGCAAAATGTCTGGAAAATATCAAATGCTCAATACATTATAGCTTTTTTTTTTTTTTTTTTGAGATGGAGTCTCGCTCTGTTGCCAGGCTGGAGTGCAGTGGCACCATCTCGGCTCACTGCAACCTCTGCCTCCTGAGTTCAAGCGATTCTCCTGCCTCAGCCTCCCGAGTGAGTAGCTGGGACTGCAGGCATGCGCCACCACGCCCAGCTAATTTTTGTATTTTTAGTAGAGACGGGGCTTCACCATGTTGGCCAGGATGGTCTCGATCTCTTGACCTCGTGATCCACCTGCTTTGGCCTCCCAAAGTGCTGGGATTACAGGTGTGAGCCACTGTGCCCAGCCAGCTTTTTTTTTTTTAGAGTTAGATATAACCTTGCGTTTAAGGAGTCATCACAAGCATTTAAATTCAAAAACCAAGCCTACAGGAAACCCTAGAAAGAAACAGGTCAAAGTCAGGGGTGGTGTCTGTAAGTGATTAACTATAGGTTCAAATATGTTTCAACTATTATATTCTCTACTTTTTACTTTTTTTGAACTTTCCAAGTTTTCTCCCCCCTTCTGTATCTCCACTACTTTTACAGTGGATGAAAAAAGCCAGGTTCTTTTCTTTCTTTTTTTAAAAATTTAGTTAAGTTTATAACAATAGTTTCCAAAGATGAGTGGCAGAAATAGATCTCCACTAAAGTTCAGGTAGACATTACAAACATTATTTGGCAGTAAACTCAGTGACTTCACTGGTCATGGAAAAGGGAGGGGTTGCCATCCTCACGCCCCCAGCTCCTCTCCCCCCACTCTGCTATCTAGGCCATGCCAGGACACAGCTGAGCCTAAAAAGGGCTTTTCTAGTGTTTATAAAGCTGCCTCCACGGCCTGTCTTCTTGTGCTTCTTGCGTTCTTTTCTCCCGCAAGCAGAGAACTGCAAAGACAGATTTTCCATAAAAAGCCGAGCTTTTATATAACCAAAAGCCTGATTCATCTTGCTTTACTTAATGAACGCCCAAATGGATTTTTATTTTTACATTCTCAGAAAAACTCCCTTCTTTATCCTTGAGTTAGAGGTAAGTGGTATTTTTGTTTTTGTTTTTAAGTTGTCATATTCTTTACTGAAAAATAAAATATAGGGAAAAACTCTGCTAGTCATACTTTTCTCAGGGCCATCGTCTACAAATTTTGGGGATAAGGGTGCATGCTCACCCTGTTTGCACGTATCCTCACAGGTGTGATGTGGAATACAGAGATCTGTGGGGAGGGAAGAAAATGGAGGCAAGTCATTGTAGAAAAGTCACGATTCTCCCTGAATTCTAATGTTCTGGTATTCATTTCAAGGACAATCGTGAATAAGGCTTGGGATAAATATCCTCAAATAACCTCTCATGAATTTATACACATCTCATAACCAGAAAACATTCAGAACTTTCTCCACCCATTGCTTCCTTCCTCTCCAGTCTTTTTAAAAGTTGTTTGATTCACAGCCATGTCATACTGTCCCCACCTAGCGCTGCCTGCTCCCCTCCACCCTGGCGCCTGCAAAGAAAGCGGCTCTTCATGGAAAGGCAGCTGCGTGTGGCTTCCCTCCCTCCCATGGGCTGGGAAGGTAGGACTCCCGCCTGGAGGAGCTGGGCAAGCCTGGCGCCAACCCCACCCCCAGCCCAGCTCTTCCCAGCTGCTTGGTGAGGCAGGCTCTGAGCCTGGGATTTACCAGGAAAAGGCTCAAGGAGCATAGGCAGGCTGGCCTTCATGCCCCTGAACTTGAGATAAATGCTGTCCCCTCTTGGCCAGCACGTCCTTGCAGTGCCTATTAGATAGAGAGGAAAACTAACAAGAAAGACTATTTCAGTCTTTGCTGTGACCATGGAAAAAAGATCATGCTGAGATTTAAAAAATAGATGAATGTGCCCCAACCCAGGCACAAGAGCTTTGCCTTAGAGTGGGGTTTCACAACCTTGGCACAACTGGCATTTAGGGCCAGATAATTATTTGTTTTAAGAGGCTGTTCTGTGTGTTGTGAGATATTTAGCAGCATCCCTGGTCTCTACCCACCGGATGCCAGTAGCAACCCCCACCCCAAACCGTAACCACCAAAAACATCCCCAGACATTGCCAAATGTCTTCCGGGAGGCAGATAAAATACAAGGTGCCCAATTAAATTTGTATTTCAGATAAATAATGTGATATTTGGAACGTACTTATGTAAACAAATTTTCTCTTGTTTTCTGAAAGTTAAATTTAACTGAGCACCATGTATTTTTATGTGCTAAATCTGGCAACCTTACCTGGGGAACAAAATCATTCCCGGTTGAAAACCACTGCCTTAAAGATACCAGGAACTGGGGGGACAGTCTTGGGGCTTGGGTTTCTCATCAGCGGGATTGATCGTCTGCCCAATCTAATGATTCTGAAAGCTGGAGATTGGAATAGTCTGATCCCCGAGCCCCTCCATCTTGCATGCTCCCCAGCCACCCCTGCCCCAAGGCAGACCTGCAGGGAAGGATTTCTCTCTGGAGAAACTGACTGGGGACACAGAAACCACCTCAGCACATTGATATTTGGAATTCTGCAAAAAAAGAGGGCAGAGCCTCTGGTCGATCATCCTAGCAAGAGGCCTGCCCTGCAATAAGCCTCACCCAGTGGAAGATTGCTTCCTACTAGCAATTTTTGATGCCTCACTCTTGGATAAAAATGGACAACCAGTGATTTAGGAGGGAAATCTCCCAATATGACAGAGATAGACTATAGCCTATCCTGCTGGTCTCGTTTCTTTCTTTTAACAAAGCCCTAAATGTATTCAAGGTAGTAATGTGCCCAGTTCTAGATGATGAATCATCATTGGACCATGCCAGAAATGGCTGGCATTCCCTCTTCCATTATTTTTTCTTGCTATGAATGCAGATGTGATGCTTGGAGCTATGGCAACAATCTTATGGTCATGAGGAAAAAGCCAAAAGAACTCTAGTGCTACCAGCCAATATCTGGTTGGCATTAACCAATGCCAATATCTACCTATTACTGTATTTCTTGTGATAAGAGAAAAATAAACTCCTTTTTGTTTAAGTTTTTTGTAACTTGTAGCTGAAAGCATTCTTAACTGATACAAAGACCAAAGTAAATAATTCAGGACACAGAAAAACAAAAAACCCACAACTTATTCAAATCTATGTAACATCCTTAGAGAAATCAAATATTGATTAATCCTTCCTCTGAAAGAGTATTTTTATGAGTTTCTCATTTCTAGTATTTCTTTAAGTACAATATATATTCTTTTTTTTTTTTTTTTTTTTTTGAGACAGAGTCTTGCTCTGTCATCCAGGCTGGGGTGCAGTGGCACAATCTCAGCTCACTGCAGTCTTTGCCTCAGCAGTTCTCCTGCCTCAGCCACCCAAGTATCTGGGACCACAGGCATGCACCACCATGCTTGGCTATTTTTTTTTTTTTTTTTTGTATTTTTAGTACAGATGGGGTTTGGACATGTTAGCCAGGCTGGTCTTGAATTCCTGACCACAAGTGATCCACCCACCTCGGCCTCACAAAGTACTGGGAATACAGACGTGAGCCACCACACCCAGCCCAAATACGATATATATTCTTATTCCCTCCTTTTTACACTAAAGGTAGCATACTATATACATTCAATCAAATAATATTCTGTACACTGTTCTGAATTTCGCTTTCATCACTTAACAATACAGTCTGTGATCTCTCTGCATCAGCATGAGATCTACCATATTTCTTTTTACAGCTCCATCAAATTGGTGTACCCTAGTTTGTTCAGCCAGTATTTGACTGCTCAATGCCTGGGTTGTTTATAATCTTTAAATTTTACATATTATGCCACAGTGAACAGACTCATACATATGTTCTTTCATACTTATGTACAAGATTGTGTAGGATATATTCTCAGAGCAGAAAATATGTCTGTATTTTTGGTAGCTGTTGCCAGATTCCCCTCCATAAGGAGTTGTATGATTTTGCAATAAGAAAATATAAGACCAGCCTGGCCAACATGGTGAAATGCCATCTCTACTAAAAATACAAAAAGTAGCTGTCGTGGTGGCAGGCACCTGTAATCCCAGCTACTCAGGAGGCTGAGGCAAGAGAATCGCTTGAACCCGGGAGGCAGAGGCTGCAGTGAGCTGCCAAGATCGCGCCACTGAACTCCAGCCTGGGTGACAGAGCAAGATTCAGTCTCAAGAAAAGAAAAAAGAAAGAAAGAAAGAGAGAGAGAAAGGAAGAAAGAAAGAAAGAAGGAGAAAGAAGGAAGGAAGGAAGGAAGGAAAAAGGAAGGAAGGAAGGAAAAAAAGAAAGGAAGGAAGGAAGGAAAAAAAAAGAAAGAAAGAAAGAGAAAGAAAGGAAGGAAAAGAAAATACAAGACTGCCTATTTCTCTTCAGCCTTCCCAACAAAATGTGATGTCAAATATTTAGGATTCTTTTCCCCCGCACCATATTAGGGAAAAAATGGCAGCTTGGTATAGTTTATATCTATATTTTTCTTATTATAAGTGAAATTGTTCATATTTTTATATGTTTAAGGGTCATTTGTAGTTCTTTCTTCCACGAACTCTCCAATGCTTCTGCTTTTTATTTTTGTCTTGATTTCTAGGAACACTATAAAGGAAGATTAGCCCTTTGTGATACGATTTACAAATATTTTCCTACTGTCTTTTGATTGCACTTTTGATGTTTTTGCCACGTAAAAGTCTTTGTTATTTTATGTGGTTATCAATCTTTGCTGACTTCTGAATTCCAAATCATAATAAAAATGCCTTCTCTGTCCCTTAAAGAGGAGTTTACCCTATTCTCTTTTATTAGGTATTCATACATTTTGCAGTTTAATTACTTACCTTTAAATCTTTGATCCATTTTGAGTCTACCTGGCCATGCCATATGGTGTGAAGTGTGGATCTAGCTCTATCTTATTTCAAATGGCTGACCAATAACCCCAATACCTTTTGCTAAAAAGTTGGTCTTTATTCCATGAATTGGAGATGACACCTTTGTCATATATTCAATTTCTCTGTAAGGTTGACTCTATCTCTGGGCCTTCTATTCTACTGCATGGATCTGTCTGTCTTTCATGCATAATACCACACTGTTTTTATTACTAAGTCTTTGTGTGTTTTAATATCTGAGAGGACTTGTCCTCTCTCAATGTATTTCCTCTTAGAATTTCTCTGGCTTTTCTTGCTTATTTATTTTCCCATATGAATGTCAAAATCAACTTCAATATTTCCAGAAAAAAATGGTTATGTTTACTGAAATAGCATTAAAAACAAATTAAGAATGTTGGCTGAAATAAAAAAATTAATGATGAAGTTTGAAAATAACCAAATAAATCTTTCAGAAAAAAATGGACAAAAAGAAAATTTGAGAGAGAGAAAAAATATCTGAAAGCTCAATTCAGGAGGTCAAATGATCAACTAGTAGGCATTCCAGAAAGTGAACATAGAGAAAATGAAGGAAAGGAAATTATTAAGGAAATAATTTTTTAAATGGTTAACATGAGCTTCCTGACTAAAACAGCCCAGTATATTCCCAACACAATATGTAAACACATATTCTCTCTCCCTACTTATTCCCACCCTCTCCCCAGGAATAATTTGAAAACACCAGAGATAAAGATTATAAAACCTTCCAGAAAAAATAATAGGTCACAATCAAATTAATGAAAATTACAATGGCATTAGGCTTCTCAACAGCTCCACAGGGTTCTTGAAGAATCTCTAAGAACAACCCAGGATTCTTGAGCAACACCTTAAAATTCTGAAGAATAATTATTTTCTACATAAACTTCTATGCACAGGCAAACTACTAGTCAAGAGTAAGAATCAAATAAAGACATTTTAGTTAGACATTTAAGGACTCAGAAAAATTTATATCTGATGCACACACCTTTCTGAGAGGGTTACGTGGAGGATGTTCTCTATCAAAATGAGGAAATAAACCAAGGATAGCAAAAGATAAGGAAGTCAGTGGCTGCAGCAGGCCGCAGCAGGCCTCAGCAGGCCTTATGGTTCTTAGATGTGGCTGTACATTAAAATTGACTGGGGAAACCTATTAAACATATGACTATATCCCTCCACTTCACCCTCCCCATCTCCAAATTCCAAATTTAATTTCTCTGGAGTGGAGCCCAGGTATTAGTGTTTCTTCAAAGTTTCCCAGGTAATTCTATTGAGCAGCAAAGGTGAGAAACACCAAATTATGAAGAAAAGTATCTTTCTATATACAGACTTTTAGTCATCATGGATGGAACAATCATTTGCTGCTTTTATTGTGTTTTTCAGCCAGATCTGCAGGTCAGAACTTTAAACCACAGGTGAATTCCATGTATGAGACAGAGTATTTATGTATTAACTACTAGCTTTAAATGGTTAATATTCACAGGGGAAATACAACAGGTTTCTAGAGTTTTTCAATATATCAGAGAAAAAACAAAAAAGATAAGAAGGCTGGGCGCAGTGGCTCATGTCTGTAATACCAGAACTTTGGGAGGCCGAGGTGGGCAGATCACGAGGTCAGGAGTTTGAGACCAGCCTGACCAACACAGTGAAACCCCATCTCTACTAAAAATACAAAAATATTAGCTGGGTGTGGTGGCAGGCACCTGTAATCCCAGCTATTTGGGAGGCTGAGGCAAGGAGAATCACTTGAACCTGGGAGGCAGAGGTTGCAGTGAGCCAAGATGGTGCCACTGCACTCCAGCCCAGGTGACAGTGCGAGATTCCAACTGAAAAGAAAAAAAAAGATAAGAATAAGATGCAATGATTGGGGGGCAGTTTGTAAATTTCTAACCTTTGTAAGAAAGTAGGGATGTCTTGAATGCTACTCTTTAATATTCTTTAAAAGAAACAACGGACATAAGTAACCCTCTCCCTTGGTAAATAGAGTGCTCTCATTAATTTCTTGGTAGGAAGAGTCTCCCAATTAAGCTAAAGGGCACAAGTCATAGATCCTGTATAACTAGGATTAACTAGCTTTTGCCTGGTGTGGCCAACACCAAGACTTTCTCTGCCTTCTCCTGCTCCACTCAGCTATCAGTGTCTTTGGCAACACCAAGGTATTGGTTTCTAGAGCATAATTTTTGCCTGGATGACTAAGGGCCAGGGCCTTAGTTTTTTGTTTTTGTTTTGCCAATTAATAGATACAGGAGCAGTGCCACCATAGCCTTGATGTTCTGAAAAGTGATCAGATGAATGATGTTTTTGGGTATCCTGAAAGAACATGATCGTCCCAGGCCAGGCTTCTAGATGAGCACCTCCATCTGCCCAGTCACCCACAGCCCTCTGGTGGGAAATGAGTAGAAGAAATTGGGGAAGATTTTAATTTCTTTTCTTTCTGTGTTAGTTTGTTCTTGCACTGCTATAAAGAAATACCCAAGACTGGGTAATTTATAAAGAAAAGAGGTTTAATTGGCTCACAGTTCTGCAGGCTGTACAGGAAGCAGGCTGGGGAAGCCTCAGGAAACTTACAATTGTGGTGGAAGGCAAAGGGGAAGCAGGCACATCTGACATGGCTGGAGCAGGAGGAAGAGAGTGAAGGAGGAGGTACTGCTACACGCTTTTAAACAACCAGATCAAGTGAGAACTCACTCATTATCACGAGAGCAGCAAGGGGTCAGTTCACCCCCATGATCCAATCACCTCCCACTAGGCCCCTCCTCCAACATCCCACCAGGCCCCTCCTCCAACACTGGGGATTGCAATTCGACACGAGATTTGGGCGGGAACACAAATCCAAACTATATCTCTTTCTTTCTTTCCTTTTTGTAGAGAAAGAATCTTACTCTATTGCTCAGGCTGGTCTCAAATTCCTGGGCTCAAGTGATGCTCCTCTCTCAGCCTCCCAAATAGCTGGGAGAGCATGCGTGTGCCACCTTTAGTTTCTTTTTTAGTTAACCTAAGGGATTTGGACTTTACACTTTAATTCACAAGGGTAAATATATTGGATTAATTCCTTTGAACTGTAACATAAAATTCCTGGACTTTCACTTCTTTGAGATTTTAATCTTTGAACTTTGAATCCATGGTGACTTCATGACAGGAGGCATGTGTTGTTGGCATTTTATTGTCATTATGATGTCATTTGAGCTCACTGCAGAACCTTTTGTAGGCTGTACTGAACAACATGATGAACTTAATTTGAGATGGAAAATAGAAGAGGAAGTAGATTTATAGCTTTTTAGTACCTCAGAGTTAATTTGATTAATGTGGGGGTGGGCGGATGGATCAAGGTTTTGTGAGGCCTGATGTGTATACAATATGAGGGAAACTTTTAAGAACAAAATTATGAATATCAAATTATATATGAAAGGGAATATTTGTCTAGATTGAAAAGAGAGGGCCGGGCGCGGTGGCTCACGCTTGTAATCCCAGCACTTTGGGAGGCTGAGGCGGGCGGATCACGAGGTCAGGAGATCGAGACCACGGTGAAACTCCATCTCTACTAAAAATACAAAAAAATTAGCCGGGCGTGGTGGCGGGCGCCTGTAGGTGGGAGAGGCTGAGGCAGGAGAATGGCATGAACCCGGGAGGCGGAGCTTGCAGTGAGCCGAGATCTTGCCACTGCACTCCAGCCTGGGTGACAGAGCGAGACTCTGTCTCAAAAAAAAAAAAAAAAAAAGAAAAGAGAAATCATAGCCGGGCACGGTGGCTCACGCCTGTAATCTCAGCACTTTGGGAGGCCGAGGCTGGCGGATCATGAGGTCAGGAGATCGAGACCATCCTGGTTAACACGATGAAACCCTGTCTCTACTAAATATACAAAAAATTAGCCAGGTGACGTTGTGGGCGCCTGTAGTCCCAGCTACTCGGGAGGCTGAGGCAGAAGAATGGTGTGAACCCGGGAGGCAGAGCTTGCAGTGAGCTGAGATGGTGCCACTGCACTCCAGCCTGGGCAACAGAGCAAGACTCCGTCTCAAAAAAAAAAAGAAAAGAGAAATCACAACAAGTTACGATTTTATAAAACTGACAAAGACCACAAATACTGCTCATCTAGAAATTAACATGTTAATATTATTTTAACCAAAAAATATATTTATTAAATACATATTAATAAATATTGTCGCTCTTCTACATTATTTTGAAAGCTTGTTTGAAGGTTCTAGCAGGGGAGCGCAGCTACTTGTATACCCTTGACTGGAGACCGGTCCTCCTTTATCGGGGATGGTTGTCCTCTTCGACCGAGTGCGCAGCTTCAGGAGGGACACACATAGAGTGGTGAGGGAGGAAGGGGACACCCACCTAGCCAGCCAGATCAGCCGAATCAACCCTGGCGATTAGTGGGGTGACAGATGTCACAGCCAGATTGCCCTCACATCCTCTCTACATTATTTTGGCTGCATACTCTTTGATTACCCCTTCACAAAACAATGGTTTTTATAATATCACTTTATGTAGAAAGAATAGAAGACAATTCAGTCTTCTAGCATGGTTAAATAAAATTTTCTTCAATTGCACAACATTTTTCATTAGCAACAAAACTTTACTTGGAGATCTTGAGCTTGATCTTAAACCAAATATAAAAGGGATGATGACTTCTGTGTAAATCATCTTCCCAAAGAAAAAGACACAAGGGGATTACTTGTATCAAATTCACCACTTTGCTGAATGACTTCTCTTTCCTGAGAATCAATGAGGAAGGTGTGGCAAGACTGTTTGGGAAAAAAATCCCTCTTCACAGTACCAGAAAAATGGAGTTAAAGGATTGTCTCTCCTACTGTCGAAGAAAAAAATTAAACTCTGTAAAATATTTGATAAGATTTATTATGAGCCAAATATGAGTGATCAATGGCCTGTGACATAGCTGTCAGGAAATCCTGAGAACATGTGCCCAAGGGAGTCAGCCTACAACTTGGTTTTATACATTTTAGGGAGACATAAGACATTAATCAATACATATAAGATGTACATTGGTTTAGTCCAGAAAGGCAGGACAACTGAAAGTGGGGGCTTCCAGTCATAGGCAGATTCAAAGATTTTCTCATTGGAAATTGGTTGAGTTATTATCTAAAGGCCTGGAATCAGTAGAAAGGAATGTCTGGGTAAAGATAAGGGGTGGTGGAGATCAAGGTTTCATCATGCAGATGAAGCCTCCAGGTAGCAGGCTTCAGAGAGAATAGATTGTAACCATTTCTCACCAGACTCAGAGTCTCTTCTATCACCCTTAAGATGTGTTTTAATGTTACTGTTGATCAGATGTGTCTGAATTACAAAAGGGAGGAGGGAATAATGAGGCATGCCCAACTCCCGCTTCCTATCATGGCCTCAACTAGTTTTTCAGGTTAACTTTAGAATGCCCCTGGCTGAGAAGAAGGGTCCATTCAAATGGTTGGAGGGCTTAGAATTTTATTTTTGGTTTACATTACCTTCCCCAGCATTTTGCTCCAATAACTTGTTGGGCATAACCATTAAATCTAAGGTCAAAAGAATGCTGTTGGTCCCCATGGAGGAGAAGACCACAGTGGATCAGGGAGGTCCTGCTCCTACCTTTCTTCAAAACCAGGCCCTGCTGTTTTGCAGCAGCTGTTGGCTATATTGGCAGGCAGCATTGATTTTTGTCCTCAGAAAAGTTCTCAAAGTGGCTCAGAAGCCCAGAAGTACATTTACTTTAAAGCAAATGAAATTTAAATTGTAGAGCTCCTCCATTGTGCAGGCCTCTCCAGAGGCTCACTGTATTCCGTAGAGAAAAAAGCTAGGTCTTTATTGCCTTCTGCCACATCACCAAAGATCTGGGCCTCAGGTGGCTCAAGCCATCTTTCTGCCTGGGGAGAAGTGAAATTTGTTAACACCAATAAGGCAAAGAGAAAGGTAATTCTCTGCTTCTGACATGGAAAACAGGATTATGCAGCAAGATTTCAGCCATGGGAGGCAGGCTATAGTGTTAAAAAGGGATTTTCTAAATGCCTTTATCCACCCTCCTTTTCTCTCACCCTGAGACCAAGCATGCTTTTTTCCCTGCTAAATCCCTAGTGCCTCCAGAGCTCCTGGGACAAAGTTGGCACTCAATTAATACAAGTTGAATAAGTCAGTGAATATATCCAGAATCTAATCCTGTTATGCATCAGAGGATACTGTCAAGAGAGTGAAAAAGCAACCCACAGAATGAAAGAAAATATTTGCAAATCACATATCTGATAAGGGATTTATACCCAGGATATATAAACAACTCCTACAAAAAACATAAAACCTAAATTTATAAAATGGGCAATGGACTTGAATAGGCATGTCTCCAAAGAAGATACATAAATGGTCAATAAGCTCATGAAAAGATGCTTAACATCACTAGCCATCAGGGAAACACAAATCAAAACCACAGTGAAATGCCACATCATACCCATTAGGAAGGCTATTATGAAAAAAAAAAACAGAAAATAACAAATGTTGGCATGGATGTGGAAAAGCAGAAACCTTCCTGGGTTGCTGGTGGGAATGGAAAATGGTGAAGTGCTATGGAAAATAATTTGGCAGTTCAAAAAATTTAACAGAATTAAACAGAATTAACATACGATCTAACGGTTCTACTCCTAGGTGTATACACAAAGCAACTGAAAGCAGGGGCTGGAACAGATACTTGTACGTTCATGTTTATAGCAGCACTATTTACAATAGCCAAAAGGTGAAAGCAATGCATGTCCAGCAATAGATGATTGAATAATGATCATGTGGTATATGTATATATGTATATGACATCATGTGGTGTATGTGTATATATGTATATTGTAATATGTATATATGTATATAATATATATAAGTGTGTCTATATATACAACAAAATATTTTTCAGCCATAAAAAAGAATGGAGTTGTAATGTTAACAGTGGTGAATTCATACCAGTCTGCAGCAACCTCAATGCTTGCCTCCTCAGAAGAAAGAATTCGACCGAGGGGCATAAAGCAGAGGGAGAAACCGAGGCAAGTTTTAGTGCAGGAGTGAAAGTTTATTAAAAAGTTTTAGAGCCGGAACGAAAGGAAGTAAAGTATACTTGGAAGAGGGCCAAACAGGTGACTTGAGAGATTCAGGTGCGTGGTGTGACCTTTGACTTGGGATTTTATACATTGGCATTCCACATATGCAGTGGCCTGCCAGCACTTGGGAGGGGCCGCATGCACAGTGTGTTTACTGGAGTTGTACGCATGCTCACTTGAGGCGTTTTTCCCTTACCAGTTGAATGTTCCTAGAGGAAAGTCATATACCGGTTAAACTCTGCTATTTTGCCTCTTAGTGCAAATGCTTGAGTCCCATTTGCCTAACTCCTGAGATCTTACTGGGAAGCTGCTGATCACAGCTTCAGGTGTTTCTATCTATTGGGAGACTGCCTTTCCCTGGTACCGGCTGTGACCCATTATTATTTTAGAGAAACAGTATGACAGCTGCCTGGCCATTGTCTGCTGGCTCCCTGACATTCCTGATGGGGGTAGGGGAGCCCTCTCCTGCCCTGCTCATGTCTACCTAACAACCTACTCTAACAGTGACACATGCCACATGGATGAACTTTGAAGACATTATGCTAAGAAGCCAGACACAGAAAGATAGTATGATTCCACTTACATGAGGAACCTAGAATAAGTATATTCATAAAGACAGAGAGTAGAATAGAGGTCACCAGGAGCTTGGGGAGGGAGGAATAGGGGTTGTTGTTGAATATGGGTACAGAATTTGTTTGGACAGATGAAAAATTTCTGTGGATGAGTGGCACTGAGCACAATGGTGTCAATGTCCTTAATGCCACTCAACTGTACTCTTAAATATGGTTAAGATGGTAAATTTTATGTTATGTGTATTTTACCACAACAACAACAACAAAAAGAAAATTTGGGAGGCTGCTGGGGAGAAAGGTCTAATCCTATTTACTCGACTTACCTATCTCTCAAAGAGCTGTGTGCTCTTTTCTGTTCTCATTGCTACTGGCCTAGTGAGTCCAGCTCCCATGGCCTGTACCTAGATTGTTACAGTGGCCTCATCTGTCTTCTGTGTTCATTCTTGCCCTTTCTAATTGATTCTCCGCAGAGCAGCCCGAGGGGACCTTCAAAACGTAAATGGATTGTGTCAGCCCTCTGCCTAATAAGTGCAGAATGCTGGAAGGTTCAAGCCAGGAGTGCTAGGACTAGATTGACCCTATTTTAAAAACTGTAGCTCCTGTAGGGACATCAGATTTATAAGAAACCAAGAGAAGTGGTTCTCAGACTTCAGTGCCATCAACTCGAGGGCTTAAGACCCAGATTTCTAGGTCCCAACCCTAGAGTTCCTGACTCAGTAGGTCCGGGGTGAGGCCTGGAAATGCGCATTTCTAACGAGCTCTCAGGTGATGCAGTTGCTTCTGATCCTGGAACCACAGGGGTTTTTTTTTTATTTTAAATTTTTATTTCATTTTTTACCGTATATACTTAAGGCGTATCACGTTTTGATGTACACATACATGGCAAAATGATTACTAGTCAAGCAAATTAACATATCTATTATCTCACATGTTCTTTTTTGTGTACATGTGGTTAGAACACCTAAAATCTGTTAGCAAATTTCCAGTATACAACACACCATTATTAACTATCATCCCGTGTGCGATAGATTTCAAAACTCATTCCTCCTAACTGAACCTTTTTTTTTTTTTTTGAGACAGGGTTTTGCTCTGTCACCCAGGCTGGAGTGCAGCGGCATGATCTCGGCTTACTGCAAACTCTACCTCCCGGGTTCAGGTGATTCTCATGCCTCAGCCTCCTGAGCAGCTGGGATTACAGGTGCCTGCCATGACACCCAACTAATTTTTTTATTTTTAGTAGAGACGGGGTTTCACCATGTTGGTCAGGCTAGTCTCGAACTCCTGACCTCAAGTCATCTGCCCACCTCAGCCTCCCAAAGAACTGGGATTACATGATGAGTGACCGGGACTGGCTTGAAACTTTGTGCCCTTAGACAAACATCCCATTACCACGTGCCCAGCTTCGGGCCCCTGGTAACCACCTTTCTACTATTGTGTTTCTATGTATTTAACTTTTTTTTTTTTTTTTTGAGACAGAGTCTCGCTTTGTTGCCCAGGCTGGAGTGCAGTGGCGCAGTCTCGGCTCACTGCAAGCTCCGCCTCCCGGGTTCATGCCATTCTCCTGCCTCAGCCTCTCCGAGTAGCTGGAACTACAGGCGCCCGCCACCTCGCCCTACTAATTTTTTTGTATTTTTAGTAGAGACGGGGTTCCACCGTGGTCTTGATCTCCTGACCTCGTGATCCGCCCGCCTCGGCCTCCCAAAGTGCTGGCATTACAAGCGTGAGCCACCGCGCCCGGCATATTTAACTTTTTTAAATTCCGTATGTGGTGAGATCATGCAGTACTTGCCTTTCTGTACTCAGCTTGTTTCAGTTAGTGTAATATCTTTTGCGTTCATGTTTTTGCAAATGACAGGACTGCCTTCTTTTCAAAGGCCAAATAGTGTGTGCAAAATTTCTGGGTTCTTAAGTCTTACTGACTTTAAGAATGAAGCCACGAACCCTTGTAGTAAGTGTTACAATTCTTCAATGCGCCATGTTCGGAGTTTGTCCGTTTTGATGTTCAGATGTGTTTGGAGTTTTTTCCTGCTGGTGGGTTCATGGTCTCGCTAGCTCAGGAGTGAAGCTGGGGACCTTCATGGTGACTATTACAACTCTTAAATCGCTACATCTGGAGTTGTTTGTTGCTTCGGGTGAATTCACAGTCTCGCTGACTTGAGAAATGAAGCCGCACAGCTTTGTCATGGCCATTGCAGCTCATAAGGGAAGCACGGACCCAAAGTGAGCAGCAGTACAACTTACTGCAAAAGGCATAATATCAACCCCTCCACAACGTAAGAAACCAGCCAAGCTGGTTATCACTGCTGGCTCGGGGAGCCTGCTTTTATTCTCTTATCGGGCCCCACCCACATCCTGCTGATTGGTCCATTTTACAGAGAGCCCAGTGGTCTGTTTTGACAGGGCGCTGATTGGTGCGTTCACAATCCCTGAGCTAGACACAAAGGTTCTCCACGTCCCCCCTAGATTAGCTGGATACAGAGTGTCGATTGGTGCATTCACAAACCCTGAGCTAGACACAGGGTGCTGATTGATGTGTTTATAAACCTTGAACTAGATACAGAGTGCCGATTGGTGTATTTACAATCCCTTAGCTAGACATAAAGGTTTTCCAAGTCCCCACCAGACTCAGGAACCCAGCTGGCTTCACCCAGTGGAGCCCGCACCGGGGTTGCAGGTCTTGCTGCCTGCCAGTCTCGCGCCGTGTGCCTGCACTCCACAGCCCTTGGGTGGTCGATGGGACTGGGCGCCGTGGAGCAGGGGGCGGCGCTCGACGGCTGCAGGTCCAGAGCCCTGGCCCGCAGAGAGGCAGCTAAGGCCGGGCGAGAAATCGAGTGCAGCGCCTGTGGGCTGGCACTGCTCGGGGACCCAGCACACCCTTCGCAGCTGCTGGCCCGGTGCTAAGCCCCTCATTGCCCGAGCCGGCAGGGCTGGCCGGCCGCTCCGAGTGCGGGGCCCGCCAAGCCCACGCCCACCCGGAACTCCAGCTGGCCCGCAAGTGCCGCGCGCAGCGCCGGTTCCCGCTCGCGCCTCTCCTTCCACACCTCCCTCCAAGCTGAAGGAGCCGGCTCCGCCTTGGCCAGCCCAGAAAGGGGCTCCCACAGTGCAGCGGTGGGCTGAAGGGCTCCTCAAGTGCGGCCAGAGTGGGCGCCAAGGCCGAGGAGGCGCCGAGAGCGAGCGAGGGCGCATGCTGTCACCTCTCAATATGACATTAATGTACATACGACAATTTCTTTATTCATTTATCCAACGACAGACACTTAGGTTGATTCCATCTCTTGGCTGTTGTGAATAGTGCTGCAATGAAAATGGGAGTGTGGAGAGCTTTTCAATGCACTGATTTCAATTCCTCTGGATATAAATCCAGGAGTGGGATTGCTGCATCATATGGTAGTTCTAGTTTTGATCCTTTGAGGAACCTCCGAACCATTTTCTGTAGTGGCCAATTCACATTCTGGGACCACACTTTGAGAACTATTGTCCTTACATGTAAGCAGGGAGAGCACAGCTCTTTGTGGCCTGGTCTTACTGTCTTAATTCTTGCCCTTCTGTCCCTCAAATAGAATATTTGCCAACGTATCCATTTTTTTTCATGTTCCCCAGGCCGTCATCTAGTAAGTTCTGCCTGCTGGGAACACTCTTATTTCTCCATTCTTCCAATCTCTGTACCCCTGTGTTCTGCCTGGTTAATTATCATTCATCTTGCAGGTGTCTATTTGGGTGTATGTGCATCTATTTTTAAAAAGCAAATTTTTTTTTTTTTTTTTTTTTTGAGATGGAGTCTCGCTCTGTCGCCCAGGCTGGAGTGCAGTGGCGCAATCTCGGCTCACTGCAAGCTCCGCCTCCCGGGTTCACGCCATTCTCCTGCCTCAGCCTCTCCGAGTAGCTGGGACTACAGGCGCCCGCCACCACGCCCGGCTAATTTTTTGTATTTTTAGTAGAGACGGGGTTTCACCGTGGTCTCGATCTCCTGACCTCGTGATCCGCCCGCCTCGGCCTCCCAAAGTGCTGGGATTACAAGCGTGAGCCACCGCGCCCGGCCTAACAAGCAAATTTATTGAGATAGAATTCACATACCATACAATTCACCCACCGTACAATTCACCCATTTAAAGTACACAGTTCAGTGGTTTTCGTAGTCACAGATATGTGCAGCTATCACGATCGTCCATTTTAGATGATTTTCACTGCCCTGAAAATAAATCCCTTAGTTTTAAGCTATCACCTCTCTGCCTCTCCCTTTTCCACTCCCAACCCTAAGCAACCAGTAATCTACTGTCTGTCTCTATAACTTTCCCTGTTTAGGATATTCATACAGACTGAATCTTATAGTATGTGGTCTTTTGTGACACTTCTTTCGCTTGGCATAATATTTTTAAGGTTCATCTTTGTTGAAGCATGTATCAATATTTTATTCCTTTTTATAGTGGAATGATTTTCCATGCTTTATTTTGGTTCTCCATTTGTCCATGTGTAACCCTGGACAATTGGGTTGTTTTCATCTTTTGGCGATTACAAATAATGCTGCTATAAACATTCTTTTTTTGAGATGGAATTTCACCTTGTAGCCCATGCTGGAGTGCAGTGGCATGATCTCGGCTCACTGCAACCTCTGCCTCCTAGGTTCAGGCAATTCTCCTGCCTCAGCCTCCTGAGTAGCTGGAATTGCAGTCGGCCGCCACCATGCTCGGCTAATTTTTGTATTTTTAGTAGAGACGGGGTTTCAGCATGTTGGCCAGGCTGGTCTTGAACCCTTGACCTCAGGTGATCCACCTGCCTCGGCCTCCCAAAGTGCTGGGATTACAGGCATGAGCCACTGTACCTGGCCCTGTAAACATTCTTGTACAAGTTTCTGTGTGGACAGATGGTTTTATTTCTCTTAGATATATATCTCGAAGTAGAATTGCTGGGTCATATAGTACCTCTGTTTAATCGGTTGAGGAACTGCCATCTGTTTTCTAAAGCAGCTGCACCATTTTACATTCCTACCAGCAGTGTGCAAATGTCTAATTTCTCTACATGTTGCTAACACTTACTATCTGCCATTTTAAAAATCATAATCATCCTAGTGTGTGTGAAGTATTATCGTGGTTTTGATTTGCATTTCCTTGGTGTCTAGTGATGCTGCGCATTTTGTCATGTGCTTTTTGGCCACTTGTATATCTTCTTTGAGGAAGAGTGTATTCAGGTATTTTACCCATTTCTAATTGGATTGTCTTCTTAAGAGTTCGTTAAATATCCTAGATACAAGTCCCTTATCAGATGTATGATTTGCAAACATTTTCTCCCATTCTGTGGGTTATCTTTTCACTTTACTGGTGGTGTCCTTTGAAACATAAAAGCTTTTAATTTTGATGAAATTTATCTATTTTTTCTTTTGTTTTTCATAATTTTGTTGTCATATTTAAGAATCTTTTGCCAAATCTAAGGTCATGAAGATCTACCTCTATTTTCTTCCAAGGGTTTTATAACTCTTGCTCTTACATTTAGGTCTTCGACCCATTTTGAGTTAATTTTTTGGATATGTTTTGGGTAGAGGATCCAACTCCATTCTTTTGCATGTAGCTATCCTGTTATCTCCACACCATTAGTTGAAAAGACTGCCCTTTTCCCATTGAATGATCTCAGCACCCTTGTCAAAAATCAATTAACCATGGGTATACGGATTTACTTCTGGACTCTATTCTATTCCATTGATTTATACATGTCTCCGTGTGCCAGCACCACATTGTCTTGATTACCCTTTCTGCTTAAATGTTGTTACAGTATTTCATCAAATGCATTGTGATCTTGGAGACGTTAAAGTGTAAAAAGGAAGGATCAGTGTTTATTGTATCCCAACGCCTGAGATGTTAAGGTCTTAGGATTGATTAAATGCATGTGTCTGGGAGAACTTTCTCTATCCCCATAGACTAGATTAATCCTTTGCTCTGTGCCCCTGTTTCACCCAGGACTCATCACAGCATTTATCATACTATTGTGACTGTTCCTCTTAAAGCCAGCGGTTCTCAAAGTGTGGCCCACAGACCAGCAGTATCACCCTCACTTGGGAACTTGTTAGACATGCAAATTCTCAGACCCCACCCCAGCCCACTGAATCAGATACTCTGGAGGTGGGGCCCAGCCATGTATATTTTATCAAGGCCTCTGAGTGAATCTGACACACACCGAGGTTTGAGAGCCCCTTGATTCAGAAGGTCTGTGAGGGTAGGAAGCACACCTATCTGCCCACCATTGTGTCCCTAGCACCTGGCATAGTGCCTGGTATAGATTAACAATCAATAAATGTTGAATAAATAAATAAATGAACGAAGTGCCGTGACTTGCCCAAGGTCACATGGACAGTAGGTGTAAGCTGAGAGCTACATCACCTCTTTCTGTCTTGGTTGCTGGGCTTATGGTGTGAGGTTGACAGGAATATCCTAATTCATTCAACAAGCATTTGTTAAAGAATTACTGTGTTCTCAATGTTTCGCAAAATTTGGCCAAATGCTCTAGCTTTGGTAATAAAATGTGAGGCATCAGTAGATAACTTCGTAGGATCATTAGAAGCACTTCAGGTTCAGAAAGAATTGGGGAAAGTTAGACTTTATTAAACAGCAGGGGGAGCTTTGTGAAGAAGAAAGCAGCCCATGTTGTAGGGCAAGCCAACCCAGCATAAGGACACTTATTTATTTATTTAAGAATAAATTGGTTCAAAGCTGCTTTTACACTGAATTCCTATAGACAAACCTTTCTTCCTATTGGATTTCAGTATCTGGACATTCTCTTTACACAGGCTTAATAAAATCACTCTTAAGATAACAACAAACCTTTAAACAACATATTTGTGAAAAAACAACAATATTCTACTATTCTGAAATAATAAAAAATTCAGTTAATCACAAAATAAATGCATGTCACTAGGGTTATATATGTTTTGCCTAATAGTTTTAAGTTCTGATGAGGCAAAAAAGGTGAAAGGTTAACTAAACAAAGGACATTGTTCTCCTTGATTTTTGAATGGTTATATGGATTCTGAGGATGTGTTTTAATAATTATTAGAACATCGATGCTTTTCTTTTAAATCTTTGAGAGTATTTAAAGTGCATTCTAAACAATGTTTGGCACAGTAGTAGGAAACCACTCCCGTGAATTTCATTAGATTGCTTTGGGAAGGTACAGGTTATCAGAGCAGAGGAAACTGAGTTATGCAGAAGACAAAACACACTGTTTATGGCCAACTTCTGCATCCCCACAGAGTCTCATTACTAAGCAAAAGCCTTCCTCAATCATCCAACTTTAATTTTATAATACTGTTTTAATAGAAATCCACATTGTATCCTGCTTTATTGGAAGTGGATCTCATTTTGATGGAGCCAGTACTTTGCACAAGGTTTCCCCCTGAAACCTCCTGAGACTTTTATCAGTGTGCAAAGGAGACAACCTACAGCTGTTTTGTGTGAATTGGCTGCTGTTAATACAAGACAGGCAATAAAAAGAGAAGGCAAACATAAAGCTGTAAAGCAAAGACTTTGAAATCAGAGTGCAGTGCCAGCCAGTCATTCTGGATACATTTTAATCATTCAATAAGAAAAAAAGGTTTTCTCTAGAGTGGATGATTTTACAAAAATTTTCAACTATAAGCTTTCAACTTCAATGGAGATGGAACAAATGAGTGGATTTATTAGTCATATGACCTCGAACAAGTTATTTAGCCCATCCATGCCTCAGTTTCCTGATTTTTAGAATAGGGATAGTAATCAATAGCACTTACCTTGCAAGCTGGTTGCGAGGGCCGCACATGTACAGAGCTTTGCAGAAAGCCTGGCAAACATTCACTGTCCAATAGATGTTTGCCACTATGTGCAATTGTTTTCTTTGATGCTCATGTTCACAATCCCTTATCTGCATTTCCCAAATCCAAAAAAAGGTCTTTAACCCCCAAACTTGCTGGTACGATCTGTTCTGAATTGACAGGAGGCTGATGGGAGGCTTTTATTTTTTTTTAAATCCCATTTGGGATAAATATTTATATGTTTCGCAGTACAGATATTAATGTATTTACCCTTCTAAAATCCAAAATGTTCTAAATTCCAAGCCACTCTAGCCCCAGGGGTTTCAAATACCTGATTTAGGGCCTATTTCTACAAGATGCCAATGCGACTCAGAGAAAAATGAACAAACACTGGATTCATAGATACCTGGATTTGAATCCAGATGTGGTCATCTACCTTGTGGCCTTGGGCAAGCTACTTAACTTCTCTAAAGCCTCAAGTGATTGATACACAATTCCTATTACTGCACAGGGTGCAAACTTCATATTCTTGCACCTCCACTCACAAAGGTATCTTTCCCTTCATTCATCCTTACAACCAACCACTTTTGGGGATTGCCACATGCCTGGTTTGCTCAAGGCCACTCTCCCACTGCACCCTTAGCTAACTATACCACAAGTGAACTGCATATGAGCCAATGAGAAAGTTCTGTGGATTCCAAGAAGGGAGGGAATGATTCAGAGGAAGGAACTGGGTTGATACATTTCTGATACCAGCTAACAATCAACTGGGATAACTTCCCAAAGGGCTGCTGCCCCACAGGTAATTTGCATCGAGGTAAAAATGGTTAACAGCTCAAGGTGGTGATGGATTTAATTCACTCGCAAATTAGAGAGGGAAAAAGTAGTTTCACCTCACCCTATCATTGCTGGCTGCCAAAAGATTGGAGAATGTGGGAAAGGCAAGATCCAGAGGTGGTTCATTGGCCTGGACTGATTTATTAGAGAGGTCGCTTTAGGCCAGAGAACCCCAACCCTGACTGCACAGTAGACCCCTCAGCCAGCACCTTAAACAATGCCCATCCAAGGCGAGCAGATCGCTTGAGCCCAGGAGATCAAGGCCAGCCTGGGCAACATGATGGAACTCCATCTCTACAAAAAATACAAAAATTAGCCGTATGTGGTGGTACGTGCCTGTGGTCCCAGCTCCTCAGGAGACTGAGGTGGGAGGATCGCCTGAACCCAGGGAAGTCAAGGCTGCAGTGAGCTGTGATTGTGCCACTGCACTCCAGCTGGGGCAACAGAGCGAGACCCTGTCTCAAAAAACAAAACAAAACAAAACAAAACAAAACAAAACAAAACAAAACAAAAAAACGAAAAGCCAGGTCCCTGTTCAGATCAACTGGATCAGAATCTCTGGTGTGGTGTGTGCGGGGGCAGCGGGGGCGGCGGGGGTAGGGGGTGGGCTGGGGGCGTGCAGGCAGATGTCAGTAGTGTAAAAAATCTCCAGGTGATTCTATATTCAGCTTGGTTGCCACCTGCTCACTGAAGACACCTGGGAGTTTTAGGAAATAAATACTGATGCCCAGGTCCTCCCCCAGAGATGCTGAGCCAACTGGCTTGCATATAAATGGCCTGGAGTGTGATGGATCATCAAGATTTTTTTTTTTTAAAGTCCAGAGTGATTCTCAGTGATCCAGGTTATCTCCCAATGTGCAGTATTCATTTCGCCTCACAACTAGGTTTCCTGGAATTTTTATCAAGAATTCCAGCTACCGTAACAATAATGTTCAGATAATACAATTTGAAAGTTTATTTGGTTCTTTACTAAAAATTCACCTTTTCAGGAAAAGATTTAATTTTTGAAGTGCCTTAAATAGGCTAGGCATAGTCTAGTGACAATTGAAAACACAACTGACAGCCATTAAATTGATTACCTGCCTGGGTATTTTTCTCATTACCAAGAATTACTATTATCAGATGAAGGAATGGAGAATACAGAACATGATTCATGATTGTTTTAAGTAAGTCTGCAAGGTTAGTGTGTATCACATACATGATGTACCTTTACATATTACTATATGCTTCATGTTTGAGAATGTCTTATTTTTCACTGGCAGCTAAATAGTTTATTGACATCTCTGCCTTTATGGCACTTCATCAGGTACCTGAGACTCTAGAAGTGAGGTGACAAACCCTGCCTCTCAGAGCTGAGCAGTGACTGAGCAGTGGAGACTGAGCTCACTTTCTCTGCACTTTCTCATCATTCCACGACTCTGCTTTGCATCTACTGTTGGCAGCTGGAAGGGCCAAGGGTCCTTGCATTGCCCTGACCTTCAAGGGCTCCGGATTTCCTGTGAGAGATGTCCAAGCTCCTTATCTGGGCATGCATGGCCTCGTTGGATCATCAGCCTCTTCTCCTGCCCAGCCCCAACCATGCCAGCCACGTTGGACTGCTCCCTGCTCCTCCAAGGCCTCTCCTGGCCCCTGCACCTTTGCCACTCTCCACCTGTGGTGCGTATAAATACCTCTTTGGGGAAAATAAGAATTAAAGCCCTAGTCCTTCTATGATCCGACAGAAGTGTACTCGGTTTGCGTAAGAGAGCCCTGGTATGTATCAATATATGTCGGCACTTTAACTTTCCTAGCACAGGAGTGTTTTATATTTATTTTGATAAAAACATAATTTAGAATATTAGGTGAGCCTTTTAGGAAGCTTCGATTTATTCAATGCATTGGTGCAATGATTTATTCAATGCTTTGGTGAACTCCAGAGTTGACATAAATATGCTCTTTTGGGTGAGAACTCATCCTGCCTCTTGTTTACCGGACCTAATAAGATAGAATTATAATGTAATTTTTTTTTTAAGACAGAGTCTTGCTCTTGTTGCCCAGGCTGGAGTGCAATGGCATGATTTCAGCTCACTGTAACCTCCGCCTCCTGTGTTCAAGCAATTCTTCTGCCTCAGCCTCTCAAGTAGCTGGGATTACAGGCACCTGCCAGCATTCCTGGCTAAGTTTTTGTATTTTTAGTAGAGACGGGGTTGGCCCGGCTGGTCTCAACTCCTAACCCCAGGTGATCCGCCCACCTCAGCCTCCCAGAATGCTGGGATTACAGGCGTGAGCCACTGCTCCTGGCCAGTGTTTTTTACATATAAGAATCCTTTCCATCAGGTCAAAACTCTAACACTCACTGAATGGTCATTGCGGAGTTTGAGAAGGAAATCCACTTAGAGCATGAAGGACTGGCCTGATACCCTGGGCCTTCTGACTTCTGGTTTTGAGACATGTTCTTTGCAGTGAGTACTCACTCCTTCTTCCTCTGTCTTCTCCTTGACTTTATTTCTCTCTGTGGGCTTTATGTCCACTAGATCAGGCTCCAAAATCCCCAGATATTGCTTTATTTTAAAAATAAAACGTAATTGGTGGTACACATGAACATAAAGATGGAGAAAATAGACTCTGGGGACTCTAACGGGATGGGAGGCTGGGTTGAAAAATTACCTACTGGGTAGAATGTCCAATATGTGGGTGATGAAGACACTAGAAGCCCAACTCCCACCACTATGCATGTAATACCCATGTAATGAACAAGCACATGTACCTCCTGAATCTGAAATAAAAAAATAAAACACAACTGGTATTTCACAGGCAGTGTGGTCAGAATACAACTGGTATTTGACAGGCAGCGTGACAGGCAGTGACAGGCAATGGTAAGCACACAGAGCTGAACTCAGCCAGTTTGGGTTCACAGCCTGGTTCTGCCACTGACTAGTTCTATGATTGTGGCAGTGAACTTAATTTCTTTTTGCTTCAATGTGTGTGCATGCATGTGTGTGTGCGTATGTGTGTGTATGTAATGTAGGCTTCAAGCTCTAACGAATTGAAAGTTCCCAAGGTGGGGAGTGGCTAAAGGCTTGTCTTTCTGGGTTCTGAAATCGTGCCTGGTCTATCACTCACCTGTCCCAAGAGACACACCACCACCAGGTACTCACTCTTTATTCTGAAACCTAGCTCCTGCCCTGAAACTCGCTTTCTTTCTCACCTGGTAATTGAATTGAAAAACTAGAGCAGCCTGAGATGTCCACTTACTGGTTCCTTATTGGGGGCCCCACCTGGATCCCTTTTGGTTCTTGAAAGTATAAGTCATTCTATACCCTGAGGTGTACCTCCACCCTAGAACAGTTTTCAAAAGACTGTTGCCAAAAAATCCTTCCCTAATGTCTATTAGCTGTTATCATATGTCTCTCCTTTCAAATGTCTTACCCTCAGCTCAATCATTCATTCATTCAACCAACCAACCAACCAACCATCCCACCAACCCACCAACTAACCAGTATTTGCTGAGTTCTAGGCACTCTGTGGGAAGCCCATTCCCATTTGAAGTTAGGTATAAGTGATATATGATATGTTATAAGTTAGGAAGCTCTGGTGACCTGGGAGCCTGGAGGAGAGACAGACAGTCTAGCTGATGCGTGAAGGCATAACCATGGCAGGCTTTCTAAAAGAGATCACACTTTGAGCTGAGTCCTAAGGGCAAGTGGGAATTAGCCCTGGGAGGGGCTGGGATATGCAAGAAAGGCTTTTCAGGTGGAAGACAAAACAACCAGGTTGGGAGAGGGTGCAGCAAGCCAACTCCCATGGCTCCTTCTGGGAGCTGCAGAGCCTGCAGAAGCTGAGTTCAAAGCTTGGTTCCACTCCTTTCTTGCCATATGAGCTGAGGAGTGGAAGACAGAATAACGGCTCTCCAAAGATGCTGCTCTCCTAATCTCTGTATCTTGTGACTATGTTACCTTACCCAGCAAAGGGATTTTGCAGATGTGATTAAGTTAAGGATCTTGAGAAGGGAAGATGATCCTGGATTATCTGAGCGAGGCTAATGTAATCACAATGGCCCTTAAAAAAAGGAGGCAGAAAGTCAGAAAAGAGAGGAGGAAATGGATGATGGACTCACAGGTCGAGTGATTGTAGCCTTGTGGCGAGAATGCAGGCAGCCCTAGAAGAGGGGAGCGGTGAGAAAATGGATTTGCCTCTAGAGCCTCCAGAATGAATGCAGCCCTGCAGGCACCTTCATTTTAGCTCAGGGAAACTGACTGTGGACTTCTGACTCCAGAACAGTAAGATAACAAATTTGTGTTATTTTAAAGCACTAGGTTTGGGCCGGGTGCGGTGGCTCACACCTGTAATCCCAGCACTTCGGGAGGCCGCGGTGACAGATCACTTGAGGCAAGGAATTTGAGACCAGCTTGGCCAACATGGCGAAACCCCATCTCTATTAAAAATACAAAAATTAGCTGGGTGTGGTGGTGCACACTTGTAATCCCAGCTACTCCAGAGGCTGAGGCAGGAGAATAGCTTGAACCTGGGAGGCAGAGGTTGCAGCAAGCCAGGATCGTGCCACTGCACTCCAGCCTGGCCTACAGAGTGAGACTCTGTCTCAAAAACAAACAAATAATAATAATGCATAAATAAATCACTAGGTTTGTGGTAATGTGTCACAGCAGCAACAGGAAACTCACAGACGGACAAGTTGAACATCCCAGTGCCCGACTGCCTCTCGTATAATGGGGCTAGAATAGCATTTCCATGGGAGTGCTGTTGTGAGAGGTAAGTTAAATAACACAGTAGACAGTGCTTAGAATAGTGCCCTGCATGTGGGAAGTACTAAATTATCATCTCTTGCTAAAAAGTTTGCCTTTTTATTCCACATGAAGTAACGCTACAGGAGCGTTTTAAGCAAGAAAATAAGGTGAGGCGATTTGCATTTTAGGCAGATCCAATGGGAGGGTGTGGAAAATGGGTGCAGGGGGTGAGAGAGAGCAGGAGAGAGCAGGCTAGTAGCTGGAAGACCAGTCAGGGCGCTCCTGCCATAGCCCCAGGCACTGGCAATGGGGACAAGATCTAGGGCAGCCTTTCCTGAGCCCTCTGTCTCATTACCCTATTGGGTTTTTAAATGCCCTCTTAGTGTTGTCAATATCGTTGGCTGCCAACCCAGAATTTGTTTCCCTCTTCTTCCTCCTTAAAGGAACCCTAATTCTGGTCAGATTTCATCTTCCTACATACCTCCTTGGGGCAGAGACTCCATCCTGTTTGATCAAAGGTTAATTCGATTCCCTCTGCCAGTTTTTGGTTCTGGGATGCGCAAGTGACCCAATTCTAGTTAAGGAGACATGAAAAGAAGTCTGTGAGATCTTTTAGCGAATAGTCCCTCTCTCCTTGGGGAGCCGCAGGAAGAAAAGGCCTCTTCTCCCTCTGGCTGTGGTTATACCTGAATGGATGCCTGGAGCTGCTGCAGCCATCTTGCTTCTAATCTTAGGATACAGCAAAACAAGAGAGGAGGAAAGAACTCCAGTCCTTGATGACATTTTTGAACCACTAAGCATAACCCCTTGTAAGTCTTTTCCATAGCTAGAATTAAGCCAGTTTCTTTTACCTAACAGATGAGAGCAGGCTTATGTATAATTGGAGGGAATTTTATTTATTTATGTGCTTATTATTGTCTCCCCTGATAAGATTGGAAACTCTTTGACGGTGAGGCCCTCATGCCTGCAATCCCCCAGTATCTTTCTCTCTTTTTTTTTTGTTTTTTTGAGACGAAGTCTCTCTCTTGTCCCCTAGGCTGGAAAGCAATGGCGAAATTTCAGCTCACTGCAACCTCCGCCTCCTGGGTTCAAGCGATTCTCTTGCCTCAGCCTCCTGAGTGGCGGGGATTACAGGTGCGTACCACCATGCCCGGCTAATTTTTGTATTTGTAATAGAGACAGGGTTTCCCCATGGTGGCCAGGCTGGTCTCGAACTCCTGACCTCAGGAGATCCGCCTACCTCGGCCTCCCAAAGTGCTGAGATTATAGGCGTGAGCCACTGCACCCGGCTGCAATCCCCCAGTATCTTGATTCTTGCTGCACATTAAATTTTTTTTTTTTTTTGAGATGAAGTCTCACTGTGTCACCCAGGCTGGAGTACAGTGGCATGTTCTTGGCTCACTGCAACCTCCGCCTCCCGGGTTCAAGCGATTCTCCTGCCTCAGCCTCCTGAGTAGCTGGGACTACAGGCGTGTGCCACCATGCCCTGTTAATTTTTGTATTTTTAGTAGAGACGGGATTTCACCATGCTGGTCAGGCTGGTCTCGGTACTCCATATCTCAGGTGATCCACCGCCTCAGCCTCCCAAAGTGCTGGGATTATAGGCGTGAGCCACCACGCCCGGCTGTAAATATTTTTTATTTGACTTTTAAGACAAATCTGATGACTTGGATGCGGAATGGTGAGGAAAGGGAAGAGTCCAAGATGACTTCGTGGTTTGGGGCCTGAGTGAGCAACCAAGCTGAAGAGTGTGCCAATAGCAGAGGGAAATTAGAGGTGGGACGGCCCAGACCTATGACCCCACTGGGCATTTTTATGGTGATCTTTTTGACTTCTCTCTTTACTGAGTCCCTGGTTGTTACCATGGATGCTTTGTGAAAACAGTGAGTAAGGAAAAACATGTGGGACCCCAAAGACAAGTCTAAGAAACCAGGATTTGGCCATTTACAATTCCTCATATCCCACCTTTACTCCAGTGTTTTGGGGACACGCTAGTCTTTAAATATGGGCCTCATCCTGATTTGGCATTTCGTGAAATCGTTCTTCACTTGAGAGCAGTTCTTGTCAAACAGTATCAGGATTTTGATGTTAAAGGTGCCTTGGGAGATGAAGCTGACTGACAGGTGATACAGGAAGCAAGAAAGCCCCCACCCCGACCCCATTCAAGTTAAATAAAACCCATTTTTATTGCTAACTATATATATAAATTCCTCTTCCAGTCAGCCCCCCTCCCTCGCCTGCCCAAACGTTACAGTCGTCACTTGGACTTTTGAGATTCTCGGTCTCCTAAATGGCCCAGCAGGCTGGGAGGGCCACACCAGGTTGCTGTGGGCCTCACGGTTTGGCCATAAGCAGGCCCTCCATTGCCTTGGGGCCCTGGAAGTTGCTTTTTGTTTTCAAGCTTGCTTACCTCTACTCTCTCTGTTTTCCTGATTATCAGGAGAAAGCCCTTCCTCTCCCCCTTCCATGGTGACAGCCTGAGCTGTGCGTGCGTTTCCCGCCCTCTCCTTTCCTCCTTTCCCACTCTAAATGCTTGGCAGGCAGACACAACTCCCTATCAGAGGTGTTGGTGCAGTTGTCACCTCTGCCTACGTTGACAACTAGACGCTGTCTGCTCCAGGACTGTGTAAGCACAGCCGGTCTGGAAATTGATTTGCTCTGTGTTACTGCCTTCCTCTTGAATTACATTTTTTTAAAAAAAAGTGAGAGAAGCTGAAAGTAAAAAGACAGATGCAGAAGAGAAACACAGCTCTCAGATCTTGCTTCAACTCATCTTTCTTTTGGGGAAGCGGATTTTTTTCCCTTGGCTTTATTGAAATATAATTGACAAAAAATATAAAGGCATACAACACAATAATTTGATATAAATATATATTCTAAAATGACTACTAGCATCAAGTTAAACACAAATGTCACCTTAGTTACTGTTTCGTTCCTTGTGATGAAAACACTCCACTTGCTCTTAGCAAATTTCAAGTATATAATACAGGATTATTAAATATAACCACCAGGCTGTTTGTTAGAGCCTCAGAACTGATTCCTCTTACAACTGCAGGTTTTTATCCTTTGACCACGTCCCCATTTCCCCTCACTTCCCAGCACCCCCAACCCCATTATACTGAGTTTGACATTTTTAGATTCCACATATAAGTGAGATCATGCAGTATTTGTCTTTGTGTCTGCCTTATTTCATTTAGCATAATGTTCTCATCTGTTACAAACATTTTCTTTTCTGAATACTAATATATACACATATATGCATAAAATTTGTGTCCCATTTTGTTTAACCATCCCCCTGTGAATAGGCACTTAGATTGTTTCTATATTTTAGCTACTGTGTGATTAACGCTGCAATGAACACAAAGGTGCAGATATCTCTTCCACGCACTGATTTCACTTTTTGTGGATATATACCTAGAAGTAGGAATGCTGGATCATATTGTGTCCAGAATTGGTGGGTTCTTGGTCTCACTGACCTCAAGAATGAAGCTGCGGACCCTCACAGTATTACAGTTCTTAAAGGCAGCGTGTCTGTAGTTTATTTCTTATGATGTTCAGGTATGTTCGGAGTTTCTTTCTTCTGGTGGGTTCGTGGTCTCACTAGCTCAGGAATGAAGCTACAAACCTTCGCGGTGAGTGTTACAACTCTTAAGGTGGTGCATTTGGAGTTTTTCATTCCTCCCAGTTGTCTCCTGGTCTTGCAGGCTTTACAAATGAAACTGCAAACCTTGCAAGTCAGTGCTACAGCTCATAAAAACAGCGTGGACCCAGAGAGCAATAACAACACTTATTGCAAAGAGCAAAAAAACAAAGCTTTCACACTGTGGAAGACGACCCTGGCGGATTGGCCCGCTGGCTCCGGCAGCCTGCTTTTATTCTCTTATCTGGCCCCACCCACATCCTGCTGATTGGTAGAGCCAAGTGGTCTGTTTTGACAGGGTGCTGATTGGTGCGTTTACAATCCCTGAGCTAGACACAAAGGTTCTCCACGTCCCTACCAGATTAGCTACATACAGAGTGTGGATTGGTGCATTCCCAAACCCTGAGCCAGACACAGGGTGCTGATTGATGTGTTTACAAACCTTGAGCTAGATACAGAGCGCCGATTGGTGTATTTACAATCCCTGAGCTAGACGTAAAAGTTCTCCCGTCCCTACCAGATTAGCTACATACAGAGTGTGGATTGGTGCATTCACAAACCTTGAGATAGACACAGGGTGCTGATTGGTGTGTTTACAAACCTTGAGCTAGATACAGAGTGCTGATTGGTATATTTACAATCCCTGAGCTAGACATAAAGGTTCTCCACGTCTTCACCAGACTCAGGAGCCCAGCTGGCTTCACCCAGTGGATCCTGCACCAGGGCTGCAGGTGGAGCTGCCTGCCAGTTCCGCACCGTGCGTCCGCACTCCTCAGCCCTTGGGCGGTCGATGGGACTGGGCGCTGTGGAGCAGGGGGTGGTGCTCCTCAGGGAGGTTTGGACCGCACAGGAGCCCATGGAGGGGGTGGGAGGCTCAGGCATGGCGGGCTGCAGGTCCCGAGCCCTGCCCTGCGAGCTAAGGCCTGGTAAGAAATCGAGCGCAGCGCCGGTGGGCTAGCACTGCTGGGGGACCCAGTACACCCTCCGCAGCCGCTGGCCCGGGTGCTAAGTCTCTCATTGCCTGGGGCCTGCAGTGCCGGCCGGCTGCTCCGAGTGTGGGGCCCGACAAGCGCACGCCCACCCGGAACTCCAGCTGGCCCACAAGCGCTGTACGCAGCCCTGGTTCCCGCTTGCGCCTCTCCCTCCACACCTCCCTGCAAACTGAGGGAGCTGGCTCTGGCCTTGGCCAGCGCAGAAAGGGCCTCTCAGAGTGCAGAGGTGGGCTGAAGGGCTCCTCAAGTGCCGCCAAAGTGGGAGCCCAGGCAGAGGAGGCGCCAAGAGCGAGCAAGGGCTGTGAGGACTGCCAGCATGCTATCACCTCTCAATATGGCAGTCCTATGATTATTTTTTGAGGAACCAACCCATTCTTGATCAAGGTGGAGGAACCAAGAAGGAAGTCCTGTTTAATATATGAGGCCAGGCAGTAAGGCCCTGCAGTCACTGATTGAACGCCACAAGAAAGGGAAGACGGCACAGCCTCTGGGAAAAGATATTGGTGCTCCTTTTAATGTTTGGTGTGCTTAACACAATTTTTTTTTTTTTTTTTTTTTGAGACGGAGTTTCGCTCTTGTTGCCCAGGCTGGAGTGCAATGGTGTGATCTCAGCTCACCGCAACCTCTGCCTCCCAGGTTCAAGCGATTCAGCCTTCCGGGTAGCTGGAATTACAGGCATGTGCCACCACGCCTGGCTAATTTTGTATTTTTAGTAGAGACGGTGTTTCTACGTGTTGGTCAGGCTGGTCTCGTACTCCTGACCTCAGGTGATCCACCCACCTCGGCCTCCCAAAGTGCTGGGATTAGAGGTGTGAGCCACCACGCCCGGCCCACAGTTGCGTTTTTAGAGAAAACATGAGCCAGAGCATGTTGGTACTGAAACAACTAGTGCTCAAACACCGTGTGGCTTTGGCTAAAGCCCTTGTGTGGGCAGGGTCAGGATGAGAGGGGTCATCCCCATTCATTTTTCACCTCTCCCCACCCTGACTGTGGCCTAGGAGATGCATCTCTAGGGACAGCTTCATCAAAGCTCTTTGCCTGATAGCTTCTGGGCATTCCTGGCTAATGGGGGCACCTGGCAGGGATGGAAGGGAGGAAGGCTGCCCTGGCAGTGGCTTTGTCCCACAGCTTCTGGGAAGCAGTCCCTCTCCCAGCTCTGGTGGTCACTGGGTTGCGGTACCACATTCTGCCCCTTTGCCCTTGCAGTTAGAGGGGGTAACCACTCCCAGCGTTTGTTGTCTCTGGTGCCACACCACCCCTGGTAAAGTCCTTTCATCCTGGCTGCACTTCCGTAAATAGTCCCCTCATTACATTTTTTTTTTTTTTTTTTCAGTTAAGCAATTTGGAGTGTGCCATCTGTTTCCTGCCTGGCTGTGGCTGATACTGTGACTAACCTTTTCACTGAGGCTTAAAATAAGTTGGTGACACCTGTTTACACGGGTTTAGTAGCTAACACCTGCAGCTTGCTGTTTTAGGTCTGAGCTTGCAAATGAGCTCCTCTTGCCAGGGTCTTAACTGTTGACTCTGTACTTTCCAAATTTTCTATTGGGGTGCTTATTATTTTGTTTCCTAGCCTGAGTTTGCAGTTTGCAGTGAAGTAGGAATAGCAAAAATTTAGGAAGCTACAGGATAGAGTGGTATAGCTGCGTTACCTCAGCAATTGCTTAACCTCCTTGTGCCTCAGTTTTCCTCATCCCTAAGATGGGCATCATAGTAGCACAACCTTATCTTATAGGGTTTTCCTGAGGGTTAACTAAATTTAAGTGTGTAAAGTACATAGCATAGGGCATGGCACATAGTAAATGCTCAAAACAGGTAGTTATTATTATTATTTTATTGGAGGAAGGATTTTACGCAGAATTACATGATAAGGTTAGAATCCCAGCTCTGCCATTGAGTAGTTGGGTGACCTTGGAACTATTGCTTAAACTCTTAAACTCTTCGAGCCTAAACATCTACATGGGATTAGTAATACTTGTCTCACTTAGTGGTTGTCAGACTAAAATGTGATCACGTGTGGGAAAGTTCTTTGTAAATATTTGTTTTGTTTTGTTTTGAGACAGGGTCTCACTCCAGCGCCCAGGCTGGAGTGCAGTAGCACGATCTCAGCTTACTGGGTTCAAGTGATTCTCTTGCCTCAGCCTCCCGAGTAGCTAGGATTACAGGCATCCGCCACCATGCCTGGCTAATTTTTATACTTTTAGTAGAGACGGGCTTTCACCACGTTGGACAGGCTGGTGTTGAACCCCTGTCCTCAAGTGATCTGCCTACCTCAGCCTCCCAGAGTGCTGGAATTACAGGTGTGAGCCACCATGCCCGGCTGGTCTTTGTAAATTCTAAAGCACAAATATGAAGTACAAATTGAAGATACTCTGATCTACACATTGTAGAAGATTCCTTTTTGTCCTGCATGGGTCTTTGCTCTGGTTCGTAAGTTAGGAGGGTTTTCTGAAGGAAAAATGGGTGTTTGTTTCTCATCTAATCATTATGGGGAATGTAGTTTAATACGGGGAAGAGAAGAGAAAGGCAGTGTGGTGATTTTGGAGGGAATTTGTCATGGGGATGGAGGAGGAGTGAGCATGTGTCAGGGAGGTATAATTTCCTTTTCAGCTTTCTGGAAGTGTGATGCTCTTCAGAAGCCTGAGGCCAGCACTCCCTGGCTAGGAGGCAGGTGTGCCTAGAAACCTAGGTGACAAGGAAGGATAAGGCAGGGGAAGACCTATGTTAAAACTGGCGCCATGTTGGCCAGGCTGGTTTCGAACTCCTGGCCTCAAATGATCCACCTGCCTCGGCCTCCCAAAGTGTTGGGGTTACAGACGTGAGCCACCATGTTAGCTGGGCATGGTGGTGGGCACCTGTAATCCCAGCTACTCGGGAGGCTGAGGCAGGAGAATCGCTGGAGCCCGGGAGGCGGAGGTTGCAGTGAGCAGAGATTGCGCCACTGCATTCCAGCCTGGGCAACAGAGCAAGACTCCGTCTCAAAAAAAAAAAAAAGAAAAACTTTAGACAAGGTGAATTCAATGGAGTTTAATTAAGCAAAGAGTGATTTGCAAATCTGGCAGCCTCCGAAATCAGAAAACGTTTGGAGAAACTGGCAATTCCGCGTGGTTGGAGAGGATTTAGGGACAGAAAAATGAGAGGGACAGTGACTACTGAAAGAGCCAGATTGGTTACCACCTGGCTTCTGCGTTATTTGCACACGGTGTGAACAGCTGGCTGCTTGTTGTGATTGGCTGAGACTCCACTACTTGTTCCTAGAGTAATTTACAGTCTGTTTATACCTCTATTGGGTTACAGTTCACTGTGTATGGAGACACCTCTAAGCTGAATATAAACTATGTAAGGAGGTAACTTCAGGCTAAACTAGAATATTCAGTCATGAGAATAGAGACAGTGCAGCTGGGCTGGAATGGACGGCGAGTTGAGGGGCTACAGAGACCACCACTGCTTATTTGAAGGGCCCAGCGTGGGAGTGCGACACTAGACTGCATGGGCGCCTAAAGCTGTCCCAGGATGTTTGTGTTTGCATTTCCTCTTAAGTGGGCCTCCCTCTACAGGAGCCAGTATATGGGATGCTGCTTAGATAGATCGTGCTCCCCACTCCCAAAAGTGGTCCTTGTCCACGTCTCCCGCTGTTTTTAGCACAGAAGTGCAGCAAAAATGTTGCTGTTACAGTTTCTCACTCTGGGCTCCAACCACCCACATATAATTTGCTCTAGTCTTCTTGCCCTGGGTGATTTCTGGAAAATCCTGCCGGCTCAGCCCCTCTGTGATCTTGCTGACTTTTCACAGCATGGCCTGAGGCCCATAGCACGCTCAGAGCCCGCAGCCCTCCCTAAGCCTGGCCAGCTAGCAGCAGGGCCTTGGTGGCCTGATGCAAATGCCACCACTACCCAAAGGCCATTTATGAGACTCTCCAAGCAGCTGCCTCCTAAAGGCCATCCTACCAGCATTTAAATGACCCTCATACAAGTTTTCTTCATCTCGGGGCTCTCCTGCCCGCTCTTGCTGCCTTTTTTTTTTTTTTCTGGCAAACATATTCTTCTGTGACTTTCTCTTGATTGACATGGGGTGATGGGATGTTTCTGTGCTCCTATTTGGGTATTTTTAGAAGCTGACTGACTGACCTGCTCCTCCTTCCCAGAATGGTTTGGTTTTTTGTGTCACTTGGCAGAGACACTGCAGGGCACTGTGTGGTATCTGTCTGGTCTGTTTGTCAAACACCAGCTCGGGGTCACGGCTGTCAAGTCTGGAGGGCCCAGAGCGCAGGCGGCCTTTTCCTGCAGCCCAGGTGAGTTGACATGGGACCTGGGCTCTCGCCGGGCTCAGCCCACACCTCTCAGAACAGAAGGCAGTTGGAGGAGTGGAATAGTGGACTGAAATGTTAAATCAGGGAGCCCAGTGGTTCTCTACCAAAAAATTCACGCACCCTGATTCCCACTTCCACTTAGAAACAATTCTGCTTAGTCCCGTCTTTCAAGCCCACTGGGCACCACCTATGAATTATGCGGGGCACCAGACAGATGAGCAACTCTTTCTTTCTGTCCACTTCAACGTGTTCTCTGACCCAGCCCTGGCTGGGGTGAAATTTTTAAATGACTTTTTCATTTGCGTATTTCAATATGGACTATGAGATTCCTGAAAATGCCTATGCTTAAAATAATGAAAATAAATAATTAAAAATAATTAAAATGCTTCAACCTTCAAGAGTGCATTTATTATTAGATAAAAAGGCTCCCGTTATTCTCAAGGAAAAAAAATCAAAGATCCAAAATAACAACTTTGGTTCTGGTTGTTTTATAGATAGATAGATAGATAGATAGATAGATAGATAGATAGATAGATAGATAGATTTTTGTTTGTTTGTTTTGTTTTGTTTTTTTTAAATGGAGTTTCACTCTTATTGCCCAGGCTGGAGTGCAATGGCACAATCTCGGCTCACTGCAACCTCTGCCTCCCAGGTTCAAGTGATTCTCCTGCCTCAGCCTCCCAAGTAGTTGGGATTACAGGCATGTGCCACCATGCCTGGCTAATTTTTTTGTATTTTTAGTAGAGAACGGATTTCACCATGTTGGTCAGGCTGGTCTCGAACTCCTGACCTCCTACCTCAGGTGATCCACCCTCCTCGGCCTTCCAAAGTGTTGGGATTACAGGCATGAGCCACCGTGCCCGGCCCGATAATAGTTTCTTTTTTGTTACGGGATGCATATGATAATGTTGTACACTATCAAGGTCTTTGGAAAACAAATCTCAAAACGGTTTCAGTTGCAGAAAACTGTGAATGACACACTCTGCCATAGGAAGGGAATTTTTTTTTTTACGGTGTTCTTCCCACTGTGTGATTTGATGATCATTGCAATGAACCGTATGTCCTTGAGTCATATCCTAATGAGAAATTGCTTGCTGACTAGGAAAAAGGAAGCTATGAATCAGAGCTGTACAAAAGTACTTTAAAATTTTTATCATGAAAACATTAATCTTCCAAGGATACTTGGAAGAGGATGTATGAATTCTTCCTGTCATTGTTGGGTTGGAACACGATGGTCTCATGAATGTTTATTTTAAGTGGTTTATGATAGAAAATTTCAGATGATAATGTAATGAAACTCCACCAATCTGTTGACCAATTTTAACAATTATCAACATTCTGCCAATCATGTTTCATCTACCCTCCTTGTTTTGGTGTGTTTTTTTTTCCAGTATTTTAAAGCAAATCCCAGCATATATAAATGCTTTGATACGTATCTCTAACAGACAAGGCCTCAGGAAAAAAAAAAAAAAAAAAGACCCATGCACAATTATACCTAACAAAATTAACAGTAACTTATAATATCATCTAACACAGAACATGGTCAATTTGTTACATTTGTTCAAAAAGTCTTTTTATTAGTTGGTGTGTTTTAATCGGGGTTTAACAAGAGCTACACATCGTGTCTGGTCGAAATACTTCTTATTTCTTCCTTCCACTCCTTCTTGCATTAAAAGGATTTTTTATTATAATGAAAAATTTCAAACGTACACAAATGTAGAGAGAATAGTGAAGTAGAGCCCCAAGTGCCCATAACCCAATTTCAATTTTTTTTTCTATTAATCATACCACATTATTTTTAATCACGTACAAAGATCTGACATGTCACCCAGGGACCATTTCACCCAGTGCTCTGTTTGGCCACCAGTCTTTTGTCTCTCTCTTCAGTAATGGTGAGGCGGATACCCTTTCCTCAGGGAAGAGAAATCCATGGTTTGTTGCCCTTGCCAATAACAAAAATATTGGAAAGTCGAGTGGCAAAGCTGTGGCCATTGGCATCTTTCACACGAACATGTCAAAAGATCCAGGGTGCCTCTCTCTGTTGGTGATCACACCAATTCTTCACAGGTTAGCACCTTCAGTCACCATACCCAGGTTACCAGTGTAACTTGATGAAATCAAGTAATCTTACCAGTCTCCAAATCCATATGAATGGTATCATTCACCTTGATGAAGGGATCAGGGTAGCGGATGGTGTGAGCAACATGAGTCACCAGATGAGGGATTCCTTTTGTGCCCACAAAGATTTTTCTCAATTTGCACAACTTGTACTTGGCTTCCTCAGGTGTAATACGATGTACAGCAAAGCGACCCTTGGTGTCATAGATCAGACAAAAATTCTCTCCCGTCTTGTCAATGCTGAGGACATCCATGAATCCAGCAGGGTAGGTTTTATCAGTTCAGACCTTGCCATCAATCTTAATGAACTGCTGCATGCAAATAGTCTTCATTTCCTGTGAGTGATGAGGGGGAGACACTCTCTCAACTTGTGGGGACTGGTGGATGGACGAAGAGCAAACACACTGGTCAATTTATCCAGCATCCAATGCTTTGGAGCTGCTACCCACTTTAGATGCTTCTTGGGACCATAAGCCATGGCTGTATTAGGCAAGGAAAGATGGCCTCAGTCTTCTGGTGCACGTAGAAATTCATTTTTTTTTTTTGTTTTATTTTGTTTTATTTTGTTTTTTTGAGACAGGTTCTCATTCTGTTGCCCAGGCTAGAGTGCAGTGGTACAATCACAGCTCACTGCAGCCTTGACTTCCCAGGGCTCAAGCAATCCTCCCAGCTCAGCCTCCTAAGTAGCTGTTTCTACAAGTGTGAGCCACCACGCCCAACTAATTTATATATATATAGTTTTTAGAGACTGGGTATCACTTTGTTGACCTGGCTGGTCTAGAACTCCTGGGCTCAAGTGATCCACCCACCTTGGCCTCCCAAAGGGCTAGGATTACAGACATAAGCCACAGTGCCTGGCCTTCAATAGTTATTGATAGATGGATGATCTAGTTTCATCTATATCTCCTTTCCAACTTCTACTCCTACCCCTAATATGTCATTTTAAAACAAATCCCAGGCTTTATATAATTTCAAAGGTAAATACTTCTGTATGTATCCCTAAGAGATAAGGAATTTTAAGAAAGCAACCACAACATCTTTGGTATATCTACAAAAAATTAATGATTCCTTACTATCATCCAGTATCCAATAGGTGATGTTACCATTTCCCTGATGAGGCTAGGTGTAGTGGCTCACACCTGTAATACCAGCACTTTGGGAGGCCAAGGCAGGAGAATCACTTGAGCCCAAGAGTTTTAGACTAGCCTTGGCAACACATGGAGAACCCCTCTCTACAAAGAAAAAAAAAAAAGAAAGAAATTAGCCAGGACTGATAGTGTGTACCTACAATTCCAGCAACTTGGGAGGCTGAGGTCGGAGCATCACTTGAGCCCAGGAGTTTGAGACTGCTGTGAGCCATGATTACACCACTGCCCTCCAGCCTGGATAACAGATGAGAGCCTATCTCAAACAACAACAACAACAACAACAACAACAATAATTTCCCTGATTGTCCCATAAATGTCCTTTTACAGTTGGTTTCTTACAAGCAGGATTCAAACAAGGTCCATACATGGCACATGGCTGATACATGCTATGGAATGAATTGTGTCCATGCTAAATTCATTATGTTGAAGTCCTAACCTCTAACGTGACTATATTTGGAGACAGGGCTTTTAGAAGGCAATTAAGTTTAAAACGAGGTCATAAGGGTCTTAATCCCATAGGATTGGTGGCCTTATAAGAGGAAGAGAGAGAGAGAGATCTTGCTCTGTCCACGAGCATGCGCTGAGGAAAGGCTATGTGAGCACACATGAGAAGGCAACCATCTATAAGCCAGAAAGAGAGCCCTCACCTGAACCCAACCCTGTTGTCACATTGAGCTCAGACTTCTAGTCTCCAGAACTACGAGAAATAAATTTTTGTTGTTTAAGCCACCCAGTCTGTTGCATTTTATTATGGCAGCCAAACCAATACAATGTGCTTCTTAAGTCTCTTACATTCCCCCACTGTCATGTCCTTTTTATGCCATTCATTCATCAGAGAAACTGGCCACTTGTCCTACAGAAATTCCCACATTCCAGATTTCACAGGTTGTATTCTCCCGGTGTCACTTGTTTCTCTATCCCTGTATTTCTTGTGAACAGATAGATAGACCTTGGTTTGATTTAGGTTCATTTTGGTAAGACTTAAAGGTGGTTTGTTATGCATTCTGATTGTATCATATCAGGAAAAATATGATGTCTGATTTTTCTACCTTTACAGGTTTAAGTTGATGGGTTAGTGCTAGGTGTTCTCAGCCTGATCCATCCATAATAAAGATCCTCATCAACCTATCATCTAATGGTTTTTGCAGCCATTGCAGTTCATTGCCAGAATCCATTAATTCAACAAGGACTTGAAAATGATAATTTTCTAGTTCTGTCAATTTTTTTTCTTAGCTGTGATCCTTCTATAAAGAAGAAATTTCTCATATCAACTACTCCGTTATACTGAAATACAGTTTATACAGAAAAAGGCAGGATAAGATCCTTTCCTTTTATTTATCAGCCTGTCAGGAGTTGGTGCCCTTCCAATCTCCATGGGTGACCACAGATTTGTTTTTAAATTATCATTATGTGAACTATTGGATTTTTATATATTTGATGTGTTTCACTCTATTATCTTTTTCCACGAAACTGACCCAACTATGGCCAGAGAGAACCCCTTCAAATTAGCCTCTGCATTCTTTTGCTGTCATCCCAGGATTCTTTCACAGTGCCTTTGCTTTGGGGCATAATAAGATGTTCTAGCTTTATATCGAAAAACTCCTGTTCCAGATCATGACTCAGTTGTTTTTCCAAGGATCCTTGGTGTCTTTTTAGTAAGAAGTAGTATTTAGAAATCATATCTGGTGCTAGAGTTGCTCGTTGCTGCTGAATTGTCATTGCTTCTAGGTCTGATGGACAGTGCTGAGGATTGCAAATATCTTCCATCACCAATGAAACTAAATAGCTCTTTGAAACTTAGTAAATTGCTCAAAAACTTTTTTTTTTTTTGAGACGGAGTCTTGCCTTGTTGCCCAGGCTGGAGTGCAGTGGCACAATCTGGGCTCACTGCAAGCTCCGCCTCCCGGATTCACGCCATTCTCTTGCCTCAGCCTCCCAAGTAGCTGGGACTACAGGCACCTGCCACCACGCCCAGCTAATTTTTTGTATTTTTAGTGGAAATGGGGTTTCACCGTGTTAGCCAGGATGGTCTCGATCTCCTGACCTCATGATCCGCCCATCTCGGCCTCCCAAAGTGCTGAGATTACAGGTGTGAGCCACCGCGCTCAGCCAACTTTTCTGTTTTGACTCAGGGTCTTACTCTGTTGCTCAGGCTGAGTGCAGTGGTGTGATCATGGCACACTGCAGCCTTGAACTCCGGAGCTCAAGTGATCCTTCTGCCTCAGCCTCCCAAGGTAGCTGGGATACAGGAGTGTGCCACCATGCTTGGCTAATTTTTTATTTTTTGTAGAGATAGGCTCTCGATGTGTTGCCCAGGCTGGCCTCGAATTCCTGGACTCAAGTGATCCTCCTGCCTCTGCCTCCCAAAGTGCTAGGATTACAGGCGTGAGCCACAGTGCCCAATCAAAGACGTCTTAAGAGATTTTTCATTTTACTAAGAGAAGAGGGCCAGTCATGGTGGCTCACACCTGCAATCCCAGAACTTTGGGAGGCCAAGGTGGGCGGATCACCTGAGGTCAGAAGTTCGAGACCAGCCTGACCAACATGGAAAAACCCCATTTCTACTAAAAATACAAAATTAGCTGGGTGGAGGCGCATGCCTGTAATCCCAGCTACTCAGGAGGCTGAGGCAAGAGAATTGCTTGAACCCAGGAGGTAGAGGTTGCAGTGAGCTGAGATTGCACCATTGCACTCCAACCTGGGCAACAAGAGTGAAACTCCATCTAAAAAAAAAAGAGAGAGAGAGAGAAGAAATAAAGAAATAGTAATTGAGAAAACTGAGCACTGGTAGAAAATAAGTACTAAAAGAAAAAATCAAAGTATCAACTTGGACAGATAAATGTTGGATACAAATGATGGCACAAATATTAAATATATATTTTGCTGAACATTGTGTTTTTCATGTTATTTTACTCTTTCTAGTAATGGTGGTTTATTCAATATATAACAAAATATTAATTATTTATACTTGTTAGTAAAGACCCGATAATGACAGTTAAATGCACAAATGACACTCATAAATCAGGCTAAATTTCTTTGTCAAGCCGTGTGTTCTGATTTGGGGTTCAGACATATGCTTACCTCTAGTGGAGAATGGTGCATCAAAACGATCATAGCTGGATTATTTGACCAGTAGCCCTTGTTCCAATTCTTTACTCACACATTAACCTTTTGATCATCATTTGCGTTCCCCTACAGATTGCTTCATAGGGAAAGGAATGCATTGACCAACAGACGTGAATATTTCAATCTGCTAGGCAGTCGTATTTCCTGTGTCAAAACTATACATAGGCATTTTGATTTATACATCTGTTTTCTGTGACTTTGGTCAGGGTGAGTCAATCCTCTGAATCTAACTGATCAGATGAACTGGAAAAACTGGATTTTTGGGCATTCTCAAATCAAACTCTGACAACCCCACCAAGATTCCACCATCCTGGGGAAGTCCTGCTTATGAAGCCAGCCTGCCTCTCTTTTTAAGGTAGTACATTATTTTGGTCCTTTTAGGAGAGGGCGCTGTCACCATTTAGAACAATGGATGGAGCATTAGCTTTGTTTTCTTTGTTTCCAGTATGTTGACTGTAACTGCGTGTGCTGTGGTCCTGCATTCTTCTGCCTCATTCCTCCATGGTTCTGCCTCAGTCTTTGCTTTCTTTGGCCTGGAGCCATCCACGGCCACCTACAACATACACTCTAACACAGCCACCTCCTGGTCACTCTCCAGGTCTTGGCTCAATTATCCCTTCTTGGGGAAAACTTCCCCTACCCTCAGACTAGGCGATGTTCTACGTTCTCATGGCATGCTGAGCCTTTCCTCCCCACCACCTGTCACAGTTCATAATTAAACATTTATTTGTGTGATAATTAGATTAGGGTTGAGAGATAGGGACGCCCTCTGTTGTGTGCACCTTTTATCTTCTGTGCCTACCATAAAACCTGGGATGACAGTAGGTGCCCATTACCCATGTCAGTACCTGAATGAATGACTGACGTCTGTCCAAGAGAGGCCAGTGAGTGTGGCACACTGGGAAACCAGCTCATGGGGGCCCACATGAGGGGCAAATTCGGCCTCACCCAGATTCTCTTTTCCTCTCCTGTAGCTCAGCACCCCTTAAGCCTGGGCTGGAAGTTCATTAGCATCCTCAGACCTACCAGCTGGCTTATCCAGGGGGCATAATCCTTCATCCTAGTTAGTCCTGTGCTGAGGCTGGGATCGAGTGTGTTCTTGGGGTACCATGCTCATTACTCTTACCTCTGCCATGTTGGCCCGTGGTTTCTGACAGAGTTGCCTCCTTAAACCCAGTGTTCTTCTGTGACAGGCACCCTGCCCCAAATGTCAACCCACTCGATGCTCCGCTCAGCATCCTCTCTCCTGTCCCTCCAGGGGATTCCTCCACTATCATGTGACTTGGGTTTTAGTCTGTCCCTTATTTATTGTGTGATCTTGAACATACTGCATTGGCTCTTGAGCCTTCGTTTCCTGAATTAGAATACTGTATAGGGCTTACCGCGTGCCACTCCACTACCATGCCCTGGCGCTTGAGGAGCTAACTAGTTAATACAGCAGCTCTTCTTCACTGAAGGTGACAAAAGTGTGCCTGGCCAGTCTATATTTGGGGAAAGCATCTCTAAAGAGGGCACCTCGGAGGTGAGAGCTGAAGGACAAACAGGAGGTACTTTACAAGGTGTGAGGTGGCTATGATGACAACTTAATCCATTTCAACAAGTATTTCATGGAGCAATGTCTGTTTCTGGAATTGGGTTATTATCCAATTTGGAGAAAACAAAAAGGCACATTATACTCCTGGGCTTCCTGCTGCTGACAACTGAGCTCTAGAGACCACATATACACATAGCTCCGTGGTTCTCAGCCACAGGGGGTTCTGCCCCACATAGGAGGAAAATTTGGAGACAATTTTGGTGGCAGGGGTGGCATGCCACTGGCGCCTGGGGGTAGAGGCCAAGGATGCTGTTAAACATCCTGCGATGTGCAGGACAACCCCCCATGACAAATGTGAAGTGTTGAGGCTGAGAAACCCTGACACAGCCAAAGCAATGAGCTAAAACCACAGTACTGAACATCAAGGGCCAAAATCAGGGCTGCAGACATTTCCACTCTTAAAAATTTGTACTCATTTTCAAAATTTGTCCCAAATACTCTCTCACCCTTGAAGCCATCCCCAGTGCCCCTAGTCAGCCTTCCTAGGACCCGTTGTTTAAGAGCACGGGGCTCGAAGGCAGACACAGCTGGGCTCACATCCCAGCTGCAGAACCGATTAGCTGGGTGGCTTTGGGTGAGTCTCCTCACCTCTAGAAGCCTCTGCTTTCTCATCCATAAAACAAAGTTAATAGCACTGGTAATACCACAGTGGTACTACCACAGTGTTCGAGTGGTGATCACATGTAAATCACAGCATCTGACGTCCAGTGTGCATCCAAGAAAGGGGAGAATTCTTTCCTTTGTATTCCCACAGGGGCTTTGCCTGTAAGCTGCTGAGGTGACTTGGCTAATTTCACCCTGTACCGGGTATTGCTCCAGTGCTTAACATATTTTAATCCATTTAATTTTTATAACAACTGTGTGTTCCCCTCCAAATTCATATGTTGAAGCCCTACTCCCAATATGATAGTATTTGGAAATGGGGTCTTTGGGAGGTCATTAGGTTTACATTAGGTCATGAGAGTGGAGCCCCCATCATAGGATTAAGAAGACAGACAGACACTAGAACCCTCTCTCTCCTCTGTGAGGATTTGGCAAAAAGGTGGCCATCCTCAGACCAGGAAAAGAGCCCTCATCAGATATCAAATCTGCCAGCACCTTGATCTTGGTCTTTCAGTCTCCAGAACTGTGAGAAATAAACGTTTTTTAAAGCACCCACTCTACGGTATTTTTTTCATAGCAACATGGACTAAGACAACAGCCTCATGAAATGGGAAGCATTTTTATATGCTTTTTACAAATATAGAAACCGAGGGCAGGAGAGATCTCATGGTCTCTAACATTCAGCTAAGAGAGATGCAGGATTATCGGTATGGCTCTTCCTTTCATTCTTTCAGGAGCCTTTTTTAGCATGTGCTGTTTATCAAGGACTTTACTAAGGATTGGGATATAAAATCAAAGGAGACACTTCCAATTTTCACCATCTAGTCAGGGAGTCATGCAAATCAATGATTACAGGATCTTGTGACAATTCAAAGTTACAGTCACACAGGGAGCTGCCGGGGTAAAAGAGGATGCAGAGTTAGGTCATAGGGCCACGGGATGGGTACAAGACAAAACCCGACTTTCAATCTCACCTCTGCCACTAATGTTTTAGCCTTCTGTGAACCGCTTAACCTCTCCAAATTTCGGTTTCCTCCTCTGCAGAAAGCGCACAGCACTTACTGGCACCTGGTGAAGATTAAATTGTGTATGTGGAAGGGACTCCCTAAAACGCCAGAGTGAGCGCCCTGGGGTCTTGTGTAGCTGGGAAGGCTTCCTGAAAGAGGTGGTGTGTTTGGTTGGGAGAGGACGGATTGCTCTAGGATGTGAGGACAGCACCTGGGTAGAGGATTGTGATTCACCAGAATCCAATTGCTAGAGTAGTACTAAGTTGAAGTTGCCTCTGTGACTGGACATGGTCTAATGTGGCCTCTTCACTGGCCCACAGCCAGGCCCACTCTGCATAGCGAATCGCCCCCTGCCTACTTCCCTTTGCCCAGCAGCTGTGGCGAGCCCAAACGCCTCTTTAGCTGGCTAATGAGGAAAAGTAATAAACTGCTAGATGTGGGGGAAAAAAATGGGGGGGCTAGGCACAGTGGCTCATGCCTGTAATCTTAACTGAGAGACCGAGTTGACTGGATCACTTGAGTTCAGGAGTTCAAGACCAGCCTAGCCAACATGGTGAAACCCCATCTCCACCACAGATGCAAAAGCCAGCCAGTTGTGGTGGCACATGCCTGTAAACCCAGCTACTGAGGCAGAGAATTGCTTGAACCCAGAAAGAGCAATAGCAGCAAGCCCAGATTGTCTGGAATTGGTGGGTTCTTAGTCTCATCGACTTAAATGAAGCCACAGACCCTCACAATGAGTGTTACACTTCTAGAAAATACTGTGTCCGGAGTTTTTCTTTTCTGGTGAGTTCATGGAGTTACTGACTGCAAGAGCAAAACTGCTAATCTCCAGTGTTACAGCTCTTAAAGGTGGTGCATCTGGAGTTGTTCGTTTTTCCCACTGGGTGCATGATCTGCCTTACCCTACAGGAGTGAAGCTACAGACCTTCCCGGTGATGGTCACAAGTCGAAAACGTTGCGCGTCTTAAACCGTTCACACCCATCTATCTGAAGTCTCCTCCCTCGAAAAGAGTTCATGGCCTCACTAGCTTCAGAACTCAAACCACAAACTTCCACGGCAACCACCACAGCCCATAAAGCCAGCACAGACCCAAAACGCAAAAACCAACACAACCGAAGCCTCCACAAACTGTCTAGTAGTATCCAAGTGGGTTTGCCCTACTAGCGTGGGTGGCCTGCTTTTATTCCCTTCTCTGGCCCCACCCATATCCTGCTCATTGGTCCATTTTACAGAGAGCTGATTGGTCCGTTTTACAGAGAGCTGATTGGTCCATTTTTGACAGAGTGCTCATTGGTGTGTTTACAAACCTTTAGTTAGACACAGAGTGCTGACTGGTGCGTTTACAATCCTTTAGCTAGACACAAAAGTTCTCCAAGTCCCCACCAGATTAGCCAGACACAGAGCACTGATTGGTGAGTTTACAAACCTTTAGCTAGACACAGAGTGCTGATTGGTGCACTTACAATCCTTAAGCTACACAAAAAATTCTTCAAGTCCCCACCCATCCCAACCCAGCCAGCTTCACTTCTCACTGGTACTCGCCAGGGAGCTTTGCAGCACCTAGCCCAGGCGCTCCAGCAGCCCAGAGAGAGCTTGTGCCAGACAACCAAGAGGGAAAGAGGGGAAACGAGAAAGAGACGGAGGCACTCTCCATCGTGGCTAACGATCTGGTGAAGAGGGAATGGCGGCCACGCATGGGACCCAGCCGCTGATCAAGCCCAGCAGGCTCCAGCTTGCGAGCACTGCACGCAGCCGCGGCTCTTGCCCGCCCCTCTCTCCATACCTCCTCGCCAGCAAAGGGAGGCGGCTCCGGCATCGGCCAGCCCCAGAGAGGGGCCCCCACAGCGCATTGGCGGGCTGAAAGGTTCCTCGAGCGCTGCCAGAGTGGACATCGAGGCAGAGAAGGCGCCGAGAGCAAGCAAGGGCTGCTAGCACGTTGTTGTCTCTCAAGATCACGCCACTATATTCCAGCATGGGAGACAGAGCGAGACTCCATCTGAAAAAAAAAAAAAAAAAAGGACCTAAGGTCTCTGCAGCACCAGTGAGGCAGGCAGCCTTGCCCCCCACCGGTCATCAGATGAGACATTGCCGTGGCATGCTTGGCCTTCTGAGGCCAGCCCCCTTCAAGATGGCCCTGGATGTTGAGTTTGTGCAGGAGGTTCAAGAGCGCTGGGCCCTCACAGTGGAATTTTGTCCCACTAGGACTTCAGGAAGGAGCCTGGGCTTTGGAGCAGATGTTGGCTAGCTGCCTAGCTCTGGGCAAAGGTTAAACATCTCTCAACTTTATTTTTTTTTTGAGAGCTGGGGAGAGTATTAGCTATTTTGAGTGTCTGTTGTAAGGACTGGAATTTATGTATTGGACCTAACAGCCCAATATACAGTTGTTACGCCATAAAATGGTAACCATTCTTGTTAAAGATTTGAGGAGGCTTTGTGCTCCTGAGCAAGGAATGGAAATCTGTCCGGGCATGGTGGCTCACACCTATCCCAGCAGCTTGAGAGGCCGAGGCAGGCAAATCACCTGAGGTCAGGAGTTGGAGACCAGCCTGGCTAACATGGCGAAACTCGGTTTCTACTAAAAATACAAAAATTAGCTACTCAGGAGACTGAGGCAGGAGAATCGCTTGAATCTGATGAGAGGTGACAGCGAGCTGACAGTCCTCGCAGCCCTTGCTCGCTCTCAGTGCCTCCTCTGCCTGGGCTCCTACTTTGGCGGCACTTGAGGAACCCTTCAGCCCGCCGCTGCACTGTGGGAGCCCCTTTCTGAGCTGGCGAAGGCCGGAGCCGGCTCCCTCAGCTTGCGGGGAGGTGTGGAGGAAGAGGCGCGGGCGGGAACTGGGACTGCACCCGGTGCTTGCGGGCCAGCGCGAGTTCCGGGTGGGCATGAAGTCGGCGGGCCCCACACTCGGAGCGGCCGGCCCGCCCACAAGCCCGGGGCAGTGAGGGGCTTAGCACTCAGGCCAGTGGCTGCGGAGGGTGTACTGGGTCCCCCAGCATGCTGGCCCACCTCCCCGGCGAGCGCCGCCCCTGTTCCACGCCGCCCAGTCTTATGGACCACCTAAGGGCTGAGGAGTGTGGGTGCATGGGGCGGGAGTGACAGGCAGCTCCCCCTGTGACCCCAGTGGGGGATCCACAGGGTGAAGCCAGTTGGGCTCCTGAATCTGGTGGGGACTTGGAGAACCTTTATGTGTAGCTAAGGGATTGTAAATACATCAATTGGGACTCTGGATCTAGCTCAAGGTTTGTAAGCACACCAGTCAGCACCCTGTGTCTAGCTCAGGGTTTGTGAGTGCACCAATCGACACTCTGTATCTAGCTTCTCTGGTGGGGCCTTGGAGAACCTTTGTGTAGACACTCTATAACTAGCTAATCTAGTGGGGACATGGAGAACCTTTGTGTCTAGCTCAGGGATTGTAAATGCAGCAATCAGCGCCCTGTCAGAGCAGACCACTCGGCTCTCTGTAAAATGAACCAATCAGCAGGATGTGGGTGGGGCCAGATAAGAATAAAAGCAGGCTGCCCGAGCCAGCAGTAGCAACCCGCTCGGGTCATCTTCCGCGCTGTGGAAACTTTGTTCTTTTGGTCTTTACAATAAATCTTGTTAAATCTTGTTTCTGCTTACTCTTTGGGTCTGCACTACCTTTATGAGCTGTAACACTCATCGTAAAGGTCTGCAGCTTTGCTCCTGTAAGCCAGCGAGACCACGAGCCCGCCGGGAGGAATGAAACAACTCCAGAAGGGCCTCCTTAGGAGCTGTAACATCGCAGTAGGTCTGCAGCTTCACTCCTGAGCCAGCGAGACCAAGCCCACTAGAAGGAAAAAAACGACATATCTGAACATCAGAAGGAACAAACTCCGGGCACACCGCCTTTAAGAACTGAAACACTCACTGCAAGGGTCTGTGGGGCTTCATTCTTGAAGTCAGTGAGACCAAGAACCCACCAATTCCTAACACACTGGGAGGCGGAGGTTGCGGAGAGCTGAGGTCGCACCACTGCACTCCACCCTGGACGACAGCGTGAGATTCTGTCTAAAATACATTTATATATATATATATATACACACACACAACAGGAAAGTGCGCCAATCATCACACCTTGGCAAACTATTACAAAATAAATACACCCATGTGACCAATATCCAGATGAAGAAACAACACGACCAGCACCCCAGAAGAGCTCAAAACCCCTCCCAATCGGCCCTGCCTTTAGCACGTGATTCTGACCCGAGTCGACATAAATTAGTTTCCTATAAATGAAATCACACAGTATACACTCTTTTGTGTTTGGCTTCTTTCACTGACTGTGAGATTTGTTTGTATGATTTCTAGTAGTTGTAGTTCATTCATTCTCATTGCTACGTGGTATCCCACTGAGTGAATACACTTTAGTTTATCGCTTTTAATCACAACTCTTAAAATGTGAGGTATCTCAAAAAAAAAAAATGTGAGGTATCAGGATAATTTTCTTAACTGGCTATTTAACTTTGTACTTAAACTTGTACATACAAAAAAGTTAATATCTTAACCATGGGACCTTACTAAACCTGGCAAGAAATAGGTTAAGTAACCCAAGGGCGCTCGCTGGTGAGCCCATTCTCTCACGATCCAGCCAGAGAATAAATTCAAAGCTTTACGGGGGTGAGAAATACAGCCATACACGGAAAACTCAAGTTTCTGGCGGGGAACAGCCCCAGTGGGTATTTTAGTATCCTTTGGAAAACTTACCCACTCTGTTTCCGACTACAATTGCTTGTTTCATATCGGGAAGAAGGAAGCTTCCAACCTTAGATACTGTGATGGTTTATTTTTTATTTTATTTTATCTTTTTAATCTTCAAACCTGTCCTACTTCTTGGTGGAACTATGGGAACTATGGTTATATTAAAAATGTTTGCTTATTTACTTAAGCTCCAGTGAGTGACATTGCTTGATAGTGTGAGTCTAGCTTCTCCCAGTATTTTGTTTGTTTTATTGAAATCCCCATGATACAAGAAAGTCAGAGGTTGTCCAGCCCTGCTGTGAATTATTTGAGCTTAGCATCTGGAATTCCTTTTCAGCTATTTTGGCAACAAGGAAATCCCCACTGTATTTTACCCCAAGCACTTTTGCACTTCTTTTTTTAAAAAGTCTGTAGTTTAGAAAGTAATTTAATCTCAAAACCCCTAATTATAGTGTTTTAAACTTACTCATTCAAATGGTGTTTGTAAAAAGATACTTGTTCCAAAAAACCTGTAAGACATTAAAAATCCTACTCACTCGACTTTCCCTTGCCAGAAATAAAAAGAGTGGCTGCCAAGAATAAATGAAGCTGTACAACCACTTTGTAAAACTATTTGGCATTATTTCTCAAAATTGAACATTCGTATAACCTATGACCCAGCAATTTCATTCCTGGGTATCCACCCAACAGAAATCCACGCAGAGATATGCACCAGAAGACATGTGCCAGAATGTTCATACCAGCACAATTTGTAACAACCTCCAACTGTAACCAAAGCCGAGTATCTCTGAATGGTAGAATCAATGAATAAATTGTGGTATAGTCATATGGTGGAATATTACACAGCAATCAAGTGAATGAAATGCAGCTGTGCATAGCACACTGAAATTTCCAAAACATCATGTTGAATAAAGGAAGTCATATGAAACAGAATACATATTATATCATTCCATTATATGATGTTAAAAAAACCTTTGTCATTAGAGGTGAGAATAGTGGTTGCCTTTGGGGAGAGGAGAACAGATAATGATAGAGGGGCTAGAAGGGGACTTCTTGGGTGCTGATAATGTTCCATTTCTTGACCTGGAAGGTGGTTACACAGATGTGAGCACGTTGTGATAATTCACTAACATCAATTTTGGTTAGTGTACTTTTTAATAAACAAGTTTTTAAAAGTAAAACAGAGAATAAATGCATGCTAAACCTCATGAATTTTAATATTTTTGAACAGCAATCTAACTCTGAGAAAATGTATGTATTCCCAACCCCCCCATCTCATCTTCTTTACTTCATCTAATTAGAAGGTAGCCTCCATTATAAAGTACATAGTTATGTACCTTAATCATTTGCAGTACCCAAATGCACCATCAGTATAACAGTTTAGTTATAACAAAAATATCTCATCAATTGGTCTCCTGATTGGAGCAGCTAAAGACCCTTACAGCTCTCTTTACAAATAAACTATGGTTTTCTTATAATTCATTAAAAATACTTCTCTATTAGTTAAAAAATAAAAACTAAAAAGAATTCCACTACCGACAGCTCATCTCTAGAGCAATATGGTTTTTTGAATTGTGACACAATTTTGACGTGGGATTATATGTATAGAAATAGACATATAGAAACTTTCCACGTCTCCAGATGATAAAATATATTCTGTGCATATCATTTGCTTCCTGATGAGTTACATGCTCCTGCTAAGAGTAACTGTGAATTGAGTTCTTGAAGGATTAAAACCAACCACCCAGATTTTTCTTCAAAGCTCCTGGGTCTTTGGTCAGGTCATGAATATTAATGAGGTTGGCATAGTGTCCAGCATGGGTATATTTAGGTAGTTAGGTCTCCATGTAGTGGATACAGTGATAAGTGCTTCCACTGTTCTCAGAGGAAAAAAAAAATGTGGCTACTGCATTTTGGAGCCAGCTTTCAGGGATTGTTCTGCTTAACCACAAAGCCTGTGCAAACACAGGGTTTATAAAGAATATGCGATGGTTAGAGGGAGTGAGAGGGAAGAAAAGCAAAGGCAGCCTTCTGCTTTCCGGAGCAACATCTAGACTGATCTGAAGACCACTTATTTCTGTGTATGTATATATATATATATTTTTTTTTTTGAGACGGAGTTTCAGTCTTGTTGCCCAGACTGGAGTGTAGTGGCACAATCTCGGCTCACTACAACCTCTGCCTTCTGGGTTCAAGTGATTCTCCTGCTTCAGCCTCCTGAGTAGCTGGGATTATAGGCGTCCGCCACCATGGCCAGCTAATTTTTGTATTTTTAGTAGACACAGGGTTTCACCATGTTGGCCAGGCTGGTCTTGAACTCCTGACCTCAGATGATCTGCCTGCCTCGGCCTCCCAAAGTGCTGGGATTACAAGCATGAGCCACTACGCCCAGCCTTATTTCTTTTTACTTTTTTTTTTTTTTTTTGAGACGGAGTCTTGCTCTGTCGCCCAGGCTGGAGTGCAGTGGCGCAATCTCGGCTCACTGCAAGCTCCGCCTCCCGGGTTCACACCATTCTCCTGCCTCAGCCTCTCCGAGTAGCTGGGACTACAGGCGCCCGCCACCACACCCGGCTAATTTTTTGTATTTTTAGTAGAGACGGGGTTTCACCGTGGTCTCCATCTCCTGACCTCGTGATCCTCCCACCTCGGCCTCCCAAAGTGCTGGGATTACAAGCGTGAGCCACCGTGCCCGGCCTTTCTTTTTACATTTAAAAAAAATTGATTGAGTCAGTGACTTTTACAGTTTCTCTTTTCCCCTATGGCACAAGCTTGGATTTCCAAAATAGTCCAGCATGGTACCTGGCAGGTATTCACTGTTCATGGAATGAATGGATACAAGGCAGGGGATACTGGGACTGGACGGGACCTTGGGCACCCACTAGCACAATTCTCATTTTTCAGATAAGGAAACTGCGGCCAGAACAGCCTTGAGGATAACTGGACGTACAGGTGCAGAGAGGCTGTGGGTTTCCCTGCTTCTTGTCTACTTCTCTCGCTGACCCCCTGCCTGGAAGAGTTGGGCATATGTCTGTTACACTATTTAGCAGAACTTTGGGTCGTGAAGCTGATCAAAGAACCAGGACTTTTCTCCCCAGCACTGGGCACTGTGCCCAGCCCATACTAGGCTCTCAATAAACACTTGACTAATGAATATGTGTGGACTTAAGAAGTACATTCTTGGCCAGGCTTGAGGGCTCATGCCTGTAATCCCAGGGTTTTGGGAGGCAAAGATGGAAGGATTACTTGAGGCCAGGAGTTTGAGACCAGCCTGGGCAACATAGCAAGACCCTGTCTCTACAAAAAGTTCAGAGAAAGCAACCGAAAAAAAACCCTCCAAAATACAACAACAAAAAAAACTTGGCCAGACGTGGTTGTGTGGGCCTGTAGTCCCTGCTACTTGGGAGGCTGAAGTGGGAGGGTCACTTGAGTTCAGGAGTTTGAGGCTGCAGTGAGCTATGATTTTGCCATGGCACTCACTCCAGCCTCGGCAACAGAGTAAGACCAGGTTATATATATATATATATATCATATATCATATATCTGTTCTAACAGGTTAAGGTCACAGCACAGGGTTTCTCAGCCCTCATCATCTGCCGCCCACTCATACTTGGTCTCCCTGCCTTTAGAAACCTCTCCTTTTTTTTTTTTCTAACTTTTAAGTTCAGGGTACAAGTGCAGGTTTGTTACATAGGTAAGCTTGTGTCATGGGGGCTTGTTGTGCAGATTATTTCATCACCCAGGTATTAAGCCAAGTACCCACTAGTTGTTTTTCTTGATCCTCTCCCTTTTCCCACCCTTTGTCCTCCGAAGGGTCCCAGTGTGTGTTGTTCCCCCCTATGTGTCCATGTGTTCTCCTCATTTAGCTCCCACTTATTCGTGAGAACATGCAGTATTCAGTACTCTGTTCCTGCACTAGTTTGCTAAGGATAATGGTCTCCAGCGCCATCCATGTCCCCGCAGAGGACACCATCTCATTCTTTTTTATGAGAAGCTTGTCCCTTTGGTCTCACTCTTCCATCCCAGGGCTCTACTCCGTGCTTCTATTTCCAAAGCTTGGCTTTCAAGTCACTGTCTCAGATGTTGCCAGTAAAAGTCCTACACTCTTATCTCTACTGAACATTCTAAATAGATGCTGTGATTACCATTCGACTTTGTACCCGGTTTCATTCTAGTGAGTGTTTTTTCCCTGCTACGCTGAACTATTCCACTGACCCTTATACAATAGAACCGTGGCCTCATTGTGTTTCTGCAACCTGGGCAAGAAGAGACAGGTGACCTGCTTCACACTAAGTCTGAACAGAATCCTTCACAAGTTGAAAATCGAAAGCAAAACTTATCCAGAGAAGGAAGAGATTCTGTGCAGTTGAAGGGCCAACTAATTACAAATAAAACTGGTGCTTCTAATTCTGGAGTCCCTTGAATAAACAGCATGGAACGCCACCCCTGGGGCAAGCTCCTGCGTTTAGTCTGGGGGCTCAGTGGTCACTGGTGTACAGCCCTGGCAGGAGCCAGGCCAGGTAACTTACACAGAGGATGATGTGAACACCTGTATGTCGCGTGACCTCCACAAATGCAGGCCTCATTTCAAAAGGAGCCAGAATTTGGTTAGCAATTCTGAGTGCCTTCCAAGAGTGATTGAAATGAAAATATGTGGCTCCTAAACAAGAGGAAATTCCGTTAGGCTAGGGAGAAATGGGATGTTAGGACCATTGAGATTACATATAATTAATGCAATACACATTTACTCAATACACATCCATCCATTCTTGAAACATATGTGTATTAAAAATATAAATTAGTATTTTAAAGATTTTTCAGGTTGGTGTTGGTACAAACAAAAACTATGTTATTGGTTAAAGATTTGAGATTTTTATTAAGAATTCCAGGAAGTTAGATGCTTCCTAAAGGTAATACAAAAGCCACAGAGATGTCGGTCCAGATAGTGTTGAAAGGTCTAGCTTTCGGTGTTGGCGAGGGTGTGGGAAAGTATAAATTGGGACAACCTTTCTGGAAGGGAGGGTAGCTTGCCAGTGTGTTTCAAAAGTGATTAAAATGTAGATATTCTTTGATTAAGCAATTTCACTTTAAGAATCTGATCTTAAGGAAGTAAAAAGATAAAAATGTGTATATTTGAGGATTTTCATTGCAATAATATTTATTAAAGAAAAACCCAACAAACAAATCTAGAAACAACTAAATTAGCTATAAATAAGAGATTGGTTAAATAAATTAGACTTTCAACCATTCTCTGAAAAACATTATTCAGTGTTTCAAAATATTGATGTGGAAAGATGTCTGTTAAGACTTTTTAAAAATTATTATTTTAAAATTATTATTATTTTTTAGAGACAGGGTTTCTCCATGTTGTCCAGACTAGTCTAGAACTCCTGGGCTCAAGCAATCCTCACATCTCGGCCTCCCAAAGTGTTGGGATTGCAGGCATGAGCCACCGTGCCTGGCCTTGTTAAGATTCTTGATTGATAAAAGCAGGCTATAAAACAGCTATTTTTATAAGTTGGAGGGAATATATATATATATGCAGGTATGTCCTATGTATATGTAAAGAAAAGGTCTAGAAATATATACGCCAAAATGTCAACAATTGTGGAATCATGAGTAATTTTTACTTTCTGCATTATACTTTACTTTCTGAAGCAGTTGATTTCTTTTTGGAGAAATTTCAAAAATAGAGCGAAGTATGAAGAATGATATAACAACAGCTGTCAATCCACAACCCAGAAATGATTATCATTAGCACTTTGTTACATTTGTTTCAGCCTTTTTCAATAATAGAAATGAAATATTGAAGTTTAAGTAGCCATTCCCATTCCCCTTTCCTTATCTGAAGAACCAACTGCTACCGGGTGTTTAGTGTATGTACAGAGGACATACACTGAGATTGGTCAGGGTTTTACAGAGGGAAAAAACAAATAGAACTAATATAACAGATAGAACTAATAGAACTAATATAAACAAATAGAGCTAATATAACTAATATCATATATACATTATATATACTAAGGTATAGTGTACATGTAATTGTCTATACTAATGTGCAACGTTTATACGTTATATATACTAATGTATACTACATATATACTATATATACTACATATATACTACTACTAATATATACTACATATATACTACTAACATATACATCTATAACTGTAGTATATTCTTTTACTCTGGTTTTATATATACTAATGTATACTTCATATATACTATATATTCTACATATATAATACTACTAATATATACTACATATATACTACTAACATATACATCTATAACTAGTATATTCTTTTACTCTGGTTTTATATATACTAATGTCTATATGTTGCACATTAGTATATATAATGTATATATACATTTCACATTTGTTAATTTTTGTCAATCTGATGGATGGGAAATAGAATCTCACCCTGGTTTGACTGGCATTGCTCTTGTTACTAAAGATGGCTTAATGGTCATTTAGGTTTCCTCTTCCATGGATTATCTATTTATTTATTTTACTTGTTTTTCTATTGGGCTGCTTATCTTTTACTTAATAATGGATTCTTTTTATGTTCTGGATGTTGTATGATGCAAATATACAATATACTAATGTATATATAGTATATATATGTTGCATTATAATGTATATACATATATAATATATATACTAATTTACTAATGTTATATGTATATTTTATATATAATATATATAATATCACATGATTATGCAGGTGGGAAAGTCCCAGGAACTGCAGGGTGAGTTGGCAAGCTGGAGACCCAGGAGAGCTGATGGTATAGTTCCAATCTGAAGGTGGCAGGCTCTACACCCAGAAAGAGGTGATGTTTCAGTTTGAGTCCAAAGGCAGGAAAAAAGCCAATGTCCCAGTTTGAAGGCAGTCAGGGAGGAGAAATTCTCTTTTACTCAGGGGAGAGCTGGCTTTTTTGTTCTAGTTAGGCCTTCAAGAGACTGGATGAGGCCAACCTCCACCTCGACCAGGGTGAAGGCAATCTGCTGAATTCAGTCTACAGATTCAAATGTTCATCTCATTAAATGTTATTCTTTTATTCAAACATCCACAATAATATTTGACCAAATATCTGGACACTTTCTGGTCCAGTCATTTTTACATTTGACATATAAAATTAACCACTGCTGTCTTCCCAGTCTATTTTTTAAGCCATGTATTGAAGTTTAATTTACATACAGTTTTAGCGCACAGTCCTATGAGTTCTTCCAATTTACTTTAAACAGACAGACACACACACACATGCACACACACATGTATTCATTAAAATGCAGAATTGTTTGCATGTGATTTTAACATCAATGTAAAAGTAATCACATTTTTATTTTAATCAATGTTATTTTTCTGAGACCAATGCATATTGACACGTATAACTGTGGTATATTCTTTTAGTCTGGTACAGTATTGGTTTAAATATACTATCTTTTTTTTTAAGTTGTTCTTTTTTTGAGGCAGAGTCTTGCTCTGTTGCCCAGGCTGGAGTACAGTGGCGTGGTCTCAGCTCACTGCAACCTCTGCCTCCTGGGTTCAAGCGATTCTTCTGCCACGGCCTTCCAAGTAGTTGGGATTACCGGAATGCACCACCATACCCAGCTATTTTTTTGTATTTTTAGTAGAGACAGGGTTTCATCATGTTGGCCAGGCTGGTCTTGAACTCCTGACTTCAAGTCATCCACCTGTCTCGGCCTCCCAAAGTGCTAGGATGACAGGCGTGAGCCATTGTGCTCGGCCTTGAATATACTGTATTTTATTTATTCGTTTTATAAATGGACATTTAGGTTGTTTCCAATATTTCCCTACTGCAGTCAATTCAGCAATAACTACCTTGTATGGGTCTTCTTGTGCTATTGTTCCAGAAATGCTCGATGGAATCTCTGGAACTGCTAAAAGTGGACCTGTCAGTTCACAGAGTATGTACATATTAGGTTTAACTACATACTGCCAAATTGCTTCCATAATGGCTATAACAGTATGTATTCTCACCAGCAATGTCTGAGAATTCCCATTTTCCCACATCCTGATCAACCCTCGATATTTTTATATTTGTTAATTTTTGTCAATCTGATGGATGGGAAATAGAATCTCACCCTGGTTTAATTGGCGTTGCTCTTGTTACTATAGATGGCTTAATGGTCATTTAGATTTCCTCTTCCGTGGATTATCTATTTATTTTACTTGTTTTTCTATTAGGCTGCTTGTCTTTTACTTAATAATTGATTCTTTTTATGTTCTGGATACTGTAGGATGCAAATATCTTCGCCTTGTTTGTCATTCATCTTTTAACCTTGGTCATCGTGTCTTTTTCTTTATTTCATGTGTCTACGTGTATGTGGATATGTGTCTGATTTAAGGAACATTTTCTACAACCACAGATATTCTCTTACTTTATTTTCTAAGAAGTTCTAAAGTTTTTTGTGTAAGGTGTGATCCAATTTTACTTTGTTTTAGGGATAAGGCAGTATATTAGTTATCTACCGCTGCATAACAAACAATCCTCAAATTTAGCAACCTAGAAGCATAAACATTTATTATCTCATAGTGTCTGAGGGTCAGGAATCTGGGAACAACTTAGTGGGTGGTTCTGGCTCAGCAGTTAAGCTGTGGGGCAGGGCTGCAGTCATCTTGCTGTGGACTAAATGTTTGTGTCCCCCCAAATTCATGTGTTGAAGCCTTAATCCCCAGTGTGATGGTGTTTGGAGGTGGTGTCTTTGGGTGGTGATTAGGTTTAGATGAGGTCATGAGAATGGAGCCCTCATGATGAGATTAGTGCCCTTATGAAAAGAGAAAGAGACCAGAGCCCTTTCTTTCTCTGCCATGTGAGGACACAGCCAGTCAAGAGACAGGTCCTCACCAGTCACCAGATCTGCTGGCATCTTGATCTTGGACTTCCCAGTCTCCAGAACTGTGAGAAACAAACGTCTGTTGCTTAAGGCATCCAGTTTGTTGTTACTGTTGTTGTTGTTTTGTTTTGTTTTTGAGACGGAGTTTCACTCCATCTTTTTGCCCAGGCTGGAATGCAATGACATGATCTCGGCTCACTGCAACCTCTGCCTCCTGGGTTCAAGCGATTCTCCTGCCTTAGCCTCCTGAGTAGCTGGGATTACAGTTTGCTGCCACCACATTCAGCTAATTTTTTGTATTTTTAGTAGAGACGGGGTTTCGCCATGTTGGCCAGGCTGATCTTGAACTCCTGACCTCAGGTGATCCGCCCACCTCGGCCTCCCAAAGTGCTGGGATTACAGGCGTGAGCCACCACGCCCAGCCTGTAGTTTTTTTTTTGATAGCAACCTGAGCAGACAAAGACACATCTGAAGGCCATGCTGGAAGATCTACTTCCAAGATGGCACGTTCACATGGTTGTTGGTGGAAGGCCTCAGTTCCTCCATGAGGTTGCCTGAAAGTCCTCGTGACATGGCAGCTGGCTTCCCCCAGAGTGAGTGAGGCAAGACAGAGAGAAAGTGTGAGTAAGTAGGAAGCTGCAGTGCCTTTTATGACAGTTTCTAGAGCCACTCACTGTCCCTTCCACTTTATCCTGTTCATTAGAAGTGAGTCACCAAGTCTAGCCTACAGTCCATGGGAGGGGAATTACACTCCATATCTTAAAGGGAGGAGTATCAAAGAATTGTAGCAGTTGAAATTCATCATAGGTACAAAGTATCATTTATCCCACCCCTACTTTTAAAAGTCTATCCTTTCCTTACTGATGTATAATGACACTTCTTGCATCAAGTTTCCACATATGCAGACATGTTTCAGGGGTCTCTGTGCTGATCCACTGACTGACTTATCTAGTCTTACACCAACACTACAATGTAACTTCACAAACACTACACTGTAACTTTACAAATCTTGGTGGGTGATAGGCCCCTGGTGGCAGATTCAATGATGAACACATCTCCTGTATACAAACCTTTGTGTAGTCCCCTCCCCTCAAATCTAGGTTGGCCTTGCGACTTGTTTTAATCTTAGGATGAACTAGAAGTAATACTATGTCAATTCCTGATCTAAACCTTAGGCAAGGGGCCGGGCCTTGTGGCTCATGCCTGTAATGCCAGCACTTTGGGAGTCCGAGGGGGGCAGATCCACCTGAAGTCAGGAGTTTGAGACCAGCCTGGCCAACATGGCGAAACCCTGTCTCTACTAAAAAAACAAAAAAACATTGGCAGGGTGTGGTGTAACCTGTAATCCCAACTACTAGGGAGGCTGAGGCATGAGAATCGCTCGAACCCAGGAGGTGGAGGTTGCAGTGAGCCGAGATCGTGCCACTGTACTCCAGCCTGGGGGATAGAGCAAGAGTCTATCTCCAAAAAAAAAATAATAATAATAATAATAATAATAATAAATAAATAAAAATAATAAATAAATAAAAATAAAAAATAAACCTTAGGCAGGGCCTTGCATTCTTGGAGTCCTGAGCTAGCGTGTGAGCAGTCTGGCTACTCTGCTGGAGAGACCCACAGGAAGAGACCACAGGCCCTGAGATTTCCTAGGCAAAGAGAGGAGCGCCCCCATCTTAGCAACCCAGCTGACTGGTCCCCAGCTAAATGTGGCCACTTGAGTGACCGCCTGCAAGCACAACAGCACTGCAAAGCTGAGCCCATTCCAGACTGCAGAATCATGATGGTTGCTTCAAGTCATTAAGTTGCGGGAGGTTTGTTATACACCAATAGATAATTGAAACAGCTTTTTTCCCATCCTTGTACTTCTTTTTCCAAATTACCTGTATTGAACTAATGACTCATCTGGGGAAAGAGTATTAAGTCTTTCTTTTTATTCATGTATTCAGCTTTTCTTTTTCCTTTTTCAGCAACTTTTGATATTTTCCCTATAAAGCCCTGAACGTAATTTGCTTAACTTATTCTCAGGATCAATATCATTTCTGTTGCTATCGTGAATGAGAATATTTTCTTTACTATGTTTTCTAATTGGTATCAAGGAATGCTATTGATTTCTTTGTGTTGATCTTGTATCCAGAAACTTCGCTGAATCCTCTAATAGTTTGCCTGAAGATTCTCCTGGGTGTCAAGTAGACAATCTGGAAATAATGGCCATATCGGCTGGGCACGGTGGCTCATGCCTGTAATCCCTGCGCTTTGGGAGGCCGAGGTGGGTGGATCACCTGAGGTCAGGAGTTGAGGCCAGCCTGGCCAACATGGAGAAACGCCGTCTCTACTTAAAATACAAAATTATCTGGGTGTGGTGGCGCGTGCTTATAATCCCAGGTACTCGGGAGGCAGAGGTTGCAGTGAGCCGAGATCACGTCACTGCACTCCAGCCTGGGCACCAAGAGTGAAACTCCGTCTTCAAAAAAAAAAGAAAAAAAAAATGGCCGTATTATCTTTTCCTCTGTGATTCTTTCGCCTTTTCTTTTCTTGTCCCTTTTCATTGGGAAGAACCTCCAGTGTGATATCAGGTAGTAGGAATGATAATGAGTACACTGGCTTAAGTAGAAGTGTGTTTGAAGTTTCATCAGTTATTATGACATTATTACAGGTTCAAAAAAAAATTTCCATCTATTCCAAGTTTGCTAAAAGTTTTACTATTTTTTAAATAAGTGAGTGTTGAATTTTATTGCCAACAATTTATGGCTGTCCTCCCTTTAATATCTTCATATTTTAAAGTAACTTAATACAGGTTTCTAATGTTGAGTTATGGATATTTTTACAGGATAAACCCCACTGAGTTATGATTACTTTTATATACTGCTAAATTGGATTTGTAAGGTTTTTATTTAGAATTCCTTATATTCATAAATGATATTGGCTTATTCTTTTCCTTTCTTTTCTTTCTTTTTTTTTGAGACAGTCTCACTCTGTTGCCCAGGCTGGAGTGCAGTGGCGCGATCTCGGCTCGCTGCAAGCTCCACCTCCCGGGTTCACGCCATTCTCCTGCCTCAACCTCCCGATTAGCTGGGACTACAGACGCCCGCCACCTCACCTGGCTAATTTTTTGTATTTTTTAGTAGAGATGGGGTTTCACCATGTTAGCCAGGATGGTGTCAATCTCCTGACTTCGTGATCTGCCGGCCTCGGCCTCCCAAAGAGCTGGGATTACAGGCGTGAGCCACCGCGCCCTGCCGTTTTGTTGCTTTTATTAAAAAATACATACTTTTATGTCTATAGTAACCTCAAAAAATGAGTTACATAGCTTTTCCCTTTTGTTCTATTATCTGGAACTGCTTGCCTAAAATAAAATTGTCTGTTCTTTGAAAATTTGGTTAAACTTGCCTGTAAAGTTGTCAGAACATACTGCCTTTCTTGAGGAGAGGTATTTGACTAGCCATTCAATTATTTTAATAGTTATTGGCGTATTAAGATTTTCTATTTCCTTTTGAGTCAATTTTATAATTTCTATGAAGTTGTCCATTTCAGGAAAGTTTTCAAAATTATAGGCAGAGATTTCTTTATAGTATTTTTATCCCAAATATTGTTTTTAGCCTTTTCTCTTTTTTCTAATTGGGTTTTCCAGAAATTTATCTACTTTATTAGTCTTTTTATTAGCAACCTTTTGGTTTATTAATAATATTTATATTCTTGGTTTTAGATTCTTTTTATGCTTTTATCTTTATTTCTCTTCTAGTTTTTTCTTTCTAAATTCTTTATTATTGTTTCCTTCTAGATCATTAAGTTGAATGTTTAATTCCTTAAATTTCAAATCTCTTTTGTTATCTAAAAAAGTGAATTTAAGCTCCAAATTTCCACTTGGGTACAATTTTAGCTGTACCTCACATGTTTTTATATGGGTGCTTTTATTGTGTTTCATTTCTAAATATTTTCCATTTTCATCATGGTTTATTTTCTAATCCAGAAATTGCTTAGAATAATATTTTTAATTGTCAAATTTATGGGGTGAGGGGATACATTCCTGCTATTGGTTTCTATTTTCAGTGCCCTGTGGTGAAAGAACACGACCTAATGACCTCATTCCTTTGGAATTTGTTGTGATTTTCTTTGTGGCCCAACAAATTGTCAAGTGTGTAAATGTTCTGGGTGGGTTTATAAAAAATGTGTATTCTTCGTTGAGTAAAGATTTTTTTTCTAAATATCTATTATTGTTTCTAAATATAATGTAAATTTATTGTTTGCAAAAGAGGAAGAGAAAGAGTCTACACCTCAGGAATCTAGTCTTATCAGAAAGGGAAGAAGGACTGCAGAAGCAGAACTTGAATAATATCCTGGGAAACCAAAAAAGCTAATGGTTTGCAGTGTGCGTGTGTGTGTGTGTGTGTGTGTGTGTGTGTGTGTGTGTGTGTGTGAAAGAGAAACAGAGAGGAGGCTCTCATAGAACTGTAGCTTACCTCTGTGATTGCACTTCTCACACACTATATTGCAGTTATCTGTTTGCTTGTTTGATGCACAAAGCCATGAGTTCCTTAAGGGACAGCTTAAGGATGGAGCTTTTAGCTCTGTATTCTCACTGAGCATCTCCAGGACTCAAACACAGCAGGCAGTAAATGAACAGAAGTGGAAAGAAGGTAGGGCTGCTGGTCAGCTGGTATACAAGTACCAGGTATGATTGTGCTGCTTGGTGAAATATTCAGCTGTTGCCCTGAGCTTTGAGTACAGCTTTGCCACCCACTGCCTTGACCTCTTCCCAAGATCCCCCAAGCCTTACTGTGATCTAGTGAACAAAAGTGTTGAGCCTTGATCTACCAAGGAACCTCCAGGACTCTGCTCCAGAAATATAGATATTTGTTCTGATTGGTCGGTGCCCATGGCATACCAGTTGTTAGATATGTTTTCTATAATCTCTGGTTGAAGAAATGAATATTTTTGGTTTCCTTCTACTCCTTTTTTGCTGAGTTGTGTGATGTGTTCTCTCTGCCATCCTTCTCCTAGGCTGCACTTTGGCCCTGGTTACTTCTATCTAAAAACAGACCCAGTGTCTCTCAGCCTTTTGAGTGGCTTTCTTTTGGACCTTATAATTACAAGGCCACAGCCTACGTATGGAGTTACTGCCTAGATACTTCTAGGTCAAGTGATCTATCTTGGATTCTGCATGTTGCATCTATTAATAAATAGGTGAGATGTTTGAAATGGAGCATGTATTGTTTTATATATCTACTCTTTAAACCAGAAACTAAGGGCATAAAATAGTGCTCTTAATTTGAATTGCAGATGCCATGTCATTCTCCTCTCTCAATTGGAAATTAAAAATTTAAATAGTATTTATTTTCTGCCAGACTGTTATAAAGGTTATTTTTCTGGTGTGCTAAATCTGTGTGTATAAGCAGCGTGTTAATGATTTGGGACGCTAAATAGTTTTCCTATGTGCTTATTGATCTGCCTGGAAAGGGCACCATCCTTGCTGTCTGTTTATTTATAGCGCAATTATATCATCTGCCCTATACACCTTAATAGGCTGACAGAGGCAGCAGAAACGTACACTGAACAGCATTACTCCAGAGAAGTTGTGTGCATGAAGACGCCAAGCACCCTGAGACCTTCACACACCAAAAAGAAAAGTTCTGTATTTTGCACAGAAGCTTCTGTGATGCCTAAACTCCTATGCATTGACGTAAGGGCATTCCCACTCTCCAAGAGCCACGGATTGGCTGGTGGTAAGTCAAAGAGTGTCTAGGCTTCTCTTGGCCTGGTGGGTGACACAGATAAGGAATGTGTTGTAGTACAACCTACTTGAGTCAACTATTATTTTTGGCATTTCAGAGGACTAGTGACTAGCTAGACACTTTTAGATCTTGACAAGTTCATGTACTCAGAATGGGAGAAGAAAGAGATACTTAAGCATCTGACCAGAACTGTTAGTTCACTTACACATTTAAATGATTTCTTTTCCTTATTACGACTGTAAGAAAAAAAAGGAAAAACCAGAAATATAGACAAAGGTGTATTACTTTTCATTTTCTAGGCTATTTATTCTTAAAATTTTATAGTTGTATGCACGAAAATGTGAATTACTTAATGTCACTGTACAGTTAAAGTAATTAAGATGGTAGCTTTTGTATATTTTATCACATACATATGTATATTTTATCATAACACAAAGACAAAAATAGGTAGTCGTGATCATATTATATATACAATACTGACTGGACTTGTAAACCCAACGTCATGCTATAAGCATTTTGTCATGCTATTACATGACATTAGAAAATGTTTTCATGGCCAGGTGCGGAGCTCACGCCTATAATCCGAGCACTTTGGGAGGCCGAGGCAGGCAGATTACCTGAGGTCAGGAGTTCGAGACCAGCCTGGCCAACATGGTGAAAATCCTGTCTCTATTAAAAATACAAAAATTAGTAATCCCAGCTACTTGGGAGGCTGAGGCAGGAGAACTGCTTGAGCCCAGGAGGCAGAGGTTGCAGTGAGCCAAGATCGTGCCACTCACTGCACTCCAGCCTGGCCGACAGAGCCAGACTCAGTCTCAAAAAAAAAAAAAAAAAAGTTTTCATGCCTTTGTGGCTAATTTGTTCATTCAACAAGTATTTATTATGTATTAGTGCGGTACTGAGTACTGTTTTAGGCCCTGGGATATAGCAATAAATAAACCAATAATATTCCTTGCCCCAGTAGGCTTACATTCCAGCTGGGGCCAAAGAAGCGAACTCAAAGCAGACCGTGGTAAGTGCTGTGAATGGAATTAAACAGGGTGGTGTTGGAGAGAAACAGCAGGGATTTGGGAAGGATGGCTACCTCAATAGGGTGGGAAGGATGCAACATGCGAATTGAGCCCAAATGGCCTCTCCAGCCAGGAGAATGAAGGGCTGAGGGAAGAGCACTTCGCAGAAGAGAAAACAGAAAGTCCAAGTGTCCTGAGACAGGAAAGATCCAGGCAAGACCGAGGAACCAAGGGGAGGTGAGTGTGACTGAGGCAGAAGGGGCATCAGGTCAAGAGTGTGTGGCACTAGAAATGCAGAGGACAGAGCCACCGGAGTCATGCTGAGGGGTTTAGATGGCATTGTCAGTGCAGCGCAGGGAGCAGGGGAGGGCTCTAAACATGTCAGTTTCATGAGCGATGCTTTTGAAAGCTCTCTGATTGCCTCTGGATTGCAGAAGGCAAGAGAGTGACAGTGAGTCCTGTCAGAAGGCTACTGTGGTAGTCCAAGGCAGAGATTATGGTGGCCGATACTGTTCCATGCCTCTGTCCCCGAGGAGCAGCACCACAAACACAGTGTTGCTTTTCCTGACCTGGACGGCAGCTCTAGCAACCCCCTGCTTAGGGAGCCTGTTGACCTGTGTTAGAAGGGGAATTAAGTGTTCTTCCCTTCCCTACAGGGACCAAGTGCTTGCAAGGGAAAATAGGGGCTGTGGTACCCTATTGTACCACAATGTAAGTTCAAGGGCAGCATACTCAGTGGTCACATACTCTGATTTTGAAGTTAGGTGATTTAGTCCAAACGCTTGCCTTTGCGATCTCAGGAAAATTACTTAACTTTAAAAAATCTATCAGTTTCTTTTGTAATAATGGGGATAATTGTATCTTCCTGAAAGAGCTAAATGTAAATATATGCAAAGTGCTTAGCTTAAAAACAAATTGGGCCTGGCTTGTTGGCTCGTGCTTGTAATCCCAGCACTTTGTGAGGCTGCAGCGGAAAGATCACTTGAGCCCAGGAGTTCGAGACCAGCCTGGGCAACATAGTGAGATCCCACCTCTCAGAAAAAAGAAAGGTGCTTAGCTTAGTGCATCATGTATAATGAACACTTAGTAAGTGGCACCTATTATTAACAACAAAAAGAACAAACAGTTGAATATATAATAATGAATGGGTGCTTTTAAAACTCTCCTAATGAAAACTAGTTCTGGAACATATCTCAGTGCTATGAATATTAGACCTGTTTATAGACCTGCTGAAAGATCTTCAGCAGTCATAACTTATTCAAGTTTTCCAACCTGGCAAAGCTATAATTCCACAAAAAACAAAAGTATTTCATTCCACAGATATTAAGATTTATAAGAACACTGGGCATTTATGGACAGTCAACTAAAAAGAATCAAAGCCTGTTTCTACTTTGTGTCATAAAGAACAATAAACAAATCTAAATAAAGAGCAAAACTTTTCTATTTCATTGAAATAGTAACATATTTCCAATATCGTGGAAGCAAGTAAACCAAACTATTTACAGTGGCTGTGTAAGGATAGAATGATTAAGGCTGACTTCATCTTATTTTCTAAAATGTCTGTAATATGTACAAATGACTCTTACGTGAAAGATACCTTAAATTATCATTAAATTAAATTAATATGAGAAGAAATTCCATTTTATCATCATCCTAGAGATACGAATAAAATTATTTCATTTATTTTATTTCATTTTATTATTACTATTATTATCATTTGAGACACAGTCTTGCTCTGTCTCCCAAGCTGGAGTGCAGTCAATCATAGCTCCTGCAACTTTCAACTCCTGGGATTATGCAATCCTCCTCCCTGAGCCTCTCAGGTAGCTGGGACTGCAGGCATGCACACCACTCCTGGCTAATTTGAAAACAAGTTTTTGTAAAGGCAGGATCTTTTTATGTTGTCCAGGCTGGACGTTTATTTTCAGTGACATTCAAGTGGGCCTAAAATCTTCACACAAATGCAAATAGTAGAGGCTGGCAGCTAAATCATGGACGGAGGGAAAGAAAATTTTAGGCTTATTTTCAGAACTGTCTTAAAATGTCAAAATCTCAGGTTGTGTTACAGGTTGGGATTCAGGATCCACGGTTTAAGAGGGCTTCACATGCGCCAGGCACGGTGGCTCACGCCTGTAATCCCAGCACTTTGGGAGGCTGAGGCGGGCAGATCATGAGGTCAGGAGATCGAGACCATCCTGGCTAACACAGTGAAACCCCATCTCTACTAAAAACACAAAAAATTAGCCGGGCGTGGTGGCGGGCGCCTGTAGTCCCAGCTACTGGGGAGACTGAGGCAGGAGAATGGCGTGAACCCAGGAGGCGGAGCTTGCAGTGAGCTGAGATCGCACCACTGCACTCCAGTCTGGGCGACAGAGGGAGACTCCATCTCAAAATAAATAAATAAATAAGTTAATTAATTAATTAAAAAAAGAGGGTTTCACATGAAGAACTTGAAGAATAAGACTCGTCTGTGGGGACCATGTGCACAGGCACTGTGCGTGCAAAGGTCTGTATCATCAGAACCTCAGAATAGATGCATGCTCAGAGTAATCCTCCCATGCCCAGGATGGATGAAGCAAGACCTGCCTAACTAGTGAGGACACAAGTGCACGCCCAGCTTCTCCACTAGCCTCAAGCTGAGAAATCATGCCAACATTTTTTTACTCTCCTCCCATGTCCAATTAGCTGCCAGACCCAGGAGACTTCATTTCCTTTTTATCTCATGATATCTCCGCACTGGTATCTTCATTCCCATAGCTGCCACCTTTCTTAGTCCTCTTTCCCTCACTCTGGGGTCACTGCAGTGGGCTCCCTGCAGGGCTGGGTCTAGTGGCCCCTCACGAGACACCCTCCGTACTGGAAGTTGAGTAATGGCTCTAAAACACCAATCTAATTATTCATTCTCCCCACCATGTTCTGGCCTCCACATACACCTTTTCACCTTGAGTTAGCCTGTTCATAGCTTTCCTCTGTCTAGACTATTCTCCTCTCTTTCTTCTGGCTAACTCCAGCAAGTCTTTCAAAACCTGGGCCCAGTCCACTTCTGTTAGTGCATGTCTTCACAGTTTTCCCATTCAGATTTCAGAACCCTCCTCTGCTCTCAAATCAACCCATGCAGACCAGTCTTATGGGTGTGTCATGCTGTGTTGCCATGGCCAATTCATGTCATCAACCAATGGGCTACCAGGTGTAAGCAACCTGGGGGCAGGGGCTCTGTCCTACTCCACTGTGCATCTCCATTGCATGCGCCATTCTTGCACATGGCACTTGGCACGGTTCTGATGACTTTGTAAATATTAACTCATAACAATGCACGATTGTTAGAAGAATGTGCAAGCATTCATTCAACAAATGGGTACTGAATGTCTAGCAGGTGCCAGTACCATTTTAGGTGTTGGGGATTCAAAAGTGAATGAGACACCCAAACTTCTTGTCTCAGTGAGTTTGTAACCTGTCAAGGCAAATGGATGATAAACAGATAGGCAGGCATATAATATAATGTGAGGCAGTGACAGGAGGTATAAAGAAAAATAAAGCTGGACAAAGGGATGAAATATGACAGAGGTGTCATTTTAGATGAGATGGTCAGGCTAGGCAGTCTGAGCAGAGGCTTGAGCAAAGTGAGTAGAGAGCCCTGTGGATTTGTGTGTGTATGTATGTGTGTGTTGGGGGGAATGGGGTGTCAGGCAAATGAAACAGCAAGTGCAAAGGCCCTGGGGCAAGAACAAACTCAGCCTGTAAAGAGCACAGCAAAGAGGCCAGAGCGCTGGAATGCAGGGTATGGGGCGGTATGCAATAGGCCTATGAGATGCAAGGCACTGTGGGTTAGGCCAGGTAGAGTCTTTCAGGCATGCTAAGGCCTTTGGAGTTGATTTGAAGTGTGATGGGTATTCACTGGCAGGTGCCAAGCATGACAGGTGATGATTCAACTTATCTTTTATGGGATCTATGGACTACGAGGGGCATCACTGGAAGCAGGTAGACCAGTAAGGACAGTGGTCCTGATAGTGATGACGGTGACTTGGACTCCCCAACCATGGCAGGGAGAGGTGGGCATACTCTGGATGCATTCTGCAAGTGGAGCAGACAGGATTTGCTGATGGTTGGCTATAAAGGATATGAGGACCAGATGACTCCAAGGCTTTTGGCCAACTGGTGAACTGGTGATTTTATTTATTGATGAGGCAGGAATGGCTTGAGAGTAAGGTTGGAAATGAAGTGTTCTGTTTTAAACCTTTAAATTGGACTTGCTAGCAGGACGTAGTTTTGCCTTCTATGAAATGGAGATCATAATGTTTATTTATAAATTTTAATGAGAATAAAATGTGATCATTTTCTTTGATATTATATAGATGGAAGGTCTCTTTTCTTTCTTTTTTAGAGAAAAGGTCTCCCTCTGTTGCCCAGGCTGGAGTGCAGCGGCATGATCAAGGCTAGGCCCACTGCAGCCTTGAACTCCCGGGCTCAATCCCACCTCAGTCTCCCAAGTAGCTGGGACTACAGACACACAACACACCACCACGTCCAGCTAATTTTTTAATTTTTTAGGAAATGAGGTCTTGCTATGTTGCCCAAGCTGGTCTAGAACTTCTGGCTTAAGCGATACTCCTGGTTAGGCCTCCCCAGTCAGTGGGATTATAGGTGTGAACCACCACAGCAGGCTTAGAAGTTCCATTTTTTACTCACACTCAAGCTAGGGGTAGAGTTCCCTTTAAAATAACACAAAATTCTGTCTTATTAGCTAGATATTGCTGCACTGTACAATGGTCTCTCTCATCAAGAAATGACATCCGTAACAGACCCATTCTCTATATTTATTTAACATTTATGTAGAACTTACTATGCACCATGCCTTATTCTCAGGACTTTGTAAATATTAATGAATACGATCCTCTAAAACCCCTTGGTAATGGTATATACCATTATTACCCACCCATTTTACAGATGAAACTATGCCGCAGAGAAGTGATTTGCTCAAGGTCCCACAGCTAGTAAATGGCAGAGCCAGAAGCCAATGCCAGTGCGTCTGGCTGTGCTCCGACCACTACTGCACATCCTCTGCTCCCTGAGAGCCTGGCCATCTCTGACATGTGACAAGCCTGTGATGTATCCAGTCCCTTGGGTCTGACACCACTGCCTGCCCCTGTGCCCAGATAGGCGTTCCTGCCTTGGTGCTTACAAAACCCCTGCTCAAAAGAAGCCTGTTAGTGTTGAGGGCAACACCCCTCTTTGTCTCTCAGTCCTCCCCAGGCTGCTGCCAGCCACCCAGCACCGTGTCCTTTGTGCCTTTCTTCTAATGCCCTAGGTCAGCCTCCACCCTGCATTGCCACACACAGCTTTCTTGGTATCCTGCTTTCTCCACGCGCCCCGCCTCACTGCCAGTTGTTACAAGTTGTTTTAAACTCTTGCAAGTATCACGTTTTCCACTCGTGTTGCGGCAGACCATGTGCTACATTGAGCCCAGTGCTGAAGACAGGAGATGAACATGACCTGACCCATGACCTCTCCAGAGACCTTCAGCTAGAAGACGTGCCTTTCAATTTTTAGTCCCCTTTCCTGGCACCAAATGGGTGCGAAGCGGGCATTCGATGAATACGTATTCATTTATTTAGCAAATGTTTATTGAGCGCCTACTACATACAGGGCAGGCAGTGTGCCAGGTGCTGAGGATATAGTGGAAAACCAGACAGACGCAGAGTCCCCATGGCTCCAGAGGTGCGGGGCCAGCCTTGGCCAGTCCCCATCGGTGCCCCCTCGAGGGCCTGGGAAGGGTTCAGGGGGGTGGAGGTGGGGGCAAGCTGGGAGAAGTAAAGGCTGCGGTTAAGTGGCGACGGCAACAGGAGCCGAAGCAAGAGGCAGGCGTGGCATCTGGCCAGGGCGACATATCCGTCTGGAAACCTAGATACGAGACGCACGTGCCGCAGCAGCCTCGGAGAGCCCTGCCCCGCTGCGGCCGTCCACACCACAGCGTCTACGCGGGGGCGGGCACGAGCCTAGGGGCGGGGGAGGTGGGAGGCAGATGGGAGCCCGCCAAGACTGGACTGTCTTCGAAGAAGGCGGCTGAACCGTGCGTGCGCGGCCGGAGCGGGGGCGCGCGATTGGAGCAGGCTAGCTTGGAAGGAGACCATAGAAGTCTGCGGTTCCGTGCCCAGACTCTGGGGCCTGGATTCCAATCGCGGGCCTGTTGCTTACATATGTCACCTTGCGCAAGTCCCTTAGTCTTCATTGGGGCTCATTCACATCACTGGTAAAATGGGTTTCCAATAACCTTAGGTTGCTGCGAGGACTAAAAGGGACAATGCCTGGAAAGGCGTTAGTATGATGCTCAGCACTCAGGAAACGCTCCTGGAGCCGAGGTTATTATTATCGGCTGTTCGCACCTCGCCGGGTACCCTCACCTACCCCAGGCGAAGGCGCCCACTGCTCTCTTCCAAGGGACAGGCGACTAACCTATTAGGGCGCGCTCTGCCTAGATAGATGTATTTGCTTGCTTGGGGAGGGGTTTGGAGTGAAGCAGGGAGGAGAAGGAGATGGTGAGGGCAAAGAAAGGGAAGAAGCGGAGGGGCAGGAGGCGAGCGAGGCGGGGCCGGGGAGGAGCTGGGCTGGGCTCCCGGGGCCGGGCGCAGCGCGCACCCGGAGCTGGCGGCGGCGGGGGAGGGGGCGGCGAGCGGCGGCCAATGGCGCGCGGCGCTGCGGCGAGGGCGGTGCAGGAACACCGGCCGCTGACAGCCAAACTCGCCAACTCCGCCCTCGTCCCCGCGGGATCCCGGAGCCTGAGCGGGCCTAGCGCCGAGGCCGCCCGAGCCGCGAGGCGAGCGAACATGGCAGCAGAATGAGGAGGCTGGCGCCGGGTCGTGGCCGCAGCTGCCGCGCTGCAGCTCGGGATCCCAGTCCGGCGCTCTCCGAGCCGAATCCTTAGCCGGCCTCCTAGCGGCCACGGGATTATTTCATTCCAAACGGAGGGCGGGGGAGAAAGGAGACTCCCCAGCGGAGCGGTTCCGTGCTCTGGCAGGGTGTAGACGTTTGTGTGCGCGATTCGCCGGCTGCGCAAACGACGCGGGAGAGAGCCGGTCCCGGGCTGCGGCGGCGCGGCCGCGGGGATGAGCCGGCCATGGAGCGGCCTTGGCGGGGCGCACGCAGCGGACTGGCGCTGCCGCGGGAGCGCAGCCTGAGCCGGGGCTCCAGGGGGCTTCGAAGCCTCCGGCGCCCTGGGGGGGTCCCTGCCGCCGACTCCGGGAAGGACGCGAGCCCCGCGTGGCGGACACTGCCGCAGTCACCGTTCTGAGGCGCCCCGAGCTTGCTCCGCCTGCAGCTCAGTGCGCTCTGGGCACCCGGGCGCCTTGCCCGGTGCACGGCGGCTGGCGCACCGCGGCTAGATTGGCTGCAGGAGCCGGGTGCAGGACTGGCTAGAGGTGGGTGTGTGCGCGTGTTGGACTGGAGATCCGAGTAGAAGCAGAACCAGGCGGCTCTGAGCAGCCATGCTTCCCGGGGTGGGCGTGTTCGGCACCAGCCTCACGGCCCGTGTCATCATCCCGCTGCTAAAAGACGAGGGCTTCGCGGTGAAGGCGCTGTGGGGCCGCACGCAGGAAGAAGCAGAGGAGCTGGCCAAGGAGATGAGTGTCCCCTTCTACACTAGCCGCATTGATGAGGTGCTGCTGCATCAGGACGTGGACTTAGTGTGCATTAACCTGCCGCCGCCCCTCACCAGACAGATCGCTGTCAAAACCCTAGGTGAGCGACCCTTACCCCACATCCTCCGTCCCACCCCCGCCCTTCAACCTTCTCTGGGTTCTTTCCCCGCTGCCTTTCCCTCTCCGCATCCCAGAAGTTTATCCTGCATCTACGCTGTTCCGGGGATCTGAGATCCCAGATCCGACTCAGAGCTCCCTCCTTCCTCGTCCCCGGCCTTCCCCACCTTTGCGCTTCCCTCCTGCCTCCTGGCACCACTTGGACGCGCTTCACCACGTGTGTAGCTTGCAGGCTGGAGGAGGCGTGTGCTCCGGGGATCCGAACTAGGAAGATCAGATGCCAATAACAGGGGATGGGGTGCTCCGCGAGAAAAGGAAAGTTAGTCCTCAGGTGTGTGTGTAGTGTCCAAGTGTGTGTATGTGTGGGCGGGGGGGGTGCGCGCGCGCCTGGGAGAGGCGAGTGCGCGCCCAGAAACGCCTGAATAAAAGGGCCGCACACGTGTCTCGGGTTTTCTTGGGTGCGATAGAGGACCTGCCCTTCAGCAGCTGTGGCGCCCTGCTGGGGTCGTTTGTTTCTTTCTGCTGTGAGTTAGTTTAGCGTGAGATTAGAGATGTGACCATCGGCAGGAATTATTTCGTCTGCGCTGGAGGCAAGGATGGTGGGAGTTGTTGGATGGGGGTGATGATGTATTAGAATGTTTTCGGAGGCGTCATAGGTTAGTAAAGACTGATTTGGTAAAACCAGGGGGTTTTAACTTTTGGCTGCAGCCTCCCGGGAAATGTCTTCTGCCCCAATTTGGAGTAATAGATTTTAAATTTTTAGGAGGATGGGCGCAGTAGCTCCAGAGGCATGGATGCTTTGCATCAGAAAAGGCCCTCCCTAATCGCCTTCAGGAATAGTTTCTGAAGGCACAGTGTTGACCCGCGGGCTGGAGATGAGTTCAGGGTGCCTCACCATCTGGTCCCTGCTCCCCTCAACTCCCAGGCAGTCTGAACAATCTCTGAGGACAGAGTAGCAGCCTCTCAACCTATGCTCAGGGGAAAGAGAAGGGCATGTTTTGTTCATCATCAGTTCTTACACGTAACCTAAAACAATCCCAGGAAGCTTGCTTGATCTTACAATTCCAAGAAAATTAGCAGCTCACCTTTGAAAGCTGAAGTTTCTATTGGTGAGCAAAAACACAAAGCTTATAAAAAGAACAAAGCTTATAACCAGATGAAGCGAATAGTAGAACAGATTAGAAGGGAGGAGCTGCGAAGGAACAGAGACAACATCCAGAAACCAACCGGAAGTTATGTAGTCTTGGAAAGACTGTTTTATTTTTTTAAAATAGATATGGATTCAGGGTAGGTGAAATATACGTGTGTGTTAATTCCGTCTTCGAAGAGCTATGAACAGAATGTAAAACTCTTTCTCCATAGAAAGGCATTTTTATCAGGCCGTTTGGCTATTGACCCAGATGCAACATCTAGTAGAATTCCTAAGTAGGCTGCCCACATTGTCAGTTTTGTCAGTTAATTTTATTAAGTGTCTGCCCTTTGTGGCCTGTTTCTTTGGCCTTGAACTGAATGCCATTGAGTCTGGCTAATATTTATTTTCTGTTTAATGGAACATGTATGTTGGGTAGATAACTCCCTTGTTTACACTGGCTCTTTGCATATCAAATATTTTATAACCATCTTATGGTATAATTCTATTAGTGCAATTTGTACAAAACTGGTCCCTCATGAGCCCTGCGTATACTGGAGAGCTTAGGACTGGTCATATCTGAAAGACCATGTTGTAACATCGTTTCTCCACCATAAAGATGGCGGTTCCTGTCCTGGGTTCAGACCCACAGAGCAACCCTAGAGCAGGAGGGTGGCAATTTGGGGAACAAGGATGACCTTGTTTTCTGGCTGTCTCTGGGACCTTGGCCATGAAAGTGTCTGGGGGCTCTGGTTTCAGGAGATGTGACACAAATTAGACATTTCTGGATACTTCTTCTGTTCTTATTTTTCAAATATCCCTGTGACTTTAATTAACAAGACATGTCTGTTACCTCTTCAAAACCAACGATAAGAGGCATAATAGACCTAGTTTAATAATGATGATGACAGAATAGAGTTTTGTTCATGTTTTTAGGGTAAGTTTTGAGCTTCTTTCTTCTTTCTTTTTTTAGCTCCTTCTTTTGCAGGGTGCCCCTGTGAGTGCACAGTGGGGTGGTCGTCTTGGTTTGCTTTACAGTCACTGTTGAAGGTTCAACACATACAACATAGGAAGTGAAAAACCCCAAACAGTCATCAGGCTGATCTGGCTGTTGGGAGTGTATAGATACGAGTGTTTGCCTGGAATTGAAACTAGCTACTCTGATTCGTCCTGGTAAATTGTCCTTTTAGCAAAGGCCTGGGCTTTGAATTACTTCCCAGTGAGGGTGACAGGTCTGTGGCCCTCGATCCACACTCATAACTGGTCACAGGCCTGTCAAAGTAAGGGGCTGGTCTAGGGACCACAGTAAAATGAAACTTCAGATCAATTGAATCACACACATCCTCCTTTGATTTTTAAAACTTTCCTCAAAATCCCTACCTTAGTGAATGAGGCATTCCTCTGTTGTAGAGACATTTCTACCAAGTGTACTTTCTACACTGTCCAAGGCTGCCTCTTATTAAGTACATACTGTGTGCCAGGCAGCGTGGTAAGTGCTGCGTATAAAGCATTTCATTTCATGACTAAAATAATCCTCTAAGATAGATATTAGCTCCATTTCACAAATGAAGCAACTGAGATTCAGAGACCTGAGTCACATTGCTCCTGGACCTACGGCTAGAGATTTGAACCCAGCACTCTACCTCACCCAGAGTCATTTCTTCCTCTTCCATCAGCTGTACCTGTTCCTCTGCCATAGATCATGGCAGCCCAGGTCAGACTGTTGGAGTCGTCCTTTATTCCTTTTTCATCCCAGCCCTGGAATCGGTTCCCAAACCTGGTTGATGCCATCTGAAACTCTCTGTGTCTGTTCCCCATAGAAGTCAGGTCCTTACGTAGTTTCTGAATTAGGTTGCAGTCCACCCCACCCAACCCTGCCTCTAGCCACTATCCACACTGCTGCCAGGTATGGAGTACCTGGCAGTGCTAGAGACCTGGTCATGTCATTGTTTCCCCTTTCAGGAAAAGCCCCAGCTGATTGGCATGACATGCCCAGCCTCACATCCTGAAGAAGTGAGCCCAGCCTCACGTCCTGGTGGCCATTCCCGAAGCCAAGAGCTTCAGCGAGCCCACACTGCTGGGGTTTCCTTGAATGGGCCCTGTTGGCGCGCATGTCCAGGTCTCTGTCAGGAAAGCCCTTGTCCCTTGAGGTCTCCTTCCATGTTCGCCCTTCAATACTCAGCCCAAGTGTTACCGCTTCCTCTCCCTCAAACCCCCCACCCTACGTACCCTTCTGTTGTCTCAGCACTGTGTGCCCCCATCTTGCTTAGCACCTATTTTAAGGCATTCATTTAACATTTAAATTTTATTTAGTTATTTTGAATTGGCTATATATTCATGTAGTACAAATTTCAAATGCTATGAAAGTACACAGTGAAGACCGAATGTCCCCCAGTCCCTGCCTTTGGACAGGAGGCAATCATTATTACCAGTTGTTTATGTCTCCCATTCAAGGCTATATATATATGTATAGATAACATATAATATATATACATATTTTACATATACACAAATATGTGAAACTCTGTGAAAGTATTAAAAATAATATATATTTTTCAAGGTATATCCTGGCAAGTATATGTATGGGAATTTAATTTAATTTAATATAATTTTATTTTATTTTTTGAGACGGAGCCTCGCTCTGTTGCCCAGGCTGGAGTGCAGTGGCACGATCTTAGCTCACTGCAACCTCCACCTCCTGGGTTCAAGTGATTCTCCTGCTTCAGCCTCCCGAGTAGCCGGGATTACAGGTGTGTGCTACCACACCCAGCTGATTTTTGTATTTTTTAGTAGAGACGGAGTTTCGCTATGTTGGCCAGGCTGGTCTCAAACTCTTGACCTCAGGTGATCTGCCTGCCTTGGCCTCCCAAAGTGCTGGGATTACAGGTGTGAGCCACTACGCCTGGCCTGTGTGGGGATTTTAAAAACCTTTTACACAGTTGGTAGCATGCCATTCATTCTTATGGACCTTGCTTTTGTCATGTAACAATATCAGCTTGAAATTTTATGTATGTTAAAATTTAAATATTATTTTTAAAATATATTAAATTATTACATAAATTTAATATAATAATATAATCAATGTCAAGCAATATAAATATTAATATAAATTAATTATATTTAATCAGTTAATATGCATTATTAAATTTATGTATATTATTTTATATCTACATATACAGCATATACATATACAGATTTGCATATATACGTATATTAACATATTTATAGATATACATGTATGCACATTTTTATATATATTATGATATATAACATATATACATATATTTTACATATATACAAATATATGAAACTCTGAATGTGAAAGTATTATTGTTCCTATTTTTGGCTACCTAGTATTTCATTGTATGGATACATCAAAATTTATTTAAGCAGTTCCCTGTTACTCAACATTTAGGTTGTTTCCAATTTTTGCTTATACAACCATGTAATGAATAATCTTGAGCATATGTCATTTTGCACACATGCCAGCTTGTTTGTGGGATAGATGCGTAAATTGCTGGTCAGAGAGTACATGCTGATTACATTTAACAAAGATATTGCCTAATTAACTGGCACCTAAAATGACACTGTATTTTTTGTCAGTTTCCTTGTTGCCTCTCCCAGCAAGCATCTTGACGGTCAGGACGCAGACAAGGCAAAGAAGCCTCACTCACCTTTGTGTCCCCAGCAGCACGGGGCTCCAGGCCAGCACAGGCCCAAAGCCAGCCGGCCTGGGTCCAGTCTTGTTTCTTAGGCAGTCTACTCTGTACAATGGGGAAAGTGAGCACATGTGCACGTGTGTGTGTGTGTGTGTGTGTGTGTGTGTGTGTGTGTGTGTGTAAGGTATCACTCTCCACTTTCAGTGGCTCCCACAGCACCTAGAATAACGTCCAAGCTCCTTGGCATGACTTTCTTGGCCTGAAATGGCCCTGCCTTGTCCATCTCTCCCACTTCTTGGTTGGCTTCACACACTCCTGGACTCTATATTCCGGCCACCTGGCCTCTTTTCTGTTCCTCACATGCCAGTCCCTTTCCTGACTCTTGTCCTTTGCACCAGGTCATCCCTTTGCCCAGAAGGTTCTTGCCTCACTTTCTGGAATGGCTAGCTCATTCTCACTTTCAAGTCTCAGCTTATGTGTTACTTTGGGCGAGAGACCTTTCTGGATCCTCCCCTCCCAATTACAAGGTTCTCCTCCAACCTCAGTCCTGCCTCTGTCACCTTCTTTCTCTTCCTGGTAACATTCTTCATTGTGTGTGATGATCTCTTTCATTTGCTTGGTTGTTTTCTTGTGTGTTATTTGTTTCCCCAGCTAGAATGTGAGTTATCTGAAAGTAGGACCCTTGTCTGCTTGGTTCACCAGGGTACCCTTATCTCCCTTAGACAGTGCCAGACACTTAGTCACCTAGTAGACACACTATAAATATTTATTGAATGACAAATGAATGCATTTTCATTGAATACATGTATGCCTGGGGGAAGGCAAAAGGTTCTAAACAGAATGTGTCAGTTAACACATAGTATTCTTATCCTCCTGTATGCAGTAGCCGAGTGCCTCTCAAACTTTCATGTGTGGTTGCATCACCTGGGGATCTTATCAAAAAACAGATTCCAGGTCAGGCACAGTGGCTTACACCTATAATCCCAGCACTTCGGGAGATGGAGGCAGGAGGATTGCTTGAGCCCAGGACTTCAAGATCAGCCTGGGCAACATAGTGAGATCGTGTCTCTAGCCAGGCATGATGGTGCATGCCTGTAGTCCTAGCTACTTGGGAGACTGAGGTGGGAGGATCACCTGAAGCCTGGAGGTCAAGGCCGAGATCATACGACTACACTCTAGTCTGGGTGACAGAGTGAGACCCTGTCTCAAAATAAAATAAAAAACAGATTCCTGGGTGGGACCTGAGGTTCAGAATTTCTATCCAGCCCTCAGGCAGTGTAGATGCTGGAACAGTCAGACACTAGAGATGAGATAGCTCTCTGCCTTTGGGAACAGAAGACATACCCTCCTGTGAGTAATTAACCTGGCAGGGGAACCGTGCTAAAATACCTGTTGCCTTGTGTGGAATGTGATGACGTCTGTTTTCATGATCTCTGTATTTGGAGACAGCAGTGCAGACTCTCTTGGTGAAGTTTCTCCATGGGAGTGCAAGGCTCTTTTGGGGTGGTGAGTAAGGCCACAGGGTTTCCTTGAGCTTTGATCTTGCTGCACATTGATCTTGTCCCAACTTGTTTGGCGTCATCAGCTGAGGACCTGGAGCAATTGGCCCTTTTCTGTCCTTCTTTGTGGTGTCAGCAGTTGCTTCATGTTGAAGAGGGCTGCCAGGAGCAGAGGTGAGGGAGCGAGGAGGAAATGGGGTTGAGAGAGGACTTTGCTGGCCAGCATCGCCATGCCAGCAGAAATAAGGCTGCAGATAATGCTCACGATGCACTTGGACTTGACAGCAGCCATTCTGACATCCTAGCAAACCTTGCATTTCCAGTTCTTGCTTGAGGTCTCTTCTGGATATATGTGAAAAAGGTGATTGCATTTTTCTCTTTGGGTTCCTGCCCCTGAGCACTGAGTGAAATGATTTTTGGTCTATCAATTTGTTGTAGGGCCGAGGAAGCCCTTGGGCATTATGTAAATGGAAGAAATCACTCTCTTTATTGTTAGGAAAAGTCAAGCATCACCAATCTCATTTCATCTAACTGAAATTAGGTGCAGTTGAACGATTATTTTGTTGATGATATCTGGCTTTGATAATGTGCAATTCTGCAGAAGTTTCCATTGGAGGGAGAAGAAGCTAAATGAAGAAGTTGGACATTTTGATACCTTAAACTGGGGAAGAAGAAGAACAACAAAAAGTGGAAGTCAATAGCATGTTTTAAGGGTTTCATCAAGAATGAAATATACAGGCACTTAGTTATATATTTGATTCAGGGCAATCATAGCCCAGTAAAGGAGCATCATTATATAAGATGTTGTGCTTCATAACACTCATCAATGAAAGGAAAGGTTGACAGGTTACTACTGTTTGACTTTGGGAGTCGTAACCATCCTTCCTGAGCCTCAGTTTTCTTGCCAATAACACACAGCTAACACTATCATATAGGGTTGGTGTGATAACTAAAATGAGAGGGAAAATATAAAGACCTACCTGGTGGCTGCCCTCATCTCTCTGCATCAAGCTCAATAAACAGTAGTTTTTACTTTGCCCTAAGGCAGTTAGTTCTTTTTTAAAATTTTTAAAATTTTTAAGTGAGTAGTTCTTTAGCTCTTCCAAATGGTGCTTTTGAAGATTTTTTTAAAATATTTTTTGAAAAGATGATTCCTTCCTGTAAGACTCAGAGAATATATTTAAATTTTTTCTTTTTTTTGTAAAGGGACGGTACCTAAGCCAAGCTTCAGGTGTCATATTTGCTGCAAATCCAGTACTTGCTTCACAGCTACGTGATCACTCAAAGGTACTGATGGGGTTACCAAGAGCTCACCATGCTGCTGTGAAGATTTACTATCCCTTGCAGTGGGGGTGCTTGGGGGGGTCCCACATGACGCAGGAACAGGGCTGCAGCAGGGCTTTGGTGGATACCTGGAAACCAGAAACCCTCTGAATTTTATTCTGCTTCTCTCTGTGTGTCTGCTTCCTCATTCACCCCGCTCTACACCAGCCTCCTCCGCTTCACAGGCTCATGTGGTGGGTGAAAAATTATCCACACGCAGCTCCTAAATATGAACATGACAGGTTCAGCCACCTGAAAGGTGCAGCCCTGCCCCCGCGCCCAGCTCTCTCTGTTTGTACCAGATGCTTTCTCCCTGCTCAGTCTTTCCTGTGGTTACCCACAGTGTGGGGGATACATCACCAAATGCTGCCGAGACCACCCTGCTGGAGGGGTGGAGGGATTGTTAAGAGCAGTCATTCTGATCTGGGCTGTACTCTCCAAAAAAAGTGCTGATTCTAAGAATATAGACGGTGGAAGTTATTACAAATATAGACATTTTGGCCAGGCCTGGTGGCTCATGCCTGTAATCCCAGCACTTTGGGGGGCCGAGGTGGGTGGATCACCTGAGGTCAGGAGTTCGAGACCAGCCTGGCCAACATGGTGAAATCCTGTCTCTACTAAAAATACAAAAATTAGCTGGGAGTGGTGTTGTGCACCTGTAATCCCAGCTACTCAGGAGGCTGAGACAGGAGAATCACTTGAACCCAGGAGGTGGAGGTTGCAGTGAGCCGAGATTGCACCATTGCACTCCAGCCTGGGCAACAAGAATGAAAAAAACTCCGTCTCAAAACAAAAACAACAAACCAAATATAGACATTTCTTGATTGTGTAGGTAGGTTTTTTTTGTTTCTTTGTTTTTTTTTTTTTTTGAGATAGATTCTCACTCTGTTGCCCAGGCTGGAGTGCAGTGGCACGATCTCAGCTCACTACAACCTCCACCTCCCAGGTTCCAGCAATTCTTGTGCCTCAGTCTCCCAAGTAGCTGGAATTACAGGCATTTGCCACCACGCCTGGCTAATTTTTGTATTTTTGATAGAGATGGGGTCACCATGTTGGCCAGGCTGGTCTCAAACTCCTGGCTTCAAGTGATCCACCCGCCTCGGCCTCCCAAATTGTTGGGGTTACAGGCATGAGCCACCACACCTGGCCTGATTGTGTTGGTTCTTTATCCACTTTGTGAAATACACATTTGGCATTTCACTGCTTTGATAATAACCATAGCAAAACAGTGAAAGAAATAATAGAGGTGATAATCTATTAATACCAACCTTATTATTATTAAATTATTATTAAATTTAAGACATATATATTTTGAAGAGTGTGATGGGAAAGTAGATAAACATGACCAACTGCGTGGAGTTCTGTGGTCTTGGTAGGTTTGCAGACCTTTACCAAGAGCCTCCTGGGTAGTGTGTGCAGCAGGTCACAGGAGTGCCACGAGACTTAGTCCCTTTCTGCTCAAGTATTGTCTTAGGAGCTTGAAGGAGCCAGGAGTCAGGAAAAGATTGAGGGAGAAGGATTTCTTTCTCCAGACTGCCTTTGTACTGGAAACTGCAACATCAACTCTTCCCTGGGTCTTCAGCCTGCCTGTCTGCCTGCCCGCCCTGCACATTTTAGACTTGCCAACCCCACAGTTGTGTAAGCCAATTCCTTAAAACAAATCTCTCATCTATATACACATGCACACACACACACCCTATTGGTTCTGTTTCTCTGGAGAACCCTGACTAATACAGATTTTGCCTGGATCAAGGCCACCTGGCTAGGCAAGCTGAGCAAGGAGACACCTGGAAGACGCGTTGGTGGAGAAACTGCTCTGGTTAGTTCTGCTGGTGGGTGTGGGCCCTCTAGGAGAGCAGCAGACCTCTGAGCACTTGTCCTCAAAACAGGAGACCTGGAAAGCCAGCGTTCTTTTGGGTTCAGACTTGAGCTAAGGAGAATCTTGGGAAAGAGACTGTCACACTCACCACTGAGAGCCGCAGTGACACTTCACCCTGACCAATTCTATACCCGTCTATAGGTCTTTGACTTCTAGGGTTTGGGCAAGTGTGGGATGCCTTGGGATTTAGACTTTCCTTGAGAATTGTTGATATCCTACTGTGGAGAATTAAAAAATGCAGGAAAAATAACTTTACATTAAAATGTTATGATTTAAAAAAATTTTGCAATCTCTAATTTTAATAGCCCTTAGAGTATTAAGATGCTTCTTTGATTAATGTCCTTAAACTGAAACTACAAATTTCTCCAAAAAAAATCTCTTTTTTTTTGAGACGGAGTCTCGCTCTGTCGCCCAGGTTGGAGTGTAGTGGCGCAATCTTGGCTCACTGCAAGCTCCGCCTCCTGGGTTCATGCCATCCTCCTGCATCAGCCTACCGAGTAGCTGGGACTACAGGCGCCCGCCACCAAGCCTGGCTAATTTTTTGTATTTGTTGTAGAGATGGGGTTTCACTGTGTTAGCCAGGATGGTCTCGATCTCCTGACCTTGTGATCCGCCCGCCTCGGCCTCCCAAAGTGCTGGGATTACAGGCGTGAGCCACCGCACCCAGCCAAAATTTTAAAGCTCCAATTAAGTTGGTTTGTAGTTTTAACACTACTTTTAAAAAAAATAGCTTTATTGAACTATATATACCATAAAATTCTTCATTCTTTTTATTTTGCAATATTCACCCATTGTAAGTGATTCCATTATTTTTAGTAAATTTATATATTTAGAACATTTTCAACACACTAAAACATTTCCTCATGCCAATTTGCAGTCAATCCTCACTCCCACTTCTGGCTCCAGGTAACTACTAATCTACTTTCTGTCTCTATAGTTTGCCTTTCCTAGAACTTTCCTATAAATGGAATCGTGAGGTACGTAGTCATTTGTGCTTGAGTTCTTTCACTTAGCACAATGTTTTTGATGTTCAGCCATGTTGTTGCACGGATCAGAAGTTCATTTATCTTTATTGCTGGGTGATACTCCATTGTGTGGGTATACCGCATTTTGTTTATCCATTCACCGTCTGATGGATGTTTGTATTGTTTCCAGTGTTTAGTGATTGTGAATAATGCTGCTGTGAACATTTGCATATAATTCTTTTGTGGAGCCATGTTTTCGTTTCTTTGGTTAAATACCTAGGACTGAAATTGCTCAGTTGTATAGTGTGTATATATTTAACCTTTTAAGAAACTACCAACCTGTTTTCCAGAGCAGTGGCGTCACATGACATTCCCACTAGCAACGTAGGGGAGTTCTAATTTTCTGATATCATCACCAACTCTTGGTATTGTCAGTCTTTTTTTTGAGACAGTCTCACGCCATTGCCCAGGCTGGAGTGCAGTGGCATGATCTCGGGTCCCTGCAACCTCCATCTCCTGGGTTCAAGTGATTCTCCTGCCTCAGCCTCCCAAGTAGCTGGGATTACAGGTGTGCACCACCATGCCTGGCTAATTTTTGTATTATTATTATTATTTTGAGATGGAGTCTTGCACTGTCACCCAGGCTAGAGTGCAATGGCATGATCTTGGCTTACTGCAGTCTCTGCCTCCAGGGTTCAAGCAATTCTCCTGCCTCAGCCTCCCGAGTAGCTCAGATTACAGGTGCCCACCACCACACCCAGCTGATTTTTTTTTTTTTTTTTTTTTGTATTTTTAGTAGAGATGGGGTTTCACCATGTTGGTCAGGCTGATCTCGAACTCCTGACCTCATGATCTGCCCGCCTTGGCCTCCCAAAGTGCTGGGATTACAGGCGTGAGCCACTGCGCCCAGCCTAATTTTTGTATTTTTAGTAGAGATGGGGTTTCGCCATGTTGGCCAGGCTGGTCTCGAACTCCTGATCTAAAGTGATCTGCCCACCTCAGCCTCCCAAAGTGCTGGGATTACAAGCGTGAGCCACCGTGCCCAGCCTTGTCAGTCTTTTTGATCATAGCCATTATAGTTGGTATGTAGAAGTATCTTGTTAGGACTTTGATTTGCATTTTGTTAATAATAATTAATGATGTTGAACAGCTTTTCATGTGTTTATTAGACAGTCACATTTTTCTTTCATAAAATGACTATTCAAATCTCATACCCATTTTTAAATTGGGTTGTTTGTCATTTATTGATTGGTAAGCATTGGTTTTGTGATTTTCTTATTTTGTTGAGGTAGCAGTCTTCACTTGGGGGAAGGGGTAGAGTTTTTGTTTTTGTTTTTCATATACTTCCTCTTATTTTTGATTTTGGAACTAGTACAGCGGAACGAATTCTCCAACCCAAGTAAAATTAGTTTTGCCAAGTATTCATTGAAATCGTTCATAGAGTAGAAGAGCAAGACTACCAGGTGAGGGGTGCCCATGTCTGGGGCTCTGGCGTTGCCCTGGGCTGTGAGAATGCACTGAACCCTCTGCCAGGGGGTGTTTCCAACTTGAAGATTGTCTTCCAGTAGGGTTTTCTAACCACCTGTTCTGCCCAGTGTCTGGAGAGTGTTTCTTTTTTTCCATTTATTTTTAGTTAGTAAATGCCTTTTGAATCCCTCTAGCACTATGTTAGCTGTGGTGAGAAATGCCCTGTAAAGTAAGACATGGTCTTTGTCCTTGAAAGAAGAGCCCATAGGCAAACATGGAGCAATGCAATGAGATACATGACTAAGTGCAGAGTGAATGGTTATACTGCTATGCCAGGAAGAGCTTGCTTGAGGCAGTTGAGTAATCCCTAAAAAATCATTATTGGATTAAGAGTCGATCACCGGGGTGAGCTTCCCAGTGCCAGTCTACAAAAGGCACTAAGGCAAAGGGGAAAAAAAGGCATTCTTATTTTTATTTTATTTTATTTTATTTTATTTTATTTTATTTTATTTTATTTTATTTTATTTTATTTTTTCCCGAGATGGAATTTTGCTCTTGTTGCCCAGGCTGGAGTGCAGTGGCATGATCCCAGCTCACCACAACCTCTGCCTCCCAGGTTCAAGCGATTCTCCAGCCTCAGCCTCCCCAGTAGCTGGAATTACAGGCATGCACCACCACACCCAGCTAATTTTGTATTTTTAGTAGAGACGGGATTTCTCCATGTTGGTCAGGCTGATCTCGAACTCCTGACCTCAGGCGATCCACCCACCTCGGCCTCCCAAAGTACTGGGATTACAGGCTTGAGCCACTGCACCTGGCTGCAAAAATGTTTTAACAGGATCCCCCTCATAAAATGTGTTGTGTGTTTGAATGAGACACTCGCAGCACAAGGGGCCTGGAAGGGGCTTCCCCTAAGAGCTGGTGAATTATTGCTTCCGGTTTACTGCTGCACATTTGTTTTGTTGAGTGGGGAAGATGAGCTTGACATCAGAGATAAAATGAGTGGGGCCAGTGAGTGGGGCCCCACTTGTCCCGGGCACCCTTCCCCTCTTTGGTGGGTTGCTGAGAAGGTGGCACTGCAGAGAGTGGATGCTGCCTGAAAGCTGAGGAAAGGGGCATTCCTGAGAGCTGGAAGGGTCCCAGAAAACCTCTTGGAAAAGGTGGGTTGGTCTTCAACTGGGCCCAGAAGAGGGAGTAGGATTTAAATAATTGAAAGGAAGACATGGGAGGCTCTATGATGTAAAGTCCTCCTCAAGGAACCACTGGTTCTGCAAGATAAACTGTGTGGCTTGCAGTTGACCTCCTAGGGCAAAGTTAGAGTGGTTTAAGAATGTCTGAAATTCTACAAATACTTTTCTTCATCAGCAGTAAGTGTCACTTGCATCTTTCTCTCCCTTCATATCTCAAATGGTGACAGCCACAAATGACAGAGCTCTGGGGTCAGTCAAGGCAAACAGCTTGCTGGAGTGTTGGAAAGGACCCTGTTGAGAGGAGCCCAGATGGCCACCTTGGAGGGCGTGGGAAGAACTGCAAAAGTTGATTCAGCTCGTAGTGCTGTCAAGACAGCTCTGTGTCTGATGGAGTCAGGGGCATGCTATGGTAAACAGTCAGCTGTTGAGAGGATGCCTTGAAGGGTGCCCTGCGCCTGGTTTGGTGCTTACATCTGATGGTGGTGGGAGCGCATGTTCTCTTGTTATACAGTTGAGACCTGATGGTGCAAGGGTCAGGGCTGGCTGCAGCTATAATTTACTAGATGAGCAAGGATGCAATAATCTCTTTGGAAAAGGACATTTGCATATGACATGTGGACATGCCTCTCCCATCTTTCATGGTGGGTGGGGCTACAAACTCTGGATTTAGGTCACTGGTGTTTCAAATCCCTTTCTCACCTCCCTTTCTCCTCCTTTCTCACCTCCCTTTCTCCTCCCTTTCTCACCTCTCAGCATTCAGAAGTGAGAACTCGTGGAAATGATGATTGTGACGCGCTCTCAGTGTAGTCTGCCGTCTTGGGATGGTTTGAGGAAGAGGCCACAGTGGTGGAATGAATAGTTAACTCTTGACTTGGGATCCAGAAATCAGACAACAGAGGCTTGCAAAGTTACTACTCCGGCTAGGCTTTTAAAAGATCCCTAGATGTGACAAAAATTGTGTATCTTCATTTTTTCTATTTCAAAAGGAAAAGTTCCTTGGCTAATTTGATGTCATTCTGGTGAAAGTAAAGTGATGCTCCTGAAAGCTTTTTTTGGTCAATGGAAAAGGCAGTTTGAAGAGGCTGTCCCATCAGACTTCAGAAAGCTGGAGGCACTGCAGGAATGGGTGTGTGGGTACTGCCCGGGGTTGAGTCCTTGGCTGGCCATGTGCTATGTGGGTGTGGGCTCCTCACTTAACTCTTTGAAGCCCCAATTTCCTTATCTGTATAATGGGGATAATAAAAGCACCCATCTCAGAAGGTTGTTGACCTAAACAGGGCTTTGTTTAAAATGAGGACTCAATAAATATGAGAATCCTGCTTAATCAGAACTTATTATGGTGAACTACTGTCCATTTATGATTTTCCTTGAACAGAGATTTATTGAGTGCCAGCTACATACCAGACGCTCTCTGGGTCTGTGCTATGCAGTACGGTAGCCATTAGCCACATGTGGCTGCTTAAATTTACATAAAACTAAATAAAATGAAAAATGCAGTTTTGATGTGGTTTGGCTGTGTCCCTGCTAAAATCTCAACTTGAATTGTATCTCCCAGCATTCCCATGTGTTGTGGGAGGGACTCAGGGGAGTTAACTGAATCATGGGGGCTGGTCTTTCCTGTGCTATTCTTGTGATGGCGAATAAGTCTCACGAGATCTGATGGGTTTATCAGGGGTTTCCACTTTTCTGTCTTCCTCATTTTCTCTTGCCGCCACCATGTAAGAAGTGCTTTTCGTCTCCTGCCATGATTCTGAGGCCTCCCTAGCCACATGGAACTGTAAGTCCAATTAAACCTCTTTTTCTTCCCACTCTTGGGTATGTCTTTATCAGCAACTTGAAAACAGACTAATACAATTTCCTCAGTTGTCCTAGCCGCATTTCAAGCACTCAAAGGCCACATGTGACTGGCTGGTAGCTACCATATTGGACTATGCAACATAGAACATTTCCATCATTGCAGAAAGTTCTACTGGACAGCATTAATGGATATAGCAATGGGCTAATCAGTCACTTATGTGAGATCCAAACATGGATTTTCGAGCAACCCCAACTTGTGGGTATGTTTCATTTTCTCCTGGGAATGTGTTGATAGTCTCCACATTGGGCTATGGGTGTCTCAAAACTAATTAGTAGAGGTTTAACAAGGTCTGGGTTCTGCTTTCTGGATTTATTAGTAAGGACTCTATTATTAATGAGAAGAAGATGTGCCGTGGGAAGTTTCCTAAATTCTTTATTAGACGTAGGGACTGAGCAACGAGATAAATGACAGTGCCCCTCCCTGCTCCAGCCACCTTCCCTCAGGTTTATTACAGGACTTTAGGTAGCAGATGGCACGGACCTGGGTGCTTTTGCTCACAGATAGCATCTTCCTTAACCCTCTCAGCCATCCTCTAGGGGAGGTAAGAAATACGTTTTCCCTCCTCAAAGCACTAAGAAGCAAAAGGTCTTAGTAGATGGCTCAGGAAGGTGGTGAGGGGAAGGAAGTATATGCCAGGCCTCTTTGTCCTGCAAGAACCTTCGAGAACACCCGGCAGCTAGCTCCTGAGGACCTGGGCCAGGGGGAGGAATTTTGACTTCAGAGTAAGGTGCTTTCTGCTCTACTGCCAGCATGCTGTGCAGTTCCATGGGCAATGGGGTTTCCGACTTTATTCCTCCTCTCTCCACTCCCTCTTCCTTTCCTTCAGCCGAGGGGAGAGGCTACATAAATACTAAAGCATGAAACCTCAACTAATACGTTCTTACTGTTTTGCTAATTATTATTGCTTTTTTTTTTCTTTCGAGTCCCATTAACGTTGTGAAAGCCACATCCATCTGTGTGAGCGATCTTTAGGGAACTGGGGCTGCTAAGTTCCAGCTTGTGGGGGGTTGGAGGGAGAGGTGAGTGTGCATTTGTGAGAGTGTGAGTGCACACACACTACAGTGTGCTGCCCACAGAATGTCTCTTGACTGTAGTCAAGGGCAAAGTAATGATTTTAGAGTACTTGTTATTTAAATGTGTCCCTGGCAGGCTCTTCTTATCTCCCACATGAATATGAATAATCAAAAGTGGGTGGTGGAAAATGAGATGTGTTCCTCTTCTCTGTCTCTTCTCCCTTTCCAGCAGAATCGGGACATCAGAGGAAGAAAATCAGCAGGCAGAAAAATATTGGGGAAAAAAAATGCCACGTGGTTCTGTTCAGCTGAGCTTCTGCTCCCTCCAGCATCCCCACGTGGGACATTTGTTTACCCCCCACGATGCTGCTGTTGGAGAGTCCCAGGGGACAGGTTTCAAGCCCTTGGGGATGCAGCCTGTCTAACTTAATATGCACAGCCGTTCACGTCCAGGGCACAGAGGCAGCCTGGCTTTCCCTGGAGGCCCACGGGAACCACAATGCTGCATTTGTCTGTGGAACTGAGATTTAGCTGCACATTCTTGCCTGAATGCAGTGGGCCTCCAGCCACAGCCTGCTGGCATGGGGGATTCCAGGAGGGATGTGCTTCATGAGCCGGCATTTGCTCTCCTTTCCAGTCCCCAGACCCAGCCAAGATTATAGATAGATGTGCTCATTGCACACAGGTGCTGGGGAAGCCAGTGGGACATCACTGTTTACATTCACCAACAGGATTTTCCAACTTCAGTATTTATCGCTTTTTCAAACAAATTCAACATCTGTATTCCTCACCCATTTACTGAGTGCCTACAATGTGTAAGGCAATATTCTCAGTCATGGGGAGTTTGAAAAGGTCAAAGGCATATCAGATATGGCATGTACTCTGAGAGAACTCATAATCTATCCAGAACCTACTCATCACATTTGGAAAGAGAAGAGAAACTAACGTTCTATGGAGTACTTACTATGTGCCAGATCTGGAGTGAGGCATAGTACAAGTGTTACTCATTTACATCTCATGGCCACCCTCCAACATGGACATTTAGCATCTCCATCTTACAAGTGAGAAATTTCACTGTAGAGAAGTTAAATATCACATGTCACTGATTCTGTGACATGTATTATTTTCACATTTGAACATCTGAAATATAGATATGTCTAAAAGGGCTTTTCTTTCTTGGTAGTAAGATAACTGTTGGTCTTTGCAGTAGTGTCTTAGATTCTGTGAAATATGGTATTTTGGCAAGTGTACATGGCTAAGAACAAGTGGAATCAGAATTCAGCTTAAGTTTGCCTGACTCCAAAGCTTATGTGTTTTCCAGTATAATGTGCTGCAGTATCAATGGTCTGTATGAACAAAGGCCATATCATTTTTATTGACAAAGTATAAAAAGGGGGAAATGGTGACTGAACTGGAACTTGCGTCATCTAATTCCATAACTGAGGAGACAATAGCCTGGGGACTGCATGTATCCCACAGGATGTTAAAAAATTGAGAAAATGTTATTTCATGATCTTCACTTCTCTGTTGATTATAACTTATTTTTGAAGAGGCCAAAATAAATGGCAAACTCTTGTATGGATAAGATATAAAAGGCAAGTGTGATGTATTCCTCCATCTGTTCTGGCGTGCTCCAGGTTGAGTGTGGTGCTGTTACCAACAGGGATTCTTTAGGGGATGTGACCAGTGGCCTCTTTACTGTTCTGGAAGGCCGTAATAGGAGACACAGGCCGACTCCCTCACCTACATAACTGAGTTCTGGGAAGTCCCCAAGAGCAGGCCCATGTGTGTTTATTATTGTCACAATGCCCTGTGGCCAGCACTTGCAGAGAAGAAGCAAGGTCTATTGAGTTCCACGAATGACCTGGATTCAGAAAGCGGTAGCAAGGGCTCCATAGGGGAGGAAACAGCCAATCCTGCTGCTGGCTTTTGCACACCATAGGCTTGATCTGCCTGGCTCCCATATGCTTAAACACATTTGGTTCCATAATGGGCTTTGATTAAGTCATTTTCCCGAGCAGCTGATGTGAAAAGCAGAGAACTGGAAGGGGGATTGGTCAGGGGCCTTGATATCTCAGATGGGAGGCTGTGGGGAATAGTGGAAAGAGAACACCACTGGTAATCAGAACACCCAGGACAGGCTGGAAGCTCCCTGTCTCCTAACACCGAGGGGAAACCGAGTCTCAGAGGAACTGAGTGGCTTATCCGGGTTGTCACAGCTGAACACTGACAGCTAAGTCAGGACCAATCCGAGGTCCCTGGAGAGTGTGCCTATTACCTTATGAGGTTGTTTAATCACTGGGGAACTGTGCTTTTCCAACAATGAAGAAAACGAGGTGGTTGACTTCTTGCAAGTCTCTGAAGGAAATAACCTAAAATAACAACAATGAAAACACCTACATGCACAATAGTGTTCAGTGAAGCCTTATTTATGATTAGTGAAACACTAGAAACAACATAAATGTTCCACAGTAGGAGAACAGTTAGATAAATATGATAAATATAATTGATAAAATACTAAATAGCCATTATAATTATGTGTAGGAAGACTAGCAATATAGGAAATTTTCTTATGATATAAGTAAAGAAAAAGGACACAGAAGCATTTGTATATTATGATAATAGCCTTGTTTAAAATCACACACACACACACACACACACACACACACCCCTAGAAAATTAAAGTCTGGTAAAGGAGCCCAAATCCTAATGATGTTTGTTATCAGATAATGGGATTATAAATTTTTTTCTTCTCTAAATTTCTTGTTTTAAAAAATGTCATAATGAAAAAATGTATTTTTCAAAAGAAAGAGACAATAAGATGGGAAAAAATGATTTGGTTGAGATGACTCTCCAGTTCTTATATTCTGTGATCCTTTGGCTCTGGACTGGCTGTTCCCAGCTTCAGGTACATGTTTTTCATAGGGCAAAAATAAGTTTAGCCTTGTCCAAAGGAAAAAGGCAGTCTTCTAGGAGGTGGAAGTGGTTGAATAAAGGTCTAGGGACTCTCCCGTTGTTTAGGAGAGTAATTAGGCATGACTCTGAATTTGGGGAGAAACCATAGACTCTTGGCTGCAGGGTAATTTATTTGTATTTCTAACCTTGTGTGCCAAAAACCCAAACATGGCAGAAACAGCTGGAACAGTCCTATCATTTTTCTCTGCCTCCTGAATTTGCCCCAGGGTGGGAAGTGAAGCTCTTGTTGGCTTCATTCAGCCTTCCAAAGAAAATGTGCAATTCAGCCTTCCAAAGAAAATGTACAATTGCAACATTTCCATTTTTTATTTCCCCTTTTCTTTGCAGGCAGGTTTCTTTTCAGTCAAACCTGTGCTGGTGTAAATGGTTAGCAGTTTTAGAACCCTGGGCCTGAGAAAATTCACCACCATCTGCTTGAATCTCTTTATGGGCTGCGTGTGTGGTGGTGTGCAGCCAAAAGGGTGTTGGCCAGAGAGCCTGGACAGGCGGTTCTTGTCCTGACACCATACTAATTAGTGGTGTGACCTCGGGCAAGTGACTTCACCCTGCTAGACTTTCATTTCGTTACCTATATAATGCAGGCACCAGAGTCAATTTTTAAGAGTTCCTTTTAGCTCCCACCTTTTATGTTTATTCTAATAACTCACTTTAAAAGCTTGGTATTGACTTAGCCAAATTATTTAATTTGGTAATTTGGTAAATATTTTTACGTGCTGTTTTATTACAACTGCTGTCATATGGTTGGTTCACTTGGCTTCTGCTATAGCTTCTTTTTTTTTTTTTTTTTTGAAATCGGTTACACAAATATACACAGCTCTCCTTTATACCAGGAAGCATTCTTCCTTTTATCTGTAAGGGAGGAGATGTATTCCAGGGCAAAGTAGCATGGCTTATTGTGGGTTAGTGGGACGGCTGCTTGCCGGTAGTATGTGTGTATGTGTACGTGTGTGTATGTGTGCATATGTGTATGTGTGTGCCCATGGGTGTGTGTACACACCTGCCCAATGTGTCGTGCCTTGTTTTTTTCCCCTCTTTAATGGCACTGCTGAGAACACATCTGCATGAATAACTGCTAATACCAACTGTCAAGCTAGCAAAGCAGTGGGGTTGGGTATAATTTTCTAGCACAAATTTATCAGCACAGTGGGCGTTTGGGGTTAGCTCCTTCTGCAGATGCTTCATGAAGCAGGTTGTGGTCCACTGCACCAAGGAAAGATGTAGTTTTGCAAAGAAGAAATACTGCGCCATCAGCAGCAGATCAAGGGGATATCCATCCCAAGCAACTGCAGGTCAGAAATTGTATCATGGACAGTTCACAGGAGGCCACAGGGAGGGAGGCGATTGAGAATGTCACCCTGTCACACTTGAGTCACTGGCAGGTACAGCCACTTTTTATGTGGGTGCCTGCCACTGACAGGCTCCCTCGGCATGTAGTCATCCTTCTTCAAAGGCAGAGGATGTGACATTAATAATCTCTGTGGGTAGAAAGCCTGTTGTTACTGGTCATAACCCTGACGGAAGAATTAGTGGACCTCACTGGGCCAGTATAAATGTAAAACCCAGAGAGGGTCTTGAAAGGAAAAGAAATCTGTTTGCTTTACTTCTCTCATCTTTTCTATTATCTTCTAACTCAGATCAAAACTCCATGCCATATGGCAATAAAGAGAAGGCACTATATCATCATCTTGTACCTTCCAAAGAAGTGACATAACCAAAGCATCCCAGGATCAGCAGAGAATGAAGGAGCCAGTGGAGACTTGCCTGTATCCACATGGGACATTTTTGGGTCCTCCGAGATCAGAGGTGGCACCCATCTGCCCTAGCAGTAACTTTACCCTTGGTGTAAATTTGTCAAATTTGGTGTTTGACAGTCATTTTAAATGAGAAGTGTTCCTAAGATCCAACCTAGGCTGAGTCATTTCTTTTATTTCTAGAGAACCCTGCTGGTTCCTCCCTACAGAGGAGATATTTGGTATGATGACAGTTTCCTGTGTCAGCTGGGTGTTGGATGACCCAGGTTTCATTACAAATGTGCTGATAGTGCACATGGATCTTTTTCCTCTTTCCTTAAAACATTTTTAGGGAGACAGGAAACCTTGGTAGGATTCTCATTCCTGATACTAACTCACTTTATGACCTTAACAGGGGTCTCTCAGTTTCACCGGGCTCAATTCTCCTTCTAAGACAAGGGGTTTGTTACAATGGTTCTCAGGCTTGGCTGTGAGTTAGGAATACCTGGGAAGGTGTCAAACATCCTGAAGCCCAGGCCGCGCCCCAGACCGGTTACATCCGCGTCTCTGAGGGTAGGAACTAGGTATATCTATTTTTTAAATCTCCTCAATGTTAAGAAGCACTTGTTTACAGCAGTGCTGCTTAAATTTTAATGTGCGTGTGAATCACCTAGGCATCTGTTAAAATGCAGATTCTGATTCTGTAGGTCTGGGGTGGAGCCTGAGATTCTGCATGTCTAGCAAGCTTCCAGGGCATACTGATGCTGCTGGTTCACAGACCAAGCTTTGAGCAACAAGATTTAGAATCTAAGCTTTAGATCAAGCTTGTCCAATCCCTGCCCGTGGGATGCATGTGGCCCAGGACAGCTTTGAATGCAGCCCAACACACATTCATAAACTTTCTTAAAACATTATGAAAATTTTTTGCATTTTTTTTTTAGCTCATCAGCTATCGTTAGCGTATCTTATGTGTGGCCCAAGACAGCTCTTCCAATGTGGCCCAGGGAAGCCAAAAGATTGGACACCCCTGCTTTAAATGATCAATTAATGATAGTACAAAGCATAGTAATTGCAAAAATGTGGCACAAGAAATATACTATGAGAATGAGCACAGAAGAAGAAGCAATTAGATTTGGCAGAGGAAATCAGGTGTGGCTGCACAGAGGAGGTAGCATTTGAGAGAGCCTTGAATGACGAGGAAGGTAGTAGTCAAGGAAACTTCTGTTTCTTCAGAGAAACAGAACCAAAAGGATACACACACACACACACACACACACACACACACACACGCACAGAAAGAGGAAGAGAGGGTGCAGGGAAGCCCTGCACGGTAGACCTGGCCAGTGGGCTAGAGACCTAAAGAAGAGTTAATGTTGCAGTTCAAGTCCAAAGCAATCTGCTGGTGGAATTCCTCCTCTTCAGAAGAAATCAGTCTGTTTCTCATAAAGCCTTCAACTGATTGGATGAGGCCCAGCACATTATACAGGGTGTCTGCTTTACTTAGTATCTACTGATATAAATGTTAATCTCATTTAAAAAATACTTTCACAGAAGCATCCAGAAAAGTGCGTGACCCAATATCTGGCTGTTGTGACTTAGCCAAGTTGACATATTGCAATTAACCATCACAATGAGGGAAAGAGTACTTCAGTTTCTTCTGACCTCTAAGAACTATAGAACTATAGTTGGACAGGGAGGAGCTTGTGGTCCCAGGGAGCAAGAATGATTTCTGGACACTGTTGACATTCTAACAAATCTTTGTTCTGTGGTAAGGATAGAAGAGCAGGACTTCACAAGCCCTAGCATGGACGCTGGCTCAGCTGTGGTCTCCCTGCCCACTGCCTTCTGCTCTTACTTGTGCTGGGGGCACTGGAACCCAGATGAGCGTCTGGAGCCTTCCACTTGCCTGGCTGTGTGTCCAGAGGAAATGGATTTACAGGGAAGAGTGCATGGAAAATCAGGTCTGCAGTAAAACCCATGTGTGGTACTGTGGAGCAGACACTTTGCCTCACTCTCTCGTGATCTGAGTCATTTGGGAAAGGGGAAAATGAGTGGGGGTGAAATTACCCAAACATCTGGGGGCCAGCAGAGTAACTTTTTCTGACCCTGACTTACAGGGAGAACAAATTTTATATTATGATCCAGTATATACGTATATATGGTTTGTTTTTTGTTGTATGTTGTTTGTAAAGCCAGTGATTAAGTTTGAGGTTTGGCAGATAGGATTTGTTTAAATTCCAGCAGATGGAACTAGAAAAGACCCATGATTTCACTGACCTCAGGACCCTGCCGGATAGATATATATTTATCTTTGTATTTATATACTGGATCATAATTAATATTGTATATAGTATACATATATAGCATATATATACTGTATCAGCGTTAAAAATATTTACAGATAACCTACATATGTATGTATGAATATAAATAATAATGAACATAAGGTTTATGACATGATGCTTACCCTTGTTTCATTGGCACGTGAAATGCTATCGTATTTTCTTTCTTTCATTTCATTAACAAGAAGAGGAAAAGCTGGCTGTGACCCACTGAACTGATTTCACAACGCTTCATGGATGGATAACTGTGGGTTAAAAAAAAAAGACCCACACCCTGATGACATGGAAAGAGCTTGTGATCTGGAGCAGTCTTGTCCATAGAAGTTTCCAAGACAATGAAAATATTCTGTTTTGCGCTGTCCAACATGGTAGCCACTGGCCCCGCATGGCTACTGAGCATGTGAACTGAGGCCAGTGTGAATGAGGAGCTGGATTTTAAATTGTCTTTCATTTTAATTAATTTGTGGCTCCTGTGATGGACAGCACAGATCTTGGTTGCTGCCCTGTGCCTGCCCCTAACTCGCTAATTGGCAGTGAGACCCCTTTTTCCAAGTGCAGCCTCTGTAAACTGGGAGGCCAGACTCAGTCATCTCCCCAGGGGCTGCCAGCCCCACTGTTCTGCATTCCGGTGGTCTGGAAAGCCAGGCTTTGGGCTTTCATCTGGGCATGGAGTTAATTAAGTACCCTGGGCGGTGTCACAGATAATGTGCTTTGCATTTTTAAATGCTCTTTAAGAAGCCAGGTCCTTCCCTTTCAGCTGACTTGCTGAGCTCTGGCATGGCATTTGCAACCTGAACAGGAGGTGCTTCACTTTTATCTCTCTGTTGCTTTCTTCTCAAGGATAAGAACTCTCTCAGCAGAGAGGCGGAATGTTCTGAACGGAGATGACAGTGGGAGTTTGGTGCATAGGTTAACCATCGGGTTGGGTTTAGTTTGTTTTTGTTGTATGTTGTTTGTAAAGCCAGCAATTCTGTTGGAGGTTTGGCGGATAGGATTTGTTTAAATTCCAGCAGCTGGAACTAGAAAGGACCTATGATTTCACTGACCTCAGGACCCTGCTGGGAAAATTAAGGGGCCCAGGAAAGGATGGGGGAGGGGTGGTTTCTTCCTCACTGTCAGCAAGAAGAAAAGTAATGATAGTCAATTTTGACAGAGGAGGTGGGTTTGGCAGACTGTATCACTTGGCTTATTTGACTTCTCAGAAAGCAGTTCCTTCTCCCAGGTGCTCACAGTTGACCAGACTGAAGATGAATTGGGTGTGAGACTCACAGCCCATTGATTTGTGCTGAGCCCAGAAGTGATCTGAGACGTTCTGACAATTCCTTGTGGCTCTGATGGGTGGGGTACAAATAGGGGCAGAAATCCTAGGAAGAACCCTAATTTATGACACTGACAGATTGGGAACAAAAATATCCATTCCCTGATTAGAATGAAGCGGTCCAAGATTGCGAGGACCTTGTTTGCTTCTTATTCTCTCTGTATAGAAATAATGAGGGGCATTTTAAAAAACAGTGCAATAGCATTGAAGAAATGCTATATCAGATCCTTCCTCACCCCCAACATAAATGCAAACCCCATGGTATTTGCCATGTGCCAAGCATCTCACTTAATTCTTACCACTATGGTCTGAGGAAGTGACTCTTCACTTGTACAAGGTTAAGGACCTTGTCCAGCGTTACACAACTAGGAGCTGGTGGTGTCAGAGCTTGGCTCCCAGCATTTGTGCTGTTGCGCTGCTGTGCTGCCTCTCAACTTGAGGCCTGACCAGCTGGAGGTGGCCTGCTCTGCCCCAGGGCACTGGTGACTCATTGCACCATGCTTGGTACACAGGGTGCAAGTGGCGTTCTTGGCGCCCATCACTCTGAGAGGTGGGAACCCTGGTCCTCCACAATCCAGCTCTCTTGGTAGAGGCTGAGCCTGGCTAGTGTGTTTTCTGGAAAGAGCTGAGGCTGGGATGAGGTGGGATGATGGAGAAAGAGCCTCCTTTCTCTCTGAAGTCAGAGGCAAGGAGTTCGTGTGAGGGAGAGAGTGAACCCTGGTACACACCAGCTTAAGGGAAAAACACCAGCACACCACTCACAGATGCAGCTGGCAGCAGACAGTCACAGAGGCGACCGGGCAATGTGGGAGCAGAGTGCTGCCGCCCTGCTGCGGAGGGTGGAAGGTATGAGCTGACAGTGGATGTAAAAACAAGCGGGGGCTGGCGGCTTGGGCTCAGCCAACTGAGGCCACGGTGATGGTGACAAGTCTCCACTGGAGGAATCCCAGCTGTGGTAGTTGACTTGGGAGCCCTAGCATGTTTCAGATGGCACTGGAGCAAGGGTCTGTGTGGGGCTGGGCCTGTAAAGGCTGGATGCCTCCCTTCCCCTTCAAACTCAGTGTCCCTCCTTCTCCCTAGCAGCTCTGGCTCAATGACACTACAAAGAGGGCCAAGGGCTGCTCCTGATCAAGAGAGCAGCACACTTACTGAGGACCCACCATGTACAAGATACCCCACCAAGGGCTGTGAAGGAGATGCAAACATGGTGAGGTGGACTCTGGGCTTCTAGGGAGTCAGTGTGGAAGGTTAAAAGTAGACAGTACACACACTCATAACCCATGCCAATGGACAAAGGTACGTCTTAGACAGTCTTGTGCTGCTGTAACAGAAGAGCACAGACCAGATAATTGATAACAAACAGAAATGTATTTTTCACAGTTCTGGAGGACTGGAGTCCAGGACCAAGGTGCCAGCATCTGGTGTCTGCTGAGGGCTTCTTGAGGTGTCCTCATGTGGCGGAATAGGGCAAAAATTGGCAAACTCTGTGTCCTCACACGGTGGAAGGGTAGAAGAGAGTGGACTCACTCCTGCAAACTCTTTTTTAAAAAATGTTACTTCATTTTAAGTTCTGGGATATGTGTGCCGGACGTGCAGATTTGTTATATAGGTGAATGTGTGCCATGGTGGTTTGCTGTACCTATCAACCCATCACCTAGGTATTAATATGCATTAGATATTTATCTTGCATGCATTAGATATTTATCCTGATGCTCTCCCTCTCCCCGCACCCCCGACAGGCCCCAGTGTGTGTTGTTCCCCTCCCTGTGTCCATGTGTTCTCATTATTCAGCTCCCACTTATAAGTGAGAACATGTAGTGTTTGGTTTTCTGTTCACAGGAACAGAAGTTTGCTGAGAATGATGGCTTCCAGCTCCATCCATGTTTCTGTGAAGGACATGCTCTTGATCCTTTTTATGGCTGCATGGTTTTCCATGGTGTATATGTACCACATTTTCTTTATCCAGTCTATCACTAATGGGCATTTGGGTTGATTCCATGTCTTTGCTATTGTGAATAGTATTGCAGTAAACATATGCATGCATGTATCTTTATAACAATGATTTATATGCCTTTTGGTATATACCTAGTAATGGGATTGCTGGGCCAAATGGTATTTCTGGCTCTAGATTCTTGAGGAATCGCCACAGTGTCTTACACAATGGTTGAACTAATTTACATTCCCATCGACAGTGTAAAAGTGTTCCTATTTCTCCACGGCCTTGCCAGCATCTGTTGTTTCTTGACTTTTTATTTTTATTTTTTGAGATGAAGTCTCACATTGTCTCCCAAGTGGCACGATCTCAGCTCACTGTAACCTCCGCCTCCCGAGTTCAAGTGATTCTCCTGCCTCAGTCTCCCCAGTAGCTGGGATTACAGGCACACAACACCATGCCCAGTTAATTTTTATATTTTTAGTAGAGATGGGGTTTCACCATGTTGGCAAGGCTGATCTTGAACTCCTGACTTCAGGTGATCCGCCCACCTCAGCCTCCCAAAGTGCTGGGATTACAGGCGTGAGCCACCATACCTGTAATGAGCCTCTTGACTTTTTAATAATCACCATACTGACTCGCATGAGATGGTATCTCATTGTGGTTTTGATTTGCATTTCTCTAATAATCAATGATTTTGAGCTTTTTTTCATATGTTTGTTGGCTGCATAAATGTCCTCTCTTGAGAAGTGTCTATGTCCTTTGCCTACTTTTTGATGGGGTTGTTTTTTTCTTATAAATTTAAGTTCTTTATAGGTTCTGGATATTAAACCTTTGTCAGATGGGTAGATTGCAAAAATTTTTTCCCATTCTGTAGGTTGTCTATGTGCTCTGATGATAGTTTCTTTTGCGTGTAGAAGCTCGTCAGTTTAATTAGATCCCATTTGTCAACTTTTGCTTTCGTGGCAATTGCTTTTGGCAGTTTCATCTTAAAACCTTTGCCCATGCCTATGTCCTGAATGGTATTGCTTAGATTTTCTTCTAGGGCTTTTATGGTTTTGGGTTTTATATTTAAGTCTTTAATCCATCTTGAGTTAATTTTTGTGTAAGGTGTAAGGAAGGGGTCCAGTTTCAGTTTTCTACATATGGCTAGCTAGTTTTCCCAGCACCATTTATAAAATATGGAATCCTTTCCCCATTGCTTGTTTTTGTCAGGTTTTCAAAGATTAGATGGTTGGAAATGTGTGGTCTTATTTCTGAGATCTCTATTCTGTTCCATTGGTCTATGTGTCTATTTTGGTACCAGTACCACTGCAAGCTCTTTTGATAGCGGCATTAACCCATTCATCAGAGCAGAGTGCTTGTGGCCCTAGCACCTACCATTAGACCTCACCTCCCAACACTTTTGCATTGGGGATTAAGTTTCCAATTCATGTGTTTTGGAGGGCACACAAACATTCAAACTGCAGCAAGATAGGACAAAATCTCTGGATCCTTTCTGCATGTGCCTTTCTTCTTGCTGTCTACCTGCCTTTGATAAACAAACACAGGCATTATCTATCAGTTACCATTCTGGCTGTTCTTTAGGCTTCTCTTCTCACTATTCCATCATCACTTCTTACAAGAAATTATGCCCCAAATGCTCTTCATCCCCCTCTCACTTTTTTTTTTTTTTTTGCCCAAGGGGAAATGGAGTCATTTTGCTGGCTGCCTTAGTGACAATACCACCTGCACAAAGCACTTTCATATCAGCTTATTTTTGTCCCTCTAAGGTCCAAACAACCTTATAATGCAGGTATTGGTACCATTTTGTAGAAAAGGAAAATGGGGCTTAGAGAGTTTAGGTCACTTGTTGAAGGTCACACAGATAGTACAGGAAGGGCTCTGGGACTGAAATCAAGGTCAGTGTGCCTCCTTCACCATGCGAGATCACCTGATGAGTTCAGTGGAGAGCATTATTGATTACATCTTCATTTCAAAGGGGTTTGGAAATAGTATATAAAACATGGTATAATACAGGCCGGTCGTGGGGGCTTATGCTTGTAATCCCAGCACTTTGGGAAGCCAAGGGGGGCGGATCACAAGGTCAGGAGTTCAAGACAAGCCTGGCCAACATGGTGAAACCCTGTCTCTACTAAAAATACAAAAATTAGCTGGGCATGGTGGCAGGCGCCTGTAATCCCAGCTACTCGGGAGGCTGAGGCGGGAGAATCACTTGAACCTGGGAGGCAGAGGTTGCAGTGAGCTGAGATTGCACCACTGCACTCCAGCCTGGGCAACAGAGCTAGACTCCATCTCAAACAACAACAACAACAACAAAAATTGGATAATACAAAGAGGGTTTAAAATTATGGATGAGGAAAACAGGGCTAAGGGACTAGGAAACAGTACTTTTGCATTTTAATTGTCATTAGTTCAAACATGAGCTTTTGGATGAGGTGAGACTTCTGGGTTGGTGAGAAGGAATGAAATAATCCTTTTGAGCCACTGCCTCCAGTCAGAGCTCCAGGCATCGCACTGGGACCTGTGCCATTGGCTGGATAGAAAATGCTTCTTGATTTCAGCTGCAGGCTGCTGCTGGAACAGGTCAAGCGAATGATGAAGAGCACACTGAGCCAGGCCAGTGGAAGCCCCCAAGTTCATTTTTCCTGCAAAAACAGGCCGGCAGCCACTTTCAAAGAACATTTGTCATAGAGTCCAGTTTAGAACTGCATTAAGGATGACTTGCTTACTCAGAATCACATCCAAATGCAGAACTTTGTTATAGATGGTTGTTGGCACTTAGAGAGAAATACCCCGTCTCTATCAATAATCAGTCATGCTCTGGCACAAGGGAAGCAGCACTGAGTGGGGCATTATCCGACCACATTCTAATCTCAGCTCCATCATCCCTGGGTGTGTGACGTGTCGGGATCAGGGTCTCTCAAAGGGTATCTGAGGACCACTTCACGAGGACCCTGGGTTGGGGGTAGGAGGGAGACTCTGGCTTCCTGCCCCGGAATATTGGGTGCTCCTGGTGCTGTGTGAGCCAAGTTTCTTGGTTGGCTGTCTGCTTATGGCAGGCTGATTTCTCATCATCCCCAAATGTTTATTGAGTGCGTGTTATCTATAGGGCACAGTTTGGGATATTGCAGAACTTTCTAGACACCATCCCTCCATTTTAGACTCTGAAAAATTTCGGAAAGTCCAGGTCACCTCTCAAATTCCTGGCTGGTGCCCATTTGCTTCTGGCAAGGTCTGACTCAGGATCCACAGGAGGGCTTGTTTTCTGGGAAGGCTGAGCTCCTTTTGCAGTCTGTTTTCACTTTCCATGTTGGGCAGTTGTGGACCTACTCTGCTAGCTGTGGGCTGTGGGCAGCATTGCCCATTTGCTTCCTGTTTATGAGAGAAAAGCCCCATCTTTGATTTTCCCAGGTGGGCCACTGAAATCACCTGAATGCTCTGAAATTGTCCCTGACCTCTTTGCTCAGGTGCCCCCGAGTCGCGGAGTGGCTTAGCTCAAAGCCTCCTGCAGGGCACCACAGTCTCTATGAGGTCTCTTGTTCTTATTTGAAAAGTTCACGTGAACTTTCTGTTCTACTCAATAACGTCCCTGTGATTGTCTGAATAGGAAGGTTTTCATTCCCAGGAGGCTCAGACCTCCTGGCTCCCAAGACAGATCTGTGCAGGGCCAAGACGAGCAGTGTGCAGGCCGCCCACTCTATATGGTGCAGCTCTAGGAGGCTATATGTCAGGACCTATCATCTGTTCAGGTTTAATCACCTGCAGTAAGAGAGCAGTCCAATCTGTCTATATATTTATTTAGATTCTTGCTTTAGTCTAGAAAGGATTAGAGGTGACCATGATGGGTAGTTCAAAAATTAACCTGAATTTAATGGGCAAAAGAAAGTGGAATAAGCTTGCATCTGTAGTCATGACAATATTCATGAGAAATTTTAAAAAGCTAAAGGAGGCCAAGTGTGGTGGCTCACACCTGTAATCCCAGCACTTTGGGAGGTCGAGGCAGGTGGATCACTTGAGCTCAGGAGGTTGAGACCAGCCTGGGCAACATGGCAAAACCCCGTCTCTGCAAAAAATACAAAAATTAGCTGGGCGTGGTGGTGGATGCCTGTAGTCCCAGCTACTTGGGAGGCTGAGGTGGGAAGACTGCTTGAGCCCGGGAGGTGGACACTGCAGTGAGCCAAGATTTGCCACTGCACTCCAGCCTGGCATGAGAGAGGGTGACAGAGCCAGACCCTGTCTCAAAAAATAAAGAAAAAATAAAAACATTAAAAAGCTAAAGGAGTCTCTTGGAAGCCTCATTTCCTTTCAACCTTCTGAGATCTTGCTTCAAGATAGGGCTGTTGCACTTTAAAACCCACCTCTGAGACCCACGTCCTTCTTGGGATGATGGAGCTTAGCCAGATGAGGAGACAGCCCCCAGCCTGTCGGGCCTGCTATAGCAAAATCATGCCCCGCAATCTTGTCTGAATAAGCAGCAGTCAAGATAGAGGTGTGCATCTAGTAAACTCCCATCCTGTCTATTGGACAATGCTGTCCCAAGAGGGCTGACGAGGCCAGTGTTAAACTGTGACCGACTGGGAGTTGAGGATGCTCCGGGTAATGAGTCCCCCTCCCTGTTAGCAGAGTTCCAGTAGGTGGGTGTTCCAGCGCCTAAGTGCAGGCAGGTCACGGGGCAAGCTGACCTTCTGTGCCTGTCATGATCTAATAGAGCTCTTTGTGTGGGTGTCTGTGCTTAATTTGGCTGAAACATGTATTTCTCTTCTGAATGGGCTTCCTTGTTTCACACAGAAAGTTGGCCCATGTGGGGTGCTGCTGACAGGCAGTAGGAGGGTGTCTGGTGGGCTACCGTTTTGGCTTAATGTTACTCCGTTGCCTGCAGTTTTAGGCGTCCCTCTGTCAAACTGTCAACCCTTGGTGAATATCATAGGATTTTCTCTTTAGAATAACCTGCGTTCATGTCCCAGATGTTTCTATAACTCAATTCAAACCAGTGACAAGGTGGCTTTCCCATTCATGGTAGCCACCCTGCTGGGGACCATTCCCCATGGTTTCTGTGAGTCCAGAGTTGGCTTCACTCTCAGGAAACAAAATCCCTGATGGGCGTCTGGAATTACCAAGGTGATTTAGTGATAGAGACTTCTAAAAGAACTAACCCCGAGCGTAAAACTCAGTTCGGGTTGGGTCAGAAACCTGACCCACCCCGCACCTCTCTGGGTGTATCGCTCACTGCCAGGCTTTGGGGCTCTCTCAGGAGGCTATGTTCTTGCAGGGACAGGAGCCAGTGTGTGTGTGTGTGTGTGTGTGTGTGTGTGTGTGTGTAGAGCCCTGGTGTGTCAGGCACACGTGTAGATTTAGATCAGGAGACCTCAGATGACGAAACCCTAAACTCTAGCGGAAGCAACTGCATCAGATGGTGGAAAATCTCATTCAAATGCCTTTACAGTCTATTTGAGGTTTTTGATATCAAGGCAACCAGAGATTTGCTGTGAGTGACAGCCAGGGAGTGATGCTAATATCCTGGGGTCTGAAGATTCCTCCCCCACCTCTACGAAACTCTTGCTCTGGTGTCCATTTGCGGGGCCACCTCTCTCTCCCTCTTGCAGCCCACAGAAGGACTGGGAAGCATTGACAGCGGTCCCCAGCTGCCACCTGCCGTCTCTGAGTCATGCACTGTCTGTGGGAGGGTGGAGAATATCATCAGTGGGTTGCAGGGCAGGGAGTGGGAAGTGTCTGCTTTGTGGCTGATGTGTGAGTGTGGGAACGTGTGTGCTCCTGGACGGGAGTGGTGGCATTGCTCATTCTGAGGAGCTGGTGGGTAGCATGGAAATGTGACTTCACTTGGTTTTTTGGGTTTCTAGTTTCTTTTTTTCTTTTTTCTTTTTTTTAAGACATAGTTACTGAAAGGCCAGGAAGTAGGACTTGGGGGCATGCCAGTGAGTTAGAAGTCCCATCAATGTCCTGTATCTTTAGCTCTTCAATCCAACAAGGGTGCGATTATTACATTATGCACATGCCTTCTGCAGGATTATGTATTGGCATTGCTGATTCCAGCTAATGTCTTTTAGCAGTATGATGGACTCATATTAGTTTCCAGGAGTTGCCATAACAAAGTACCATCAGCTTTGTGACTTAAACAACAGAAATTAATTTTTTCAGTTCTGGAGGCTGGAAGCTGGAGGTATCAAGGTATGGGCAGGGCTGGTTCCTTCTGAGGGCTGTGAGGGAGTCTGTTCCAGTCCTGTCCTGGCTTCTGCTGGCCTGCCGGCAGTCTTTGATGCTCCTTGGCCTGAGGATGCATCACCTCATCTCTGCTTTCATGTTCAGTGAGGTTCTGCCTGTGTGCGTGCCTATGTCTGAATTTTTCCTTTATATAGGTGGAAACACCAGTCATATTGGATTAGGGCCAACCCTCATGACTTCATCCTGACTAATTACATCTGCAACAACTCTGTTTCCAAATAAGGTCACATTCACAGGTACTGGAGGTGAGGACTGTGACATCTTTTGGGGAGACACAATTCAACCCATAATGAAAGCAAAAGGGGGTTTTTTGTTCCCCTTATGTGAGAGGTCATGTGATCATAGGTTATGGAGGCTGATGGCCTGGGATTGACAGCTGCCACTTACTAGCTGTGTGTCTTTAGGCAACTTGCCTGTCTTGTTTCCATATCAGTAAAATGAACAATTTTTAAACTATGGTTGACAGGTTATAATTTAATACACATAAAGTTCTTTAAAGAATACTTGGCATATTGTAGCTTTCACTAAATCTATGTTGCTTCTGTCACTTCTACTACCTCTATTTCACTTGCTTGTTTAAAGTTATGGGAATATAGTTTTATCGAGGATGTTTTAAAAAGGGTGAATTGAAAGGAATAAGGACAATGCCACCTGAATTTTTAGATTTATATATCTTCAAATGACTCAATAATTGCTCACTCTAGGAAATCTGCAACTATTCATTGTGTTTTGAATACTGAAAAGAAATTATCTTTGAAACCACATTTATTCATCTGATAAACATTTATTCAAGCCTCGCTGTACATGAAACACTTTGCTAGGTAGTGAGGTGCGTACAAAAATGACTGTGATAATAGCTCTGGGTTTTAAAGAGCTTGCAGCCCAGTGAGAGACAGGGACATAAAATGATGCAATAATAGAAGGTAGCAGGCATTCTTCAAAATGCTGCACCTGGATCGACCTGGAAGCAGGATGGAAATTTCAAAAGAACCCAAGGAGATAAACACAGTTCCTTATCTTCAATTCTGAATTTGAAAAACAAAACGAAATGAACCTTTGAAAATTGAATTCTTTCTTTGATAGGTTTGGTGCAAACTCAATTGCTTACAAAACCTGAGCTGAACTGATGTGAGGCAATAGTTTTATCTTCTTTCCCAGCATGTGAATGTTCACAAAGTTTGCTGAAAAACACCAGAGATGATACATAACATCCAGTAAATGCGTCACCAGATTCCCTTTCACATCTGGCCCAGAATCCCTGGAAAAGGGATGGTGGGACTGTCTAACTAGATATTTCACAGCCAAGGAACACTGAGCTTCAGAGGAGTTAGACGGTGTGCTCCAGTCCCAAAGCTTGGGAGCAGTGCGATCGTGTCTTTAGTCTCCTTTCATCTGGAACACTTCCACAAGCTTTATTTGTCATAAAGAGTGAAGAAGCTAACTCTGCCTGCTTGGCTCAGCCGATCCTAATGGTAAATGTTAGGGCTGCTTTGCTTACAAGTCACAGAAGCCTGCTTGAGGAGTAGACAAAAAGGGGGCAAGGTGGGTAAGGTATGATTAGGATATGGGGTGCTCTGGTTGGAAAGTTTGTATCCTCGCAAAATTTATATGTTGCCGTGAGGACACAGCGAGAAGGCGCCCCCTGTAAACAGGAAGGGAGCGAGCCCTCACCAGATGCCGAATCTGCGGGCGCCTTGATCTTAGACTTCCCAACTCCAGAACTGTGAGCTACAACTGCCTGTTGTTCATAAACCACCCAGTTTATGGCATTATGTTATAACAGCCAGGATGGATGCCATTAGTCCATCCATTAGTCTGAAATACTTCAAGTGTGTGGTTCCTAAGAACTGGGAGGTTTTCTTACATAACCACAGGAGAATGATCAACTTTAGTGATTTTTAATATCGATGCAATGCTTTTATCCAATTCACTGTCCATATGCCAGTGTCTCCAGCTGACCCACTGCAGCATCCTCCCCTTCTCAATATGATCCAGTCTCGGATCAGGCATTGCATTTGGTTGGATCTCATGGAGCCCCAGACAGAGCTGTGGCTCAGCCTCAGGAAGGATCAGAATCAGAGACACAGGGAACCCGGGAGTTTTCTCCCTTTGCCTCCCACCTGAGCATCTCTCTTTGACGATTCACTTTTTCTGCTTCCCAGTCCGTGTGATAGAAAACAGCTACTACCCGCTAAACCTGACTTTTTATCTCCTCAATTTAAGACAGTGCTGAGCTGAACTGGAGTCTTTTAAATCCAATCCAAATCCCCATGTGTCTGCTTCCCTTTTGCATGACGATGGAAAATTGTGGTGGTGAGTGGGGCCCTAGTCAAAAAAAACATGACATGGAACACACACATGAATGCAGTGGAAACCCTCCCTCCCGTGGTGCATTTGACCCAGGATCATTCGTTTGCCGACCTTAACCTGGTGTCCAGCGTGTCTTTGGGGTGAGCATTCCCAACCCTGGTTCTTACCGCTCAGGCTGCCACCTTCTGCAATTGCTGACTTGCCCGCCTGCTCCCCTGAGATGACAGTGCATCCTGTTTGCCTGGGGCCAAGGCAAGCTGCTTGGCCTTTGGCCGCCCCTCTCCCCCAAGCTACTGGTTTCAAATTGATGGACCCCTAGGGCACCCACACCACCACCTGCTTGACAGCTACTCAGAGGGCTTTGCTGATGAAGTCTCAAGACACCTCAAGGTGACCCTGTGTTGATCAGAGTGGACTGGCCCTGAGCCTGTGTTCTCTACGAGCTCTCGTACATCATGACTGAACTGCGGGCAATGGCTCCCTGACCTCACCAGGCCTGGTTGCACAGCCAGGCCACTCCCTAGGCTCCGGCCTCCGTGTTGCTGGTCTGTTTCCCTCCTCTCAGGCCTGTGGGTCATGGATGAGGGCCGTGGATGAAGGCCTCATCAATGTCAAAGCCCTTCCCATGTTTGGGGCCAGTAGAGTCTGGCGGAAGAGGAAGGTTTTCAAGGCCAGACTTAGTCTGGGCAAGTCACTAAACCTCGCCACATCTCTATTCCAAGGGGAATGAACCAAATGTTCTTTCAGGGCCCTGTGGCTCTAAGAAATTCTGTGATGTCACTAAAAACTCCGGCAGGAGTTGCCCAAAGTGTACAAAGAAGGAGCACCGTTGCATCACATGGGCCAGCCCAGAGGTGAGGACTACTCTAAGGTCAAGGTGTGGTAGGAAACCTTAACAAGGACAACCAATCACACAGCAGCTGAGGCCTGGGATTTTCATACCTCACCGGAGTCTTGGTTTATTCATCGTGCAGGCTCTAGGCTGCTGTGCTTATAAAGGCCTGCCTGCAAAGTTGACCCTTGGCTGGTGTCTGGCAACTTAACTGATAAACAGTTTCCTTCACCAATATACAATTTCCCCCAAATCATAAGATGGGCTTACTGTGCTGAAGCTGTTTGTGCAAACAGTTTGATTTATACTGAACACTTGCTTTCCATTTGGGAGTCTGGAATTTTGGGACATGGTAGGCAGAGGCTGCCTACATCAGCAGCCCCATGATAAGGTCCCTGGGTGATGAGTTTCTACCGAACTTCCCTGGTTGACAACACTTCACATCTGTAGCCACCGCTCTTTGCTGGGAGAGTTAAGCACGTCCAGTGTGATCCACCAGAAGAGGACTCTTGGGAGCTTGAGCCTGGTGTGCTCCGGTCTTCATCCCATGCACCTTCTCTTTGCTGGTTGTGCTTCATCCTCTTTCACTGTCATAACTCTTAGCCATAGGAACAGCTGTATGCTGAGTCCTGCTACCAGATCCCCTCTTACCAAACCTGGGGGTGATAAGGTTTGGAGACCCCAAACACACTCATGGATTTTCAAAGTGACTAAGCACAAGTGAAGATAAGCCCCGTGTAATTCCCTGGTGCTAATTCATGCTACAGAGGATTGGGCCCCTCTGCCTGTGCTAAAAGGAGCTTTAGCTTAGTTAACATCTGCAACTGTGGCGTCATGATTACTTATGTCCCCCTTAGCGCCACCTAGAATCCAAATGATGTGCTGTCCATTGAGAGGCCAGATCATTTGTGGTCTAGGAGTAAAAAATCACAGAAATCTTGGCCTGGTTTGACATTCTGGAATATGGAGGAAATTCTCAGGAACAGAATTTAGCTGGTGTGCCTTCTCACCTGGGCAGCTCTGGCAGCGTGCTTCGGGAAGAGCAGCAGCAGCATTCCGTAATTGAATGGTGGTGATAGTTCTCCAGAACCAAGTCAGGAAAGCCAGTTAGTCTTATAGAAGTTGGGAAAATTTACCGCTGGAGGAAATATTATTTGAGAGGAAATACAAAGTCTTAACTTTAGTGTATTAGTATGTTTTCATGCTGTTGATAAAGACATATCCGAGACTAGGTAATTTATAAAGAAAAAGAAGTTTAATGGACTCACAGTTCCATGTGTCTGGGGAGGCCTCACAGTCATGGTGGAAGGCAAAAGGCATGTCTTACATGGTGGCAGGCAAAAGAGAATGAGAGCCAAGCAAAAGGAGAAACCTCTTATAAAACTATCAGATCTCATGAGACTTATTCACTACCATGAGAACAATATGGGGGAAACCGCCCCCATGATTCAATTATCTCCCACTGGGTCCCTCCCACAACACATGGGAATTATGGGAACTACAATTCAAGATGAGATTTGGGTGAGGACACAGCCAAACCATATCACTTAGCATACTTAAGAGTTTCTATGAGCTTTGAATAGAAACCACATAACTTTTTCTGAATGCTTTAGGTACCAATAGAGTTCTGTTCTGTGAAGGCAGAGTTTTTGCACCCTTCATGGCAAGAACTCTGGGTCTGTAACTAAGGAGAGGAGAGTATGCACTGTCATGCTTGGCTGTCGCATCATTTGTGGACCATGAGAATGCAACAAAGGCTGTTGTTTGTTTTTCTTTGAGATAGGGTCTCCCTCTGTCACCTAGGCTGGAGTACACTGGCACAGTCATAGCTCACTGTAGCCCCAACCTCCTGGGCTCAAGCAATCCTCCTACCTCAGCATCCCAAGTAGCTGGGACTGTAGGCATGTGCCACCATGCCTGGCTAATTTAAAAAATTTTTTTTGTAGAGATGGTGTCTCACTAGGTTGCCCAGGCTGGTCTCAAACCCCTGGTTTCAAGCGATCCTCCCAACTCAGCCTCCCAAAGTGCTGGGATTACAGGCACCAAATCAGTTTTTGTTTTTTCGAGTAGCCCTTTCTTCTTCTTTCAGTTGCCCTGGGTTGCCCAGGTGGCTCTCCAAGGGCAGAAGGAGTTACTCCACCTCTCTGTATTCCAGCATTAAAATTAGCCCCTGTTTTAGAGAGACTTTTGGTTCTGTCTCCAGAGCTAGGGCTGGAAGTCAGCAGCTTTAAGAACAGAGCATCTCAGGAGGTACAGCCAGATCTCTGTCCACCAGGTTTCTAGAAGCATGACCCTCAGAGGCTGTTTTGGAAAAGTTTATAAATTCCTTGGTGGTTTAATGGTGCGAGACACTGACTTTAGCTGTATGCCCAGGAGCTGCTGCAAACAACATGCAGGCAGTAGGCAGATATTGTGCCTCTCTTGACACTTATGAGGAAGACTGAGTGTTGCAATGGCATTTGGAAACTTCCATTTTCTATTCAAAATTGTTCACCAGATCCTTATCAGGTGGAAGACTAATAAGAGCACAAATAGTGAAGGGAACCTGAGGCTTACCCTTTCCTTGAGGCTAAAGCAAGAAAAGGAAACCATTAGCCAGCCACTTTTGTCAAGCACTTCCTTTGTGCAGAGAACGTGCTGTGCTCTGTGCCTTATAGGGGTGGAGGATAAACAATTGGAAGGAGGGGCTCCCTTCCAGAGCATCCCATGGGCTGCATGAGAGGGCAACACTGAAACCCTCACCATCACTTGCAATAAATGACTGATGGGCACTTACAAAACAACAGGTAAACGAACGAGTACATTAGCATTCCATGTATGATTGTCCCCAGAGTCAGGTGTGGCCAATTAGAGAAGTTGCTAAGAATGAGGTTTTTGAAGGAACTGCTGAAGCCAGACCTTTATAACAAGCATCATCTTGTTCCCTGCTGCATCAGCTTGCTCCGCTCCTTTCTTCCCTGCCTCTGTTCAGGGCACCACGAGTGCCCCCTCCATCCCTCCACCCAGGCACACACCAGAGACTTGGAAGCCATGCTAGATGTCCACCTCCCTCCTCCCTCCAAATCCACCCCAAATTCTACCCCCTCCATTCTCTCCATTGTGGCCAGTAATGCCCAATGCTTCCGGTGGCTCCATTTCACCCTCAGGATAGAGTTCCAGCCCTCCTCAGCCGTCTGTGCCTCTTTCATCCTCACCTCCTACCCTCAAATGTTTGAGGCTTTATACCTTTGTTCTCTTTACTTTTTTGGTTGGTGCCTTTTCCCTAATGACTTTGACTGGAAAACTCCTATGCATTCTTTTTTTTTTTTTTTTTGAGACAGAGTCTCACTCTGTCGCCCAGGCTAGAGTGCAGTTGCACAATCTCAGCTCTCTGCAACCTCCACCTCCTGGGTGCAAGTGATTCTCCTGCCTCAGCCTCCCAGATAGCTGGGATTATAGGTGCTCGCCACCATGCCTGGCTAGCTTTTTTTCTATTTTTAGTAGAGATGGGGTTTCACCATGTGGAACAGGCTGGTCTCAAACTCCCTAACCTCAAGTGATCTGCCTGCCTCAGCCTCCCAAAGTGCTGGGATTACAGTCGTGAGCCACTGCACCCAGCCTCAGAATATCTTAAGTTAATATTTTAATATCTTAAAGGTAAAATGAGTTCACTAGGATGGGCCCTGATCCACCATGTCAGATGTTCTTATAAAAGGGGGGAAATTTGGACACAGACACACATAGAGAGCACCAGCACCTGGCTTGTAGGCTGATGCATCTACCAGCCGAGGAATGCCAACGATTGCCAGCATACTACCAGGAGAGAGGAGAGAGGCCTGGAGCACATTTTCCTTTCCAACCTTAAGAAGCATCCAGCCCTGCCCACACCTTGATCTCAAATTTCAGCCTCTAGAGCTAAGACAGTAACTCTGTTTTTTGAGCCACTTGCTTTGTGGTCCTTTGTTACAGCAGTCCTAGGATACTAATAAGCCTTCCAACACCGATCTCCTCTGATCTTTTGGGATGGTGGTGAAATCAGTGGATTGTTTATTTTAACATCCAGGAGATCAGATAGGTTCCAAAAGCATCCCTTACAGATGAGCCCATTTTTGCCAATACTCTTTGTTACTTAGAGCTGGATGGACTCAGAACTGGGGAAACCATCTCTGTTTTGGACACCTAGAAGATGGGCAGAGAAATGTCTGGTGGGGATGAAGGATGTGTTGCTGCCAGTTGGTAAAAGGAGAAAAGGCTCAAATATGTGCTTCTCATCTCTAAAATCCCTTTCCACTGTCAGCAGGACAGATGAGTGGGATCACATCGGCCCTTACCCTTTTTCTTGGGACCCCTGTTTCTGTGCAAGGCTCCCCTTGCTATAGCTGACGGCCACTTGCATACGTGTGCTTGGGGCAGTGGATGTGGCCTACACATGTGATTCACTGCCAGTGTCAGGGGTGTGTTTGCTGGCATTGCTTGATAAGCCACTTTAGGATTAGCGGGTGGCCAGAGTGGGCCTGGTGTAACCCTTGGCTGTTGCTCAGACTCACCCAGCTTCACCATGTCCTGTGTCTGAATCCCAGGCTCTTTCCAGGCTTTTCAGGATGTGGATCCTCCCCATGCTGTAACAACCTCCAACCTAGAGATCACAGCCACCAGTCGATAAAATTAATGACCCCAGTGGTCCCCCGGGTTCTAACACATACAGTTCTCTGTCTTGATGCCATCCTCCTCATTCTCCTGGGGCAGCCTGGGCATGGTGGTTCTTAGGATTCAGTTTTGGGAGTTGCAAGTGAACAGGCCAGTGTTTGGAGGTTTTAAAGGTGATTTGAAACAAATTCCATTTAATGATGTGGCTATTTCAAAAGCCTGTCCCTGTCATGTTAGAATCCCCAGAGCTGCAGCTTTGTTAACTTTCAGTTTGTTACTGGGCTAGGAATGGGCTGTGATTATTAGCAAAATGGACAGAACGATTGGTTCAGACTCCAGCACGGTGGTTTTGAGATCCCGCATCCCTCTGCTAGTCTATTTTTGACCCTGCCAGCATCATTTCTTTCCTTTTGAGGTTGAACAAACAGACATTCTCTAACCTTCCTCCTGCCACCCAGCACACTCCTTCTGATCAAGGTTGACACATTTAGCCCACTCTGTGGTGTGATGCTCTATGAAAAGATCAGACCTACATTGTGGCGTCCACCCAAGAGGTGTAGGACAGCTGAGGTTGGATGTCTGGACGGTGCAACCCAGCAGGACAAGCCTGTGTCACACATGGCCAGAAGCTATTGATCTCTTAAAGATTAGTCCTGAGTTTTACTTGGTTTTTGTGTCTTCTAAGTGGCAGCATTAAGCTTTCTTGTTTTAGAGCAAACCTCTTGATTCTGCAGAAATAAGGGAAAAAATGTTGCCTTTCTTTTGAAAGCAAGCCTGTTAGGAAGAACAGAGATGCCAGACCCAGCTGTCTTTTCCTCCTGGTTCTTTGGCTGTAAGAATCTTCTTCCCACTTCAGAACCATACTCGGAGGGGAAAGAAGCCAGGCATTGCCAAATGACGAGATCTGTTTGTCCTTGGCTCTGGAAAATGTGAAACAAGAGCTTGTTTCCCTAAATAGTTTTAATTCTATGGCTATTCTGAAAGGGAAATGGTAGGACAGGATCTTGGTCTCTTCAGATTGAGGGCCCAGTACAAGTACAGAACATTATTACTGTGATCAATAGGAGATTATAGCCATGGGCAGTCTCTGGAACTCATTTAGATGCATATTATTTCTTTAGTATTCAAATATGAATATGAGAAGCGGTGCTCAACGAGCATCAGGAAATCTGGCTCCTGATGAAGACAGGAGTTGGTGAACATCTGCAAGCTTGGAAGGCTGCCAGCCGACACCTTCACCGGAATGCTAACTCCTCCCTCCTCCCTGTTCAGCCTCGGCACCTGTGGCTGGCTGCTAAGCCCTCTTCCTTTGCCATGTTTAGTCCCCACCAGTGTATGCAGAAGTTGGTGTGTTACTGATTATTAATGTGGTGTTATTGCCAGACTGGTATTTGTATTCTCAATCAATTTCCTTTAGAAGGGGATTCATTTAATACTTAGAGGGGGTTGATTTTTATGGTGGAGCTGGGGAGATGAAAAGATACATATTTAATTTTTATGTTTTTAATTAACAAATAAAAATTGTAAATATCGATCATGTACAATGTGTTGTTTTGCAATATGTATAGGCTTACTTTGGAGAATTGTGGGTGCGGTTCCAGGCCACTGCAATAAAGCAAGTCAGACACATTTTTATATTTCCCAGTGCATATAAAAGTTATGTTTACACTACCCTGTAATCTGTTAAGTGTGCAGTAGTATGGTGTCTAAAAAACAATGTACATACTTCCATTAAATTTTTTTTATTTTTAAGTTTCTAGTTACTTAGACATAAAATGTTCTATCTTAAATAATTGAAATTCAATTCCAATAAAAATATTGAACGTAAGTATAAAGCACTATCTTAGATGTGAACGTATATTTTCATTAGGGTAAAGAATTTTCCAGATTTTTTTTTAAACTCTAGGGAAACTTTTTTTTTTTTTTAACAGGAGTATATGTATATTTGTTAGGTAAACTCGTGTCACAAGGGTTTGTCATACAGATCATTTTGTCACCTAGATACTAAGCTTAGTACCCAGTAGTTATTTTTTCTGCTTCTCTCCCTCCTCCCACCCTCCACCCTCAAGGAGGCCCCAGTGTCTGTTGTTACCATCTTCGTGTCCATGAATTCTCATCATTTAGCTTTCACTTTTAAGTAGGAACATGTGGTATTGGGTTTTCTGTTCCTGTGTTAGTTTGCTAAGGATAATAGCCTCCAACTCATCCATGTTCCCGCAAAATACACAATCTCATTCTTTTTTATGGCTGCATAGTATTCCATGGTGTTTATGTACCACATTTTCTTTACCCAGTCTGTCACTGATGAGCATTTAGATCGATTCCATGTCTTTGCTGTTGTGAATAGTGCTGCAGTGAACATTTGTGTGCATGTGTCTTTATGGTAGAATGATTTATATTCCTCTGGCTATACCCATAATGGGATTGCTGGGTCCCAAATATTTTAATTTGCTCCAAAATGCTAATGATCATCTGAGCCTCGAGCAAGTTGTAATCCTTTTGCTGGTAGAGGGTCTTGTCTTGATGTTGATGGCTGCTGACTGGTTAGGGTGCTGACTGCTGAAGGTTGGGGTAGCTGTGACAATTTTTTTTTTTAAGACAGAGTCTTGCTTTTGTCACCCAGGCTGGAGTGCAATGGTGCAATTTTGGCCCACTGCAACCTCCGCCTCCTGGGTCCAAGCGATTCTCCTGCCTCAGCCTCCTGAGTAGCTGGGATTACAGGTGTGCGCCACCACACCCAGCTAATTTTTGTATTTTTAGTCGAGATGGGGTTTCACCATGTTGGCCAGGCTGGTCTTGAACTCCTGACCTCAGATGATCCACCCACCTCGGCCTCCCAAAGTGCTGCGATTACAGGCATGAGCCACTGCGCCTGGCTGGCAATTTCTTAAAATAAGACAACAATGAAGTTTGCTGCATTGATTTCCTTTCAAGAAAGATTTCTCAATATCATGTGATACTGTTTGATAGCATTTTACCCCAGTAGAACTTCTTTCAAAATTGGAGTCACTCCTTTCAAACCCTGCTGCGCCTTTATCAACTGAGTTTATGTAATATTCTAAATCCTTTCTTGTCATTGCAACAATGTTCGGAGCATCTTCAACAGGAGTAGGTTCTATCTCAAGAAACCACTTTCGTTGCTCATCCATAAGAAGCAACTCCTCATCCATTCAAGCTTTATCATGAGATTGCAGCAATTCAGTCACATCTTCAGGCTCCACTTCTAATTCTAGTTCTTATGCTATTTCCATCACATCTGCAGTGACTTCTCCCACTGAAGTCTTGGATCCCTCAAAGTCATTCATGGGGATTTGAATCAGTTTCTTCTGAACTCCTGTCAATGTTGATATTTTGACCTCCTCCCTTGAATCACTAATGTTCTTAATGGCATCTAGAATAGGGAATTCTTTCCAGAAGGTTTTCAGTGTAGTTTGCAGAGATCCTTCAGAGGAATCCCTATCTATGGCAGGTATCATTTGACAAAGTATATTTCTTAAATAATAAGATTTGAAAGTCAAAATTGCTCTTTGATCCATGGGCTACAGGCATGAAAATAACATTCACATCTCCGTGAAAGCTGTTGGGTGACCAGGTGGATTGTCAATAAGCAGTAATAGTTTGAGAGGAATCATTTTTTCGGAGTACTAGCTCTCAACAGTTGGCTTAAAATATTGTGCTGTCATCCAAGCTTCGTTGTTCCATGTATAGAGCACAGGTAGAGTAGATTTAGCATAATTATTAAGGACTCTAAGACTTTTGGAATGGTAAATGAATTTTGGCTTCAATGCAGTCACCAGCTGCATTGGCCCCTAACAAGAAAGTCAGCCTGTCCTTTGAAGCTTTGAAGCCAGGTATTGACTTCTCTTTAGCTATGGAAGTCCTAGATGACATCTTTTTCCAAGAGAAGGTTGTTTCATCTACATTGAAAATCTGTTGCTTAGATCACTATGTTTCATAATACCAGTAATGAAAAAATCTGAAATATTGTGAGAATTACCAAAATGCGATAGAGAGACATAAAGGGATCACATGCTATCGGAAAAATGATGCTGATAGACTTGTTTGATGCAGGGTCGTATAAACCTTCAATTTGTAAAAAAAAAAAAAAAAAATGCAATAGCTGAAAAGTGCAACAAAGCAAAGCACAATAAAGTGAGTTGTGCCTGTATGTACTGTGGAATGGCTAAGTCAAGCTAATTAACATAAGCAGTACTTCACATACAATGTTCAGCAACCTTTCGTTATAATGATTAGAAAAAAAATTGATTCCCAGCTGTGGCCACTGTCTGTGTGGAGTTTGCATGCTCTCTCCGTGTCTGCCTGGGTTTTCCCCAGGTGCTCTAGTTTCCTCCTACATTCCAAAGCTGTGCTATTAGGAGAATTGGCGTGTCTACACGGTCCCCATCTGAATGAATGTGGGGGTGTGTGTGTGGGTGTGTCTGGCCATGGGATGATATCCTGTCCAGGGCTGGTTCTCTCCTTTATCCTGAGCAGCCAGGACAGGCTGCAGCCACACATGCTCCTAAACTGGAATAATTGGGTAAATAATTATCTTACTTGTTTTTATTAATATTTCTTAAATATGTGTCTATCTATCACATTTACTTCAGTATTCAATATTATAAGTGTTTTGGGTGTTTACTTAGAAGTTTGGTGATATTTTTGTGACCAGAAATATGCCATAGGAACTTAACTCTTTTTTTTTTTTGAGACGGAGTCTCGCTCTGTCTCCCAGGCTGGAGTGCAGTGGCGCAATCTCGGCTCACTGCAAGCTCCGCCTCCCGGGTTCACGCCATTCTCCTGCCTCAGCCTCTCCGAGTAGCTGGGACTACAGGCGCCCACTACCACGCCCGGCTAATTTTTTGTATTTTTAGTAGAGACGGGGTTTCACCGTGGTCTCGATCTCCTGACCTCGTGATCCGCCCGCCTCGGCCTCCCAAAGTGCTGGGATTACAAGCGTGAGCCACCGCGCCCGGCTGGAACTTAACTGTTATTTATATCAATTAGTCTGTGTCGAATTGGTTTCACATTGGTATGTTGTTATACCAATACAATATACTCAATATACTTTAAGCGCAAAGTTGCAGTTTCCAAGAACATATTGATGAAGGGAGAACTTACTATACGTACCATTTATTTTTGCAGTGAGAACAGTTAAAAATCTACTATCTTACCAATTTTCAAGAAAAGAGACATTTTTTAACACAACGTATGAAATCGGAGAGAACTCTAGAGTCAGTTATTTTCTCCTTTTTGTTGGGTGTTTATCTATGTGATGCGTAAGTTACGTGTGCCACATTTCATTTGAAAGAGATTTATCACTTGCAATGATCTCAGATTTGTCATTTTATAGGGAGCTTTTCATCCCAAACCCCACTCATTTGGAAAGAAGAAAAGTCAGAGCCCGTAGGTGTGTGGTGGCAGCGTGGATGTGGGAGGATGAAGAAGGGCAGGCATCCATGGTGGGCCTCATGCACCTTCAGAGCTGGAGGGAGGTCTCAGAATCCAGAAATAAACTTGGGCTCAGTGTGGGCACCGCACTACCCTAGCTTCTGTGGGAAGGGCTGGGGAAGGAGATCTTACTGTTAAATGCTTATTGTACCAAATTATATCAATCTTAATAGATGTGGACTGTGTGATGACTTCTTCACGATGATCTGATGGACTTTTAGGTTAGCAGATGAAGTAATCAGGGTAATAGGCCAAACCCTATTCTTTTTATTCCCGTCCATCTGAATACACAGCTAATTGCAGCAGTTCCTTCTGCCTGTGGGGAGGAACAGTAGAAGGAGAAGAGCAGTGGAGAATGTATGCAGAGCAGGACAGACACACACCAGGGAAATTTTTGCAAAGCTGGGGCTTTAAAAATAACAAAATAAGCACTATTTTAAAGTATTTAAAGAGCTCTGCATTTCTTGAAGTGAACTAGGGATGTTAGGGTAATTACCCAAGTACTGTTTACATTGAAAGCTGTTCTCTGATTTAATAGGAAACATATCTGGTTTTGATTTCTGAAAACATTTGTTAGCAAAATTGCTGCCAGGAGACCCAGCCAGTCCTGAAATGGGAGGAAGTCCAAACTCTTGGTTTTCTAGAGATGAGGAGTGCTGCCCAAGGGTAGGGCTCTGAGAGCAGTCATCGTAGATGGACTGATTACAGTCCAGGAGATGTACATGGTTCACAAATAAAGAATTCATGTTGGCCACACACGGTGGCTCATGCCTGTAATCCCAGCACTTTGGGAGGCTGAGGCTGGTGGATCACCTGAGGTCAGGAGTTCGAGACCAGTCTGGCCAACATGGTGAAAGCCTGTCTCTACTAAAAATATACAAAAATTAGCTGAGCGTGGTGGCGGGTGCCTATAATCCCAGCTACTTGGGAGGCTGAGGCAGAAGAGTTGCTTGAACCCGGGCAGTGGAGGTTGCAGCCAACTGAGATCGCACCATTGCACTCCAGCCTGGGTAACAAAAGCAAAACTCCATCTCAAAACAGCAACAACAACAACAATAAAAAAAAGAACTAATGTTAACCGTTAAATGGAAAGACCTGGCACTCCATGGAAGAACTGGGCAGCCTGGAATGCTAGGATTGGTCAAGCTTAGATTTCCTGTAACAATTATCATTGATTGCCAATATCCAATATTAATTTCAGCTTTAGGGCAGTATAGGGCAAACAGTCAAGGTCTCAGGTTCTGGGATTAGAGAGGCCTGGGTTCAAATCCTGTCTCCTCTACTGACTTGCTTTTGTGCAGTGGTTCTTAGTCTTTGCTGCACATTAGAATCGCCCGTGAAATTCTTAAAACTCTGGATGCCCAGGCTGTATCCTAGAGCAAGGATGTAACAATCTCTAGGGGTGAATCATAGACATTGGTGTCTTTGAAAGTATTCTCCCTTCTTCTCACCCTGGGTGAACATGTTGAGAGCCACTGTTTAAGTAAGACTTGAAGAGTTTCATAGCTCAATAGTGGAGTTTCGTCATCTAGAAATTGGGGATAGTATTATCTAACATACATGTTTCCCATGAAGGTTAAAAGAGATAATACATGCATGGTGATTAGTCCACTGCCAGGACATAGCAAATGCTCAATAAATGACAGCCAACATCCCTAGCTCAGCTTCTTGAACTCCTGGCCTCAAGCAATCTTTCTGCCTAAGCCTTCTGAGTAACTGGGTTACAAGATGAGCTACTGTGCCCAGTGAGCTCAGTGTCTCTACCTGCAAAGAAAACTTCTGAAATGCAAATGTGGTGGTTCCCACAGATGCTAGAAGGGAGGCAAGGGAATGCAATTCTTGCATTTGTTTGACAGAGACAGTCAGATACTCTAAGCCTATGGTGTTGTTGCAGAGAAGCATTGAGGGAAATGGCTGAGCATCAGAGCCTCTTCTGACAACTGTGCCACTTTCTTAGACCTACAGGTACACCCAAATCCACTTGAAATTACAGAAACACATGATCTTCTTTCAATTTTCAATTGTTTGTTCCCAGATTCTCCTTCTTCTTATTGTGATAAGTTTTTAAAATGTGACTTTATTGTAGTGTTAGACAAGGGGCAGTCTTGAGAAAATTAAATGTGAGGAAGGTTTGGGGAATGTATCTCTAACCTTCTATCTAGCATATCTAGACCAGTTAATTCCTGAGTACCCTGATTGCAGAGATGAATGGTTCTAGAAGTCAATAATGCAAATTGGCTTTCATTTCTATGATTCTGTTCTCATTCACTGGTATAAAATCATGTCTACTTATGGGATATCAATTTCTGTCAATGTTTCATAAGCGTTAATTATAAAATCCATTGTGTCTGGATTAACAATTCTGCTCTCAGAACATTACCAGCTAACACCTTCACCTAAGTACCAGCTCCAGTACAGATTCACTTATTCAGGGGTTTTTACTGGCATTTATTAGTGCTAGGATGTTCACCACTGGGCTGGGGTATGGACTTCAGACCTCAGAAAGTTTGGGTTGAATCCTAGAGTACTTCGTCACTGAACCTTGGTTTCTTTATCTATAAAATGTTAACAGTGGGTGTTCATTTTACAGGGTGATGGGTGATGACGATTAGAGATGATATAAGTAATATATATGTCGGGTCCATTATAAGCACTCAGCAGTGTAGATGAATATATATTAATATTAATATATTACTAATTGAGAGACTAGTCATTCATGTTTTCAAATTTAATTTTTTTCATTCATTTTTGAGAAGGTATAATTTTACATTCAGAGATGGTACTGAATTTTCTGTGAGGCTTGGGAACTACTTTTGAGCAGTTACAGGCTGTAGTAAAAGTCTATGTGTGATTACAATTGGCTTTCTTTGTAAAGAGGGTAATTGCATCCTCAGTTCCTCAACAGTTTTGTTGCCTTCTTGCCTTCCATGTTGAAATGAACTTCCCTTTCTCTTCATTCTTATGTAAACACAATGCACATAGCTTTTGTATTCTAAGTTTTAACAGAATGATCACAACTGTGCACTGGGGGTATTCAGGGCTGGGTTCATCAATACTAAATCTTCAAAATCTCACTTTGGAATGGAAGAGGAGGCTCAAATTAGTGTATGCCCTTCGATCCTCCCAGAGTTCTTTGTGTGTAGCCTACTAAACCCTTCATCACATAACATGGCCATTTGGCATTTATATGTCTCATCCACTAAATGAAATAAATGAAATAACATGTTAAAAAGTGCACACCGAATGCTAACCACATAGTTTATATTTTTCTCTCTTTCTCTCTCTCTCCATATTTTATTTTTTATTTCATTTTTCTTCCTTCCTCCTTTACCCATTTTCTCCATCAGCATTTTATTTCTCTGTAACCCCAGGGCCCAGCACAGCATAGCTGAAATAGGTGTTTGCTGAACAAAGAATGAGTAAAGTATCTTTACTCTTGCAAACTCAAGTGCACCAATAATGATTTCTGTCTGGTATATGGCAGTGTGCTGACCAGACATAGCAGTGACTGCCAAAGGTCATGATCAGTATTTTGGCCCATGGTGTATGCATTGCTGTATATCTGTACACATCCATCTGTTACATGATTGCTAGAGGGTGGGTTTGTCTTTTTGAATGGGCTGATTATAAGAGGTTTCAACTAAAAAGGCACCTGTACTTTAAAAACAATGATAGCTGTTCTGCCCAACACAGTAGCCACTAGTCACAAGCAATTATTTACATTTAAATTAATTAAAAGAAAATAAGATGAAAAATTCAGTTCCTCAGTTGCACTAACCACATTTCAAGTCCTCAGTGGTCACATGTGGCTAGTGGCTTCCATGTTGAACAGCACAGATAAAGAGCAATTCTAGCCTTGCAGAAAGTTCTATTGGCTGCATGTGAGGGAGTGTGAAGGGATTTCAGGTGACTTTTAGAGTTGAGAGGGTCCTACTCAAGCCTGTCTCCTGCATTTGCTGTGGTTAGAGAAAGGATGATTTCAAAGATAAAATGTTCAGCGAGGCTTGGTGTGTCATCAAGGGAACTTGATGATGGAGCAGGGAGAGGCAGAAACCCAATACCAATTCGGGGCTTTGAGGGTGGAACTTCCTGGCTTTTCATCATTGCCTTCACCAAGACCCACCTCATTTGGGTCAGCCTTTCCCTTTCTCTCATACCTTACTCACACTTTCCCTCTGAAGGTGGTTTTAGGAGGTAAACACAACTTGGCCATGGGATATCCAGGCCCTGCTTTCCCAGGGCCTCTGAGGCTGATGCTGTTGGATCAGCAGGTTGGCCTGGGGCTGTCCATATGAGCTGGCTCCGCACAAAGCTCTGAATTGGAGTTCTGAATGAACACAGTGCCTTTGACAGAATGTCACATAAAATGATCTCGCTTCATATTCCTCAGGCTAGCCAAGCCTTTTATAGGAGTAATCCGATAGCTCATCAATAATTTTCTGATATACGAAATGGAGAAAATAAAGCCACAGAATGATTAAGTACGTGCCCAGCAATTCAGCAGTAGAGGTCAAGGTGAAAATCATCACCCTTCACCTTTGCAAATCTACTTGTGGGAATTCATTTAGCTATATTAGCACAACTATTCATTGCAGCATTGGTTATGATACTGAATAACTGGAAACACCATATGTGTCTATGTAAATAGGGGAATGGGTTAAGTGAATTGTGTCATATTAATACAACACACTATTATGCAGCCTATAAGACCATAATTTAGATTTGCATATGCTGATATGGAAAGATCTCTAAGATACAGTAAGTGAAAACTTAATATGTGAAATTGAATGCAGAGCATGATCCACTTGTGTTAATTGTGTTTAAAAGATAGATATTCCAGGAGAATATACAAGAAACTTTTACAACCATTTTATTTGGGGAATGAGCAGGAGTTGGCAAGGGAAAATCTTGATTTCATTTCCTACTATAGTGTCAGACTTTTTTTAACAAGGAACATATTCGTGTTTTACTTTCATTTTAAAATTAAATTTTATTTATGTACTTTCAAAATTTAATTTTTAAAAACATGTTTGTATACTTTTAGCCCAGGTAATACACACATGTGATTCAAAATTCAAAGGTACAAAAGAGTAAAGTATGAAACGTTAATCTTCCTGTTTCTCCATCCTCTGGTCACCCAACTCCCTTTCTTGGAGAAACCACTGTTACTCCCCGATAACAGAGATGAATGTTGCTAGAAGTCAGGAATGCAAATTGGGTTTCATTTCTGTGATTCTGGTATCTTGCAAATCCTTCCAGACATTCTACTCATGTAAGAGACAGTTGCTTAAGTTAGTTTCTAATTATATTTGTAAACACGAATGTGTGCTAAAATCTCCTTTGACCATCACTCCTAACCCCTCTCTTCCATTCCTGTGTTTATAATGTTAGGGTTTTAAAAACATAGCTAGCTGGAGAAGAAACCCAACTTTTCCAAGTTTATTAGTCAAGAACAGCAGGCAAAAGTTCAAAGTTCTCGGCTAGCATGTTACTTAGGGCCCACACTTTGTGCACAGGAAATGCTATGAAACCATATTATAAAGAGTCATTGCATGGTTTGGATCGAGTCTAGCTTCTGGGGAAGGCATGCAGCAGGCTTGGAGCAGTAGCTGTTTACCAACCAGCACAGAAGTTTCTCAACAGTGCAACAACCTGCTTGGATGTACTGGGGGTCTTACTGGGGCAAACCCACCTGGAGGGATGGTGCCCATGACTGGTACAGGTTCTTTGGAGCTAACAGTCTAGTACAGGAAAACACACCATTGATTATTTAATTACAATTATAATAAGAGAGATGAAAGAGAAATAAGAGCGTATGCCAGGGGTCTGAAGTAGTTCGTGAGTAAAGGAAGTCTTATTTGAGAGGAGAGTATGAATAGGAAATTAGAGAGGGAGAAAAAGTGTATTCCCGGCAGAGGGAACAGCACATGCAAAGGTAACTTGTTCATGATGCAAGTAGGGAATTAGCACTCTACCACAACCAATATTTTACAAGTAAAAGACACATTCTTCAAGGGTTCTCTGCTGCTCTGTGTTTGAGTTCCATTGCTTGTTGTTTCTTTATTAGCACTCTATTCCCAGGTAGGTAAATAGAGACGAGACGGCAGTTGTAGCTCAAGGCTGCAGTCCCCAAACCCCCTTCTGTAAGGACATGAAGGCTGGGATGTTCGTGAGTACAGCACAGAATGCGCTTGGAGGTGCTCAGAAAGAGAAAGTTCTAGAAAGAAGCAGGTCTATGGTTGCCCTGGAGGTATTTGGTTTGAGACATGTGCCCCTCAAGATGTGTGAGTTTGTGCGGTGACCTTGCTGCTGCAAGTGGCCTGTTGAAGAGTCAGATGCTGGTTGAACATGTAGCAAATTCTCTAGGCCTCTGATTTTCCAACCACATTTTGCCTTGCTGTTTTTGGTTCTTCTGCTGTGTTCTGGCCTGTAGCCTGCTGTTCTGAGAACCTACTATGCTTCTATTTACTCTGTCTTCAAGGAGTACCTTCTGTGTTTCATTTGCCTGGCTGATTTTTACTGGTCTTTTATGTTTTGCTTTTCTGGATGTCTACTTCTTCTTTCAGTTCAAGAGTTAGGTGCTTGACTTCTGTGCTCCCATGTACCCTGCACTTAACTTTTGTATTCCCATAATGCTCTGCACTTGACTTCTGTATTCCCGTAAAGCCTTGCACTTGACTTCTGTGTTCCCATAATGCCCTGCACTTGACGTATGTGTTCCCATAATGCCCTGCACTTGACTTCTGTGTTCCCATAAAGCCCTGCACTTGACTTCTGTGTTCCCATAATGCCCTGCACTTGACTTCTGTGTTTCCATAATGCTCTGCACTTGATTTGTGTTCTCATAATGCCATGCACTTGATTCGTGTGTTCCCATAATACCCTGCACTTGACCTCTGTATTCCCCTAATGCCTTGCACCTGACTTCTGTGTTCCCATAATACCCTGTACTTGACTTCCCTCTTCCCATTGTGCCCTCCACTTGCCCCACACAGGCTGTAACACTGGCTGTGACTCTGATGCTCTCATAGGTTGTGGTGCTTCTCAGGACTATGTTTACTTCCTCTTAGTATTCAGGGGGCCTGGTGCAGGCCTTACAATAAGACTATGAAAATGTTTGTTGAGACAGTAGTCTGCAGATAAGTGCCTTTGGGAACTGGAGCAGGTGATCTGTACGGGCTGAGGGAGACTTGATGGAAGAGTTGCCTCTCTGACTGACTCTCATAGTTTGGGCAGAGGAGAGAGGAAGTTGTAGGCATTCTGGGTGAAGGTGCTGGCAGTGCACTGAAGAGAGAGGGAATGCAATGTGGTGTGGTGGAGGACAAAAGAAAACTCCCCATCCCCCAACCCCACATGAAAACTCCCCTCAAGGCTTTCTTCCATGAAAGTCCTCCTTTAGCGTAACCCAGTGATGTTCAACTGGGGGATATTTTGCCCTCCAGGGAATATTTGGCAATGTCTGGAGACATTTTTGGTTTTCCCAATTGAGGAGCTATCAGCATCTAGGAGTAGAGGCCAGGGATGCTGCTAAATATCCTATGATGCACAGGACAGTCAGCTCCCTACAACAAAAAGTGACCCAAAGGTCAGGGGTGGTGGCTTATGCCTGTAATCCCAGCACTTTGGGAGGCTGAGGCAGGTAGATCACCTGAGGTCAAGAGTTTGAGAGTAGCCTGACCAACATGGTGAAACCCCATCTCTACTAAATACAAACAATTAGCCAGGCATGGTGGCAGGTGCCTGTAATCCCAGCTACTTGAGAGGCTGAGGCGGGAGAAGTGCTTGAACCCTGGAGGTGGAGGTTGCAGTGAGCTGAGATTGTGCCATTGCACTCCAGCCTGGGTGACAAGAGCGAAACTCCATCTCAAAAAAAAAAAAAAAAAAAAAAAAGGACCCAGCACAAAATATCAGTCATGCTGCCATTAAGAAACCCTAAATTAGGCAGACTGTGGCTTAGCCACATGTTGATCATGTAGACTAGGGCTGCATGAGTAAATGTTGGATGTTTCTAATTAACTTGTACATGTGACCAGTGATATTCTATGGGCAGTGTCATATGACCAGAGATATAGGAGAGGAAGCTGGTTTGGGGCAAGTTGCTGCTTTGTTTATTGACACTCTGTCTTCTGTTACTGCATGGATGAAGGTTTGGTGGGATATGCAGTCATGGTGTAGGAAGGGGAGATAGATGCACAGGAGACAGAGCAAGGTGTGAGGACAGGCTGCAATAACCTCTGTGCTGCCTGCTCAGGGGACAACCATAGTGATATGGCAGGATGTGCACAGGCCACAGGCTGGAACCTCAAGGGAAAACGTGTAGCTGGGTGTTGTGATAAGAGGAAGGTAAGGGACTGGATGGGGTTACTTTCTTTTTTGATGCCCTTTCCTGAAGTTTCCCTCTAGCAGAAGTGTCACCTTTGGCTGACATGGAAATAGGAAATTCACCCTGTCTCCCTCTTCTGTTTTCTTCCTAAGGTTCTTGTCTGTTTAGAATATCATTAAGCTGGGCGTGGCAGCTCACACCATAATCCTAGCACTTTGGGAGGCCAAGGTGGGAAGATCGCATGAGCCAAGGAGTTTGAGACCAACCTAGTGAGACGCCATCTCTACAAATAATAATAATAATAATAATAATAATAATAATAATAATAATAACTAGCCAGGCATGGTGGTGCACACCTGTGGTCCCAGCTACTTGGGGGGTTAAGGTGGGAGGATCACTGGAGCCCAAGAGGTCGAGGCTGCAGTGAGCCATGATCTCATGACTGCATTCCAGCCTGTGCCCGCATCTCAAAAAAAAAAAAAAAAAAAAGAAAGAAAGAAAAGAATATTACTTAACCAGGAAGAAATCTGGTGATTAGTTGTGTGGAAAATGGCTGTCTTCTGTTTCTGAATGGACCTGTGCTGTTACACCTGTTGGTTTTTTGTTTTGATGTTTGCCTGCTCAGAGTGGGTTCAGAAGCCATGTGGTGTGCAACTTGGGCCATGCTGGGGCTGAGTCACTGGGGAATGAGAACCCTCTCCTCCCTGAACTATGTTAACAGAGTAGAGGCAGAATGCTGCTGAGGAAATGGTCTCTTAGTGATTTTGAATACCGAGGGTGGAGAGAATTGCTTTTTTCATGAAATCTGCCATTAGAGGCACAGGCTCTGAACAATCAACTGTTTCTGCCAAGCTTTGGACTTTGAAGGCAGACAAAAGGAAGGAGGGACTTTGGGAAAATGGCTTTAATTAGAGATTTTTAGCTGGTGACATTTCATACTTGGTGCAACCTGGGAACTAAATGTAAGTGGCCATTTAAGTTTGTATTGAGGTGCTGGGTCCTTGATTGCTTTGGGTTCTTTCTCATCACAGATGAAAAGCTTCATTCTTGAAATAAAATTTGCATAATGCTAATTAGAGTAGGGCGGTTCAGAGAAGAGAGTGGGTGCAGTTTTTTAGTTAGAAAAGTGCCACCAAGCTCTGTAGCTAAAAGGGCATTTGGCCCTATTGGTGAGTGTGGAATTATCTGGAGGGAAGGCTCTTTCAGCGTATGACTTTAAAGAAAGATCACAGAGAAAATGAAAGTCCAAATGAACCTGTGTGAAAGTGCGGCTAGTCAAGACAAGGTGGGGCCATCATTCTCCTTTTGGACGAGGAGAGAATATGAATGATAGAGTAGAAAGAATAGGAGGTCTAAGATGGAATCTTGACTCTGACTAAATGACCTTGGAACAATCGCTTAACATTTCTGAGCCTCAGTTTCTTCATCTGCAAAATGGGCAATAATAATAATCTTACTTGCCTAGAGTGGTGAAGATTGGACACCATGACCATGTGGTACACAGCACAGACCGTGGCAGAGCAGGTGCTATCATCATAGCCCCCACCACCACTAACCTCAGGCCCATAGATTTCAGTTTCCCTTCTCCAACTCATTCTTCTTTGCAGAATATAGCATAGTGATTCTAAATAAGCAATGCAAAATTCAATGGCCCTGATTCAGTCCCAAACCGAGACTTATTAGCTGTTTGACCTGAGACGAATGCCTTCACTGCTTTCTTCATGCCTCGGTTTCCCGATGTATAAATATGGCTGTGAATGTCAAATGAGATGAAGCACATATAAGACATTTGTATGATGGCTGGACTGTAGAGAGGGCAGGAGAAGGTTACCTGAAAAGTTGGAGATGGAGTGTCCTCAGGTAGGTATCCTGATGGGAGGAGTCCTGGAGACAGAGAAGGTGAGGAGTAGAGTTTGGTAGCGAGCCTGATAGGAGGAGGAGGGAGTGGGGCAGGCCACCCGAGACCCACAGATAGCCCTGGTTTCCACTGTCTGGAGGCTGTGCTGGAGGCCACAAGGATACTTTTCCCTACCCGCTGTCCCACTACTCCTGCCATAGGTGGACTCCAAGAGCTTCTTTCATTAAGTCTTCCCCATTTTACACAGCTGCCTGTCTCTATGGGAACCCCATAATGAGAGTGTTGAGAATATGGACAACACTGTGGCCAATCCATTCCCTCTATTTATGCTTGATGCCATACCATATGTGGCTTTGGTTTCTTCACAGTGCAATGGCTGGATTTTATTTTTTAATATTTATTTATTTATTTATTTTGAGACGGAGTCTCGTTCTGTCACCCAGGCTGGAGTGCAGTGGTGTGATCTCGGATCACTGCAACCTCTGCCTCCCAGGTTCAAGTGATTCTCCTGTCTCAGCTTCCTGAGTAGCTGGGATTATAGATGTGTGCCACCATGCCCGGCTAATTTTTGTATTTTTAGTAGAGAGGGGGCTTCGTCACATTGGCCAGGCTGGTCTCAAACTCCTGACCTCAAGTCATCCACCCGCCTCTGCCTCCCAAAGTGCTGGGGTTACAGGCATGAGCCACCACACCTGGCCTGGCGGGATTTTAAAAGCAAGCATTCCTACAGAGTGCAGCTACACGGAAGCTGTGATCACCTTTTATAGCTGACCCTTGGAAGTCACATGGTGCCATTTCCACTGCATATTTTTTCATTAAGCTGGTCCCAAAGACCCATCCAAATTCAAGGGGAAGGACATATATTTCACTTCTTAATCAGGAAGTGGCAAGGTTCTGGAAGAACATGTGAGATGAGAAGTAGTGTGATCACTTTTGAAAATTACAACCTGCCATACCACTCTATATATGCATGTGTGTGTATATATATGTATAGTAGCATATTTGTATAATAATATATATATTACATATCCATCTGTATGTAATATTCATACATATGAATATATAAAACTTAAATGTTTTACAAAATAATACTTCCCTTATTACCTAGGGTACACTCTATGTCCTCTTCTATTCTTTTAAGAAAGATGCTCTTTGCCAACCCACCCAGTTGATTTCCTGCCACGCTATTGTGTTGTGCCCTGTTGTATTTCTTCCAGATAGCCTTGGGCAAAGGGCTGTTTCTTAGAGCGCCAGTGTCTAGGCTGTGCTCAGGGCACTACCTGACTACATTTCTGGCCAAGCTTTATGACGTCAGCAGTTCCTGTTGCACTCCTGGTTTTTGGCTAGCAGTAAACCCAAACTTTTCTGTCTGAGAGGACCATGGAACTCACCCTCTCCCTGTGTCTGAAGTCCCCTGAGGTCTTTGCATTCGATAGGCATTCAATTGCATTCAATAGTTTATCATTCTTAAAGCAGCAAGCTGGCAGAGCATCCTGGTTGATGGTATATAAACAAACCAATTCATAAGTACAGCCATTATTTCATGTTGGGGCCACACAACCCTTTGACAGCCAGTGTCTGCCGCACAGGGGACCAGCTCCTCCAGGCGGCCTGTGGCGCTGTTTCCCTTTACTGGCAGCTGTGCTATGGCCAGCCAGGGCTTCTCAGCCCAAAATGAGATAGCTCCAGTCTTTTCACTCTCATGAAAAGAACAGATCCCCACCGATCTTGATTTCTGCTGGGGTCTTTCCTCTTGGTGCCATTTGAGAGCCACCTGGGAGCACATCTTAGTAAATATATGACCTGGGCTCATGTTTGTAGAGTCCTGTCTGAGCATCTAGCAAGCTGGCTCACGTGCTCAGGGACTTGGTACCAATTAAGATATTTATTTCCACTTTTCATATGGTCGAGAAGATGTATGTCCAACACAGTGCTTTTAACTAGGTCAGAGAAAAAGCAGGCGGGAAGCTATACATTTTACAATACTTAGTGGACCTTCTTACTAGAATTAGTGAATGGTCAGAATGTCCGCTTCTGATGGAGGGCCAAAGGGAGTTCTTTCAGCTCACAGCTGGGCTGTGGTGTTTAGGGAGGGAAGTTTGAAAGTGGCCGCAGAAGTACAGATGATCAAAAGCAGTACTCCTGCCCCCTGCCCTGGGAGGGGGCCTGGACTCCCTCAGGGAAGGCTTTTTGGTGCTTTGGGTAGAGAAGCTGGAGACAGCAACTGTTGAATTTCCCCAGGCTTTGTGATTTAAAGCCCTTAGCCTTTTTCCATTGTTGTTCTTGCAGCGGCCTTTAATGTGCTGGGTGTGAAAGGGAGTGGAAATGAAAAGCCAGCGCATCACACTGGGGGCCTGAGATCAGAAGGCGATGGAAAATGGAAATGTCAAGTTTGCGTTTCCACTGCTGGCCGCAAGGGCCTCAGGCGGCACCCCCTCCTCCGGCCTCAGCTTTCGCATCCTTCTCACTTCCTCCCCAGCCCCCCAGTTTTCACACGGCCCAGTGATAAGTGTCACTCTGGGCTGAGTGAGGCTCGTGGCTTGTCAAAAGAGGCAGTAAGACGAGAACAGAGAAATTCAGCATGGGCTTGAGAGGCACAGAAAGGAACTGGCCTTCTAAAGACACCGCAGAGAGACTGCAAAGTGGGTTGGTTTTCCTTTTCTAACATTGAGAAGAAAAGGAGTTCAGAATTCACACATGGTTGGTAGAAAAGGCGATCTGTTTCCACATGGACTTTCCTATCTCTGTGGTGCCCAGGATGCTTAGACCTGTGAGTCTTTGAACCCAGCTTGTGTTGATGTAGCTCGGGGCACTGTCAGGCCTTTGTGCCCAGCCAGGCTTGGAGGTGTTTGAAAAGAGAGCCATCAACACCTTTCTGTCGGTGACTCGCCATTTTTCTCTTTTGGTTGAGTCAACTTTGAAGTTTAGGAGTTCCTTCCCACGCTTGGTGGCCACAATGTCACGAGGCTCAGCCTGCTCTCACGGGGCTGCTAAAGATTCCATAGAGGCTGGAAAGCTGCCTGTCAGGGGCACCAGGAATTACGTACAAGTCTAAGGAAGCTCCAGGCGTAGGAAATAGTGGGATAAACCTTCCTTTATTATCGCATGGGATAATCACACTTGTGAAATGTAGATGTCTCAAATTTATACAAATTGAATTCTGAAAAACATCAGAAAAGTTTATTACAAAGCCTTTTTTTTTTTTTTTTTTGAGACAGGCTCTTACTCTGTCACCCAGGCTGGAATGCAGTGGTACAATCACAGCTCACTGTAGCGTTGAACTCCTGGGCTCTCGCGATCCTCCTGCCTCAGTCTGCTGAGTAGGCGGGACTAGAGGTGCACACCACCATGCCGGGCTAATTTTTTGTAGCGATGGGGTTTCACCATATTGCCCAGGGTGGTTTCAAACTCCTGGGCTCAAGGGATTCGCCTGCCTTAGCCTCTCAAAGTGCTGGGATTACAGGCATGAGCCACTGCGCCTGGCCGACAAAGTCCTTTTTTATCATCATGTTTTTAACTCTTCACAGTTTTCTATGTCTGTTATCTCACTTGAGCCCAGTTAGATTTTTGACCATTTGGATAAGAGTTATTGGATTTTTCTGGAAGTCTCTACATGCATGTTCTCTGTTCAAAGGCTTGAGGTGGACAAATTATGCATGGCCTTCAGTTTTGGGAAGACTCTGTATGATCCTGATAAATGTAATTTCAAGATGATTATATCAAACTGAAAAAGGTGCATTGTGATCCTCTGTTACCTCAGTTTTGTCCCGTGAGGTCCAATCACACACAACATCGGAGCCACTGCCAGCTTCCTTGTAGTTTACAAAAAATGCTTTGCCACGCTCATCACAATAACTGTGAGATAGATATGATTATATTTCTGCTGTACAGAGGAGAAAACTGAGGCCCAGAGAAGTTAAGTAACCTCCCCCAAGACACAGATATGAGAAAGAGATGAGACTCAAACCCCAGCCTTCTGGCACCAGGGGCATGTTCTTCCACCAATAGACACTGATAGCCGTTGCCAGAACAAGAGAAAGCTGGGCAGAAGTTGAAACCTTTGGCAAAGGGTTCCCTGTCCTCTGGCCTTGCTGGTTCTTAGCCCCCCTTCTACTCAAAAGGTCCTGCATTGTCCCTTGCTCAGGGGTTGCCTTGCAATGGGCCTGGTCACTCTGCTTCCGCATCCTCAGGGGGATTGTTCCTTCTGCTTGTCCCAGGCACTCCCTGGACCTCACCTATCTTGGGTGCCTTCAGAACACCAGCAGGGGATTCATTCACCTTCTTAGGGGGCAGAGGCCACCTCCTGGGCTTTTAAGGGATAGGCATTGGAAGTGGGATCCTTGAGAGACCTAAGGACAGTGAAGGAGAGGTCATAGTTACTTTCCTGGGAACAGGGTAGGTTCATATCTGGTTCCTGGTCCAGCTCCACTTCACTGCTCCCATTTCCCTTGTGACCCAGATGACACAGTAAGAGCTGGAGTCTGATGAATCTGGGATTGTGTGTGGGACACCAAGCCCCATTGACGGCTGTTTCTGTGGCTTCCTGGCTCTCACATCTTCTGTATTGTAGGACCAGGCAGTCTGGGCTGTGGCCTGCCTGGGGGCGTGTGTGGCCTTCTTGGCCCAGAACTCCCTCCTAGGAGGCACAGCCAAGCCAGGGGAGAAGGGAGAGAGCTGGAGACTGAATCATAGCCTGACTAACCTGCTTTCCATGTCTGCTGGCTGCCTAGAAAGCTCTGTGATGTTTGCATCTCGCATCGTATGCCCTGGAGACTTGGAGGTAGGGCTACTTCAGAAACCCAACTGGCACTCCCTGGCCGGAGCATGCTTCTGTGTGAGCAGCATGGCAGAAGACCAAACTTGTCCAACCTGCAGCCCAGCACGGCTTTGAATGTGGCTCAACACAAATTTGTAAACTTTCTTAAAATGTGAATTTTTTTCTTTTTGCGAGTTTCTTTTTCTTTCTTTCTTTCTTTTTTTTTTTGTCCTAGCTCATCAACTATCATTAGTATATTTTATGTGTGGCCCAAGACAATTTTTTCTTCTTCCAATGTGGCCCAGGGAAGCCAAAAGATTGGACACCCCTGGCCTAGACCCTTTTCCTGAACCTGGCTGTCATCATCATTTCTGTCAGAGCCGGATGGGAGACTATTTTTAGTTGGCTTTCTGGGTGAGATTTGACAGAGGCCAGGGTGGGAGATGTCAGACTGTGTATACTGGTGAGGAAGCTGCATGGGATGAAGATCTTGAAGCTTTCAGATCTGAATGAGGACTGCCCATTCTGGTTTATCTCTCTGAGCAACCCCATGAGGGACTTTAACAAGCTCACAATTTTCAAATAGGTTTTTGAGCCGTTTCCCAATCTTCCTAATCCTGTCTATTTTAGCTCTGGCCTGGGGAACATCAACCCCAGGCTAGTGGCCAGGAACACAGGACACCTGGGGCCAGACTGCCTGGATTTTAGCCTGGGCTCTTCCTCTTACTAGTTCTGGGACCTGGAACAAGTGACTTAATCTTTTTGATCTCAGTTTTCTCATCTTTAAAATGGTGGCAACAATGGTAACTAACTCAACAGGTTGTGGTGAGAAATAAATGTGTTAGGCGAGGCTCAGTGGCTCATACTTGTAATCCTAGCACTTTGGAAAGCTGAGGTGGGAGGATTGCTTGAGCTCAGGAGTTTGAGACCAGCCTGGGCAACAGAATGAGACCCCATCTCTACAAAAAACAAACAAAAAATTAGCCCAGTATTGTGGCATGTGCCTGTAGTCTCAACTGCTTGGGAAGCTGAGGTGGGAGAATAGCTTGAGCCCAGGAGGTCAAGGCTGCAACGAGCCTAGATTGCACCACTGCGCTCCAGCCTGGGCTACAGAATGAGACCCTATCTTAAAAAAAAAAAAAAAGAATTAAATGTGTTAATATATATAAAGCCCTCAGAATACTGCTTGACATATGCTAGGTGCAATATAAATTTTGGAGCTGCTAATTATTGTTATTATTATAATGTTTATATGATTTGTCCTCTCATGAGAAGTTCTCTAGATTGGATGGATAATTCCAAATTTGTTTTTAAAACCTTTGTAAAATTTCAAAATGATGCAAAAATATAAAAGGAAGACTTTTTGAAAGAAAAAAGCCCTTGTATCAATGAAGAATAACCACTATTAATATTTTTGCATTTCTTTCTATATTCTATACATTTTTATATACACATAGTTCTTAAAACAAAATAATGATTATTTTGTTTTTCCAATTTTCTCCTTAAGAGCGTGTGGGTATCTTTACATGGTATGGAGTCTTCTTTGAAACCTGATTTTAATAGTTTTATGATGTTCCATTATTTAGGATAAGTATTATTCTCTTGTTCACCTCCACATGTCCAATATGTACTCAGTGGGGTAAGTTTGAGAGGGAACCCCTTGACGTATGGCTTCTCTGTTTAAAGAGGATTTAAGATAAGCATTGATGTGATCACCGTGGTCACCATCATCATCATCATCATCATCATCTTCCTAACGTTTGGCAAATCTGTTAAAGAAATGAGCATACCCAGAACCAATGCATCAGGGTTATGTGAGGGCAGCCTCCAACCCAGTGTAGAGGCAAAATTTTTGGCCACTAGACTTGAGCTCAGCGATGGAGTGGTGACTCTCTGAGCCCATTATAATTGTTTTTAAAAAGGGTGAATGACCAGGCCAGTCACAGTGGCTCATGCCTGTAATCCCAGCACTTCGGGAGGCCGAGGTGGGTGGATCACCTGAGGTCTGGAGTTCAAGACCAGCCTGACCAACATGGAGAAACCCTGTCTCTGCTAAAAATACAAAATTAGCCGGGCATGATGGCACATGCCTGTAATCCCAGCTACTCAGGAGGCTGAGGCAGGAGAATCACTTGAACTCAGGAGGCAGAGGTTGTGGTGAGCCATGATCACGCCATCACACTCTAGCCTGGGCAACAAGAGCAAAGCTGTGTCTCAAAAAAACAAAAAAAAAAAAAGAAAAAAGGAAGGGTGAATGACCATCTGCTGAGGATGCTCCTGCTTTGGGTGGGAGGTAGATCAAAAAGGATCTCTAAGGAAGGACTTACCTCTGAAATACGTCAAGTGAAGGAACTTCATGTAGGGCCATGTGCTGGGAAGAGGATGCCTTCCATATCAAAGTGGGCCCAGCCCCCGTTCTGCTACTGACTCACTGAATGCCCTTGGCTCAGTAACCTGCATCCTAAACACGCTCCTCCTCTGTATGGTAAAGTGGACCTGACCACATTCTCAGGGCAACCTGTGACACTCGTGGAGAGCGGCTTGCCTCGAGCTTTGCGCATGGCAGGTCCTCAATGAACAGACCAACTATCATATATTTCAGGCCTGTCGGTGTGTGTGTGTCATGGTGCATGAGTTTCATCTGTCATTGGGAATCTGGCCTCAATGCGGGGGTGAGGAGTTTGGGTATTTATACGTTGCTTCCTGTGTGTCAGGTATGGTGTCAGGCATATTACACAGATAAATGCTCCTTGACCTAAGATGGGGTCAACATTCTAATAAACTCATTGTCAGTTAAAATATTGTTAAGTTGAAAATACATTTAATATCCCCAATAAAACCATCTTAACATCAAAACGTTGTAAATCAAACTGTTCTTAAGTAGGGGACTGTCTATATTTATCTTGAAATCTAACGCTGTCTGGGGTTTCATTCCCTTATTGTCTTTTGGAAATGAGACAGACTTTCAAAGGCATTCACTTGGTTGGTTTTCAAGTAACCCAGCTGCAAGGGGGTGTCTCTGCCACCCTTGGACATGCAGTACTTTGTAAGTGCCCTGTTCATTCCTGGACTTGCTCTTCTACCTGGAGGATGTGTGTGTAAAATGAGGTACATGTAGGAGAAATAGCCAATTAAAGCAAGCTGGGTTTAAAATAGCTCCTTGGGTGAACCTGCTAGTCACACACATTCCCACAAAGCCTACCTCACCACACTGAATTTCCAGAATTGTCAAACCAGGCCAAGACATTCCCACCAGGACACTTCCTGTTTCACTAAGAGAAAATTCTTGCTAAGAATTCCTGTCCTCTGGTTCCCTGCAGCTTTCAGGAAAGCTTTTGTTTAAACAAAGGAACCAGCCTACTGGTATCTGGGTGAACACAGGCTTCCTACTTAGATGGAAATGATCTGAATGGAGGGGGACACAGGTTTCTTTTTTCTTTCCTTTTTTCCCTCTCATCCACATGAACGCTGGTGATCTACTTTCAAAGGATTGGAGTAGAGACACGTAAAAGACATCTTGACTTTTGGGGAAGTGACTTTCTGCTTCTGTCTTGTCAAGGCATTATTTTAAATAAATTGAGTAAGCAGGAAAGTGGAGGATGAAGGATTTGTTGAATGAGATTGAAGCTGGGGAGAAAATGGACACTCTCTGTGTAGCATCTTGGGGACACCAAGTGTCAGTTGGTTGACCCTAGTTTCCTCCACGGGGTGGACGGGGTCTCAAGCCCCCTCCAGCTATTGCCATTTTCTGCATTTGCAGAGTCAGATTTTCTCTCCTGAGAATCCGTTCGGGCAGCATGTGTTTTAGGGTTCTTTGACTCCACTTGGGGTTTTTGCAACACAACAAAACATACAAATGAGCTTCTTGTTGATTTTGTTGTCACCAGAACCTAAGGATTGAATGGCAGCCTTAATTGGAGAAGGGCACGATTAGAAGAAAGGGAGAGAGTGTGTGTTTGTGCATGTGTTCTTGTCCTGTGTGTGTGTGTTTCTGTGTGTGTGAATGAAGGTGAAAAAGGGGAGGGGACCCAACCAACCCCTAGTTTTCTGAAAGCCTGTTGATTTATTTTCTTCCTTCCCTGTGGATATATTTCTCCCCCAAAGGAATTATATAGCTCATGATTTCAGATTTTGGCTCAGTGGTGCTTTCCAGAGAAAAAACCCAGCCGTTGCTTTATTCATCACAGATTGTTGTGCCTGTTCGATTTGCAGCCCCCGGGAAAGGCCTTGCATGCCCGGCAAATCCTCTGCTCCCTCACTAGAGATCCTCCGTAGGTGGGAGGAGTTCCGGCCTGATCTTCTCAACAGTCCCTTCTGTGATGTTCATCCTAGTCAGGCCTTAGAACATAATAGATCCTAAAAATGCTGATTGAGTTACAGAAGGTTTTTTTTTTTTCACTTGCCTCTGGGAGGGAAGGCTAATAAAGATTACAGTGGTAGGGTGGAGAGAGTATCTGGTGGGTGACATATGCCTTTTGTGCAGTTGTCAAATATAGAGGTTGGGATAGTATAGAAATATTGATGGTTTTTTTTAATATGGATGGATATCCTGCAGAAAGTATAATGTTTTAAGCTTTTCTTTCTTTTTTTTTTTTTTGAGACAGGGTCTCACTTTGTCACCCAGGCTGGAATGCAGTGGTGTGATCACAGCTCACTGCAGCTTTGATTTCCTGGGCTCGAGTGGTCTTCCAACCTCAGCCTCCAGAGTGGCTGGGACCACCAAGTGCATGCTACCATGCCTGGCTAATATTTGTTTTTAACTTTTTATAGAGATGGGGTCTTGCTCTGTTGCCCAGGCTGGTCTCAAACTCCTGGGCTCAAGCAATCTTGCTGCCTCCACCTCCCGAAGTGCTGGGATTACAAGCATGAGCCAGCATGCCTGGCCAGTTTATTTTTTACTCGCATTTTTATATGCATGTCATAACACCAACAGAAAAACAAAAGCTTCAAAAATATCCATCATATAAATGTACCATACTCTCTTTAATTATTCAAAATAACAATGTTATATCTACCCCTTATTGAATACTCACTGTGTGCCAGGCACTGGGCTAAGAATTTTACATGCATTATTATTATTATTTTTAGACATTTAGGTGGTTTGTGGCTCCCCCTCGCCACTATAAATAGTGCTTAGATGCATATCTTTGCAGATAATATTTTATCTGATGTATGACATCCTGTTTAGAGTGAATTCTTCTATGTACAATTACTGGGCATGGAATTTTTTTAAATACACTTGAAACACATCACAACCTGCTTTAGTGCCATGTTATACTCCCACACAAAGGAAGAACGTGCCTAGGCCTCTCAAAGACCCGAAAAAATCGGTGCTTTGTTGAAGTAGAGCCATTGGCCTGCTGGATAACTAGAAGTCTTGTTAATTTAAGATAAATACCCGGCAGTTTATTCTAGAGACTTAGGAAAAAAGACAGCAGCTCTTGACTGGGTTTTCCAGTGGATGCATTTCGAGGTACTGCACAGGAAAGAGAAAATGTGCCTTTTGTCTCAGGGAGGTCAGGAGTTTTCAGGAGGGCTCTGGGATCCATCTCGATTGGTGACAGCTTTTCTCTTTCCCCTGCTTTTCTCTTCCGCTCCGAATTCCCTTAGCGTTCCACTCTCAAGCTAGCTGTGTCTAGGAAGTGGGTGGGATGAGCTCTTCCTTGGAAAGATGCCCACGAATTGGACTATACTGGGATCTGAGAGTAGGATGCCCTCTTCCTGCCGGAATTCAACTGCTGTTCCCTCGCCCTCAGACCCCTGCCAGGCCTCCATGTGATGTGTCCTGAGGCTTGGCTGTCACTCTTTAAAACAGGGCTGCATGGGTAGATGGGAGGATATCTATTTGGAAACAAATCTGTGTATACAAAGAAACTAGAGGGCCCACTGGCCTTGGGTTTTCCACTAGAAACTGTGTTTTCTCCATCCAGACCTCATTCAAAGGCATGGATCCCATGGAGCCAGAAGATATGGACTGAGCCCCTTCTCTGTGCTGGCCATTGTCCCAGACACCGGAGGGAGACAGGGCAGTGAACAGGCAGACCACGTCCTGCCTGCATGAAGCTCGCACACCTTCTCGGAGGGGAGAGAGATGACTGCATCCCCTCGGCAGGTGATAAGCACATTGCCCCACAGCCCGGCCAGCCGGGCACAGGGGTGATAGGGGTGAGGGGTGAGCAAAGTGCCAGCCTCCATGGGGTGGGCAGAGAAGGGCTGTCCGAAGAGGGGACGTTTAAGTAGAGATTTGAAGGAAGCAAGGGAGGGAGACATGAACATTTACGGACAGCAGGTTTCAGGTGGAAGCAACAGTGAGTGCGAAAGGGGTGGGAGTGGGTTTCTGTGTCCCGCAACGGTGAGGAGGTGGTGGGTGAGCTGGAAAGAAACGAGTGAGGGGGAGAAGTCAGAGGAGCGGCGGCATGGGCACTGCAGAGGAGGAAGCAGATCGGGGAGGGCCCTGCAAACCATGGGAGTGACTCGGGGTTCTACATCAAATGTATTCAAAGCCATCGGAAGGTGGGTAGCAGGGGAGTCACAGGATCCAATGCCCTGTTTTAAGATGTTGGCTGTGGCTCTGGTTTAGCCATCGGCAGGGATAGAAGCAAGGAGACCAGCAGCTACTGCCACAGTCCGGGAGAGAGAGGATGGCGGTCTCTGTGGAGAGTGAGAAGTGGCCCATTTAAGAGCACATATTGTAGGGCGATCAATGTCATTTGCTTTCACTCATCCCTTGGGAGGAAATCTGTGGGCTTTAGAGGCCTCTGGCATCCTTCCTTCCCCCAGGGAAGAGTAGAAACTTTAAAAATAGTCTGTTCCCTCTTTGGAATCTTGATCTCCAGATCTCAGTCATAGTTTTTAATAATCCTTGCCTCCATCTCGTTTTGGAAAGACGCTCACCTCTCAAATGGGCATGCATCTTCCAAGTTCTTTCATCAACAGGAAATGCAGTGGAAGTCCAATATGGCAACCTGGACTTCAGCAAGAACCATCTGCTTCTCCCCCTCCATGCCAAGCCTTCTGGTTAATGGGAACTTGAGAAAAACACAAAGCCAGGAACCACCCGCTGGGGCTCCCAAACTCCATGATCTGACCAGGAAACACCGACCGGACAATTGGCCGGATGCATTTGAAATCTGTTAGCTCCAGCACCTGTTCGACTTCCTTCTAGGGCTTTGCATTATTGATTATATTCATGAAAAGGACTGAGAAACACTTCCCAGTGTGGCAGGAAGGCTCTCGCTGGACCAGTGCTCAGGAGACCTTCTGTTTTATTCCAATTCTGCCGTCGGCCAGGTGTGTGGCAACAGGCACCCATCCTTGCTGGGACTGCGTCTTTATCTTCAACATGAGTCCCAGACAGCTTGATTTCTAAGATGTGTGCCAGCTTTAACATCTCACAGTTCTAAGCTAAGAGTATGAATAAGAAATGAGGAGCAGAGGTGACAGATGACACCAATACTCTGGGCTTCGGGTGATTCCTTAAAGTGGTGTCTCAGGTTCAAGTTCAGAGCAAGCTCCTATGTGTCACCTTTTAGGCCTCTGCATTCATTATTTTCACAGGCTGCATAACTTGATTCATTCCGTTAAAGGAAACATGAGCAAACTGAAGGCTGAGATAAGAAAATAAGACTTCTTCATCTAAGGAGAATCATCCCTGATGGCTGCATATTCTGCAGACGGACCTAGTTTGATCAGTCATGTGTCAATCAGACCATGTGCCCAGATTGGATTTTTGCAGCTCTGGAGGGTAATTAATGAGAATGGGACAATTGCCCTTCCAAGAGGTGGCTGTTTCCTCCAGTTCCAGCCTTCATTTTTCTTTTGTCCGTTCTCCATCTTGTTGTGATTTATAACCCTGCCTGTCCCCTGCAGTGGCTTCGGTGTAAGATTTTTACTAAGTAAGTGAATGGCTAGCTTCCAAAAATGACAACCTTTGTCCAGGTCTGGGGCTGAGGCCAGGTCAGATAAGCATGATACCTTTCTCTCTTCTTACCTGCAAGTTAACACATTCTTTCCAGGTACAGGAGGATGACAGACCCAAGGCATTCAGCTTTAGAAAGTGTTTTTCTCCTCTCACTTTGTTTGTGCCTTCTCACTTGGACTGCTGCATATTGTTTTGAAATTCACCCATGCATTGATGAAAATGGGCAAGGTTTTCAGAATGCCTGCATGAGCGTACGTGCTCTCCATGGTGAGGGGTGGGTTAGACCCTTTCAGCTTAATCTTTTCCCAACAGGTTCTGAACCCAGACATGCATTGTTGTTTCCACAAAAACGTGGCAATTGATATTGTTACTCATGCTATGGTTGAAAGAATCCGTGTTCCGGGAATTATTTTCCTGCTGCACTTGTGAAAAGCCATTCCTGGGCTCAAGGCTCCGTGACTGTTTTGAGCCTGATGTTGTTCTGCGTCTGTGCCTGACAGGCTGTGTGACGCGGTAAGAAGCCCTTTGTGCTTGGTTACACCGATTGTACTAGCAGCACTGTTGTAGTTGGTAAATAGCACTAGGACTTTGGGTCTCTAGGTTAATTCTCTGGTTTTGTCCTTGGAACTGATTTAAGTCCATTGGCTCATTTAGCAATTGTCAGGTTCCTTTGGAAAATATTCCTAGACTCAGCCATTGGAAATAGGTTAATAAAAAGTCCCCAGCCTGTAATCCCAGCACTTTGGGAGGCCGAGACAGGCAGATCACGAGGTCAGGAGATCGAGACCATCCTGGCTAACACGGTGAAACCCCATCTCTGCTAAAAATACAAAAAATCAGCTGGGCGTGATGGCGGGCACCTGTAGTCCCAGCTACTCAGGAGGCTGAGGCAGGAGAATGGTGTGAACCCGGGAGGCAGAGCTTGCAGTGAGCCGAGATCACATCACTGCACTCCAGCCTGGGCGACAGAGCGAGACTCTGAAGTCCCCAAGCACGGAGTACTAGAGTTCTCTAGAGTACAGAATAACCTAGCATGTGCTTCTTACTTAGCACATTGTGCAGTGTTTATAGTGGTTTTAAAGAAGTTGACTGATTGATTTAATCTTGTCTTGTTCTTTGGTTAAATGATAGTTCTGATAGGGATATGATAAGAATGATGATGATGGGATAGCTTGAGAAGCCAGCGGCAGTGTCTGAGCCGGGCTCTACCCTGGGTCCTCTTTACTCTGTCAGCAAAGCCTGACCACTTTCTTTTCCTTTATTCACTTCTCAAATCTCTGCACTTTTCTCCATCCCCATCTCCGTCACTCTAGTCCCCATTGCTACCATGCCCTGCCTGAATAATGCATGCACAAATTTTAGCCTAGAGCCTAGCACACAATGAGTGCTTGATAGAAGTAAATAGGAATTTTTATTGTGAATAATTAAAGAAAGTCTGGTACATCTATATGAGATACCCTCTCTTGGTTAAAACCTTTCAGAGACTTCCTGTTACCCTTAGGATAAAATTTAAGCTTCTTACCAAGGCCTACAGACCTAGCCCCTGCCCAGCTCTCCCCCTCACCAAATGACATTATCCCTTTTGTGATGGCACAGCAGCCATACTGACTTTTTCATTTCTTGGACCTATCAAGCCCCTCCTCTCCACATGGCTAGTTTCTTCTCATCGTTCCTTTTTAGCTTAAATGTCACCTCAGAGAGGCCTTCTTCGACTGCTGTTTCTAAAGTAAGTTCCTTCTTGTTATCCTCTGCCACAAACTCCACTGGTTTCTTTCATAGCATTTTCACAACCTGAAATGATGTTTCTTCCTTTCTGTGTTTTCTGGCTGTCTCCCTGTATTAGTCCATTTTCACACTGCTATAAAGCACTACTTGAGACTGGGCAATTTATAAAGGAAAGAGTCCATTTGTAATTGACTCACAGTTCTGCGTGGCCAAGGAGGCCTCAGGAAACTTACAATCGTGGTGGAAGGCAAAGGGGAAGCAAGGACCTTCTTTACAAGGCGGCAGGAGAGTGAGAGCATGAAGGGGGAACAGCCAAACACTTTTAAACCATCAGAGCTCATGAGAATTCACTCACTGTCATGAGAATGGCATGGGGGAAACCACCCCCTTTATCCAGTCACTTCCCACCAGGTCCCTCCCTTAATGCATGGAGATTACAGTTTGAGATGAGATTTGGGTGGGGACACAGAGCCAAACCATATACACTCCCCAACTAGACCATAAATTCCTCGAGGGATGGGATCACGTTTGTCTGTTACCACTGTGTGCCAGAAACATGGTTGATGCTAGAAAAATATGTCAATGTTCGTTGAATGAATGAATAGAAAACTAGACGCCAATCACCATAGGCATATAGATAATAATGGTGGTCAGTTAGGCGGATGGCCATCATGGCTCAAACTCTATGTGCTTTGCATTCATGATCTCATTTAACCATTTCTACATATCCATCTGATGAGTAAGTGGACGATTGAAGAGGTCAGCTTGCCCAGCTAGTGAATCCGGACACATAGAAGGTCTGCTGTCACTGGATGCCCTGTGGAACTTAACACAAACATCCCCCTGACCCAGGCAGATGCCTCCCCTTAAGGAAAAATGAGAGGTAGGAAGGCTTCTGAAATCTGCAGCCACCCCTAGGACTGGACTTTGCCCAGTAGCATCCACTTTTTGAGAGCTGTGTTGTGTTCTGAGCTGGAGAGGCCAAGGCAAGGTGGGTGGAGGAGGTGGAGGTGACTCAACGACCCCTACTTCACTCCCATGATGACAATGCCCTCCCTCAGAAGGGACATTGATGTTGAAAGGAAGGGGGCAGAAGGGCAGGCCAACTGGAAGGCAAAGAAAGACTGTGCTTCCCACAGTCAAGCATGTTCTAGAACTGTCCCATGTGCTCAAGTTCTGGAAAGAGTGGAAGAGGGGAGGGGATTGGCTTTAGGAGGACCTGAGAAAACTTGGGTGTTGGCGTCTAGTCTGTGAGGAATATTTTAAGTGTCCTCCCCACACAGGGCACGAGTGCTGGGGAGGAACCTGGATATAGCAGTGAAGGATGAAGAGGGGGCCCTGCCAGCAGGGAGTTGGGCTTGTGCCCTGCTGCTAGCTGTTCTGGGATATCATGGCTGATGTGCTTTCTCACTGGTGCCTAATTCCCTTCCCTGCTCTGATGCTACAGCTGCTGTTCCCTGGCAGGAAAAGCAGGCCTCATTCTGTTTCTAGCCCTTGCATTTGTTGGGATTACAATGGCCTTTACCTTGAGTCACAGTCTCTTTTGACTTATGCCATGTTCATAGGATTCTAAGGCCTCCCCCACTACCACCCAAGAAAATCTAATTTAACATGAAAATTACTTGGAGCTACATAATCTGTCTTGGACTCAGAGTGGATATTCTGATTCCTGCCATAAACAAAAGGGAACCCCTTTAGAAGTTTAGGTCCAGGATAATAGCCAACATTTATCAAGCATTTCCTACCTGCCAGGCACTGTGCTGACATTTTTCCCAACAAGCCTATGATATGCATGCTGTATATTGGTCTCCATTTTACAGATGGGGCTATGGAGGCACAGAGAGATCACATGAGGGACCTAGGTGGCCATGCCAGGAATTGAACCCAAGCAGAGTAGCTCTTGGACTTGATCTCATCAACTCTGTGCTGTGCTACATGCCTGGCCAGAGATAGCTGTATTCACCCTGGGCTACCAAATGCATCACACCCCCGACATAAGACAAACAGCTCAGCTTCTCACCCTCTTAAGCCTCTGCTGGCTAGTTTTGTTCTGTTGGTTGGATTTGCAGGGGGCTGGCTGACTCTGCCCAGTGCTTCCAGCACTCACAGACCTGCGTCACAAACCTGGCACTCCAGCCAGTGTGACTGCACTGCCATCTCAAGTCATCTCCAAATATGCACATCTTTTCTCGCCATCCACATTGCAAGATACTAAGGAACAGGGCCCATGCTTTCTTTGTGTTCAGTTTCCCCAGGGTACCTAGCTTGTTAGTGGGTACTTAGAAGTGGTTTAATGCCAGTTAGCCTGACTGGGGAACACGATAGTCTCTGCTGAAGAGGCAGCCTACTAATAGTAGATAAAAACCTGCTTTTGATTGGTATGGGCAAGCCCTGATCTGTTTTTAGAATAAACGTGGTTTGCTTTGGCAACTGTAAAGCAGATGGAAAGCATCATCTGTAGAATCTAGAAACTGATTTCTGGGAGAGTCTTAGGGGCTTGGCCCTATTATGCATTCTATATTGGCCTCTGTATATCAGGCATCTCTGTGCTGCGTAATTCCTAAGGTGACTCTTGGTCCCGTTAACCTGTGCAAGGGACGGAACCAAACTAAGCTTTGAGATTGAACCTGGTTTGCTTGGTAGAGCCTTGGGGTCTTATCTGCCAAGCTGTTTGTTTGGCTTTGCTGTGGGTTGCTTTGCACACATGCTTGTTTGGACAAGGCAGCACAGGCTGTCCCATGGTCCAGGGGGTGGTGGCTGGGGCAGCCTTGGAGGGCACGGTCAATTCTAGCTTCAGAGTGGTGCTTTTTTTCCCATCTTGGCCAGGGAATGCTCATACATTCTTTTCATCCTGCCTCACTCTCGGCTTACCTTGGGTAAGGAGAGTACAGAGCTAAACTACAGCCAGCTGGAAGTTCCCTGCCCTTCTAGAGCTGAATGCCACTGTGGGGACCATTCATTAGAGAGGATCACGTTGGCTTTTCTTGGATCGGACCTCTTCTTTTGATTATGCTTTGGACGAGGCATGTGTGCTCATTACTTGTCATTGTGCATGCCGACTCCAGCTGTGCTGATGTGCCTTGGTGGCAGGAGAGAAAACTGGAGGCCAATGACAGGCTGAACAACCCCTCACAAGTGGGTGGCCTACTCCCCATAGTGCCAGTCCCCAGGTAGATTTTTAAGACTGGCAGGTCACCTCTGTTCCTTCTTCCTGCTACCCAGGAGAGTGTGGAAGGGTCAAGGCCCTGCAGGCAGATGCAGTGACAAATTGTATGGCTGGTAACTGAAAAAAGAGGGCAAAACATCAGGTACGAGTGGCCCCTCGGCCTAGGGTGCAGGCACTCTAGGGGAACATGTTGGCAAAGGCTGACTCAGTGGCAGAGCCAAGAGGGTGGGCCATCTGCCTGGGCAAAACTTCATTCCCAGTTCAGATTTCCTTGGGCCTCTCGTGTATACAGTACCTGCCACTGAGACCACTTGAAAGACTGAATGATGCTGGGCAAACAGGATCATGCTTATCGTCATAGCAACACACACACTCTGAGGCAGACAGGATCCCCAAGGCCTTCTCAGATGAGCATTTGATAATAGCTTTGCTCAGAGAAGCCCCTCCACCTCATCACTACACTTGGTCATTACAACCTTTGTGCTTCAAAGGAGGGCGGGGGAAGTGCTCAGAGCACAGGGCATGCTGAGTTGTGTTGGCCCAGAAGGGAAGGCAAGAGGAGGGAGCAGAAGGCAGGCCCGTTGCCGCTGATTTCTGCAGCCCACGCTGGTTCTCCCACCCCAGGGTCGATACCCCTGGAGTAACACTAACAACTGGGGGAAGGGAGTGGACATTAAAGACATTTGAAATATTTCATAACTGATACCGCCAACCAGAAATGACATTGGCTTTGCTTCCACACTGGTTGAACATCAGTTCTGCTAAAAATACCAGCCAACCTTTGTATTCGTTTGCTAAGGCTGTTTAGGCTGGGTGGCCTAAGCAACAGAAATTTATCTTCTCATAGTTTTGGATGCTGGAAGTTCAAGATCAAGGTGTCAGCAGGGTTGGTTTCTCCTAAGGCCTCTCTCGTTGCCGTGTAGGTGGTGTCTTCTCTGTGTCCTCACAGAGTCTTCCCTCTGTTGTGTCTGCGTCATCTCCTCTTCTCCTAAGGACACCAGTCATAGTGGATTAGGGCCCACTCCAATGACGTCCTCTTAAGCTAATTACCTCCACAAAGAACCTCTCTCTAAATATAGTCACATTCTGAGGCACTGGGGATTTGAGCTTCAATATGTGAATTTTGGAGGGACACACTTCAGCTCATAGTACTTATAATGTGCTAAGTGGTAGTCTAACCCTCATAGCTAATATTGGAGCTCTTGCTAAGGCTGGAATTGCTCTTAGCACTTGCTGTGGATTATTTCCTTTAATCCCTGCAATAGCTCTAAAGTAGCTCTTCTTATTTCCCTCATGTTTCAGTTGAGGAAACAGAGGCACAAACACGTTGAGTAATTTGACCGCAACAGCTAGAAAGAGGCAGAGCAAGAACTTGAACCAGGCCGTCCTGTTCCAAAGCTTGTGCTCTGGGCTTCCTCCTCTGGTCTCTGAAGTAAAGGCTTTCCTCGGGCTTCTCGCTGGAAATGCCGTCAATGAGCGGGTTGTAGAAAGGGATCATCCTAATTCCTTGAAGAGAAGGAAAAGTTAAGGTGCCCCTTCCCGCTTCTGACTGGCTGCTATCACAGACTGGATGGCAGGCCTTCATCAGTGCAGCCACTGCACAGGAAGGAGGCCTTTCTGCTGACACAGTGTGACTGCGTCTGAGGAAACCAGGCTGCAGGGTACAGCTGGATGAAAATGGACAGCTGAGGGCCCGGTGCGGTGGCTCACGCCTGTAATCCCAGCATTTTGGGGGGCTGAGGTGGGTGGATCACTTGAGGTCAGGAGATTGAGACCAGCCTGGCTAACATAGTGAAACCCCGACTCTACTAAAAATACAAAAATTAGCCAGGCATGGTGGCATGCACCTGTAATCCCAGCTACTCAGGAGGCTGAGGCAAGAGAATCACTTGAACACAGGAGGTAGAGGTTGCTGTGAGCCGGTATCACGCCACTGCACTCCAGCCTGGGTGACAGAGTGAGACTCTGTCTCAAAAAAGAAAAGAAAAGGAAAGAAAATGGACAGCCGATGTCTTTGTGGATGCTTACTTGGTAATGAAGGAGGCAGGCCCTGGAGCCACAGGTTGGATTCAGTCAGGGTTTGGAGCCCTCTGTCTTCACAGATGGCTTCTCTGTTCTCCTCTGCGTTTCAAGGTGTCCCTTTGCCTGGAGCCTTCCTTCTGTTTTTCACCCTTCCTGCTGACAGTCTCGTTTGTCCTATAACGCAATGACAGCATACTCAAAGGTCTGCATACATGCTGGCTGTTTGCAGGAGCTGGGCTCCTCCTAGTGAGAGCTCAAGTTTACCATACAATTATATGAGGCTTCCTTGTTACTTTGAAAGCTTTCCTTCTGCATCTGTGAAATTAAACTCTGTATTGCTGTGTGGGTAATTATGTGGCCCTTCCGTGCTGAGGCAGAGGGTGAGGGGTAAGGTGTAAGGGCAGGTAAGGTGTTGATTCTCAGCGTTAGTGTAGGGAGTCAGATCTCTCTCCTCTACCCTCCTTCTTCCTCTTTCTCCTCACTTTTTCTCCTTCCATCCAAATTGGTCAGACCTATATTGGTCTGTCCTGGGATCCCATGACACTGATTCTGAGCTTACAAATTGTTCTCCACTTTTTTCTGCCAGCATATTGGGTAATTAATGCCCCTTCTTTCCTTCCTTCCTTCCTTCCTTCCTTCCTTCCTTCCTTCCTTCCTTCTTCCTTCCTTCCTTCCTTCCTTCCTTCCTTCCTTCCTTCCTTCCTTCCTTCCTCCCTCCCTCCCTCCCTCTCTCTCTCTCTCTTTCTTTCTTTCTCTTTCTTTCTTTCTGATGGAGTCTTACTCTATCACCCAGGCTGGAGGGCAATGGCACAATCTCAGCTCACTGCAACCTCCACCTCCCTGGTTCAAGCAATTTTCCTGCCTCAGCCTCCCAAGTACTTGGGATTCCAGGCACATGCCACCATACCTGGCTAATTTTGTATTTTTATTAGACAGAGGGTTTCACCATGTTGGCCAGGCTGGTATCAAACTCCTGACCTCAAAGTGATCCACCTGCCTGCACCTCCCAAAGTGCTGTGATTACAGGCGTGAGCCACCACGCTGGCCTGTGTTAATTTTTAAAAAGTGAACTGTCATTTTTCTAAAAACAATGGAATCATCCCAAGATAAGTGACTATAGAAGTGAACAAATCCATCAGCCCGACTATTCCCTTAACAAAGCTGTGTTACCCGGGTGAGCACAGAGTACCTTCAGACATGAAATCGCTGAAGGCAGAGGGGCCTGGGCATCAGGTGATCTCCTGTTCATTAACTCTTTTGTTTGCTCGTGGCTGGATTTTATTTCGACCCACTGGCCTACTTTCCTCAGGTCCTGAGTTGTTCACCTGAGCTCCTCATTGTCTTTTCTCCCTGCCAGGTCACATGGGGAGGTCCTTGCAGGCAGACATTTTTACTAGAAAAGCAGCCATCAGTAGAAAAGCTATTCTCGCTTCACAATTAATGTTGTTTTTTAAGCAAAATGTGCCCCTCCTCAAAGTTCCACTGGAAACCACAAGGAGGAACAAGGGGAAGCTTTTACCTCGCTGCCCAAGATAAGGAGCTTGCTATATTGTGCGGAGAATTGAGTTAGGCAAAGCGAGGCGGTTGGAACTAGGTCCTGCCCTAAGAAGGAAAGGAAATTAACCTTTGCCTGCCATAGTCTGGCCCAAGGCCACATTCAGTTGTGTTCTGATCGGGCAGCAGCTATTGCCTGAGCTGGAGAGAGAAGGTGTCAGTTCATAAAGACTCTCTATGTGGAGGACAGATGCTACCGTGGCCGGGCTCTCAGCCACCTTCTTCTGCAGTGTGCAGTTGGGAAGGGCACATTTCTTGCATGCCTTCACCAGATTATAGTTTTCTGGGAGCAAAGCCAAGTGCTCCCACCTTTGGGTGCTGACCCAAGAAGAGATATTCTGTGAACTTCTGCTCTTTGGTTGGGCAATCTCTGAGAGTCGGTTGGGTGAGTACCGGGAGGAGGGTGGTTGAGATGGAGTCACCCTATTTGTTTCATCACTGTCTACATTAAACAAAGGGTTTGTGTTTGCAATTCTCTTCTGATGAAATCCAGTGGCTCAAGAAAAGCCATCTGACTGAGGCCTATTGTAATAGCTGATCCTCTGAGCCCCATTTGATCTTAACTTTACTCCAAGTTTGCTGCATAGAACCTCAGAACTGGGCAGAAGATGACGTTTGCACAAATCCCAATTCCCGCTTTTGATTCAAAGATAAGCCCTTTGAACTTGGCCATATTAGGCAATTTTCCCGGCCATTGTAACAGGGTGTTTTGAAGACACTCCCTAGAGACATAACAAAGGGCTGTATTTTAATGTCATCCTTTATTCCAACTGTCTGGGCCATTCTGGTCAAAGAGTGCTGCTCTGTGCCAGCCTGGGAGTAGGCAGCATACAGAAGAAAATGGGGACAAAGAAAGGCGAGGAGGAAGATGTAGTCTCCGAGGCCCAGGAGCTGGTAGGGATGTAAGATTCTTCATCAATAAGAAAGGTAGGAAGAGCTGAGGCTGGCTTTTCAATGTGAAAGCCAAATGGTGGGGTCATCTATTTTAAGGGTATCCTCCTTTCTTCTCTTCAGCAAATAGATCCCAAGCTTACAATTTCAGCTGCCGTAACCCAGATCCAAAATAAAAAGTTCTTCCTCCCACAGCAGTCCCTCTGTAAGCAGTCTGGCAGCTCTACAGTGTTTGGGATCCAGGATCCTCTGTCTTGCGCCACCATCCCTAGAGTATTGTATTTGCCTACATGGCCCAATATGGTCTCATGCTTGTCACACAGGAAAAGGGAAATGGAGGGTGCACCATGGAAAGTTCACGCAGCTCTTCCATTCACATCCCACTGGCCAGAACTTAGTCACATGGCCACACTTAATGGCAAGGGAGACTGGGAAATGGAGTTTTTTATTCTTGGCAACCATGGGTCCAGCTGAAATGAGTGGTTCTGCTGCTGGAGAAGGAGAGAACTGACAAGGGCAGAGGAAAGACAGCTAGAGGTCTTTATACTTGCTATCACACTGTGTACCAAATGCCAACATGGGGATAAACACAGGCAGCCAACCAGAACAGGACTGTCAAAGAAAGCTTCCCAGTCACCTACTGTCAGACACTTTAAAGACCCAATGGATGAGAGTCCACTTTCTTAAACCCCAGTTTCAGCTGGACATATATTTCCCCTTCTTTGTCAGGGAAATTGAATTTGGAAGTTGAGGTTTGATGAGCTACTCTAGATCTTTGCACTTAGCATCAAGTAAGGAGATGGAAAATATTCCTGGAAGCATGAATTTAAAGCAAATAGAATTCTTCTCTTCTCACTCTTGATTGTGCTCTCACTGTCTTCTTTCTGCCCTTCCCTCCCGTCTGTTTAGGATTAAGGAGTTGTACAGTCCTAACATGAATACGGGTGCCCTTTCTGAAGCCGTGTTGCCTTGTACTTGTAGAGCGCTCGCAGGCTTTGCACAAGCTGTCCTTCAGAGGGTTTCAGGGCAGGGACCAGGGGAGGAGGGGTGGTACAGAGAGCTCTTATGTAATGTGGTAAACAAACAGCAAACGGGCGTTTCATTTTCCATTAGCCAGAGAGGCATTTTATTTCCACTAGAAATGGGAGCAGACGTGAAAGCAATTAGTGTTAGTGGGTTTATAGTGACGTCCCTGGAGCCAGCAAAATCCTGGGGCCAGATGTCTGTACTTTACTGGTTCCTTGTTCTGAGAACATTCGTGGGTTCTTTCCACCCCTGCCCATCTCCACCTCCTGCCAAAAGGACCCAAAATATCACAGTTGGGAGAACATAATATTCCCTGAATAGCAGAGGCAGGAGGCCTGTTCTTTAGAGATAGAGGATGCTGCCTCAGAAGTTGGGGTGGGGAGGCCAAGAATCAAAGGAAAATCCTTGCCAGTGTCCCCAGGCTCCTCCTGGTCCTGGAACCCTTCAAGCCACTGATGAGTTGAGGCTGGGGCTTGCGAGTCTCTCTCAGGAGTGGCAATGTCTCAATCCTGTCTTTTATGCTTCTTTGTTCACTTTATCTTCAACTCTGCCCTATCCCACCCACAATACACATAGAGCGGGAAAGACAGAAGGAGAAACAGCAGCAAAAATAGAAGCCGTGAATGTCCTCCCCTCCTCCTCTATGCTGAAATAATATGATCTAAGTTTCATTCCATCTCAAACTTTACTATAGCCATGGTCACCAGCAAGACCACCAAAGCCCTGGAATCTGCCACTTACGTATTTTCTAATGCAGAGGTTCTTCTCCTGTGTAACCGCACATCTTCTTTCAAGGCCTCATATTGGATGATTGATCACTGGTCGTCTCAATCTGTGCTGTCCCATTCAGAGCCACTAGCCACTTGTTGGCTATCAGCACTTGAGCCAGTCCAAATTAAGATGTGCTGTAAATATTAAACATACACTGGATTTCAAATACTTCGTTTGAAAGAGAAATGTTTATACTGATTACATGTTAATAAAAATTTGGATATATTGGGTTAAGGAAAATATATTATTAAAATTAATTCCACCTGTTTTTTCCCCTTAATTAACGTAGCTGTTAGAAAATTTAGAACTGTGCAGGTGGCTTGTATTTGCAGCTTGTATTTTTCTCCTGTTGGGAAAGTACTGGTCTATGTTATCTTTTAAAATACTGTAGCGTTTTTTTGTTTGTTTGTTTGTTTGTTTTTTATTATACTTTAGGGTTTTAGGGTACATGTGCACAATGTGCAGGTTTGTTACATATGTATCCATGTGCCATGTTGATTTCCTGCACCCATTAACTCGTCATTTAGCATTGGGTGTATCTCCGAATGCTGTCCCTCCCCTCTCCCCCCACCCCACAACAGTCCCCGGAGTGTGATGTTCCCCTTCCTGTGTCCATGAGTTCCCGTTGTTCAATTCCCACCTATGAGTGAGAACATGCGGTGTTTGGTTTTTTTGTCCTTGCGATAGTTTACTGAGAATGATGTTTTCCAGTTTCATCCATGTCCCTACAAAGGACAGGAACTCATCATTTTTTATGGCTGCATAGTATTCCATGGTGTATATGTGCCACATTTTCTTAATCCAGTCTATTGTTGTTGGACATTTGGGTTGGTTCCAACTCTTTGCTATTGTGAATAGTGCCGCAATAAACATACGTGTGCATGTGTCTTTATAGCAGCATGATTTATAGTCCTTTGGGTATATACCCAGTAATGGGATGGCTGGGTCAAATGGTATTTCTAGTTCGAGATCCATGATTATCTCAATAGATGCAGAAAAGGCCTTTGACAAAATTCAACAACCCTTCATGCTAAAAACTCTCAATAAATTAGGTATTGATGGGACGTATCTCAAAATAATAAGAGCTATCTACGACAAACCCACAGCCAATATCATACTGAATGGGCAAAAACTGGAAGCATTCCCTCTGAAAACTGGCACAAGACAGGGATGCCCTCTCTCACCGCTCCTATTCAACATAGTGCTGGAAGTTCTGGCCAGAGCAATCAGGCAGGAGAAGGAAATAAAGGGTATTCAATTAGGAAAAGAGGAAGTCAAATTGTCCCTGTTTGCAGATGACATGATTGTATATCTAGAAAACCCCATTGTCTCAGCCCAAAATCTCCTTAAGCTGATTAGCAACTTCAGCAAAGTCTCAGGATACAAAATCAATGTACAAAAATCACAAGCATTCTTGTACACCAATAACAGACAGAGAGCCAAATCATGAGTGAACTCCCATTCACAATTGCTTCAAAGAGAATAAAATACCTAGGAATCCAACTTGTAGCATTTTTTTAAGTTATTGAAAATATTTAAATGAACTTTTAAAAACCTTCTAAAGCTTGAAAAGACTTCAAAAGAAAAGAAGAGGCTCTGCAAACCTTTATAAGAGGAAAGTTGGATAGCCAACAAAGAGAGTTCCTAGCATTTGAGATAGAGTCTAGAAACTTAATCGCCTTCAGGGACCAGCTACTGATGTGAGGTGAGATGGGGTTGAGGATAGACAACAGAGAATGGTGGGGCTTGTGGTGCACTGGGGAGAGAGGTGCCCTACATAGAGGCATTTAAATTCAAAAATTTTTAAACACTGGGTGCCCCATAAAGCAATGGTGGAATTTGACCCAAAGGTGGAATTTAGCACAGAGGACTCTAGCATGTTATTCTTGGAACCTTTAAAAACAAACTATTTTACATGGCAGATCCCATGAAAATTACTCATGCAGACAACTCAAACCAGGTTTTGTAAATGAGAATTTCCTCTTGACATCTTGAAATGACATTACTTTAAATTTTGCACCCAAGTCTGCATGCAGGCTCCACTGTGTAGTTCACATGTTCTTTTGCTAAGAACGTGGCTAACAGTTAACTCACACCGAGTTCCTGTTCTGGGAGATGCTGGGATAGTGTTGCCTCATTTAGTTCTTGTAACACCCTTTTGAGGCTGCTGGTGTCTTCATTTTTATTGAGGCTCAAGGAAATTAAGCCACCAACTTGGCCGTAGCGAGAAAGCGGCAGAACTGAAGTTCAAGCTCACGTATTTCACATACTACAGTTGTAATCCAAAGGATTTATAAAACTTCATCATACACATTGTCTCATTTGATCCTTAAAAGAATTTTATGAAAGGCAGGAAACTTAGGCAAGTTCCTTAGTCTTCCTGGCTGGCTGCAGTTTCTCTCAATTCTAAGAAGGGGCTGGACTAGATGACTACTTGATGAGTCCACGGCTTTGTGACTTCCTAGTGCAAGAAAAGGCTGAGCCTGGATCAGACTTGGACCCTTGGGACCGCTTAAATGGTTCCCCATCTCAGAATATTTTGCACAGTCTTTTCCAGTAATTTTCTATGTGCATTAAAATAGTAGTCAATATTTTAGACATTACAGAAATGTATTCCAAGTTTCATTTAAAATTAGGCTGATTTCAAACTATTGTTGTTTACTTTTTAACTTTTAAAAATATATAAACATTCAAATATTTTGCTATTCATATTTCATCCATAACTTCCCACTTTTTTCCTGCCAAAAATGCCATGTATTCACAGAGTTGTACAACCATCTCCATAATCAAGTTTAGAACATTTCATCACCCCAGAAATAAACCATATATCCATTAGTAATCACTCTTCCAACATCCTTCCACTGCAACCTTAGGCAACCATTGATTTTTCTGTTTGTATAAATTTGCCTGTTCTAGAGATTTTATATAAATGAAACCATAAAATAAGGGGTCTTTTGTGAGACTTCTTTCACATGTCATAATATTTTCTTTCTTTTTTTTTTTAGTGTCTTAAACATTTTTCACTCATTTGCCACACTGACAGTGCAAACACAAATCTGGACTAAATGTACAGACTCTCAAGCAACAATGTACAGCTTTCTTCGTCCTCCATGCTAAGAGATGTAAAAGTTTAAGGGTCAAACAATACCAAACATATAGGCTTCAAAAACCATCTAAGTTAGGGCATTCTCTAGTTTTAGCTAAGATACACCTGGGACACTGACAAGTGATCACTTACATAGAATAATGTGAAATAAATTTTTTAAAAAATAAATTTTAGTGGAACAATCCTGAAGGATAACACCAGAGGAATAGCAGGTTACCAGTAAGGTGTCAGCCAATTTGTTCCAGCCACTTTTGAATCCATGTTCTATAATCTAAAATTTATTCTCTTTCCCTAAGCTGAGAGCTTCCTATCATGTCAGTATCTATGTTAACATGTTATAATATTTTCAAGGTTCATCCATGTTGTAGCATATATCAGTACTTCATTCCTTTTATGGCTGAATATATTTCATTGTATGGCTATACAGTCCTGCAATAAATAACAGTGTTTCAGTTAATGATGGACCACATATGTAATGGTGGTCTCATTTAATATAATTTTTACTGTACCTTTTTACAGATACACAAGTACTTACCCCTGTGTTATAATTGCCTGCAGTATTTAGTACAATAACATGCTATACAGCTTCGTAGCCTGGGAGCAATAGGCTGTACCATATAGCCTAGGTGTATGGTAAGCACATAAAAACCTATCATCAGGCTGGGCACGGTGGCTCACGCCTGTAATCCCAGCACTTTGGGAGGCTGAGGCAGGTGGATCACCTGAGGTCAGGAGTTTGAGACCAGCCTGGCCAACATGGCGAAACCCTGTCTCTACTAAAAATACAAAAATTAGCCGGGCGTGGTGGTGCATGCCTGTAATCCCAGCTACTTGGGAGGCTGAGGCAGGAGAATTGCTTGAACCCAGGAGGTAGAGGTAGCAGTGAGCTGAGGTCGTACCACTGCACTTCAGCCTGGGCGCCAGAGCGAGACTCCGTCTCAAAAAAAACAAAACAAAACAAAAAAACACAAACAAAACAAAACAAAACAAAAAAACCCTACCATTTAGGTTTGTGTAAGTACACTGTATAATGTTTGCACAGCAAAATCGCCTAATGATGCATTTCTCAGAACATATTCCCATGAGAAAATGATGCATGACTGTACCACCTTTTGTTTATTTGTTCATCAGTTGATGGACATGTGGGTTCTTTCCACCTTTTGGCTATGGCGAACAGTGCTACTATGAATATTTATGTACAAGTATTTGTTTGAGTACCTTTCTTCATTTCTTTTGGCTATATACCTAGGATTGGAATTGCTGGGTCATATGGTCACTCTATGATTAACTTTTTGAGGAGTTGCCAGGATGTTTTTCAAAGTGGCTACACCATTGTACATTCTTATGAGCAGTGTTTGAGGGTTCTGATTACTGTACAACCATGCCAACACTTGTTATTTTCTGTCTTTTTTGTTATACTCATCCTAATGGGTATAAAGTAACATCTTATTGTGGTTTAGATTTGCATTTCCCTAAAGACTGATGATGTTGAGCATCTTTTCATGTGCTTATTGGCCATTTATATGCCCTCTTTGGAGAAATGTCCATTCAGATCCTTTCTCATTTTTTATTTGAGTTGTCTTCTTCTTACTGAATTGTTAAGTTATTTGCATGTTATAGATACTCTTTTTCTTCTCACATCTGTCATTGGCAAATATATTCTGCCATTCAGTCAGTGGTTTTATATCTTGATGATGTCCTTTGAAGTACAGTTTTTTTGTTTTGATGAAGTTCAAGTTATGTATGTTATATATAGTCACTTGTCTTTTGGTATTATATCTAGAGAAGGCTTTGCCGAAACCCGAGATGTCAAAGTTTCACTCCTGTGTTTCCTTTGAAGAGTTTTATAGTTTTAGCTTTTACATTTAGGCTTTGATCCATATTGAGTTAATTTTTGCATATGATGTGAGATAGGCCTCCAACTTCATTTTTTTGCATGTGGATAGCCAGTTGTTCTAGCACCACTTGTTAAAAAGACTATTCTTTTCCCATTGAATTTTTTGGCACTTTTGTTGGAAATCGGTTGATCGTAAGATAAAATTTATTTCTGAACTCTTAATTAATTCTTCTCATTGATCTATTTGTTCATCCTTATGCCAGTAGTACCATCATGATTACCGTAGCTTTGAGGTAAGTTTTGAAATCATGAAGTGTTCAAGTCGTCTTCCTACTACTTTTAAAGAGGATATTCTTTTAAGATTACGTTTGCTATTCTGGGATCCTGGCATTTTCATGGGAATTGTAGGACCAGCTTGTGAATTTCTACATAGAAAGCAGCTGGAATTTTGATAGCAATTGTTCTGACTCTGTAGATCAATTTGGATAATATTACTGTCTTATCAATATTAGGTTTTCTGATCCATGGATGCAGGATGTCATTCCAGTTATTAAGATCTTCTTTGATCTTTTTTCAAATATATTTTTTAATTTTCATAGTACCTATTTTATACTTCTTAAATATATTTCTAAGTATTCTGCTTGATACTGTTGTAAATGGACTTGTTTTCTTAATTCATATTCAGATTGTTCATTTTTCTGCAAAATTTTAAATAGTGCCCCATTATCCATAAATACTTATATGACATTCCATTTGTAAATACCATAGCTAGCATCTCTAACTAATAAGGACTGGTTCTTTCCCTTTCCCTTTTTCCCTTCCCTTCCCTTCCCTTTCCACTACTGGACCCATGACAATTAACAAGGATTCCCTGCTCTCATCTACTACACGGCTCAGATTCAGATATCCTGGATTATCTATAAAATGTCTTCTCATGATTGGCCTTCTGGAATAGGGATCCACACAGGCCCACACCTTATGCCTGGCAATTAGAACTTTCAAGTCTCCTTCATTTTCTAAGAGTCCCTCTTTTTTCCTTTTTGTGCTTTAAGGGTTTAAATTCATATTATTCAAGTGCAATAAGTCTGTCACCTCACATAGGCTAATATCTATAGTCAGACATCCTCCTTAAGTGGGTCTCGGCTCTCTCGCACCTCACTTTGTGGAAAGGAATTTGAAACATAGACTTATGGTCTTCACACGTGTGTGATGCTGTTGTTGTCTCTCCAGGCACCTGTTGAGGGGAAGTCATCGTTGCTGAGGATATTGACAGAACATCATTGTTTCCCGTCCCCACTCCGTGTACTTGAGAGTCAATGACTAATAGTGATAAAGAATGGTGGAGAGGACTCTTGTGCCTCTTTCTTCAATAGGGTGGAGAACCAGTCTCCCCTGCCCCACAGAACAATTTCTCATTCAGGGCCTCCTGTGTTCCCTCCCCATCTTTACTCTCTAGTCACCAGATATGGTGTTCTCTCTGGTCTCCCAAGACTCTTCCCTCTTGCTTTGAAATGTTCATCTGCATGTGAGACATGAGTCTGTGAGTAGGGTCCGAGCAGAGCTCAAAAGTGGAAAAAGATTCTCCCACTTTTATGTATTTTTCCATCAGCAGCACTTCATTCTGACGAAATGTGTGCTCTTTTGATCACTATCTGCTTCGAATTACTCTTAAATTAAATTGTTCTCAGGAGGAGTGGGACGTCTGAAATATCTTTTTATTGAGTATGGCCAGGCACCAACCCATCAGCACAGAGGTGCCTTGGAGCTGGAGTGGGATCTTGGTGGCTCCCGCAGTAGTAGCCACCAACTCTTCAAGTTGCTGGGCTTTGGAGAGATGGGGAGGATTCCCGGATAATGGAGAGATATTCAGGCATCTCAGGGCAATGGCTATTTACCAACTGATAAATAAGTATTTTAACATTTATCCCATCTTCAGTGTGACTGCCATTGTGTGCTGGCTGAATCCCTGCCCAGTCCTGCATGTCTTAGTGTATTGGCCTGCCCTATGTCTATTTTAGAGCTTTTCCCATCCAGGAAGTCTTTATTTTCTCTTCAATATATCAGGAGGCCAGAGGCCTCTTAAAAAAAAATAAAATCAGTATCCCCACAGTTTTATAGATTAAAACAGCTTCTCAGTGACTGTGTGACCACGTGGAGGATCTTAGGAGAAACAAATGATGTATTGGCTTCCACAAAAGGGAGCACCCCTCGGAGACATCAGATCACCCTTCTCCTCCCTGCTACTTTTGTTGAGGTAACTTACATGCAATAAAATGTACCTATTTTAAATGTATAGCTTTGTGAGTTTTGGTAAATGTATATACCTGTGCAATGCCACTGCAATTTCAAGATAAGGAAATTTCCATCATTCCGGATAGTTGCCTTACTTGACTTTTTGGTGCATTCTCTACCCTCCCAGCCTCAGCCCTGTCCCAGCCCTGGTAACCACTGCTGTGCTTTCTGCCCTGATAGCTCACTTTGCCTATTTTACAATTGCAGATAAATAGAGTGTCTGCATCCTTTTGCCTCTGGCTTCTTTTCACTCTGCATACCGTTTTTGAGATTTCTCCATATTGTTGCATGTCTCAGCAGTTCATTTATCTTTACTGCTGAGTAGTATTCTATTTGATGAAGGTATCACAATTTATTTATCTATTCAGCTGCTGTTGGATGTTGAGTCGTTGCCAGTTTTTGGCAATTATAAATACAACTGCAGTGAACATTCACATTTGGTTCTTTTGTGTAGATACATGTTTTCATTTCTCTTCGGTAAATTTCTAGGAGTGGAATTGCTGGGCTTTAGAGTAAGCCTTTGTTTTACTTTATTAGGAATCTGTCTTGCTGGGTGCCATGGCTTGCACCTGTAATCGCAGCACTTTAGGAGGCCGAGGCGGGTCAATCACTTGAGGCCAGGAGTTCAAGACCAGTCTGGGGAACATGGAAAAACTGTCTCTACATGCCACCCCCGACTCTCCCACTGCCGAAATTAATCCAGGCATGGTGGTATGCTCCTGGAAGCTGAGGTGAGAGAACCACCTGAGTCCGGGAGGTTAAGGCTAAAGTGAGCTTTGATTGCGCCACTGCACTCCAGCCTGGGTGATGTAGTGAGACCCTGTCTCGGAACAAAACAAAACAAAAAAATCTGTTTTCCAAAGTAGTAAAGTGCTTGTCTAGCTCCTGCCTTTTAAACGCCCAGTGTTACTGTAACTGGCTCATGATTTGTGCCAGAAGAAATAACAACAAGTCAAATCAACTGGTGTCTGTGGCATCCTTGTCAATAGAGAGCTTTCAAAAGCAGCTGAGCCCCTGGATGTCCCTCCCTACCGCCTGTTCTGGGATGCTGCCCTGTGGTGGCCACTGACTGGTCTGAGCCCTGACCTGCAGGAAAGTGGAGTCGCCATTTATTGAGAAGCCCAAGAGGCTGAGCAGGCGGCAGTGAGGTGCTGATGGCTCAACAGAGCCTCTTTCTGCCTGCAGGCAGCTGGGATCCTAAATTCCCTCCTTTCCGAGTCCAGGAAAGCCCATTAATCAAAACTAGACGCCCGATGTGGGCTCCTTGAACGCTGCATTTGTGCACTGGGGTGCACATTCTGGGTTAAATATACAAAATAGGTGTTTAAGGACAGAGGAGCAATTTTTTTTAGAAACAATTTTTTATTCAGGTAAATTTACATACTGTGAAATAAGCAGATAGTAAGTGTATACTTTAATGAGCTTTGCTAAATGCATACACTCAAATCACCACCAATTAAGATTTGGAACATTTCAAAAGGATAAACTCAAAACGGAGGTTCTACCTGGTCTTGTATCAGCATTTTCCTGATCCCTGCTAAGGAAGTGAGCCTCGTAACAGATCCAAGGTAGGTGTCTGTAAATGGTGTTAACAGTAATAACTGACTAATGCGCAAGGCATGTGCATCCCTGATCTCATTTAATCCTCAGAACAGCCCTATGAGGTAACAGTTCTCATTTCTATTTTGAAGATGAGGAAGCCAAGGCTCAGAGCAGTAATTGACGTTGTACATAACATAATATATGGCATAGTACAGTAACTGACATGAAACAGCTCATGCTGGGAGCCCCCGGAGTCAAACCCAGCAGCAGAGGCTCCAGGTTTGCACTTTCCCCTATACACAGCTTCTCAGACTTCCTTCTGCAATAGTGGTTAAGGACAGGGGAAAGAAGATGCATACTTTGGAAGATAGAGGGAGTATCTGGGGATGTGGCCTGTAGTCCGAAATGTCTTCTTTTAAAAATTAATGCAAAATTTGTTTTCAGTTCCAAATGTGCCAGTGTTTATTTTCATATAAAATATGTTTCATTTGCAAAGGTTTGCCCCTGCCCCCATTCAAATTGTTAGTAATAGAATGTGCCAGGATAATGCCACGTGGGCTGTGTGTTATTCCTGGTATGCCCACTGCAAGACACCACCATCTTCTGCTCATTCCTGAGACTGAATTGGTACTTGGCCAAATATTTGTCCTGTTCCCCACCCTGCTGTCCTGTTTTGCATTGGCTTCTAATGTGCAAGCAGGTGGAGGCAAATGTCTGCCCTCCCAGGTGGTGTCAGGGCCTTCTGTTCTCCCCAGTGGGCCAGCCCCTGGGTTTTATGATACAAGGCTGGGCCTCCACCCTTCCAGGTTGTGGCAGAGGCTGCCCCAGAGATGATAGAGGGCCTGGAGGTAAAAGAGGAAGTGAAAAGTGAAAATGCAGATCACTTTCTCACGGCAGGCCCCAGTCCTCAAATGGAGAGACAAGGGGCCTGAGCTGGACACCGCTTTTCATTTTGTGGGTGGCTTCACATTTGGATCTTTTGTGTAGATATTTGTTTTCATTTCTCTTTGGTAAATTTCTAGGAGTGGAATTCCTGGGCTTTAGAGTACGCCTTTGTTTTGCTTTATTAAAAATCTGTCTTGCTGGGTGCCGTGACTTACACCTGTAATCTCAGCACTTTGGGAGGCCGAGGCGGGCCAGTCACTTGAGTCCAGGAGTTCGAGACCACTGTGGGCACCCACAATGGGTCTGCTCCTGCTCCCTAAGCAAAGGTTCTGGGTGCCCTTCTCCCTTCTCTGAGCACTGTCTCCAACATCTGGCCTCTCTGTGGCTCTGAAGGTGTCGGTCACTGCACACCTGTGATCACCACCACTCAGGAAGCCCTACCTTCCTCCTGGGAGGTAAATATCCCTTCCTCAGACTTGAAACCTCCCCAGGTATATGAGTTTCCCTTGCTGTTGTAATAAATTGTCACAGATTTAATGGCTTAAAACAATACAGATTATTCTTTTCACAGTTGTAGAGGTAGAAAGTCTAAACTCAGTGCGCTGGCAGGGCTGTGTTCCTGCTGGAAGCTTCTGGAAAGAATCCATACCCTTGCCTTTTCCAGCTTCTAGAAGCTGCCTGTATACCTTGGCTCATGACCCCTTTCTCAAGTCCCTCCAACCTCTTGCTTCCAGGACACATCTCCTATGACCCATTCTGATCTCCTGCTTCCTCCTTGTAAGAGTGGTGCTTACATCCCACCCACCTGGCTAATCCAGGATAATCCTCCCAGTTCACGATCCTTAACTTCATCCCACCTACAAAGTCTCTTTTGCCATTCTATAAGAAAACATTCACAGGCTCTGGGGATCGGGATGTTGACATTCAGTCTGCCACACGGGGACTCAGAGTCCTTGGCACCAACTCCTAGGAAAAAGCCACCTGCCCTGTAGGTGATGATGCTATGGGCACAGCTCTCTGTAACTCAGTGTGGCACTCACTTCGAGAGGTGCATTGGAAAGCACATGGCCCCTCAGACCCAAGTTCAAATCCTGACCCAATTGTTAGCTCTGTTGACCTGGCACAGATTCAATATGCTATCTCAGAGCCTCCATTTTCTGATCCATAAGATGGAGGTAGAGATCTGCAGGGAAGATTGAAGATAAAGCATCTAGTACTGTCGCTGGCAAACAGTAGGTGCTCAACAAATGATGGCTATAATTGTTTGGAGGATTTCTAGTGAGCTACATAGAAGCAGAAGTGACACTGTTCCTCAGCTTAGTTTGCATGGGTAATTACATGATTACTAAAAACAAACAAATGAAACATGTAAATGCATTCCCCAGGCCTCCAAATTCTAAAACCCAGAGCTACAAGTTTGGAAAGGGCAGATGATAGTGACATACAAGGATGACATTCCTGCATCCCCTTCTGCCTGCCCTCTGCTCATCCCAGGCTCAGATCCCCCACAGAGTGAACAAAGCGCAGCTAGACTAGAATTGCCTCAGTGCCCTGGACCGGGGCTACCATGGCCTGAGTGGGACCCTCAGGGTCAGGTCCTCAGCTTCTGTGCTCATGGCTGGGAACTAACTGGTACACGGTGGAGTGGCTGTAGCGTTGATGCCAAGGAAGTTTATTCAGTGGGAACAAAGACCAGGGAACTCATAAAGCCTCTGGGCTCTTTATCTCAAGTGGAAAGGGGCTAACATTTCTGACTGAGTCCTGGCAACCAGTTGCTTTACGTAAGTTATCTTTATTTGATCCATCAGGATATTGCTGTCTACATTTTACTGATGAGGAAACTGGAGCCCCGAGAGTTTAACTCCCTTATCTGAGCTGACACAGCTAGGAAGGGGCTGGCATCTGTCCAACCTCTAAGCCAACCAGCCCATGACACAGCAGTATCTGAATTTCTGGCTAATTCATGAATCTCTATTGTATTGCAAGAAAGGAAAAACAAGATCCCCTTATCAGAGGGAAGGCAATGATATATGAGTTTTATCGGGTGGTTTATAGGCTCTTTATCGTGGATTCAGCCTCTTGGGAGACGGCCATGCCAAGGCCATGGCTGTCATGCTGATGGATGTGCCATTCCTTGTTTAATCCAGCCTGCCCCTCCCTCCTGAAACTTTAGCCCGCATTTCCCATCTAAGGGACATTGTGAGGGCAATTTTTTCATTTTTAAATACAAATTTTAATTTTATCTATGTATTTTTGAACTGGCAATGTAGTCACCTTGTTCGAAATTAAAAGAAGCCTGGGCAACATAGCAAAGCCACTGTCTCTACGAGAAAAAAGAAAGAAACCCAGCCAGGCACAGTGGCTCACACCTGTAATCCCAACACTTTGGGAGGCTAAAGTGGGGGGATTCCTTGAGGCTCAGAGTTCAAGACCAGCCAGGGAAACGCAGTGTGACCCTATCTCTACAAAAATTTTTTTTAATTAGCCAGGTATGAAAGGCCGAGCACGGTGGCTCACGCCTGTAATCCCAGCACTTTGGGAGACCCAGGCTGGTGGATCAGTTGAGGTCAGGAGTTCAAGACCAGCTGGGCCAATATGGGGAAACCCCATCTCTACTAAAAATTCAAATATTAGCCAGGCATGGTGGCACACGCCTGTAATCCCAGCTACTTGGGAAGCTGAGGCAGGAGAATCACTTGAACCCAGGAGGTGGAGGTTGCAGTGAGCTGAGATCATGCCACTGCACTCCAGCCTAAGCAACAGAGTGAGACTGTCTCAGAAAAAAAGAAAAAAAAATTAGCCAGGTATGGTAGCATGCACCTGTAGTCCCAGTTACTTGGGAGGCTGAGGCAGAAGGATTGCTTGGGCCCAGGAGTTTGAGGCTGCAGTGAGCTATGATCACCTCACTGCACTCCAGTCTGGGCAAAAGAGCAAGACCTCATCTCAAAAAAAAAAAAAAAAAAAAAAAAATTCAAAGAGTATAAAAAGCAGATATGCTGAAAAGCTCCTTCCATCCTTCCCCACCCAGATACCCATTCTCCTGCCCAGAGACAACCAAAGTTATCAGTGTTCCTTCCAAGAGATATTTTACATAAATTCAAGCAAATATGTATTTATTCTTTTTTCTGCACAGATGATAGTATACCATGCACATTCTTCTGCATCTTGCCCATTTTTGTCTAACTTGTCGTATAATACATGAAGAACTTTCTCATTTTTTCATGTGAAGTACAAATTTTATATAAAATTATGAAAAAGATAATGTGTGACTAACAACAAGGTACATCTTTTTAAATGAGTCTATTTATCAGTTAGCTAGCTAGCACAATAACTATACATTATTTAACAAATTGGCCAAGGAGCCAGGCGTGGTGGCTCACGCCTGTAATCCCAGCACTTTGGGAGGCCGAGGTGGGTGGATCACGAGGTCAGGAGATCGAGACCATCCTGGCTAACATGGTGAAACCCCATCTCTACTAAAAATACAAAAATTAGCCGGGAGTGGTGGTGGGCGCCTGCAGTCCCAGCTACTCGGGAGGCTGAGACAGGAGAATGGCGTCAACCCATGAGGTGGAGCTTGCAATGAGCCGAGATTGCGCCACTGCACTCCAGCCTGGGTGACAGAGCGAGACCATGCCTAAAAAAAAAAAAAAAAAAATTGGCCAAGGAAAATAATGTACTATTTTGTAGAGTCCATATCAATTGAATAGGTAACAACTCCCTCTCTGAAAAAAAAGTTGTTTGTAATCAATAATTTTTTAAAAAATTAAAAACTCAAGCACTGGTTGGCACTATTGAAAAGAGATAGTTCAGCAAGTGTTGTTATCACCAGACTTGAGAAATGAGAGGAGGAGACTCTGTTTTCAGGAACCTGTTATGGTACCGTGATGGAGAGCTCTACAGGAGCTGCCCTGTTGCTGTGACTGCAGGGTCTCTCTGGACTGGCCCGTGGTCCTTTCTACAAGGATGGCAAGCAGGGGAAGGGGCGTGAGTACAAAGGCTTCTGTCACATCTTCTTACTTCTTTCCTTTTTTTTTTTTTTTGGTGGTTGTTTTTGAGATGGGGTCTTGCTCTGTCACTGAAGCTAGAGTGCAGTGGCATGATCTCCACCCACTGCAACCTCTGCCTCTCGGGTTCCAGTGATTCTCCTCCCTCAGCCTCCTGAGTAGCTGGGATTACAGGCATGCACTAGCACACCCAGCTAATTTTTGTATTTTTAGTAGAAACGGAGTTTCACCATGTTGCCCAGGCTGGTCTTGAAATCCTGACCTCAAGTGATCTACCCACCTCGGCCTCCCAAAGTGCTGAGATTACAGGCATGAGCCACCACACCTGGCCCTTTTTCTTTTTTAGATAAGGTCTCACTCTGTTGCCCAGGGTGGAATGCAATGGCACAGTCGTAGCTCACTGCAACCTTGAAGTCCTGGGCTCAAGCAATCCTCCTGCCTCAGCCTCTCAAGTGGCTGGGGTTACAGGCACATGCCACCAGGTCTGGCTAATTTTTATTTGTATTTTTTGTGGGGACAGCATCTTGCTATGTTGCCCAGGCTGGCCTCAAACTCCTGGCCTCAAGTGATCCTCCCGCCTTGGCCTCTCAAAATGCTGGGATTATAGGTGCGAGCCATTGCACCTAGCCGTTCTTACTTCTCTTCTTCTCTGGAAATCTTCCTGACTTCTTTGTTTCTACCTCCCTAGCTCATCTGCTTACCCCCTCTGTCCCAATATGAAATGACAAGAGTCAGTTATATGAGAAAATCTGCAGCAGCAGCTACAGGCCAGCTCCTGCAGGCTCTCTCTCCATCATGGTACAGCAACAGGGTCTGCTGAAGACAGGCTCCTCCTCTCTCATTTCTCCAGTGTGATACAAAAACTTGCTGAAATATTTGAAATACCAAAACTCTTTTCAATACTGCCAACCAGCGCTTGAGTTTTTAAATTAAAAAAAAATTTATTAAAAACAACTTTTAATTTTTTGGTAGAGGAGTTGTTACCTATTAGAAACACACTGACCAGAGGAAACAGATTTTCTTTTTTTTCTTTTCTTTTTTTTTTTTTTTTTTTGAGAGAGGGTCTGGCTTTTTCACCCAGACAGACGTGCAGCGCAACCTCTGCCTCCCATGCTCAAGTGATCCTCCCGTCTCAGCCTCCCTAGTCGCTGGGACTACAGGCATCCACCACCACATCTGGCTAATGTTTCAATTTTTTGGTAGAGATGAGATTTCACTGTGTTGCCCAGGTTGGTCTCAAACTCCTGGGTTCAAGGAATCCTCCTACCTCCGCTTCCAGAGTTGCTAGGACTACAGGTGCATGCCACAGCACCTGGCTATTTTTTGTATTTTTTTAGAGACAGGGTCTCACTATGTTGCCCAGGTGAGTCTCAAACTCCTGGGTTCAAGTGATCCTCCTGCCTTGGCCTCCCAAAGTGCTGGGATTACAGGCCTGAGCCACCATGCCTAGCCCCTATTTATATAAACAACAACAACAACAACAACAACAACAACAACAACAGAATGGAAGCCCAGAAGGTTTGGAGAAACTACCTCACTGTAATAGAGTTTACAAGTGGTTGGGGACCTCAATATTCCACAGGAAAATATGCCTAAGAATTCCAGATGTCATATGATTAAGGCTCGGAAAGTCATAACTGGCTCAGGCAGCAAATATTAAAGAAGGAGAGATACCCAAGGCTTGGGGTCTCCAGGGGGGATGTCCCAGAGGTGGTGGGACTTAAGTTGGACCTTGGAGAAGAGTGGCACAATGGGGACTGGAGAGGCAGGGAGCAAAGGAGGGAAGGTGGGAATGTGCACGGGGGGCTGAACTTGTTTGAACTTGATGACCGAGCAGAGGAAATGCAGGGAGTCCTTTTGGACAGGTAAATCATGGTAAACGTGGGAAAGTAAAAAATGCATATCATGGGCAATGGCAAAGATTAAGTTCTAAACAGAAGGGGTGTGTGTTTGTGTGTGTACGTGTCAGTATTTGGAAAATATTAATAATATGGTAGTTTGGATAGGGGCATTAGATTTTTTATTATCATTATACTTTAAGTTCTAGGGTACATGTACAGAACGTGCAGGTTTGTTACATAGGTACACATGTGCCATGTTGGTTTGCTGCACCCATCAACTTGTCATTTACATTAGGTATATCTCCTAATGCTATCCCTTCCCCCACCCCGCACCCACCAACAGGCCCCAGTGTGTGATGTTCCCTGCCCTGTGTCCATGTGTTCTCATTATTCAACTCCCACCTATGAGTGAGATCATGTGGTGTTTGGTTTTCTGTCCTTGTGATAGTTTGCTGAGAATGATGGTTTCCAGCTTCATCCATGTCCCTGCAAAGGACATGAACTCATCCTTTTTTATGGCTGCATAGTATTCCATGGTGTATATGTGCCACAATTTCTTAAACCAGTCTATCATTGATGGACATTTGGGTTGGTTCCAAGACTTTGCTATTGCGAATAGTACTGCAATAAACATATGTGTGCATGTGTCTTTATACTAGCATGATTTATAATCCTTTGGGTATATACCTAGTAATGGGTTCACTGGGTCAAATGGTATTTCTAGTTCTAGATCCTTAAGGAATCGCCACACTGTCTTCCACAATGGTTGAACTAATTTGCACTCCCACCAACAGTGTAAAAGTGTTCCTATTTCTCCACATCCTCTCCAGCATTTGTTGTTTCCTGGCTTTTTAATGATCGCCATTCTAACTGGCATGAGATGGTATCTTACTGTGGTTTTGATCTGCATTTCTCTGTTGACCAGTGATGATGAGCATTTTTTCGTGTGTCTGTTGGCTGCATAAATGTCTTCTTTTGAGAAGTGTCTGTTCATGTCCTTTGCCCACTTTTTGATGGGGTTGTTTGTTTTTTTCTTGTAAATTTGTTTAAGTCATTTGTAGATTCTGGATGTTAGCCCTTTGTCAGACGGGTAGATTGCAAAAATTTTTTCCCATTCTGTAGGTTGCCTATTCATTCTGATGATAGTTTCTTTTGCTGTACAGAAGCTCTTTAGTTAAATCCCATTTGTCTATTTTGGCTTTTGTTGCCATTGCTTTTGGTGTTTTAGTCATGAAATCTTTGCCCATGTCTATGTCCTGAATGGTATTGCCTAGGTTTTCTTCTAGGGTTTTTATGGTTTTAGGTCTTACATTGAAGCCTTTAATCCATCTTAAGTTAATTTTTGCATAAGGTGTAAGGAAGGGATCCAGTTTTAGCTTTCTACATATGGCTAGCCAGTTTCCCAGCACCATTTATTAAATAGGGAATTATTTCCCCATTGCTTGTTTTTGTCAGATTTGTCAAAGATCAGATGGTTGTAGATGTGTGGTGTTATTTCTGAGGCCCCTGTTCTATTCCATTGGTCTATATATCTGTTTTGGTACCAGTACCGTGCTGTTTTGGTTACTGTAGACTTGTAGTATATTTGAAGTCAGGTAGCGTGATGCCTCTAGCTTTGTTCTTTTTGCTTACGATTGTCTTGGCTATGCAGGCTCTTTTTTGTTTCCATATGAACTTTAAAGTAGTTTTTTCCAATTCTGTGAAGAAAGTCATTGGTAACTTGATGGAGATATCATTGAATCTTTAAATTACCTTGGGCAGTATGGCCATTTTCACGACATTGATTCTTCCTATCCATGAGCATGGAATGGTCTTCCATTTGTTTGTGTCCTCTTTTATTTCGTTGAGCAGTGGTTTGTAGTTCTCCTTGAAGAGGTCCTTCACATCCCTTGTAAGTTGGATTCCTAGGTATTTTATTCTCTTTGTAGTGATTGTGAATGGGAGTTCACCCATGATTTAGCTCTCTGTCTGTTATTGTTGTATAGGAATGCTTGTGATTTTTGCACATTGATTTTGTATCCTGAGACTTTGCTGAAGTTGCTTATCAGCTTAAGGGGATTTGGGGCTGAGACGATGGGGTTTTCTAAATATACAATCATGTCACCTGCAAACAGCGACAATTTGACTTCCTCTTTTCCTAATAGAATATCCTTTATTTCTTTTTGTTGCCTGATGCCCTGGCCAGAACTTCCAACACTGTGTTGAATAGGAGTGGTGAGAGGGCATCCTTGTCTTGTGCCAGTTTTCAAAGAGAATGCTTCCAGTTTTTGCCCATTCAGTATGATATTGGTTGTAGGTTTGTCATAAATAGCTCTTATTATTTTGAGATACATTCCATCAATTCTTAGTTTATTGAGAGTTTTTAGCATGAAGGGCTGTTGAATTTTGTCGAAGGCCTTTTCTGCATCTATTGAGATAATCGTGGTTTTTGTTGTTGATTCTGTTTATGTGATGGATTACGTTTATTGATTTGCGTATGTTGAACCAGCCTTGCATCCGAGGGATGAAGCTGACTTGATCGTGGTGGATAAGCTTTTTGATGTGCTGCTGGATTCGGTTTGCCAGTATTTTATCGAGGATTTTTGCATAGATGTTCATCAGGGATATTGGCCTAAAATTCTCTTTTTTTGTTGTGTCTCTGCCAGGCTTTGGTATCAGGATGATGCTGGCCTCATAAAATGAGTTAGGGAGGATTCCGTCTTTTTCTATTGATTGGAATAGTTTAGAAGGAATGGTACCAGCCCCTCTTTGTACCTCTGGTAGAATTGGGCTGTGAATCCATCTGGTCCTGAACTTTTTTTGGTTGGTAGGCTATTAATTATTGCCTCAATTTTAGAACCTGTTTTTGGTCTATTCAAAGATTCCACTTCTTCCTGGTTTAGTCTTCCTGGGTGTATGTTTCCAGGAATTTATCCATTTCTTCTAGATTTTTTATTTTATTTTGTTTTATTTTTTTGAGAGGACGTTTTGCTCTTGTTGCCCAGGCTGGAGTACAATGGTGCAATCTTGGCTCACCGCAACCTCCGCCTCCAGGGTTCAAGCGATTCTCTTGCCTCAGCCTCTGGAGTAGCTGGGATTACAGGCATGGGCCACCATGCCTGGCTAGTTTTGTGTCTTTAGTAGAGATGGGGGTTTCTCCATGTTGGTCAGGCTGGTTGTGGACTCCCAACCTCAGGTGATCTGCCTGCCTCGGCCTCTGAATTTGGGAACAGGCTATTTGCATGCCTGGGTGCTAAAGATTTTTCCTGAGCGGCTTACCACACTTCTCATTTCTACTTATTCAGCTTTAAGGTGTGTGGAATGGGGAGATGGGTGGCACCCGCTCCCCAACATGTTCTTAAGGTGCTTTCATATCCCCACCTTCCTTGAACTGTAGCTTCTAGAATTGCTGGGAGTTCTAGATATAGAGTGCTATTCTCCCTTAAGGCCATATGCAGGCCCAGCTGGTGGGACCACAGATAGCCCTAACTTAGCATCAAAACCTTGCTGGCCCTCCTGTCCCTTCTCTGCTCTCACGCCCCTGAAACAAATGCAGATTGACCATTTAGTTAACAAGGCATTATATGGATAATAGATATCATGGGATGTTATACTTGGAGGGACCCCATAGAACATCCAGTCCAATCATTATCTGCCCTTTCCTCAAGAGCATTCTCTCCAACATTCCCTTGACTATGAAAAGGAATGGTCAGATCATCTGGGCATTGCTCTATGTTGCTGCTTGGATGCTCATGTAAACATGAATGGCTCTGAGAAGTATTAATACTGTGCTGCACTAGAGAAGCCTCTTCCATGTGGGAAAGCTGCTTGCAATTGCAATTTCTTATGTGTATGCCTATGTAACTGAGTGTTTAAAATTGCCTCAAAAACTATCAAAACAGAAGCACACAGAAGTACACCTATGAAGCGAGGGTATCGTTGGTCTAATCATCTATCCTGGGACTGTGAGAAATGAGGTGGAGGCTGGTAATGGGGATGGAATGCAGAATTGATGCTTTTTAACATTTTTCACCAGCATTTCCCAAACTTCTTGACCCTAGCTTCTGTTTTTTATGCATGGCACAATCTTGAACCCTCTGTAGGGCCGCTTTTCCTCAGAAACGCTTCGGAACAGCTGTTGTAGTCCCGTCCCCTTGCTTTGCCAATGAGGAAATGGAGTCCAAGGCCACACAGATGGTGGCTGAGTCAGGACTGGGACATGGGACCAGGGGTGCACATGAAGTCTACACCTGCCACTTGCCCATATATGCTGAATACTCAGCCTCTGAAAGTAAAGGTGTGTGTTGAGGTGAGCACCACCCATTGAAAGCCCCCACGAACAATGGCAGAATGAGGGTCGTTGGGGAGCAGAGCTTTGTGGGCAGCTGGTGCTCACTGGCACAGGAGCCAATGATGGCTGGGAAGAAGAGATTCTGCCCCAAACTCTAGCCCACCTGCCTGCACTGGGCAGCACTTCTGACTCTGGCTGCTGGCAGGGACAGCCGCATGTCCTCCCAGGTACGTGAGTTCCTCCTCAGTCAGGCCAGGTGCTGCCTGGAGTCAGCTTTCACCCATGTGGCATGTATCCAGTGCACAGGTGTATCAGTTTGCTTGCTTATATATGATAAAGGGGATTTGGACCTGACGGATAGGAGGCTCCTTAGAACAATTCGACATCACGATCCTTTAGGATCTGGAAATACAAGGGAACCTAGGATTCTGAACACTGAGGCTGTTGTTTAAAAAAATAATTCGGGAAGCTGAGGCAGGAGAATCGCTTGAACCTGGGAGGTAGAGTTTGTGGTGAGCCTAGATCGCACCATTGCACTCCAGCCTGGGCGACAAGAGCAAAACTCTGTTTCAAAAAAAAAAAAAAAAAAAAGGAATTACCCAAACTCCCTGGCCTGGGGCAACAGATAGGATAAAGGAATAGTCTTATAAGCTCGTGACTGAGGGAAAGATGGAGTGAAAGGAAATCTAAAGAAGAGAATTGCTTAGACCTGAGTACTTTTTCTGTTCTGAGTACTTTTTTGTAGAGCAGAGAGTGAACTGAAGGGGAATAGTTCACTGGCTTTATCGTTAGAAGTTGGGATTTAATGTACTCTGTAAGTGCTTTGACTTCCACAGAGTACAATCTGTGGGCTTTAAGCCCTTGAAGAAGGCAGGCAGGAAGAAGGCAGGTAGCTTTGTTTTAGTCACTGTGTTTTACCTATACCTCACCTACACTCTGTTTAAATAAATACTTACATTTCTTTTTATTCTTCACATAGAAATTAACCTGCATGCAAAAGTTGCTCAATGAGCTAACAGAATAATTTGAAAAGTTCTACTCATAAAACCCTTGATGATTGGCTCGTCTTGCTGCACTGAGAAAGCAGAAAAATGATTCTGTGATTTTCTTCCCTTGTCTAGCAAAAAATACAGGACAAGAGTTCTCTTTGGACCCACATTCCTATCTTCTGTCCACAGCCCCAGCAGAACAGCCACTATTCCTTGTTGCAGATTGGTTGGTCTTTAAGGGAGGCTCCCACCGTAACTATTTGCCAATGTTGAATGATAGTTCCATTAACTGTGTCACATGGTTCCCAATGGCACTTTTATGTTACGGATGTCATCTTGCAGTTTAGTAGGTCCAGAGCTCCATGGGAGCAGGTACCTGGGTAGAATCTCTCCTGCCTGTCCTGTCTTGAGATACCTACATGGAAGGCTGGCACATGCCCGAGATTAGACTGTCAACCTCACACTGGACACACACCTCCTCTGCTGGCCCCAGTATTGGATGGCAGTGGTTGCCAAGCAACCAGGTTATCTGTACTCTCCCGGTTAGTGAGCAGATACAGAAGACAGGCCTGCAACTCTCATTGGTAGAGTCCAGCTGTGAGATACCCCAGGGGCCTGGAACTTGAACTCTGCTGCCACAAGCTAATCCTCCCCTGTGACCTAAGGGCCTCTGCCTTCTGGATCTGTGGGTCTGCCTTTTAGACTGGAAATAACCATCTAAATAGATGAAATGATAATAGATTCAAGCTTCAATAAAACAGAGCCCCAACCTCATAGGCAAGGAAGTCTCCTAAATCCAGAGGAGTTTAAACTGATTTATACCTAAATTTTCTATCTTCATTTGTATGCAAAAGCCCTTTAAGAGGCAATTGATTATTTTACAGTGCATCAGAGAGCTCAGAAAAATGGATTTATTCTCGAGGTCAGAAAGGCACTGTGCACATCTCTGCCTCCCAGCCTGTGCAACCAGCGAATTAGTGTGTCAGTGGTCTCCCTGTAATCACTCACACCTCACTGTGCTGCTGTGGATCATTGAGGGCCTCTCTTGGCCACGCTCTATTGTAAATCATTAACGAGTACTAAAAAGTCTCTACAGCAAGTGAAATATGCAGAGGAGAAACCAAATTATTGACCAGTATGAGAAGGCTCCTGCCTTTCAGGAACTTATAATTATGGTTGGGAGTAGGAGGATGCAGACATTCTGGAATAGAGGTGCCCAAACATTTTCCATGCACAGTGCCTTTAATGTCTCAGTAATTTTTTTGATGGTGCTCCTAGGCCAAAAGAAAGACTTCACGAGTTCATACAGTAAGTGACTAAGTCCAAATAATAAGTATTAATCCTAATAACTTAGCAGGTGCTTTAAAAAATAACTCATAAATCAAAAGAGTAAAAATATTTTTATTTTATTTTATTTTCATTTAGTTTAGCTTAGTTTTTGAGATAGAGTCTCACTCTGTCACCCAGGCTGGAGTGAAGTGGCGCGATCTCGACTCACTGCAACCTCCACCCCCGGGTTTAAGTGATTCTCCTGCCTCAGCCTCCTGAGTAGCTAGCTAGCATGCCACCACACTCAGCTAATTTTTGTATTTTTAGTAGAGATGGAGTTTTGCCATGTTGGCCAGGCTGCTCTTGAACTCCTGACCTCAGGTGATCCACCTGCCTCGGCCTCCCAAAGTGTTAGGATTTACAGACGTGAGCCACCGCACCCTACCAATATGTTTATTTTGTTCTTAATCACAGTGTTAATAGTGTTAAAAAAAAATAAAGGTAGGCCCATTAACATTTTAAAGCGCTCACTTGAACATTCAGCAATTCGTGAGTCCAGCAGTACCAGACCAAAAGTGGTTCAGTGCTCCACCCAGGGGTGTGAAGAAGCAAGTCAAAGAAAACATTTGATTGGTTAAAGTGGCAAGTCCCCATTAGATGTTAGTTGGCATTTCTAATTGGTTAAGCTTAAGTTTCATTTTACTGTTTACATAGGGTTGGGTTTTGATTCGTTAACATAGGAACCCAAGGCGTGAGAGTCATCGCAGCCTAATGGCCTTCCCATTAATTATTTTAACAATGAGATGTGTATGCCTGTGGGGCACTGCACAACTTCTCAAACTTGGAATCAGATAGAACTCAGCCACCCACAGTTCCATCCCACACCTTGATTTTTTCCTGGTGTGTGTTTGTTCTAATCACAGCAACTGCCAAAAACTCAGCTTCACAGAGATAGGCTGTCACTGAAAGGAATCTCGTGTAACCCAGTGTTGAAACTGTGAACTTTCTCCAGTTAGCAGTTCCTGCAGTATCCAATAGATGTCAAGTAACAGAATGTTTCCCTCTAAATTTAAAACACACTGCAGTTACCCTGAGTTCACCATGGGACCCCTGGATGCCTTAGGTTGGGAACCATGGTTCTAAAGCACAGAAAATAGTTGTGGAAAATACTAGATCTGATGGCAACCTGGGTGACCCCCCATCTCTTCTTCAGTAGGCTCTTAATAAATGTTTGTGGGATTACAAAGAAATATAAATCATTATATTACAAAGATACATGCACCCATATGTTCATTGCAGCACTGTTCACAATAGCAAAGGCATGGAATCAACCCAAATACCCATCAATGATAAACTAGATAAAGAAAATGTGGTACCTGTACACCATGGAATACTATGTAGCCATAAAAAGGAATGAGATCATGTCCTTTGCAGGGACATGGATGGAGCTGGAAGCCATTATCCTCAGCAAACTAACACAGGAACAGAAAACCAAACACCGCATGTTTTCACTTATAAGTGGGAGCTGAACAATGAGAACACATGGACACACTGGGGCCTGTTGGGGAGTAAGGTTGGGGGAGGGAGAGCATTAGGAAAAATAGCTAATGCATGCTGGGCTTAATACCTAGGTGATGGGTTGATAGGTTCAGCAAACCACCACGGCACACATTTACCTATGTAACAAACCTGCACATCCTGCACGTGTACCCTGAAACTTAAAATTTTTTTAAAAAAGTCTATGGGGTTGAATGGTTACATGAAAATCCACAATTCCAGCTCTTGTATTAGTCTGTTCTCACACTGCTAATAAAGACATACCTGAGACTGGGTAATTTATAAAGGAAAGAGGTTTATTGACTCACAGTATCACATCGCTGGGGAAGCCTCAAAATCATGGTGGAAGGTGAAGGAGAAGCAAAGTCACATCTTACATGGCGGCAGGCAAGAGAGTGAGTGCAAGAGAACTCCTTTTTATAAAACCATCAGATCTCATGAGATTTATTCACTATCACGAGAACAGCATGGAAAAGGACTACCCCCATGATTCAGTTACCTCCCACTGGGTCCCTCCCATGATACCTGGGAATTATGGGAGCTACAGTTCAAGATGAGATTTGGGTGGGGACACAGCCAGACCATATCACAACTTGATTTATTCGCCATCATATTTGACTGGCTGCCAGATTGCATTCAATATTGTACTATATTATAATCAAGATGAGCACAGATACACAGAGCCAGATTATGGGGGTTTAGATCCTGGCTCAACCACTTGCTAGGATGTGAACTTGGGCCTTGACTCTTGAGGGTTTGGCTTTGTGTGTGAAATGGGAAGGACAATAACCTCTTCAGGTTTTGGGAAGATTCACTGAGATGATTCTTACAAAGCACTTCGCAGGTACTTGGTGGTAGTTACTGCTTCAGTCAGCAAGTTTTGTGTGTGTGTGTGTGTGTGTGTGTGTGTGTGTGTGTGTGTGTGTGTTGTGTGTGTGTGTGTGTGTGTGTGTGTGTGTGTGTGTGTGTGTGTGTGTGTTTTATTTCTCTTACTCCAGGGGCCACTTTTAGACTTCAGTGTGGTTGAGCATGGTGACCTGTCTCAGGAGGAGGTGTTCATGAGAGGAGGGTGGCTGAGGGCTGAGGGGGAGGAGGGGAGGGGATAAACCACCTGTCCACGCCCCTTCGCACTGGAGCACAAAGCAAGCCACACTTGGGCCTCTGTCCTTGTTCTCTGCATCTGACACACCTTTAGGGCATTGCTGTGTCTGAGACATCTAGACACCTCCCACATGCTCCACCCAAGTCCTGTGCAAGTGGGATGAGTGGCTGATTGTCCAGGAGCCCCAGGCCAGACTTGTTCCAGCACTGTGTCCATGCAGAACCCTTTCCTGGGAATCAGTGAGTCCTTTCCATATGGAAGCATCCCCAGGATGTAGAAGGGAACATTTTCAGCTCTGCTGGGACCCTTTTCTCAGGGGCTGGAGCCTTTATTACCTGTATCCTGGCCTCTTCTAGGGCCTCACAGTATTATGTGGAAGAGAAAATATGAAAACTTAACTCATAGCCCATTTTCTTGTCTGTAAAATGGGGCTGCTGCCACCTGACATCACCAAGCAGGCTGTGGGCTTCCAGCTTTTCAGATTTTGAACGAGTGTTGCTGGGGTCAACACAGATTCAGGTGAGCCCAGTTTTCTGGGAGTTCTTGCCAACTGAGTTTCTGTCTTCAAAAACAGTCTGCATTATTTTTGCATATTGTTGCAAAAGAAAACAAAGCACCAGGACTCAGCCCAGCCAGCACCAGGGGCAGCATGACTGCTCCCCACCCCCAGGAGTGAGCAGTATTTCAGCCTTTCAGCCTTGGATGACTGGGCTTGCTGAAACCCCATCTCATTCAGCTCAGCGGTTGTCATTGGGTCCCTAGGTGAAACATTAAGCACTGTCCCTTGGAGATAAGAGGTTGTGGGAGGGAAGAAATCCACTGGCTTCTGGGCTGCAGGAGGAAGCCTTGGCTCTCTGGGGTCAGATGCTTTGTAAACATTCCTTTACACTCCCCACTTCTGTGTCTCGCCTTGCCCATTTCTGAGGTTTCTGAGCTCTGTTGATAAGACGAATTTCCCAGCGATCCTCAGCCTAGTGAGGATGGTAGCCTAGACCTATGAAAATATCAGCTTGCAACCAAAAGTGAGGTTTTGTGATTTGGAAAGAGGAGTTTTAATCTACAGCCTTCCATAGCTAGCTAAGCCTTCCTTGTTTCCTGGGAGCAGTTAATAATATGTGCAGCTAAGTGCCCAGGGAACTTCTACCCTCCATTTTTCCAGCCTTGACTCCCTGTGGCCACCCCAGCCAGCCAGCAGTGCCAACACAAGTCTCCGCCAGGGGTGTGTGTATGGCATAAATTGAACTTGACATTCGCTAAGCTGCTCCCGCCAGCACCCCATCACGATATTCACGTGGGCAGATCTGGGGGCTGCAGTTTTGCATTTTGTTTTCATTCATAAGAGCATCTGCCCAGGGATCCCTGGCAGAGAACACTACAGTAAGTGTATTCTTTGGTTTTATTTGGAACTACGTCTCAGTAATAACTTTCTTCTTGCAGTAGGCTTATTCCTTCCAGCAAACTTCCCCATATACTATTCATTTCATACTGTCAGCAGTCTTAACAAAGCTGGCAGGACCAGAGATCAGCTCTGCTTCACAGACGGTTTTTGCACATGAAATGAGTGGCAAAGCCAGATCTAGAACCCACGTAATTTTTGAGTCTGTATCTTTCCCACCCACTGTGCTGCCACGCACTCACCTCCCTGCCACCAACTTGTTTTGAATTCTTGCAGCTCTAAGAGCTGACCTGTGTAGTTTTTATTTGGGTCTGTTATTGACTTGAGCAGACATTTATGAGCACTTTTCATGGGTCAGGACAGTGCCCATCTGTCCTTTCATCCTCAAAGCAGCCTTTTGAAGAAGGCATTATTATTCCAATTTTATAGGTAAGTGAACTAAGCTTCTTTGGGCCACATGGCTTGCACATGCCAGGTGAGAATTTCAGTCCACGTCCCTTGACCCTCATTTCACTTCCCTGTCTGACAAATCACACTAGATCTTGGGCTGCTTTATTAATAGGCACTCAGAGCTTCCTCCATGTCCAAATCAATCTTTTCAGAAAGGGGTCCAGAAAGCTTGGAAACCTATTGTGCTCAAGAGGCATTTAAATTGCCAACAACAGAAACTACCTGGCTGATTTTAGCAGAAGGGAATTTTTTGAAAGGACCTTAGTTCCTCATGGAAATGTATGAGAGGCTAGGGAAGTCGGCTTGCAAAACACAAGGAACAAAGAAAGGCTTGGCAGCTGGAACCACAGTCCAGATCACACCAGAGAACCCATCTGGTGTAGACAGACTCGATTGCTTGCAGTGGTGCTGGCTCTGGGTGATAGAAGCTGTCATTGCATCACGGGCATCACAGCCCTAGAAACTAGATGCTGCTACCCCCACTGCCAGCACAGATCTCCACCTTCCTCCATTCTCATGTACCAGGCCAGAGTGGTGTCCATGGTTGGCCAAACCTGGGTGTGTGCCCATGGCTTTGCTGCAAAGGCTTCTGGGAAAGCAAACAGCTGGCGTGCCTTCTATGGGAGGAGGCTGTACCGCCCACCAAGACTCTCAGGTGGGAAATTTCCCAATCACAGCAAGGAGATTCAGGGGCTGAGCAGCTCCCCAAAATCACACATCTCTACTATCTTTCCTCCCCCAAACACACAAACACTCAATTATTGCACTGTAGGTTACTTGTCAGTTTTTACGATTACAATCTTCCCACCACTCCCTGGGCCTTGGCACAGACTGTGTCTACCATGTGGAGCTGGTGCAGGTGAAAGTGCTCCGGGAAGTAGCATTTAATCATGTTCACCACCTGCTGTGGGTGGAGCCCTGGAGCTGGTTTGCCTCCTGGCTGCAGGAGGGGTTTATTGCCTCTGTTAGGCCACACCAGCAGCAGATGGGGTTCTCATAAGCTGATGGTTTCCCTCTGCTTCTGGCTGAAGCAGGAGGATCTCTTGTTTCTTGGGGAGGAAGCATGGAGCATTGGGCTGCTTTCTTTTCTTGGGCAGGCTTTGGCCACTCTAGGTGTCTTTATCCCTCCAAGGACGTGTGTTCCTAGGCTGCAGGAGGTGGGGTTAGTGTGGTCCCACAGTGGCTTTCCCGCTGGCACCTAGGTTCATAGAAGTGGAGTATGTGGCATGCCCATCACTGCCTGGTTCCTTTGGCTGAGATGAGAGGCTGGGGCCCTGGGAGGGCTTCCTTTATTCAGCTGTGGGAATCCCATAGGAACCCCAGCACTATAATGGCTGGTTTCCCCAGCCTCTCTGTTTCTCGATAATAATCTTTCCATTGTCCCGGCAGGTTCACTGCCATGGATATGGAGCAACCAGCTATTCACCTTCAAAGAGAAGAACCACTGTGTTCTCCCATGTCAAGCCTCCAGCCCTTCTTGCTTTCCAGTTCTTTCATCTTCAAGCTCTAGACTCTGCCCTCCTTTCACTGATTTCCCAAATCTTCTCAATACAATGCTGGGGCCTGCTGGGGGCGGAGCCTGAGGGGTTGGCACTTCTTTTATTAACCCACCTGGTAGTTTTGAGGCTCAGTCATTTCATCCTATCCCCCATTCCACTGATGTGAAAAATGGAAAACGCGGGGCTTTGGGACCACAGAACTGAATTTGCACCCTGGATCTGCCCATTATCTCTGACCTTGGACAATCATAATCTCTAAGCCTTAGTTCCCCATTTTCTACAAATGGGGGTGATGGCTCTGGAGTGGTGCTTAAGCGAGCCAAAGGGAAGCCCCTGATGCCAAGTGGATACATAAAGTTTTAGCTCCTCTTCTCTTCCTTGTGCTCTTTTCTGCCCCAAGACTGAGGCTGTGGCCCTGTTCTGCACCTGTTTCTGTTGCTACTGCCTACAGGGAACCCAGAGCTGGGGACACAATCTCACTGATAACAAGGGACTAAAAATAGATTTTAAAAACCCTAGAGCACCTCACTGAGTCTTTCTTTTTGATGGAGTAAAAACTACTGAAGGAACTCAGAAACAAAGAGAGGTTTGGAAGGAAGGTAGGCATATGTCTGAGAATACTTGAGACTTTTCCTCTGTGGGGGTTTCTAGAGCTTGCAGGCAGGTAACACGATAAGTGGACAGGGCTGGAGGGAACTGTGGGAGGTAGAATTCTAAGAGGACCTTTGCCACTTGGTGTTACTTCTGTGATTAGTTCTACGGCAAAAAGGGGATCATCTGGGTGGGCCTAATCTAATCACAGGAGCTCTGGAAAGGTGGCAAATTCTCTCTCACTGGTGGCAAAAGAGGAAGTCTGAGGGCTTCCAAGCATGAGAAGGATCCAACTTCCACATGCTATTGCTGGCTTGAAGATGGCAGGGCACACAGCGGGAAAGTGGGCACTGTAGAAGCTGACAGCCAGCGAGGAGATGGGGACCTCAGTCCTACAGCCACAAGGAACCAAGTTCAACCAACAGCCTGAATGAGCTTGGAAGCAGATTCTTCTCCAGAATGATTGTGTGAAACCCTAATCAGGGATCCAGCTGAGCCCACCTGGACTTCTGATCTAGAGAACTGAAAAACAGTAAATGGGTGTTGTTTTAAGCTGCTCAGTTTGTGCTGCTTTGTTATAGCAGCAATACAAAACTAATACAGGACAGCAATGTACTAGGGACTGGTGAGGACTGTGGTATACTGGAGATGTACATGCCATCTAACTGTGGAAGCCACTAGATAGCTACAACTGAGTGTTGTCATGAAGGAGGCTCTGCAGAAGAAACCCAGTGTTTCTGGATTTTTGCATTTTTTGAGACCAAAACTTAGGACTGTGTGAAATATCTTGGCTTTAAAAAAAAAAAAAAAAGTATCTGCTGGGTAAATGCACTTGCGATCCCTTCACTAAAGCAAAACCTGCCTTGAATAGAGAATTTCCTACATTTATTCTGAGATGTTGCCTAGTTTAAAGTATCTTGCCTTCCCACTGTACACACAGTGAGGATAGTGTTTCTCTTGAAGTATTGACTTGCAATCAACAAGGAGATTCTGAGGTTTTGTTGGGGACTACGTGGGGGCTTTGGGAGATGACAGGAGGTTCCCAGCCTTTTGGATGTGTGATGAGGTTTCACACCATACTTGTGAAGAGAAAGCATAGATTGCTTTATTTCTCAACAGCCAGGCTGACCGCCATTCTAGGCCTCCATCCTGTTTGGTGGGTGGGTAGGAAATGGAATTGTAGTTCAACCCGGCAATCTTACCCAATCCAATCATTTGTGTTTTCTTTTAAGTATCTCAGCCTCTTTTAAATGACTCTGGTGACCCAGTGTTTGGCATTCTGCTTTTTCCTCTTCCACTCCAGAAATTGGCTCTTTCTATGGGGATAGTGTGGCTTATGAGACTCTGGCTATGTCCCTTGGATCTGGGGGCTATACTCTGAATCCTGGCTTGTCCAAGCTTGGAATGGTGGTGTAGGCTCAAGAATGGCTGTTCTAGGCCACTCTCTAGAATAGTGACCACTGAGGTACAGTGGTTGTCATTTGGCTATTTTGGACCAATTATAGCAGGACTCAACTGCTGGAGTTCACAGTCCTGGCCATTTTCTTCTGTCCGCAAGTCCCTGACCACTGTCACCACTGTATCCAACTCCAAGCCTCTGTTCTCCCATGGGCCCTCTTGCCCTCATCCCATTTCCCTGACCCCTCACACTCTGGTCTGTATGTACCACCAACAGGAAGAGGAGGGCTGCCCCAGGCCTCCCTGCATGGGAAGCTGGCTACTAGCTTGGAAGGTCTCTTGGTTCTACATACCTACCTGTTGTTTCTAGACCTCTACCCTTGGTCTCCCTTGGGCTGGAAGTAGCAAGCTTTTCTTTTCTCTCCTGGGAAATGCCCCTGCTGGAAGGAGCTGGCTGGTGACTCCCCAATATCATATCTGCATTCTCAACTGTGGCCTCAAATATAAGCTGTTGATAGTTTCCGTCATTAATGACCAAATGCACACGAAGCAATCTGAGAAAATCCCTGTGCTGATGGGGGTTCCTGGGCAATAAGAGGGCCCAGGCAACAGGCTTGAGTCATGGGGGAAGGTCCACAAAGGGGTTGGTGGGATACGGGCTTGGCCTTATGCAGGGATTGAATGTAGAAAGCACTTGAGCAATTAATTCAGTTCAACACCAAGTCCCATCACCATCAGCCATCCTGACTTCCTTTCATTGGCTGTGACCCTCTTTCAGAGCCCACTGACAGCCCCAGGAGCTTTGACACAGGAGCTGAATATGAGTCACTCTGACCCATTTCCATTTCAAGTGTGAAATTAGGATGGAAACTTAATCAAATTGCCCTGAGACTTCAGATGTCACCCAGCAGAACATCGGGCCTCCCATCCCCACCACCCTGGTTTCTGAAGCTCACTGCAGTCAGTCGCATGATTGTCTTCAGAGCCCTCCTTTTGTGCTATGTGCTGCAGACATTGCACATATGTGCACAGGCACGTGTAGCCAGCAAGAATGGGAGCGTGTATCTCTGGGTGACATGGATGCAAAGAATAACCTAGCCAGCCTTAAGAGAAGGGTGGTCAGAAGGCAGTAAGAGTGCAAAAGTTCAGATCAGACCCAAAGTACAGCTTGATGGGAGGAATAAGTCCCAGCATTCTATAGCACTGTAGGGTGACTGTAATTAGCAATAATTTATTGTACATTTTCAAATAGCTGTAAGGAGAATACTGAATGTTCCCAACACACAGAAATCTTAAAGATTTGATTTCTTTGGCATGGGCGCGGTGGCTCACGCCTGTAATCCCAGCACTTTGGGAGGTCGAGGTGGGCATATCACCTGAGGTCAGGAGTTCAAGACCAGCCTGACAAACATGGAGAAACCCCGTCCCCACTAAAAAATACAAAATTAGCTGGGCTTGGTGGCACATGCCTGTAATCCCAGCTACTTGGGAGGGTGAGGCAGGAGAATTGCTTGAGCCCGGGAGGCAGAGGTTGCTGTGAGCTGAGATTGCACTATTGCACTCCAGCCTGGGCAACAAAAGACAAGAGTGAAACTCCATCTCAAAAAAAAAAAAAAAAAGATTTGAGATGATGAATATGCTAATTACCTTGATCTGATCACTATACATTATATGTATTGAAACATCACTATATACCCCAGAAATATGTATATTTATTATGAGTCAATTAAAAAACTTATTTTTGGATGGGCATGGTGGCTCACACCTGTAACCCCAGCACTTTGGGAGGCCGAGACAGGTGGATCACTTGAGGTCAGGAGTTCAAGACCAGCCTGGCCAACATGGAGAAACTCTGTCTCTACTAAAATTACAAAAATTAGCCAGGTGCATTACAGGTGCATGCCTGTAATCCCGGCTACTAAGGAGACTCAATAGGAGAATGGCTTGAACCTGGGAGGTGGAGGTTGCAGTGAGTTGAGATTGTACCACTGCACTCCAGCCTAGGCGATAGAGTGAGACTCTGTCTCAAACACACACACACGCACACACAAAACATATTTTTAAAAAGACCAGGCTGGCTTTGTAGCTACACAATCTGGGTTCAAACTCTAGATTTGACTCCACTACTATTGAGTTGTGGAATCAGAAGCAAGTTGCTTACCCCTCAGAGGCTCAGTTTCCACGTCTGTAAGATGGGAACAGGACAAGTACCTGGTTGTGTAGACTAAAACATGAAAATGCGTGCAAAATACTCAGCCTCCTCTGGCACAAAGTAAGTACTCAATAAATGACTGTTGTTGCTATTTGAAATTGTGCCATTTGTGCTATGAGCAGATCAGACTAGTCTTTTGAGTTGGGAAGTTGTATTGATGTTAAGAACTTTCATGGGGATTGAAAATCGGGGATTTAGTCTCTCCAGATGGCCTCTTTTAATGTATATGGAGGAAGGGACAGAGGGAAGAGTGGAATTTAGACAAGTCAACCCTGATGATACTTCCACTTCTCTTGCAGTTTCTAAGTTCAAAAAAAAAAAGCGTAGAGTGTGTGTGTGTGTGTGTGTGTTTGTGTGTGTGTGTGTGTGTGTGTGTGTGTGTGTGTTGGGGGAACAGGAAGGAGATTAGCAAGAAGAAAAATAAAAGGGGAAAAAGAGCTGAGCTAAATGGAGTGTTGCAGTAAGTGAGTGAGTGAAAGTGACTAAATGTCCCATGTCTCAGGGTGCAGGGTTGGGGGGATTATAAATAGCTCTGTCTGTTCATATGCTTAGTTCTGTTGAAACCAGAGATTTGTCTTTGACCTGACTTTTTTCTTTTTCTTTACTCTAAACTCTAATTCTGCTTAATCTTTCTTGAATCACAGTTTATTTTAAGAATCTAATGAACCTTTCAGAAAATTGTGCATCAGGATATACACAACTTTTTTTTTTTTTTTTTTGAGATGGAGTCTCACTCCATTGCCCAGGCTGGAGTGCAGTGGTGCGATCTTGGCTCACTGCAAGCTCCACCTCCCAGGTTCACGCCATTCTCCTGCCTCAGCCTCCTGAGTAGCTAGGACTACAGGCGCCCGCCACCACGCCCTGCTAATTTTTTGTATAGTAGGGACAGGGTTTCACCGTGTTACCCAGGATAGTCTTGATCTCCTGATCTCGTGATCTGCCCGCCTCGGCCTCCCAAAGTGCTGGGGTTACAGGTGTGAGCCACTGCGTCTGGCCATACACACAACAGTTTTTATAAACAGTCCAGTATTAGCAGTTTCCCAGATTCCACATTAAACACCATTAACCTTATTTTAGACCATTTTTTATACCTGACCCAAACTTCTGAATGATGAATAGGCAAGCTCTTATGCATGCTTCAGAACCCAGCTCAAACATTCCCTCTCCAGCAGAACTTTCTTCCGTGCCCAAATTGGTTGGGCAGCCCTTCCTTTATGGTTTCATTGTTTATCACTTTCTGAGATCTGCATTCCATAATCACGCCTTTCCTGATTGGTCTCCTCTACTAGACTGTGAGCTCTTATTCATCTTTCTTACTCATTTTTTGGTCCCAGTGCCTAGCACAGAAATGTTGAAGGAACAGAGTATAAATGAAGATAATGAGTTCCCGACTTGAAATGCAAAGCAAGCCGTCTCTACCTTCTGCAAATGCGAGGAAAAAATAGGAAGCCGTATCTGATGAGACTTCTTTCGGGGGCTCTGCCAATCTGCTGGGACAGCTGCAAGCCAGCCTGCAGAACTAGCATCCGTTTTGGCTTCGAGAAGATAAGGGGCTGTCAACACAAGTGGAATGATGGGGAGGAACTCGTGGAAAGTAGCATTGCCTCCGAGATTTCCACCATGATTAGATCAGGGAGTGTGTGATTGGAAATGTGCTCATGGGGAGGGATGCTTGAGGTTCCAGGCTGATTATATTAGGGAACAGCCCTGGTCCCTGGGTGGCCAGGTGTCAGCCATCCTTCAGGTACCCAGGGATAACTTCCCTGATGAAGGGCAGCAACAGGTACCTGCTTTGTGGGACAACAGAGCTCCATCTTTCCCTAGAGGTGTGAATGGGAAGCCCCTTGCTCAGACTCCCCGGAGTACCATTTGGATCAAGTGTCAGCCCCACCAAAGCTGTGATCTGTCCTGAGATAGGAGCAGAGACTCAGCCATAACTTGGAGACCCTGAGCTTGGAGGATATAAGGGGAGCAGCTGCCTGAAGGGCTTTAGGGTCTCTGGGCTGGAAACTCTTCCCTATAGCACAGATTTCTCAAGAGGGCCATGAATATTTTGGCTCGGTTACAGAGAACACATTCAGCAGGCTTCGGAGGGAGCTGATTTTCCATTTCCCCATGAGGGATCTCAGGAGGGCAGTAAAGCTCCTTCTGAAATTACTTAACTTAAAAGCTTCTGATGAAGAGCAGGCACACTGCCTTGCACACAGCACTCTAACCCGTCGGAAGTTTCCCACGGATCTCATTTTGCTCCTAACTGCAGCACAGCGACATAGGTTGGAAGGTATCTCTCAGCTCCATTTGAAGGACAGATAGCTTTGCTTTATTTGCTGCTGAGAGGATCTCGTCTTAAAATTTTAAGTTGGTTCAAGCCCCAAAGCCTCCAAAAGACCCAGCTTTAGCTCTTTGTTCTCACACAAAGGGCTGCCTGGTCTTTGTGGAGTGAGTTGTGAAGGCCTCCCCAAGACCCAGGCCAGTCCCCGTGTGCTCTCTGCCACTCACCCGTGGTCACACTGCATCACATTGACAAATGCGGCAACCCTCCAAGACAGCCATTTCTGGATGCAGGGACAGAGCCCTCAGTGCGGCAGGCTGAGCATGGAGCCGTGGCATGATGGCTCACAGTCCTGGATGGACACAGCGGAGTGACCCTCATCCATCATACCTGCATGTGCACAGAAAGCCCCTCCCGTTCCTCTGCCACCATTGTGAGCACCGGGGGACTTTGCCAGACCTCTCCCACCACTCGGGAAATGTTTGGGGCTTGGCAGAACACAAAACATACTTTCTCAGGCACTTCTTGTTTTCATGTTTTTCATTTTTCACTGCCTGTTAATCTGGAGTGAAATAGAATCCATATGTTCCAAGTCCCTTTGCCTAATTCTCTGCAGCATGATTTTTATCTCTAAAATTGTTTGAAGTCCCAAAGTTTTTGATCTTTTTGCCTTAGAAAGAGGGCACCACATTTTGCCACAGAGGATGTAAACCTGAGACCTAAAGAACGTGTGTTGGCCTGGTGCTCCCAGAGGCGTGTGGACGCAGCATGGGACAAGTGGCTCCCTCGTCCTTTCAGGGAAGTTGTTCACCCAGGAGTAAGAAAGTGCAGACGGCCTCCTTAGGCTGTGCAGAGTGACCTAGGGCAGTATTCTTTTCTCGTGGCAAAAGGGGGAAAGGCTTTGTAGGTTTCCCCATTAGGAAATTAGCCATGGCTGTAAAGGGCTTATAAAAAAAGGGCCTCTGCCTCTGCCTGAACCCCTCATTTTCTGTCTCCCCCGTAGAATCTACTTACCCTCAAGTCAAAGAAATGTCATAGCCACATGCTTAGGGAAGACTGCAAGACTGCCTCTACTTATTTCCTACATTAAATGGAGAGAGAGTGCTTTTCTCTAAAGAGCCATTTTGGTGCTTTCTCCTATGCTAAGACAGATGATTGTCATGAGAACATCAAAGACCTGTGGTGTTTGTTGGATAGCTGAGCCCAAAGCCCAGGCTGACAGACAGGCAGTTTGCAGAACAGGTATCTGTGTGCTTTCTTTGGGAGAAATCCCAGCGTACAGTGAATGGCATCTGACACACCCAGGATTGTGGGGTACGTCAACCACACACTCAGACAATGCAAGTTCCCTTTACATTGCACGTGGTTTTAGGGATGAGGGGAATGCTCTGTGCCACACTAATCCACCTACACACACACACACACACACACACGCACAGACACAGTGTCTGACTAGAAGTCTATGCTTAGAATTGTGCTCCTTTAGCAAGAACCTTCTGATAGTGAAGATTTGGGTGGGGAAAAGCTGGAAAAAGAAAAAACTTGAGGATCTTGAGGATCTCAGAGTGGGCTTTTCAGAAGCCCCCCGAGAGAGGTAGGATAAGGGAAGACTGTCCAGAGTGCAGAGAAAACAAACCTTGCTTAGCAATTTGTGAGGGGTCTGCTGGCTCTGCCTTTTGGGTTCCTTTTAGAACTGGAAGGATTATCTTATTTTTAACAATATGTCCCAAAGCCTTTAAGAAGTTATTGTACAATGTGTGGTGATGCCTGGGCCTCAGAACCAGAGGGGATCCATGCATGGGTTTCAGGCTGTGGCAGAGTTTTGTGCATCTGTCTGAGTTGCATGTTTTGGAGAGAGAGTCTACAGCTTTCACTAAGAATCATAAAGAGGTCTTGAGCAAATGGAGCAAGAAGACCTGGCAACAGAGCCCGGGCCTCTGAAGCTTTCCAGATTCAGGGTCAGCAGAGCCTTCTACCAGCTCTCCGGGGCTCAGGAACTGGGATGGGTCCATGAGAGCTGGGACCTGCCAGCTCCCCATAGACTTTGGAGGACCCTTTTCCCAGTATTGTGAGTGCTGTCTTCAAAGCTCTTCCTGTCTCTTTGTGGATTTTTTTAGTTAGCTTTTTTTTTCTGACCGTAAAAATACAAATTTAGAAAATGTGGAAAAATGTAGTGAAGAAAATAAAATTAATCGTAATCCTACTAATCCAACCACTCCTGTTAATCAGAGTAAACCTCCTAGGGTTTTTCTTTTTCTTTTGTCATTTTAGAGAGGGTTGAGATCATATATGTCTATGAATAGAGCCCTTTTCATTTAACATTACATCATAATCATCTTACTTGCCACTGAAAAGTCTTCAGAAGCATCATTTTCTAAGGTTGCACAATATTCTATTATATGGCTGCATGACAGTTGACTTACCCCTTTTTCTGTTGGGTATTTGCGTTGTTCACAGTTGTTTTGTTTTTTTGTTTTGAGGCAGGGTCTCACTGTCACCTATGCTGGAGTGCAGTGACACAGTCATAGCTCACTGTAGCCTTAAACCCCCGGGCTTAAGTGATGCTCCCACCTCAGCCTCCTGAGTAGCTGGGACTACAGGCATGCGCCACCACGCCTGGCTTTTTTTAAGAAATGGGATCTTGCTATGTTGCCCAGACTGGTCTCAAACTCCTGGCCTCAAGTGATCTTCCCAAAACTCTGGAATTACGGGCGTGAAGCCACTGCATCCAGCCTCTGTTCCCATTTTTTTGCTATAATAAATAATGCAGTCAAAACTATCTTTGGGCAAGAAGCCATGCTTGCATATTGGATTAGTTCTTTACAATAAATTCCTAGAAGTCTCGTTTGACTTTTGAAGATATTGTGTGTTAAGATGTTGCTGAGACCCATCTATAAAGCGTGAATATTGCGAAAGACTGTGGGCAAAAAGGTGGGACAGGCAGTAAGGTTTGCTGGGTTCCTGCTGCACATTGGATGCACCACAAGGTGCTGTGGGTATTAATGGAGACTTAAGCATTAAAGGACCCAGCCCTTATCCTCGAGGACCTTGCTGTATATTGTGGAGCCATATCACATATATTAGGTTGGTGCTAAAGTAATTGCAGTTTTACCATTAAAAAGAGGGCACCACAATTACTTTTAGTGGCAAAACCACAATTACATTTGCACCAACCTGATAAATAGCCTGAAGAGATGTCTGTATCTCAGATCCCTGGGGAATCCACACATGAGTCTCGGGATGGAGTTGCATTTTTGTGTGTCATGTCATGTTCATTTTACATCTTCTGGAGTTTTCATTGAAATCTCTTTATGGACCTGCAAAGAATTCCATGCAATCATTGTTTTGGGTGTGTAGGGAAGGGGTGTGGATCATTTTTCTCTAATTATTCTTCTTTTATTATTTTATAATTTTTATAATAGAAAAAAATAAAAAACTTTTCTTAAGTACCATTAATATGACCAATAGTGTATACTGAGGAGATGGCAGTCAGGATCCTGCTTTGGGGGACCTTGAAATAGGGTGTAGTAGAGGCCAGAGCCTACACCCAATGGGTGTGAGGCAGATTTTGGCAGTATTTGTCACCTGTCCCTTCGGTGACCTACCACTGCATTTACATATAAATCTGTTCCTGGTAGCATGAGCTGGTGTTCGATGAGCCTTATGCCTACAGGATCATATTGTCAGAACATAATGTTAAACAGGAGTGTGGCACTTTTGGCGATACAAACCAATGTTATCTCATCTCTCTGCCGGAGCCTCAGTCCTCATCTGGTTGCTAAGCACTAAAAGAGCTTCTCACTGCTATTTCATGGCCATCAGGGGGACCAGCCCAGCTCTGCCAACATAGAAAAAAAAGCAAGGAGGTGTGGTCATTCTGTAGGCTCCGGGTTTTTCGCTCAGGGCCAGAACTAGATGTGCACGTGGAAACTGACAGCCGTCGTTTGTATTTCCTTTCTCCTGTCTGCACTGACCAGTTCTAGGATTTGGCTAGCTCTTCCAATGGGAAAATGAGAAAGCCATGTGCCAGGCTGTGGCCCTGGACAGACATCTGCAATCGCACGACTTCTACAAAACCCCATCTTAGCTCACCATGTTGTAAGTGTTCGTGGATTTTGTCAATTGAGTGCCTGTAGTCAGGACAAGTGGGATAGGGTGGCATGTGTCTCATCACCCCATTTCTCTTGGGGTCTCTCCCACATCTGCAGCTGGAGTGCCTAGGTCTCCATTAGAGGGTCTATGGGTGAGCATGCGGAGACCACAGAGACCTGCCCCAGGACTCTTTGACTCCCAAGTCTTTTTGCCTAGCGTCTGTTTTATCTGACTTGCTAACAAATCTGTGTCATTCTTTTTTTTTTTTTTCTTGCCCTCCAGTTGGCTGTTTCTCCAGGTCCAGCTGAGTTGTTTTTCTTCTTCCCTGACTCTTGGCTTCCATGGAATAAATCCCTTTCTCATTCCCTGCCACTCTTCTTTCCTTTGATCTTTTGTTTTCCCCAGACCCAGAACCACTTAGTCTTCTAAAGGGCTCAGAGAGGCATTTTGGTCTCTGTGTAATTTATACACACATTAGAGTCATCACATAAGACTAAGTCTTATTTGGCCTGACCTCCACTGGCCAAAAGCAACATACCCCACCCTGAAGCAGATGGGGGTCGGGGAGGAAACAGGCACTGCCAACTCCTCAGATTTAGGTAATATCTGCTCTTTATAGGAAAAGAAAAACTTTAAACGAACACATCTGTGACCACTGCCAGCCCTAATCCGGAATGCAAAATAAACAAGCATGATAATGCTCAAAATAAAATCCTGGGGAATTGTGGGGGGTGGAGAGGGGAAGACGTCAGCCAAAAGCTTAGACCTTCAAAGGGTATCATTAAGAAATTCTTCACACTTAATTAGACTTACCTTGGCTAGGATTTAAGTTTATGTATTTTTTTTTTTTTTTTTTTTTTTTTTGGAGACGGAGTCTCGCTCTGTCACCCAGGCTGGAGTGCAGTGGCGCAATCTCGGCTCACTGCAAGCTCCGCCTCCCGGGTTCACGCCATTCTCCTGCCTCAGCCTCTCCAAGTAGCTGGGACTACAGGCGCCTGCCACCACACCCGGCTAATTTTTTGTATTTTTTTTTAGTAGAGACGGGGTTTCACCGTGGTCTCGATCTCCTGACCTTGTGATCTGCCCTCCTCGGCCTCCCAAAGTGCTGGGATTACAAGCGTGAGCCACCACGCCCGGCCAGTTTATGTATTCTGATTCTGTCCAAATACAGGCACTCTTCTCCTTTCACTATATGATTTTTAATAATAATACACTTTTACTAAAAATGATATTTTAAATATAAAATACAGCATATAAAACATTTTATATATAACTGTAATAATATATTTTGTATGTAAAAAGATTATATTGTGTACTTTAATAGTACTATCTTATATTTTGTATTTAAATAATATAAAAGCAAAATCTATTTCTGTTTAAAATGTTATAAATTTATATAAAATATAAAATGAAGTATTTTATACTACCTTAGCAAATATTGTTAAACATTTCTAAAATATAGGTTACTTAAATATCTTAAAATAAACCTTACTATTTAAATGGCAATACCAGACATTTAACATTAAAATTAAGTAATTCATGGCCTTTTGGAACCAGGACACCTGTAATCCCAGCACTTTGGGAACTTAGAGGGTAGGGGACCACTTAAGACCAGGAATTCGAGACCAGCCTGAACAATATAAGGAGACCCCTGTCTCTTAAAAAAAAAAATTGGAGACCCCATCTCTTTAAAAAAAAAAAAATGGCTGGGCGCGGTGGCTCACGCCTGTAATCCCAGAACTTTGGGAGGCTGAGGTGGGCGGATCATGAGGTCAGGAGTTCCAGACTAGCCTGGCAAACATGGTGAAACCCCGTCTCTACTAAAAATACAAAAATTAGCTGGGCATGATGGCGGGCACCTGTAATCTCAACTACTCGGGAGGCTGAGGCAGGAGAATCATTTGAACCCAGGAGGTGGAGGTTGCAGTGAGCCGAGATGGTGCCATTGCACTCCAGCCTGGGCGATAGGGTGAGAATCCGTCTCAAAAAAGAAAAAAAGTTTAGCTGGGTGTGGTGGCACCTACTGTCTTAGCTACTCAGGAGGCTGAGGCAGGAGGATTGCTTGAGCCCAGAGATTTAAGGCTGCAGTTAGCTATGATCGCACCACTGCAATGCAGCCTGGGGAACAGTGAGATTCTGTCTCAAAAACAAACAAACTAAAAACAACAAATTAAGTAATGCAACATAAATATTTAAAGTAATATTGAAATAGATAGAATATCTTCTTTTTATTTTCATTATTTTTTATTTTTTGAGACAGAGTCTTGCTGTCCCCAGGCTGGAGTGCAGTGGCCAGAGCATAGCTCACTGCAGCCTCGACCTCCTGGGCTCAAGTGATCCTCCCACTTCGGCCTCCTGAGTAGCTGGGACCACAGGCATGCACCACCACGCCCGCCTCATTATTATTATTATTATTATTGAGACAGGATCTCTCCATGTTACCCAGGCTGGCCTCCAACTCCTAGGCTCAAGGTCTTCTCTGGCCTTGGCCTCCCAAAGTGCTGGGACAACAGGCATGAGCCACCACATCTGACCTTCCTTTTCTATTAATGTGAAATATTTTAAGATATGACCCAGGGACGCGCGCTCGGACATGGTCGCGCCCCGCTGACCGCTGTCTTCCTCCCACCCGCAGGCATCGGCAAGAACGTCATCTGCGACCGTGCGGCCACGCCGCTGGACGCCTTCCGCATGACCTCCGCCGCCCACTACTACCCCAAGCTCATGAGCATCATGGGCAACGTCCTGCGCTTCCTGCCGGCTTTCGTGCGCATGAAGCAGCTGATCGAGGAGGGCTACGTGGGTGAGCCGCTGGTGTGCGAGGTGCAGGTGCACGGTGGCAGCTTGCTGGGCAAGAAGTACAACTGGAGCTGCGACGACCTGATGGGCGGCGGTGGCCTGCACTCCGTGGGCACCTACATCATCGACCTGCTCACCTTCCTCACCGGCCAGAAGGCCGTCAAGGTCCACGGGCTGCTCAAGACCTTCGTGAAGCAGACTGACCACATCAAGGGCATCCGCCAGATCACCAGCGATGACTTCTGCACCTTCCAGATGGTGCTGGAGGGCGGGGTGTGCTGCACCGTCACCCTCAACTTCAACGTGCCCGGCGAGTTCAAGCAGGATGTCACTGTGGTGGGCTCAGCCGGGCGCCTGCTGGCCGTGGGCACCGACCTTTACGGGCAGCGCAACAGCGCCCCAGAGCAGGAGCTGCTGGTGCAGGACGCCACGCCGGTGAGCAACTCCCTGCTTCCGGAGAAGGCCTTCAGCGACATCCCCTCGCCCTACCTGCGCGGCACCATCAAGATGATGCAGGCGGTGCGCCAGGCCTTCCAGGACCAGGACGACCGGCGCACGTGGGACGGGCGGCCCCTCACCATGGCCGCCACCTTCGACGACTGCCTGTATGCCTTGTGCGTGGTGGACACCATCAAGAGGTCCAGCCAGACGGGCGAGTGGCAGAACATTGCCGTCATGACCGAGGAGCCGGAGCTGAGTCCCGCCTACCTGATCAGCGAGGCCATGCGTCGCAGCAGGGTGTCCCTCTACTGTTAGTACAGACTGAGAACCTCGGGGACTTGAGCCTTCTGCAGGGGGTGTCCACAGAGAGGGAAGGGCCGAGGGGAGAGGGTGGCCATGGGGAATGTGGGGATCAGGGAGGTGGAGGGACAGTGTGAGTAAATGGCATCTGGGAAGGTAAACTCCAGTCCCGGTGACCGACCCCAAACCCAAACCAGACTGTTGGTGGGCTGAGCTCCTAGCCTGGAAGCATTCAGGAGAGCCTGCCATTCCTGGGGTGATCCCTGCTGGGTATTTGCACGAGAGTAGTTTGGTTTAGCTGCCTCTGCTGCCCTTTACTGTGACAAGCAAGGAGGGGTTGCTTCCCTCCCTACCTCATCCATCCCACACACCTTGGCCTTCTGCAAGCCAAGTGGTTCTGCGAGGTCAAGGAACTGGTATCAGATGGCAAGCTCAGTGCCCGGGACACCCACTGCTGGCAGGAGAAGGCCCATTTTCACAGTCTGCAGAAGCCTGTTAGGCTGGGGTTGGGGGTGGGATGGGCTGGTGAGAGAGTTCAAATTCCAGGAAGCCACTTTTTATTGGATGTGAGATATCTAAAGGCAAAAGTACTTAGTAGCAAAGTGGCCACCTTTTGATTGATTGGGCTTCCTCATAGGAAGCACTGGGGGTGTGTCTTTGTGCTTGGTTCATTGCCCTTCACCTGGTGGAGAAAGAGAGGTCAGAAATAGCAAGCAGGACTCCTAGAAGCCACAAGAAAGGAGCACAGGCTGCACCAAAGCAGGGGCAGCAGAGAATAAAATATCTCTTTGAACTTGTCAACAATGTAAAAACTGCAAGGAGTCACCTTATAACACTATTTCCAGTAAACGTGGAATTGAGTATCAGAGGGATTACTGAGGTGTTAAGGTAGCCCTGCCACATGGCTCTCCAGGCAGGGCCAAGAAGACAGCATAAAGTATGGGTTTGACCATAAGCTCATATGCTGCCCCCAAAGACTGGGGACAGCTGTGTGCCTCAGTGTTGCAGTGTGAATTCCTAAATAGAGGGTAAAGTGAGCCTAGCCAGGGAGGTGTTTGGGGCTCCATCACCCATCTGTCCTACCAAGCTGGGCAAGAGCTTTTAGGAGATTCATCCAGCTTTGTGGATTTAAAAAGGAAGCCTTCAGTTCCAATCAGAATCCTCTTTCCTTAAAAAAAAAAAAAAAAAGGTATTTTCCTTAGCTCCAGCATTTGCTTTCAGGATTCTGACACCTGAGAATTTGGGGGTAGGTACTAAACAAAACAAAACAAAAGGACAAGGAACATTATTTCTAGTGTTTCTAAAATGGGGGTTTAGAACCCCCAAGGGGCCACACTTAGGCTTGGGAAGGCTAATGTTGGAAAAAACATGTTCTTCTAATTGGTCTCCTGTCTGTCTTGTCCTTGCACACTCTGCTTACAGAGTTTTGTTAGAGATGCTGAACTGCAGGCTGGGAGCAGGCAGTGCCACAAGGGAACAGACACACACACACACGCACACACACACACACACAGATTTTTGAATGCTTGCTACCAACAAATGTCGCTGAAACCATTCTTAAAAAATTCAGATCTGGTCTTGAAAGAAAGATCCAATCAAGTGCATTCAGAGAAAAGGGAATTATCCTCTGTTATCTTTGTTTAATTCTTCACCCCACATAAGACATTTATCAAGGGTGGACGTGGAAGCCATTCCTCATAAGTCTATGTAGCTTTTGTTCACAGGCCCACTGAAGTCCAACGGGTGTCTTTACATGCAGCTGAGGTTTAGAGTTCTTTTCAGATAGTTGCCATTAGAACTAGAAGGGAATCTAAGAGGCCTGGAGTCCACCCCCAGCCTGTGTAGGCAAAATCTGAGAATGAAGAGTCCAATCAGTTGCATCCTTCATTGTCCTCCCTAGGGTCAATATTCTTTGAAGCCCAGGCTACTCATAGGTTTAAGTGTGGTGTGTCCAAACACAAGGGGAATGCTGGGCATTTTCTAGAACAGAGAAGTAAGTACTGCCTTCCTGGAAAGAGTCACCCTGCTTCCTGAGGCATTGCTACAGCACTGCAGGGTGGGTCAGCTGGAACTCCATGCATGGTTCATTGTGGTCCCTGACCTGTTGCTGACAGACTTCATGGTCAGCATTCCAGCTCTTGCAGCTATCAGTTCCAAACCAGAGATTTGCTGGAATGGAAGTCTCCCAATAATAGTTTGAACAGAGGCCCATGTCATGGACTGCTTTGGTTCTCATTCTTCTTTTCTTTTTTTTTTTTGAAATGGAGTCTCACTCTGTCACCCAGGCTGGAGTGCAGTGGTGTGATCTCTGCTCACTGCAACCTCTGCCTCCCAGATTCAAGCGATTCTCCTGTCTCAGCCACCCGAGTAGCCGGGACTACGGGTGGCTGCCACCACAGCCGCCTAATTTTTTGTATTTTTAGTAGAGATGGGGTTTAACTGTATTAGCCAGCATGGTCTCGATCCCCTGACCTCATGATCCGCCTGCCTCGGCCTCCCAAAGTGCTGGGATTGGAGGCGTGAGCCACCACACCCAGCTGGTTCTGGTTCTTCTAAATTGCTCCCTGGGAAAGTAGTTTTTGGGGAAACATTGGAATTTATTATTATTTTCTAGCTAGCCTGAAGGGCTCCGATTAAGGATGAAGGGAAAGCAAACAAAATGATTCAATGGGTTTCATTTTTCTAAGTCATTCATAACCTAAATAGGGATATTCCTGGGGTTTCAATTGTATGTTTCTGTACTAAACCATAATACTTGGGAAATCTTTTCCCAATACTTGGGGTTTTGGAGAGAGGTCCCCACAAAGGCCTCTAAGCTCTGTGATAAATATTTAATGTCTAAAACAAAAACTCTCATTTGACGCTGGGGTATTAGAAAGAACATACATTCTTTAAAAGAGGCATGAAAAAATATTTTAGTGAGTGTACTCAAATTTTATCTACTGAAATGCATGTAGTAGGTAGATGAAGGAACAAGAGAAAGAAAAGAACCGGATAGTTCATTTTCTTTAAATATAAAATGTAGCAGATGGGTTTGAGATACTCCTTTAGTGCTCCATTTGCCCTTATCCCACCACATGCAAAGACTTGATTTGGGGTAGCTATATGAAGCTGAAATCTCTAGCCTTCAACAGCGTTCTGCAGAAGGACTTTGTTTCAGCCCAGCACCGTTCATCATGCCCTTAGGGGTCTGGGTACCCACAGCTGACTTTGACCTAGGACTAAAACCCAGCAATCTTTTGGCTCCTTTCTGCTTTGTTTAATGTACATCAAGGGCCTTGATGTAAGGAGGCAGTGCTTTAGGAGTCTTCCCATTTAGTTCCTGCACGCCTGTTTCGTTCCCATCAATGTGCGAATGGCCTAGATTCCAAGTTCTGAGGGAGGGTGTGGGTCAGGGTTCTTACCTGGTATCTAAAAAATGTTTGGGAGTGCCCTGGGCCTATTTGAAAAGTTTGAATCTGTGATCACTGTCGGCTCCTCCAAGACTTCTCCTCTCAACAGACAATTGCACTGTAGGGCACCCCAGACTCCCCTTAGCCTACATGGCAGCAAATACCACTGTGCCAGGTATATCTGGACTCTGGGGTAGTCTTGGCCAACTCCAAGACTTGCCAACTCCAAGACTTGTCCACTGTGTGCAGAGTATTTTAAGTATGTTATCTCATACAATCCATAAAAAACCCTATAGTGTTGGGTATTGTTATTTCTTTTATACACATGAGAAAATGGAGACAGTAAGAGGAAGAGGAACTTGTTCAAAGTCACACAACTGTTAGGCAGAAATGAGGTCATTCAAATCCTTAATCTTCTCCTCCAGACCACACTGCCTCCCAGGAAGAGATGTGGGCACCTCCTGCTCTTGCCAGGCAGGAAACCGCCCCTTATCAACGTCTACAGGGGTCTGCTGTCACACCCAGGAAGGACTGTGACAAGCATGGACTGGCCTGCAGCTCCACTCAGCCTGCTGTCAGCACCCTCCAGTTCAGCAGGATGCAACGTCTGATGTTCTGCCAGGAGGCTGTAGAGCTGCACATAGAAGTAGCCAGTGTTTCTTCCCCTTCCAAAATGGAAATATCACTCAGCCTCTTTTAAAATTGACTTCCTGTGTTGATTTTGATTGTAGGTGATGCAGCAAGCCTCAGGGCTGGGGATTTTCAAAATCTTGTTGGCTATTATAGATGGCCTTGGAATTTGCTCTTGGAGGTCTGAATATAACATAGGAAAATGTCCTTTCTCAGGGAGTGGGGCTTTAAAGTTCGTTTGTTTGTCACTCAAATGTTAGCTGTGCACTGCACCTTTACACCCTTACTCTCTTCATCTTGTCTCATAGCCACAGCTATTGAATTTGACCTGTGATCATAAGCTGGGTTTCTCATCTGATCTCTTGCATTCTGGTGGGTACTGGGGGCAGAATCAGCTTTGTTAATGATTTTCTGGGCAGAAGGTAAATTCAGCTGCATCTGAAGGGGCTTCACAGTCCAATAGCTGTCCCTTTGTTTTACATAACAGAGAGTGATGGTCAAGGCCACCCACATCTTTAGTGGTAGAGCCAGGACGAAAAGTCAGGTTTTCTGCCTCTTAAGTCTCATGCTGCCTCACACAGCACCTCCAGAGCTCTAGGGAAAGGAGGCTCAGAGAGATGAAGTGACTTGTCTGAAGTCCTGTGGCTAGTGGGTGGAGAAGTTGGAATTAGACCTGCATTGCACCTCCATTCGCTGAGCAGTTGCAGGGAAATCCGGAAATCCTTTTTTGTTTGTTTGTTTGTTTGTTTGTTTGTTTGTTTTTGAGACAGAGTCTCACTCTGTCACCCAGGCTGGAGTGCAATGGCGTGATCTCAGCTCACTGCAACCTCCGCCTCCCGGGTTCAAGCGATTCTCCTGCCTCAGCCTCCTGAGTAGCTGGGATTACAGATGCGGGCTACCACGCCCGGCTAATTTTTGTATTTTTAGTAGAGACAAGATTTCACCATATTGATCAGGCTGGTCTTGAACTCCTGACCTTGTGATCCGCCCGCCTCGGCCTCCCAAAGTGCTGGGATGGCAGGCGTGATCCACCGTGCCCAGCCGGGAAATCCATTTTTTAAAATAAACCCAATTATGTCTTGAACCTACTCAGAAAACAAGCTGTTTAAAATGTCCCATTGTGACTGTAATGTGATAATGATCTCTAACTTGTATTTTATTTGGCAAGGATGGGGGATGTGCATCAAATCTTCACCTCTGGGATTTCCTGAGACTTGCTCCACTTGGCTCACCCTCCACCCGTATCCCCACCCCACTCCTAGATATTAATACAAATCTAGCCCTGACCACCGCCTACTGCTCCACCACCGCCTACTTTCTTTGGCCATCAGAGCCTTGGAGTTTACAGAGCAGAGGCCATGACATTGGGGAGCTTGTTTAAAAATCAATGATCAGAACCCCACATTTTAATTTCCTTTTGGGGAGAAAGAGGAGGGCCATGGAAGAAAAGGGGTGTGCAGCTGGAGCGTTATAGCAGTCTTTCTCAGCAGCAGGCATGCCCGCCCCTCCATCTTCTCCCCACCAGGCACAGGAGCCAGCAGCTGGAGTGTGCTCTGAGTTTCAGGGGACCCCCACCCAGTCTGACTGGGGCTTCTGGGACTTCTCATAAGAGGAGTCAAGACCTCCTGCGCTTCTTTAAAAGGTGATGGGCTCAGTGTTCCCGTTGGCATCTGGAGGTGAAGCCAGTACTGTCTCAGGAGTGGAAGGAAATGGCCCACTGGCCTTTTTCTCCCCCACGTCACAGTCCCCATTTGCTGGAGCCCTTGAGGGGGCCACCGAAACTGTGGCTCTCATTCAGCCTCCTAAAGTGTTGCACTACTGAATCCTCCTTTCTGTTTACACCAGCAGTGAATAGAGTAATGAAAAGAACATATTATATGCAATGGCTTGATGCTTAGTGTGGCAATCAAAGCTTGCCTGGGCAAATGTAGGCAGGGGCTAGAAAATAGTCATGGAGTTGTCACCAGGTCACTGTCTCTCTCCTTCCCCTTCCAGGTCTCTACTGTCCCCTGCAGCCACCACAAGGGCTAAGCTGTTGAATGAGCCCCTTGGTTTTTCCTTATAAATGCAATGACTTATTTGTGATTCTTAGTCTAATCCCAGGCTAAGAAACAAACAAAAGCTTGTGACCTGACCCATTCCTTTGCCGCCTTCCTTCTCTTTCAGGCACCTGGACGTATTTAGTATTCTGCCCTGTGCCTTGCCCAGGGGAGGGAGAAGTTTCTAGCAAACATGGCTTTCTGTCTGCTGCCTGGTGCTTTTATAGTACTTCATCTGCTTTGTATTGTTGTTGTTGTTTTTTAACCGAAACAGCATTTGTTTGGCTGTCATTGTCGAGTATATATTTATTGTGTTTTACAAACATGAGTATATATGTATGTATATGTATAAAACCAAACTTATATATATAAGAAGTCAAGGCATGTATACTAGATATTTTAAAGAGTTATTTATCAAGGGAAAAAGATGTGTGTTATAAAGCAAACAGAGTCTATATTTTCTATATAATGTAGATAGTCAAACATAGCTTATAAATTATAGGAGGTTTTGGTTTTCTTTTTTATTATTAAAGGAAAAAAAGAAGAAAAAAGAGACAATGAATGCAACTGTTCTTAGTGTTTTTAAGGCCAAACTACTGTGGAAGCTGGGAGGCGGCCCTCCCTGCGGGCCTCCAGCAGCCCTGTGTCCGCCGCTAGGAGCTCCAGAGCTGATGCCCGTTGTGACCTCTGCGATGCTTGATGCTCGGAGCCAGCGATCAGCATCACTCAGCCAGCTGGCCTGTGCCGCTCCGACGTGGCTTCCAGCTGTTCTCCGCAATTTGCATTGGTGGGATAAAGGAATGAAAAGGATAAATAAAGATTTAAAAGAAAATAAAATTCCAGCTCTCTGCCTGTTTTTTACACCCTGCTGCTCTCAATATAGGCGCCTGATCAGTTTGCGGCATCTGAAGCATGAATGGGGTGCATCCAAGGTAGAGGGGTGTGTGTGCCTGTGGTGTTTGTGCATGTGCTGGGGGAGGCTGTTCATGAGTCAGCATCCATGAAGCTGAGCAATAGAAATCAACAGACCTACAATTTTGATTGGAAACCAAAGCATGTGAGAACTGGAGGCACTTCAAAGCCATCTGGTTCAAACCCTCATTTTGGAAATGTGAAAATGAAAGGCAAGTAACCTACCTATGGCCTCTGGGTATGTGTTTGTGTGTCCAAAGCTAGTGTGGACAACCAAAGCTAGTGTAGACAACAAGAGGATGAGAACATAGCTCTTAGATTGGGGGAGCAAATTTTAGAATTCTCTAGAATTCTCTAGTATTTTAACACTGTAACCTAATACTTCACACCAAGCACTGAAAGGCACTTTTTTTTTTTTTTTTGAGACAGGATCTTACTCTGTCACCCAGACTGGAGTGCAGTGGCACGATCACAGCTCACTGCACCCTCTACCTCCTGTGGCTCAAGCGATCCTACCACTTTAGGCTCTTGGGTTGCTGGGACTACAGGCACATGCCACCACGCCCAGCTAATTTTTTTTTTTCTGTGTTTTGTAGAGATGGGGGTTTCATCATGTTGCCCAGGCTGGTCTCGAACTCCTGGACTCAAGCGATCTGCCTGCCTCAGCCTCCCAAAGTGCTGGGATTACAGGCATGAGCCACTGTGCCCAGCACTGACCATTTAAAAGAGCATCTTTGCTCACTTCCTTCTTAGCAGTGTTTAAGGGCAGCCGTCTCAGATTGAGCTCAGCCTAATTTCAAATTTGCATGACATAGAGTATTTTATGGAGGGGCTGGCCTTTCCTTTCTATCTTTTGCTGAGTCTTAGAGAATGCTCATGAATGTTCCTTCTGGTCTATGGTTTCCCCTTCACTTAAAAATAAGAATTAATACTACAAAATCTGAAATCTCATTGACTCCTTCATGAGCAGGTCGTGATATAAATACATCCAGAATTCAGTCCATCTATTATGCTAAAATTGTAGAAACCCCCTGTATCCACATAGATTATTATCTTGAACATATGACATTCTCATACCACATGATTCTGCAGTAAATCTAAGAGCAGTTCTAAATAAGGCCAAAAAGGAGAGTGCTTTGTCAAAACTAAAAGCACCATCCACCCGAATGTGAAGTGTCATCACGATGGCATCCATTCCCCTAAGTTTCTTTCAGCAACGTGACCTGAGAACCAACCCTCAATGAAAACTCGAATCTCCTCACCAGTTATATAAATTTTAAATCTAGGAGCTAGTTCTTCTTTCATGGGTTTTGGATTCTCTTTGTGATGGTTTGTCTCAATTTAGTCCCATTTCTTGCTTTGTAGACCTGGGATTATATGCCTCCTAGTAAACCACATGATAGGATCAGCGGTGCTTTCATAGTCTCTGAACTGTTGCTTAAAAAGAACAGATATAATGGCCGGGCGCGGTGGCTCACGCTTGTAATCCCAGCGCTTTGGGAGGCCGAGGCGGGTGGATCACGAGGTCAGGAGATCGAGACCACGGTGAAACCCCGTCTCTACTAAAAAAATACAAAAAAATTAGCCGGGCATGGTGGTGGGCGCCTGTAGTCCCAGCTACTCGGAGAGGCTGAGGCAGGAGAATGGCGTGAACCCGGGAGGCGGAGCTTGCAGTGAGCCGAGACTGCGCCACTGCACTCCAGCCTGGGTGACAGAGCGAGACTCCGTCTCAAAAAAAAAAAAGAACAGATATAATTGCATGGTAAGTCATTCAGGTTGCTCTTTACTGGTGAAATGAAGAGAAACCTGGGTGTCCTCTGATGTCTGTCTACACACCCCACCTCCCAGATTCACAGAACCATTTTCCGGTTTCACTTCCTGCTTCTTTTATCTTGTGCATTTTTAGCACCTGTTGTGACAAGCCTGGGTGACTCGATCTAAAAAATGAAATGACTGTTACAATTACTGTAAGAATGAATTACAGATACATGATGTATGCAGAACTCTGTATAGAAATGAAAACAAAAATAACTTCACCTCACTCTAATTCATAGGCTCCCATGTTATTGACCCTTATTTACCTAACTTTTGCTTAAGCAGGAAAGATCTCTCTGCCTAGATATCCCCTAGGCTTGGCGCCCTCACTCCCCCACCCCAGCCCTTATGCATTTGGCAGTAGCAATGACCCCTGCAGGGAATGTTGTCCAAGGAGTCTAGATGATAGAGATGAAGAAGGCACATCACTTCAGAGTTTGTGCCAAGTCACTGCCAGAAGCTCAGTGTTACAATTTACTTGAGCCAAGACCGCTACAAAAAGCTGAAGCAAATGGAAACTATTCAAAATCCTTTGCCTTGTGCATTCAAGTTGAGGCTCCCTTTTGAATCCTATCTCTGAGTCTACATCTGCTAGGTAAATTCCTGAGCGAGGACTTGAGCTGTGACAGCTTTCGTAGCATTGCTGTGGTCCAACCACAACTCTGTAAGATAAACTCCAGCATACCTAAGCTGTTGTTGGACTTCCTCTAAAGTGTCATTCTAATTATAGACACACCTTTCTCTCCTGATTTTATACAGATTCTAATCACCTTAACTGCTTCTCTTCAGCCATAAATGGAAGTGAAAGATTAAGTCACTTTTAGAAGCCTTCTTGGGCAATTATAGATTAATTCATTTCTCGCTCATTGAAGGGACTCAATCCTAGAACAATAGTCTGGAATACCTGTGTATGTATGCCCCTTTGTCTCTGACCTACTCATCATTGGCCATCAATGCCCTGGGAAGGAGGGACCCTAGGAAGCCCTGAGGGGCTGCAGCTGATGTGCAGATCATATGCACAGACCCCACAGGTTCAGACTCAGTGTCGAACTTCCCCATGTCACTAACTCCCTTGTAGGAAGAACGAAAGGGTCTAAATCCGATTTAAGTCAGACGTAGGCTGTTTGAGGCGCCTGTGGGAATGGCACATCACTCCAGACTCCTCAGAAGCAAAGGCCAAGCAGGACTGAGAGCTAGTGAAACTCCAGGGAGAGGAGCAAGACCAGGATCTGCGCTTTCTCAGCTTCCCAAAGCTGCCTGTCTCGGAGCTAACAGATGAGGCTGACTCTTCAGAGTTCTAGGCCAAGGGATCCGGACTTGACAGTCAAGTTTCCGCCATGAAGCAAAAGACAGAGCTAGCCTGGAAAGAGCAGCTCTGTATCACTCCGGCTGTGAAGTGCTAAAACTCGACATCTCCCTGAGGAAACAGGAGAGAGGAAAGGATGGGGAGAAAAAAAAGAGAGGAAGGAGCTGGCATTAATGGACCAGCAAGGGAAGGAGAGGGGAGCAGGAAAAGTGGTAGTTCACGTAGGGTAAATTAGATGAAGGGGAACAAACAGACGAAAGGTCAGAGGGCTCTGCACTTAAAATAAGGAAGGTTGTGAAGATAAGTAAATGTTGCCTGAGATATCTGAAGTATGGTTCCTCTTTGGCTGACAAGCCTTAATCTGCACTCTGGAAACAGCTTGTATGAGGAGGAGGACGGCAGACAAGGAGGAATGAGGGAGGAATTCTTACAGGAACCATCTGGCTGAGTCACTTTTAGGGCTGTTCTAAGCTATCAAACTGTTGACATTTCCTGGAACTTCTTTAATGCCAACAACTGTGTTAAAAGAGCAACATCCCTAAGACCCCGAGTGCACCTTGGATCCCCTCCTCCTTTCTGGTTGCTTTTGTGATTTGCAAATCCCCCAAACCTGAAGTCTTCAAGGATTTAGCATCTGCCATTTCACCACCTTTAGAGGGACAGAAGCAATGGAATATGTATGTGTGTGTGTGTGTGTGTGTGTGTGTGTGTATGTATGTGTGACTATATATACATCTACATATATATATACATATATAAAGGGGAGTTTATTAAGTATTAAGTTTTTATAAGTTTATATATGGCCAGGTGCGGTGGCTCATGCCTGTAATCCCAGCAATTTGGGAGGCCGAGGCAGGTGGATCACGAGGTCAGGAGATCGAGACCATCCTGGCTAACATGGTGAAACCCCATCTCTACTAAAAAAAATACAAAAAATTAGCCAGGCGTGGTGGCTGGTGCCTGTAGTCCCAGCTACTCGGGAGGCTGAGGCAGGAGAAAGGCGTGAACCCGGGAGGCGGAGCTTGCAGTGAGCCAAGATCGCGCTACTGACGGGATTCCCTCTCAAAAAAAAAAAAAAAAAAAAAAAAGTTTATATATGTGTATATACATACGCACACACATATATATATATATATATTAAGTATGAACTCACACAATCACAAGGTCCCACAATAGTCTGTCTGCAGGCTGAGGAGCAAGAAGAGCCAGTCTGAGTTCCAAAACTGAAGAACTTGGAGTCTAATGTTCGAAGGCAGGAGGCATCCAGCACAGGAGAAAGATGTAAGCTGGGAGGTTAAGCCAGTCTCTCTTTTCACATTTTTCACCCTCCTGATTAGATTGTGCCTACCCAGATTAAGGGTGGGTCTGCCTTTCCCAGCCCACTGACTGAAATGTTAATCTTTTTGGGCAACACCCTCACAGACACACCGAGGATCAATACTTTGTATCCTTCAATCCAATCAAGTTGACAGAATTAACCATCACAAAGGGCAAGAGCGTTTGTGCCAGCTCAGGGCTCTCTTCTTTGTCTCATAAAGCCACCAGTCCCGACATAAGGAGCCCACCCCGATGAACTTCTCTAATCCCAATTACTGTCCAAAGACCACAACTCCAATCAAAATATGAATTTGGGGATTAAGTTTTTAACAGATGATATTTGGAGGACACATTCAAATCATAGCAGTAAACATGGCACACAAAAAGTTAAGAACCTCTGCGTACTGTAGAAATTGCCTTGTCTTGATCCTTACTCCCAACTATAAAATTTTTCCCATGTTTATTGAATATGATTTGAATAATGACATAATTCATTTAAAACAGATATTCTGACACCAAAGACTCCTCTGGGTATCCAAACCTTTGTCTGGAAGATCTTGTTCCAAAGCGGTGTTTCTAAACATAGCAGTGTGTCAGAATCAAAAAGGCATCCCAACATGAGCAGGTCCTGAGGCACTGCCCCATACTATCTGCATCGATTTCAGGCAGAATAGGTGGCTGGAAAACTTTTAAATGCAAACGCCACAGGCATCTGTTAAAACGCCTAAACTGTACAAAAATAAAAGTATACAATGAAAGTTAAAAACCCTTCCACTCCAGAGCTTCATTCCCATTTCTAGAGGTTATCACCATCAACAATCTGTGTTCTCCTCCTAGTCATCTGAGTGCATACACACCCATTATATGTACTATACACACTGTTCTGTGGCTTGCTGTTTTTTTTAAAAAAAAATAAGGATTTTTAACATCTCTCCACATCAGCACAGAAAAATCTCATTCTTTTTCAGTGGCTTTACTGAATGAAATCTGCATTAAAAAATTATAACTTAAAATATGTACTGGGCCGGGCATGGTGACTCACACTTGTAATCCCAGCACTTTGGGAGGCCAAGGTGCACAGTCACATGAGGCCAGGAGTTCAAGACCAGCCTGGTCAACATGGTGAAACCCCATCTCTACTAAAATTACAAAAATTAAAAATTAGCCAGGTATGGTGGCACACACCTATAATCCTAGCTATTCGGGTGAGTGAGGCATGAGAATCACTTGAACCCAAGAGATAGAGGTTGCAGAGAGCCAAGATCACACCACTGCACTCCAGCCTGGGCAACAGAACAAGACCTATCTCAAAAAAAAAAAAAAAATTTTGTGGTTCTGGTGATGGACAGTGGTCATGGTTGCACGATCACGTGAATGTACCAAATACTACTGAAATGTACACTTAAAATGGTTAAAATGGGCCACCTACACTGGCTCACATCTGTAATCCCTGCAGAGATATGAGGGATCCACAGGCTGAGGTGGGTGGATCGCTTGAGCCCAGGAGTTCAAGACCAGCCCAGGAAATGGTGAAACCTCATCTCTACTAAAAATATGAAAATTAGCCAGGCATGGTGGTGCGCACTTGCAGTCCCAGCTGCTTGGGAGGCTGAGGTGGGAAGATCGCTTGAGCCTGTGGAGTGGAGGTTGAAGTGAGCTGAGATTGCACCACTGTACTCCAGCCTGGGCAACAGAGAGACCCTATCTCCAAAAATATATAAATAAATAAAATGGTTAAATGGTAAATTTAATGTTACATACATTTTACCACAATTAAAGAAACAAAAACAAAAACAAAAACAAAAAACAAACTTTTTGAAGCTCCCCAGGTAATTGAGCTGCTTTGCTCCTCCTGCCCCTGGTCCAGTCACCAGCCTGACATTTTGGAGACGCCTACTCTCATTTTGCCTCTTTTGCCACCATTCTGAGTCCACTCCTTCTAGAGAAATTAAAAGCAAAAAGACGAGTTGTATTTCTTCATGGAAACAATTCCCTCCTCTCCACAGGCGGCTGCTGACACGGAGCTGTAGTGGTATGAAAGGGCCCCTCCCTAGGCCTGTCAGGAGTCGGCAGACGGCTGTTATGCTGCTGGTGCCACCGACAGCCCCAGTACTCTGGGAAGACAGAATCCCTTTCAGCTCCGGAATGCCTTTCATCCTCTGTGTTGAAAAGCTCTGTAGAAATCAGGCCAGGGCTTGTGAAGCGATTCAAGCCCAGGCCTAAACAGCCCAAAGAGTCCGCTGTGGCAGAAGTCTGCATGGAAACCTACCCTTCCCGTCCCTGCTAAAGCCTCCTTGTATTTTCTTTCACCTGCATTTCCACATGCTTGACCCAGCTACAGGGCTCAGAAAAAGCCTTTTCACACGTGATACGTTCAGATAAGTTAAATCCCCTGAAATTCTGCGTGACGTGGTGTATCTGTGCCGTTTAGTGTCATTCCATTGATCCACAGACTTGGGAGCAGTTCAGATCTGAGGGAACAAAAGCTGGTCCAAGGACATCATTGTCAAGTCTTCAATCCACAGGCAGCCTCTCCCAGCACCTCGGGAACTCTGAGTCCCAGAAGTCTATGGAAGTATTGCCTTGGCTACAGGCAGACCCTTCACAAAGAGGATTTTGTGACCTGGACAGGTTACTGTGGTATGCAAAATTCTTGCATCTGCCTGTTAAGGAATCACTGAATGTCTGGGCGGATCTGTCTTGATATTTTCCGCATTCACACAGCATGGCTGTAAGGTCTGTCCGAGTCTCATCAGTTGGGTCCTGGCAGGGAGACGACTCCACTGGAGACCCAGGATTTTCCTCTCCCCGGCTGCTTTCTCCCAGGTCATTGCACATACCAACATTTCATCATTTCGTGGAAGTTTTCTTAGGTGTGGTGAGGCGTGGCTCTGACCTCATCTCACAGGTTCATTCGAGATTCTTCTCCATTTTCTCCTTCCTACACAACAGCCACTATACTAAGAGTCGCTTCCCTGGAGCCTCTCACCGTGCACCACTGCCACCCACTGCACTGCCAACACTGTGTCCACGCACTCAGGAACTGTCCCTTCTGTTAGGGTTTTACCTGCTCAAACATCATTCCTTTCAGCTATGGTGGCCTTGCCTGGCAGGCCTGGTTCATCTTTAAGAAATGGAATCCAGGGAGTGGTGAGACCTGGCTGTTCTCTTTGGAGAACTGGGGGCCGCCACTCTCAACGTGTTTTCGTTCTCCTGCTGCCTTTCTTCTGAGATCAGACATTCTCAGACCCCATCCTACGGCTGAAATCCTGGCAATTGCCCTATAGTGAGGTATGGGAGTTGGGAGCAAGCCCTGTGGAGGTCCAAACAGGCCTCCGAGCTCCTGGCAACTGGGTTTCCTAAGATAAAGGTCTTGCTCCTGGTTGCTGGTTTGCCATGGTGCCAAATAGGCCCTTTACAGCCTTCTTATGGCACGGCTGTTTTCCAAAAATTAACCAGTTCTAGTGTGTGTTTCAAGAAACCTTACTTTCAGCACAGGAAACAAATACCAGCTTCTCGTTCTGGTTTTCATGCTCTGGGTTGCTAGTTGGCAACTTTTGCCTGCCCTGAGACTCCTGAGAGATGTCACACCCTCCACCATCAGAGTCGTGTGTTCTGTAATCGGTTTTGCTTGGATTCTCAATCAGAGCTACTGTCTTCCCCACCTGTGCACCCCAAGTCCACCTGGGTGATACTGCAGTCTTTAAGGATGGGGACCGGACAGGTGTGGTGTGGAAAGTTACCTCTAGGTCGGCACTTCTCAAAGTATAGCCCCGGCTCAGCAGCATCAGCATCACATAGGAAACTTGTTATAAATGCAAATCCTCAGTCCCACCCCAGCCATGTTGAATCTGAGGCTGGATCCAGCAAGGCCCCCAGCTGAGTCTAATTCATGTTCACTGGGGCCACGGCTCTAGGTGAGGCTTGTTTGCCCTCCACCTGTCCCTTATCGCAGGGGTCCACAACCTCCAGGTCACGGACGGGTACTGGCATTATACTCTCACAGGAGTGCAAACCCTATTGTGAACTGTGCATGTGAGGGATCTAGGTGAACGCTTTTTATGAGAATCTAATGCCTGATGATCTGTCATTGTCTCCCATCACCCCCAGATGGGACCATCTAGTTGCAGGAAAAGAAGCTCAGGGCTCCTACTGATTCTACCTTACGGTGAGTTGTATTATGATTTCATTATATATTACAATGTAATAATAATAGAAATAAAGTGCACAATAAGTGTAATGCACTTGAATCATCCTGAAACCATGCCCCGGACCCCTGGTCCATGGAAAAATTGTCTTCCACAAAACCTGTTCCTGATGCCAAAAAGGTTGCAGACTGCTGCCCTATAAGAATCACAGTTTTAGGCTGGGCGAGGTGGCTCATGCCTGTAATCCTGGCACTTTGGGAGGCTGAGATGGGAGGATCACTTGAGGCCAGGAGTTTGAGACCAGCCTGGTAAACATATCGAGACCCCATCTCTAATTTAAAAAAAAAATAAAGAGTCACAGTTTTAGAACAGTGGTTGCTAGCCCTGGCTGCATCTTAGGATCACCTGGGGAGCTTTTATAAAGTATAGCTACCCTGACCTCATACCTAAAGGTTCTAATTGAATTCATCTGCTGGGTCACAGCTCTTCACGTGATTCTAATGTTCAGATAGGGCTTTAAGAACCATTCACAGCCAGGTGCAGTGGCCTACGCCTGTAATCCCAGCATTTTGGGAGGCTGAGGTGGGTGGATCACCTGAGGTCAGGAGTTGGAGACCAGCTGGGCCAACATGGTGAAACCCCATCTCTACTAAAAATACAAAAATTAGCTGGGTGTGGTGGTGCACACCTGTAGTCCAAGCTATTCTGGAAGCTGAGGCAGGGGAATTGCTTGAACCCGGGAGGCAGAGGTTGCAGTGAGCTGAGATCACACCATTGCACTCTGGACTGGGCTACAAGAGCAAAACTCTGTCTCAAACAAACAAACAAACAAACAAAAAACCACTCACAAGCTTCTCCATGCAGAGTTTGGCAGCCTTGCAAGTAACCACCCATTTGTTCCTCACCACCTCCTCCCAGCATAGAAGTAATTTATTTTTTTGCAATTCTTCATGATCACTCGTCAGCCAGAGAGGTAACAAAATGTAGGACAGAGCATTGCCAGGGTCAGGAAGAGACTTGGATTTCTAACCCGACCCCTCACTGGCTGCAAGCCTTTGGGAAAATTAAATCAGCTAATCTTTCCAGGCCTCAGTGGCTTCCTCTACAAAATAGGAATTATATTAACATTTATTGGATAGTCTCTTAAGGTCTTTTCCAGGAAAAAAAATGAATCTTTGGTTCTAAGAGGTTTTGAAAGGTCTGAACTTGTCTTCAGCATAGAATTGCTAATATTGAGTTTTCATCCTTCAGGATGAGCAGAAAATATTGTGAGCCAGTCCATTTTGTGTTTTTTCCAGTATTCACAAATATGGGCCAAGCCTAAAAGGGACTGGCACTCAGCACCCAGATGCCAAGAAGGAAGCCATGACAGTGGTATGTTTGTACTCCTGCTCCGTGCCCTAGAATGTTCCAGTGGGCACTCTGCGGCTGCTCAGGAGAGAGACTTCCATGCTCAGTGTGCCCCCCGCTGCCACCCTCCATGTTCACAGACATCCTCGTCCTTTCACTGCCACTTAGCTACCCACCCTTCCTCCTGACTCCTCTTCACTTTCCTTTTATTTTTTTTGAGGCGGAGTCTCACTCTGTCAACCAGGCAGGAGTGCAGTGGTGTGATCTTGGCTCACTGCAACCTCCACCTCCCAGGTTTAAGTGATTCTCCCGAGTAGCTGGGATTACATGTGTATGCCACCATGCTGGGCTTATTTTGTATTTTTAGTAGAGACGGTGTTTCGCCATGTTGGCCAGGCTGGTCTCGAACTCCTGACCTCAAGTGATCCGCCCACCTCGGCCTCCCAAAGTGCTGGGATTACAGGCGTGAGCCACTGTGCCCGGCTTCTCTTTGCTTTTCTTTTTGGCCCTGCAAAGACTACAATAATCAGCCTGTGATTATCTTCACGGAGCTCATCCATCCAACCCTACTAACATGAAGACTCCTATGAAAAACAAGTCGAGTGTTCCAGGAAGGAGAAGGTGAATAGGTCAAGTGTTTCCTGAGTCAGTTGCTTAAATAAAAGCAAAAAAAAGTTTTTTTTGCATATTCACTTTCTTCCCTGAAAACAAAATAGTTTGGTATTCCCCTTCCTCCTATAGCCCCACCTGAGGAAGTAATGGGATTAGAAGGCTGAGAGGAAGTAATGGGATTAGAAGGCTGAGAGAAGATGGTAAGTTGTTTCAAGCTGATAGTGTGTCCTCAATACTATGTTAAAAGTCAAGTAAACCTGTAATTTCTAGGAATCTCTTCACAGAGAGAAAAAAACTATATAAGGACCCCAGGAATTTGGCTAGAGGACACAGCCAAGCCTTCCCATGGTCTGGGTCACCACGGAGAGGCAGGGATGGGTTCCACATGCTGGTGTCCCAACTTCAATTCTTCTGCCCACTCTGGACTCCATTTCTGTAATCAGGGAACACCCATCCATTCTCTGGAGGAGAGGTGCAGGACAGGGCTTCAACAGGCACTGGGCTGTACAAGTTCTAGTCCTTTTCCCAGCCTGAATTTGGGAGACTCAAGTGCAGTGGGCCAAGAATGACAGTCATGCTTTTTTTTTTTTTTTTTTTTTTGAGACGGAGTTTTGCTCTTGTTGCCCAGGCTGGAGTGCAATGGCACGATCTCGGCTCACCACAACCTCCGCCTCCCGGGTTCAAGTGATTCTCCTGCCTCAGCCCCCCGAGAAGCTGGGATTACAGGCACGCACCACCACGCCTGGCTAATTTTGTATTTTTAGTAGAGATGAGGTTTCTCCATGTTAGTCAGGCTGGTCTCGAACTCCCAACCTCAGGTGATCCGCCCACCTCGGCCTCCCAAAGTGCTGGGATTACAGGCGTGAGCCACTGCACCCGGCCAACAGTCATGCTTTTTATCCACAGGGGATTAGGTGTGTTCTGATCAAGATGAGAGCCTTTTATTCTCTTTTCTGGATCCTTCCCTTGCTACTGGCAAGATTTATGCATATTCCGGATCCCAGGTCTGTTGTCCCCTTATGCCATGTGGAAGTTTCCCAGGACTATAGAGAAATGTCTAGATGTGCAGATGCCACACACTAATTCTTAGAGTTTCTACAGCCATTATGACTAAAGGGGTTTTTGTATACTGTTTAATTTTTTGGTTGGGTCTTTGTTTCACTTTTTTTTCTAATTGAGGGGGAATTTTAAATTGTAACCGTTGTTACATCCTGAGCAGACACAGTACCTTCAAGACAACTTCTCTATCCTTTTGGTTTTATAATATGTGCATCCTAAGGCACCCTTTTCAACATTACTTAGGTGTCAACCTCAGTGTACAATTCTACAATGAGTAGAACCTGCATCACAATGAAATAAACTGGTCCAGCTGGTATGATTCGATGGTTCTGGCACTTCCCGCACAATATTCCTCTCTTCCATTCTGTCATTCATACCTGAAACTCCACCCTACTGATTAATGACATATCCATCCTAAAGTACAAATATCTCAGGAGAAAGCAGCTTATTGATGTTGCCTGAGTGATACTTTATCAGATCCTTTTCAATATGGCATCCACTTGAATTGGTTACAAAGTGGGGAAAAGTGGGCAAGAGCATGGTTTATGCAGAGATGGCCTGAGATAGGGCCCTATTCAGCCAGGGGAGTGTGACCATGCCCTCATGTAATCCTCACCACCATAGCAGCTATTGTTTAGTGCACCCCCACCCACCAGCCCCCACTTTTGTTTTTTTGTTTTTTTCAAATTCAAAGCTCAGACAGGTTAATTAACTTATTAAGAGTAGCACAGATGGCAAATGATAGAGGTGGTGTCTAAACCCATATCTCAACAGGAAGCCAGATTCCACCGTGAAATGCCAGTTAATTCTGAGACGATCCTACCTTTTTCTTATAACATAACTCATCTAATCAATTTTGAGAGTTTCCCACTGTCCTGGTGATGAGGCAAAGGGCCAAGAAACATGGAGCTTCATGCAGTACCTGAGAGATCACAGCCAAAGAAAAATTACTCCAGTGATCCAAAGAAAAGAAGCTTCTTCGGGATCTCCAACATGCAAACTGTAGTTTTGTATTGTTTGTTTAAAATAATTAATCAGGTCAGTTTGGCTTCCTATTGAACTTACTTGAGGTCTGTAACACTGCTAATGAAAGGAAATAAATGAATGTTTGAGGATGAAGAGTACGTGCTAGGGTACTAGCATGTAGATTTCCAGAAATGTTTTAAGTCCTAAATTAGTTTTCCTTGATGGATACCTGCCAACTACCTGTTTGAAATTAGACTTTAATTCTTTATATTGTGTTGAAGTTCTGATTCCATCCTATGAAGAAAGAGTTTTTCCCATGATCATTCATGCTTTGCACTTGCAGGGGCGGGTGTCTGCATAGGTTAGAACCTGGTATGATCCCTGGAAGAGAATAAATAAGAGCCTAGTACATGTTTGTGGGGAGACGAAGATAGGGTGAATGCGTATTAGGAAAAAAATGTCTGTCGGTTTCGGAAATAATTTCGGGGCCCTTCTGGGAACTCCGCACCAGAGGAATCCAAATCCAGAATAGTGAGAAGATGCAGAGGAGGAAATGAGTTGAAAGTTTTTCAGGAGACCAGAGTTGAGTTTCCTCTGATTTAAACTCAGGATAATTGAGTCAAGTATAAGAACCGAGGAATGGCTGGGTGCGGTGTCTCATGCCTGTAATCCCAGCACTTTGGGAGGCTGAGGTGGGCAGATCACAAAGTCAAGAGATCGAGACCATCCTGGCCAACATGGTGAAACCCTGTCTCTACCTAAAATACAAAAAATTAGCTGGACGTGGTGACATGCGCCTGTAGTCGCAGCTACTTGGGAGGTTGAAGCAGGAGAATCACTTGAACCCAGGAGGTGGAGGTTGCAGTGAGCCGAGATTGTGCCATTGCACTCCAGCCTGTCGAAAGACCAAGACTCCATCTCAAACAAACAAAGAACCGAGGAATTAGATTGTGTTGCTGGCATTTTGAAGGTGGGATGGCGGCCAGATAGCTTAGGCATGAGTAGAACAATGAAGAAAGTATACGTTTCTCAATGAAGAAGGGAAAGGAAGATGAGATCAAGAATGAACACAACAGTACCAGAAGGCCAAAGATGCCCAGGATTGGGGGAGCAGGGCCTCTCTTGAATTCTCTTTTTCTTAATTGGCAAAGAGCTGGGCTCTCTGCCCTCTGCAGCTGCACTTTCCTACGAATGTAAGATTGGCACCTTTACATCTGCTCACATCTCTGTTCTAGCGGTTTCATGGCATTCAAAGAAGTGGTCCTGCAGGCATATTTTTATGGAAATCAATTTTTTTTTGGATATAAGTTTGGTTGCATAAAACAGAGTCTCAAAGTAATAGAAACGTAATCAAGATGCAGGTCTCCTTCTCCTTCATGCAGCAGGGGAAGCTAGAATGGCGGCTGTTCTGACAAGCTGCTGGGGGTTGGACTTATCTATCTGGTTGTCCCATTTTTCCTGTGGAGTCGTCTTTGTCTGGATGGTTCTGAATGGCTCACCCCTGTGACTGTATTCCAGCCATCAAGAAAAAGGAAAAGGGAGTGTCCCTTCCCTTGAAGAGAATGACCCCAATGTTTCACGTAAAACATCCCCTTCCCATCCTTTGACCAAGACTTAGTCTCATGGTCACAGCAACCTGCAGGGCAGGCCGAGAAACGAGGTTGACCTGGCTCACGGTTCTGCAGGCTGTACAGGAGGCATAGGGGCATCTGCTTCTGGGGAGGCCTCAGGAAGCATTTACCCATGGAGGAAGGCAAAGGGGGAGTGAGGCACTTCACAAGCCCGGGGTAGGAGGAAGAGAGGGAGTGGGGAAGTGCTACACACTTTTAAACAGCCAGATCTCACGATAACTCACTCACTCACTATCATGAGAACAGCACCGAGGGGATGGCATAACCCATTCATGAGAAACTGCTCCCATGATCCAGTCACCTCCCACCAGGCCCCACCCCCCACACTGGGTGTGGACACAGATCCAAACCATGTCACCCTATTATACCCACAAGAGGTTTCCCCACTCTGGGCCACTTTGGCCTAAACTTCCACGTTATCAGTCGCTACCATACTTGACTTTCCGTTTAGATCACTCCCTAAAGACCCAACTTCAGCTATCCTAGTATAGAAATGGATATATCCCCCTTAAAAAATTTTTTTTAATTCAAATAAGACATTTTTGAAAAAAGAAACTAGGCCAGGTGCAGTGGCTCATGCCTGTAATCCCAGCACTTTGGGAGGCCGAAGCAGGTGGATCACTTGAGGTCAGGAGTTCGAGATCAGCCTGGCCAACATGAGGAAACCCCATCTGCACTAAAAATACAAAAATTAGCCAGGTATTGCAGTGCACACCTGTAATCCCAGCTGCTCAGTAGGCTGAGGCAGGAGAATCGCTTGAACCCGGGAAGCAGAAGTTGCAGTGAGCCAAGATCGCACCACTGCACTCCAGCTTGAGCGGTAAGAGCAAGACTCTATCTCAAAAACAAAGCAAAACAAAACAAACAAACAAAAAACAAAGAAAAAGGAAACTAAAACTAAAGGAAAGGCAACATTAAAAATACTAACTGGTATGATCTAGTGCTCATTATTTATATAGTGTCAGCTACTGTTCTACGTGTTTTAGATACTTAACTCATTTAATCCTCGCAACAGCCTGTGGTGCATGTATAATAATTATCAAGATCATTCTTTATAAGTGAAATAGAAAGAAATTAAGTTTTTGTTTTGTTTTGTTTTGTTTTGATCCTTTGTCATAGAGCATGCGAGAGCAGAGATGCGATTCAATCCCAGTGATCTGCTCTGGAGTCTGTACTCATTCTCCAGGTCTCCATTCTCTAGGTCTCATTCTCTCCCTGTTCACCAAAGCATGAAGACAGGCACTCACAGGGCATGCTCTCCTTGGCTAAGCTACCTGGTCAGTAGCTGTAGTTGGCTTGGAGGGCATGGCTTCCTGGCAATTCTGCTCCATTCCCAAGTCACACTTCCCTTTGTCTAGGCTGTCTCCACCTTTGGATAAGCCCAACTTTTTCTTTGGTTGTTTCAAGCTGGCCTTTGGGCAGACCTCGAAGGCCCTGTGTATCATCCCTTCACTTGCACTCCTGATTCTAGGCCAACCATCCTCTACTCAAAATGAGGCTCCAGCATTTCTCCCCCTTCTTGCCAAATCAGCAATTATTCCTTCGCTACCAGACCGTTTTCATAATCTCAGAGATGTGCTGATTCTTCTTCTTGGCACTACCTCCTTATGCCCCCCACACCCAGCTACCACTCATTTATTTGCTTTTATTTGCAACAAAACTTCTCAAAAGAATTTCTGAAGGTCTCTGTCTCAATTCTTCCCCTTCCATTCTCTCTTAAAAACACCTCCATCAGTCTTCTTCCTCACTGATATTGTCAAGGTCACAATGGTGTCCCATTGTCATCTCTCAGAACTTTTACTTGATGTATCAGCAGACTTTGACATGGTGGATCACTCCCTCCCTGATACACTTTTTAAACTTGGTTGCCAGAAAAATCTCCTGATTTTCCTCCTACCTTACAGTTGCTCCTTCCCTGTCATTTATGCAAATTCCTCATTTTTTCCTTCATCTTTTAATGTTGGGGTCTATTTTTTCTCCTCCTCCATCTGTCCACTCCATTAGTGATCTCATGGCTCCATGTGCCTTTATTTGCTGACAGCTCCCAAGGATATACATTCTGCCTGAAGCTCTCTGCTGAACCCCAGATATCAGCCAGGGTCCACTCAGGAGGCAAAAGCCACAGGGTAGTTTGCACAGGAACAGTTTAATATAATTATAATCGGAGACTGGAGTAATGGATGATGGGCTAGCAATCGGTAAAGAAAATGCCAAAGGATGCATAAATAGCAGATAAAGGGAGCTTCTGCCATCCATAAAGCTGAGATAGAGTGTTCAAGAAGAGAACAAATCTGGAAGAGGAGGACCTCCACTCATACTCTAGGGCTGAAATCCAGACCTTATTGGAAGGGGTGCAGCTGTGGTTCACGGGAAGGTGGAAAGGTTTGCTGAGATGCTACACTGATGGTACTGAGAATCGGCCCTCTCTGGTGCTGGGGGAGCTGCCTGCTGTTTGGTGCTACACCTTGGAACTTGCTGCAAAGTCTGCTGATTGGTGCTGTGCTTCGGAACTTGCTCAAAGGTATGGAGGGAAGCCATCCATAAGAGGTGTCTTATGCTGCCAGCTGCCAGTTACTGGCTGCAGCTCACTGTAGGACTTGGGTGCTGCACACACTATGCACACTGCAGGGGCCTGCCATGAAGCATTCACCAGGATTGGGAAGAGAATCCTTTCCTCCTGCTGCATCCCTCCAATGCACTCTGCTGAGAAACTTTCACATCATTCCAGAGGGCAAAGTCAAGATATTTACATGGCCCAGCTCCATTTCCACAGAGCAGATAATGAAAGGTGGATCTGGAGCTGAGAGGCAGTTAATTGATAACCGGTATACTCCAGAGTTGGGACCAGCCATCTACTCGACATTTCTACTGGATGTCTTATAATCTCAGAAGCACCAAGTCCAAGCCTGCTGTACATACACCTTTCCCCGTTCTTCCGGCTGCTTAGGTTCGATATAAGAGGTCACAGTTGACTCCCATCTTCTCTCACACCCCACCTGTAAATTGTGGGGAATGCCTATTGGCTCTACCTTAAACATATATCTATAATACCACTACTTGTCACTCCACCCACTGCTGTCCCCCTGGTCCTGGTCATCGTCATGATCCATTGCTTGAATTGCAGGAATAGCTCTCTGTCTCTGTGTCTTCCCATGTGCCCTGACATCTATTTTCAACATAGCAACAAATGCAGTTCTTTGAAAATGAGTCATATTGTATCAATTCTCTGCTTAAAACTCCACATTTCACTTAAAGAAAAGGCCAAAGTGCTCACAGTGACCAAAGCGATCTAACTTCTCTCTCCCACCCTGTAACCCTTCTGCCACCACACATCTACTCTGTCCTTCTGTGGCTCCAGTTCAATACTGGTGCCCTTGTCATTCCTGAAATAAATAGACATGCAACCTCACCCCCAAATACCCAATCAGCATTTCCCTGATCAACTCTTTTCTTTCTGAAAAATAAATGTCCTTATTTATTATATCCATTGTTCATTGCCTGTTTGCCCCACTAGACTATATATCCCTACACTCCATAGGGCAGGGATGTTTTATGTATGCATTTGGACATACCCAAGCACTTAGAAAAGCCCCTGGAACATAGTGGGAGCTCAGGAAACATTAGGTGAATATTGAAGATCTAGCTGTGTATCCTCAACAGAGGATGGTGTCCTGTGGCCACACCTCCTGCCAGCTTCCTATATGCCTGAAGGAAGTTACTTTCTCTTCCTGTTAAAAGCTTGTGCTTCTACTGAAGCCTCTTCTCAAGTGCCTGCTTCTGATTTGGGAGCACCTTTGTTCCATCCCTCTGTCAGTGGCTCCAACCTCTCTCTGCAGACCCATTCAGATGTTCACCTGCTACTTCTTCCCTTCAACCCTCTCATCCAAGCCCCTCTTATGCGCAGTGAGAAGAGGCCTTCCCACCCCAACAGCCCCTCAGGTCATCAAACCATCGGGCGTGAATTAGCAATCAAAGTAATCACAGGTGCTTTACGGGTTTATTTATTTTAATCCTCATGATAACCTTGTGAGGCAAATAGTGCCAATATGCCCATTCTACAGAAGAGACAAATGAGGCATTGAGAAGTTAGTATTTTGCTTAACTAGCACATTGAGTAGGTGGAATGTGTCTGTGCCCTGTTGCCAAAATGCAGTTTTATGTCATGAAAATCACAATGACTAATTTGAAGGGAGCTAAATCTGACTTGAACTTGAATTAAACATTGGTTTTGAGCTGAATTGTGAAGGGACAGAAGTCAAAATGTGATTTTCCAAAGTGAACAGTCCTTAATCAGTCTTAATAGGCTCCAATGGGAGCCAATCAGAACAGCCTGACATCATCCTGGGCTTCGTGTCCACACCCCCAAGACTAGCTGGTGTACAGGGTCTTAGGTTCCTATTTTTATTCCAGTTGTACCACCTCCTGGCATTATCTGAGCAATGGCTTCCCATTGCTCTGAAATCCCCCATGTATGCATTAGCGAGTTAATTCTTTCTCATTTTCTACTACCTCTCACAGTCTGAATGCGTTCTTCTCTAACCCTTATGTAACCACCTACTGTGCACATAAAAGCGCTGGATGTTTGCATGGTTTTCTGGATTCACTCACGTCTCTTTCAGTAGATCACAAGCTCCTTGAGGGTAGGGGCGTGAGTTCCCAGTGCTTGGCACGTAGGGACTCAAATGTTTGCTGAAGAAGAAATGTCCGGAGCCCCCTCCAGTCCCCTCTGTCCCTCTTATCAAATGAAGCTCTCTGGAGAGGATCTGGTCAACTCATACCAAATGATCCATTTGGTTGAATGTATTACTCCTTCCTTCGGCTTTTTAATAGTGGAGAGAGCCTTAAGCCAAGGAAATGGTATTAAATACAGAGGAGGGACAGGGAAGAAAGATTTGGGGGCAATTGGGGAAGACTGCCTGGCAAATCATATTATACAGTTGGACATCTCCTTTATCTCTGTGCACTGCTAAGCAAGTACTCCAGAGTCAAAACCGAGCCAGTCATTTTTCAGTTTATATCTTCAGAGAAAGAAAGTGCCTGCACGTGAACAATGCTGCTTCCCCTGACTTCTTCACTCTAACAAACTCTCCCTCCCATTTTAAAATTTTTCATTTGCTGTGACAAGTTCCTTTATTGTTTTGATTTTTGTTTTTCCCTAAGACATACTACTTCTCCTAAAAGAACTTTTTTTCTTTTTCATTCCTAAATGGTGACTTTTTTTTTTCTTTCTTTGAGACAGGGTCTCACTCTGTTCCCCAAGTTGGAGTGCAGTGGCGCAATCACAGCTCATTGCACCCTTGGCCTCTTGGGCTCAAGCAATCCTCTCATCTCAGCCTCCTGGGTAGCTGGGACCACAGGAGTGCACCACCACGCTCAGCCAATTTTTTGTATTTTTTGTAGAGACTGGGTTTCGCTATGTTGCCCAGGCTGGTCTTGAACTCCTGAGCTCAAGTAATCTGCCTGTCTTAGCTTCCCAAAATGCTGGGATTACAGGTGTTAGCCACCTCACCGCACCCTCAGTGGCGACTTCTGACTTGCAGCTTGTTGCAAATCAAGTATTGATTTGTATAAGTGAATGGAAGAAATGAATGCGGAAGCCTGGCCTAGTACATGGACTTCAGGATCATTTGCCGTATCGAATGTATATGCAAAAGGTGCAGCAGTCATATCTAAGAGCAGGGTTTTCTTTTGGTTTTCATTTTAGAAAAAGTATTCCATATTCCATTTGCTTCTTTTTAATTTTGTGCTTTTCCTGTACTCATCGCAGTGGTGTGGCCCAAGTCCTCCTGCGAGAGTTGTCAAGACTGTCCCTCCTTGTGTTCCTCTTCTCCATTCCTCTCTCTCTGCCACTTTCTCTCTCTTTATTGTATTTTAATCTTGACAATCAGTGAAGCTGTTGGAGGATTTAGAGGAGCAACGCTCCATGTCTTAATAATGGTGCTGGGTTTCATTTCCCCTGTGAAAGGAACTATCTAAAATCCTCTAGACTTTTACATGTGTGTTATAAATTCAACTGCAGTGCTTCTCGAGCAATCCTGTGGGCAAGGAACTAGCCACAAATTACTAGAAAAACCAAATGAAAAAGATATATAAAATACAAGCCCATAATTGTTATTATGAGATTCAACAGACATAAAATGAATCTGTCAAATTGCTATCAAAGTATCTAAATGCTCTCGGTTTCTGTACTTACCTCACAGGCCCCTGACCAACAGCTCATAGACAGCACCAGAGAGGGGACTGCGCTTGAAACTGCACTGTTCCAGCAAAGTATGTTGTTCACGCCTTACAGTGTTTTGGTTTAAAAGAAGAGATGAAGACTGGGCGCAGTGGCTCATGCCTGTAATCCCAGCACTTTGGGAGGCTGAGGCGGGTGGATCACCAGCCTGGCCAACATGGTGAAACTCCGTCTCTACTAAAAATACAAAAATTAGCTGGGCATGGTGGCGGGCACCTGTAATCCCAGCTATTCAGGAGGCTGAGGCAGGAGAATCACTTGAACCTAGGAGGCAGAAGTTGCAGTGAGCCAAGATTGCACCATTGCACTCCAGCGTGGGCGACAGAGCGAGACTCTGTCTCAAAAAAAAAGATGAAAACATGCATAAATTCTTCACCTTTCCCCAAAATCTAAATAAGCTAACAAAAACTCTCTGTGCAGCAGAGAGCATGTATGCACATACACACACTGGAATAACAACACTTTGTAGACAGGTAATACAGTGGAAGGGATAATTATACAATGGACTCAGGAGTCAGATATCAATCATTTATAAGTTGCTTCCACTTAAACTCATTTATAATACCATGTAATAATAATGCCAGATTCTCAGGGTTAAGACAATTAAATGGCATAGTATGCATGCAGCTCTTAGAAGAATAGGCACTCAATACCTTGAACTATTCTTTTTTTTTTTTTGGAGACAAGTCTTGCTCTGTCACCCAGGCTGGAGTGCAGTGGCACCATGTCAGCTCACTGCAACCTCCGCCTCCTGGGTTCAGGCAATTCTCCTGCCTCAGCCTCCGGAGCAGCTGGGACTACAGGCACACGCCGCAACGCCTGGCTAATTTTTTGCATTTTTAGTAGAGACGGGGTTTCGCCATATTGCCCAGGTTGATCCTGAACTCCTGACCTCAGACAATCCGCCCGCCTCGGCCTCCCAAAGTGCTAGGATTACAGGCGTGAGCCACCGTGCCAGGCCTATTATTATTCTTTTTGCTTCGTGGAATAAAGAGATCCCTATTGCTTTGCTCAGTGTTTCCATCTGGAAAGTGTAGATTAAACTGCGGTTTACTTGGCAAGCCAGGGCCATTCGTCTCTTCCCCAGCATCTGGAAACAGCTACCGTCAGTGGGTGGGGGCAGAATCCCAAACCTCATTAAGGAATGAAGTTTCCCTTAACTCGGTGTGAGGAATATCCCAACCGTCTACTGCTGCTGCCCTCTGCTGCTGCCATTGAGAATTACACCAAGCTGAGTTTCTGCCACAAGACCGGCAAAATCTAACCTCATACGGAGAGAATTAGTACAGGTTGAGTACCCCGTATCTAAAATGCTTGCGACAAGGTGTGTCTTCGATTTCGCATTTTTTAAGATTTTGGAATATTTGCGTATACACAATGAGGCATCTTGGGGATGGGACCCAAGTCTAAACATGAAACTCATTTATATGAGTTTCATATACATCTTGTCCACATAGCCTGAAGGTAATTTTATATAATATTTTAAATAATTCTGTACTTTTGGACTTTGTTTAAGATTTCATTGAATATCCCAGAATTCAGATTTCACAGTGACTTTAACATAATAGCACTGCATTTTTATAACCTATAACTATTTCTGGACATTTTCATAGAATACTTTCTATTTTCCATTTAAAAATATTCTATTATTATTTTAGAGACAGTCTTGCTTTGTCACCAAGGCTGAAGTGTAGTGGTATAATCATAGCACACTGTAACCTGGAACTCCTGGGCTCAAGCAATCCTCCTGCCTCAGCCTCCCAAGTAGCTGGGACTACAGCCATGCAACCACCATACCCAGCTAAATTTTTTATTTTTTGTAGAGACAGAGTCTCACTCTGTTGTTCAGGCTGATTTCAAACTCCTAGCTTCAAGTGATCCTCCTGCCTTGGCCTCCCAAAGCATGCTGGGATGAGCCACTGTGCGCGGACATCAAATGTTGCTCTATGTTACCTCAAGCAGGCTTCTGAACACGGCCAATTCTCAAAGCTACTTTTCTCTGACTTTCTCATTTTGGTTTTCTGTACCCTCGTATCCCAGAGACTTAAGGCCCCCAGTAGCTGTGACCTCTCTTTTTTCACATCCTCTCAGTGGCTCAAACCAATCCCTCCCTCCCTCCCTCTGCAAGAGCTTCTAGCACCTTGAGAGAGGCACTCCTGCCTCCAAGCCTCTCCCTTTCACAGGTTATGGAGATCCATCGTTCAAAGGCTCTCTCTGCTTTGAGTCATCTCTGCACAGCCCGAGCTTGGCCCACGCTCCTTGGGCCTCCTGCAACCGACTTTGCCAGCTCCAAGCCTTATCTCTCATGACCCCACCACAGCTGCCAGGCCAGCTCCCATCATCCACACACACATTGTCATTTCCTGCCTTTGTATTTTAGTGATTGCTCTTTCTTGTGTTGAAAAGGCACTCTTTTCTATAAAAATCATTCACTGCTCAGCTCAAATGCTATTTCCTACATAGTGCCTTCTCTAAACACTCCAGGGAGTACCTTAACTTCTATGACATTTCTTGTGTCTTACCTGGGTTGCCCTTATCAAATGCATTGTTACTTACGCACACTACTTCTTAAAATTTTTTCTACTGTCATATGACCCAGCAATCCACTACTGGGTATATATCCACAGAAATTGAAACCAGTATGTTGAAGAGCTGTCTGCACTCCTATCTCCATTGCAGCATTAATTACAATAGCCAATGCATGAAACGACTCAAGTGTACAGCAACAGATTAATGGACAAACATCTACTGTCAGTTGGTGGAGGTAGAATCCCAACCACTGTTTAGAAATGAAGTTTTCCTAAGCTCACAGTGTGAGAAATATCCCAATCATGGGTATATTCGTGGGCAAAGAAAATGTGGTACATATATGTACAGCCTTTAAAAAGAAGGAAATCCTGCCATTTGCAGTAACATGGATAAACCTGGAGGACTTATTATGTTGAGTGAAATAAGCCAGGCCCAGAAAGAGAAAACTGCATGATCTCATTTATATGTGGAATCTTAAAACATTGAACTAATAGAAGCAGTGAGCAGAATGGAGGTTATCAGGGGCTGGGGTGGGCAGGTGTTACAGAGATGTTGGTCAAAGGGTAAAAAATTTTAAACAGCAGGAATAAGTTTAAGAGTTCTATTGTCCATAATGGTGACTAAAGTTAATAACAATGTATTGTGTTCCTGAATTTAATGTAATACTCTTAGAAACTTAAATGAAATAGAAACATTTCTTCAGAGACCTAAACTACCAAATCTTTTTATTTATTTTATTTTATTTATTTATTTATTTTTTTGAGACGGAGTTTTGCTCTCGTTGCCCAGGCTGGAGGGCAATGGTGCCATCTCAGCTCACTGCAACCTCCGTCTCCTGGGTTCAAGCGATTCTCCCACCTTAGCCTCCTGAGTAGCTGGGATTACAGGCAACTGCCATCATGCCTGGCTAACTTGTTTAATTTTTAGTATAGACAGGGTTTCACCATGTTGGCCAGGCTGGTCTCCAACTCTTGATCTCAGGTGATCCAACCACCTCGGCCTCCCAAAGTGCTAGGATTACAAGTGTGAGCCACCGCGCCCAGCCCTAAACTACTAAATCTTAAGAAAGAAGAAACAGATCTCCTGAATAGCCTGTATCTATTGAAGAAATTGCATATATAGTTTAAAACCTTCTCACAAAGAAAACTCTAGACCCAGATAGTTTCATTGGTGTATTCTACCAAACATTCAAGGAAGAGACAATACCAATCTCTACATACCGCTCCACAATACAGAAGAGGAGGGAATACGGAAGCTGTTCACTTTCTACCAGTTCCATCGCCCTCCTTCTCCTCTTGCCTCCACCTCCATGACTGGGAGTTCCTGTGCATGTGTACAGGCACCCCAGACCACAGGCCCAAGCTTCAGGCACAGCCCCTGCAAACAACCACCACACCCCCAAGGCCAAGGGGTGAGCCCACCGGTGGCTTTGAAAATGGGAAACTTACCTGGGGCTGTTCCATTCTTCCAAAGCTCAGCACCCCACAAGAATCTACCTGCTCTCGGTTACACTAAAACACCTGCAAGTACTTGTTTTTTATATTTTGTCCAGATTTTATCACTGTTATCTTCAGGAGAGTGACCTGTTTTTTGCATCACAGAATCTAACTTGGTTGTGAGATGCCCTCATCACCAGCCTGGTTGTTCCACTCCCAAGATGGCACACAACAGAAATACATATTGCTTCTCAAGGTAAACCCCTCACCTTTGAGAAGTGTGTGTGTTGCTGGCTATTTCTGAGATCTGCAGCTTTGGACCTCTCTCTTGTTCTCTGCCTTTTCCTACACGTGCCCTGTTTGGTTTCCACTGCTTTTGGAAACGTCTCCACCTACTCAACATGTTATTTTCTAGTTTCACTGAAAATAGAGTTTGCTTTTCTACCCCGCTGACTGTACTTACTGTTTTGACACTAGAACTATCAAAGATTCATGGAAAAGAGAAGACAGGGCCGAGGTCAGACAATTATCAGTGGTTAATGGAATCATTATTTTTTAAATGACCCCATACGCACTAGGAAACCTATGGCTGTAACCAGAGGTTTCTATATACGAGGACAGTATTGGAAATCTATAATCACATCTACATAAGACATATGCCACCCGTTTTGACAGGTGAACCAATGTCTCCTCTCTGTAACAGGACATTTCTGGGGTACAGTTATGCATGCTCAGGAAGGGCCATGAAAACACACCACCGTGTTAAGTGATACAGGTAGAAGTTTGGGTTTATTAGAGGAAAAACACACAAGCAGAAAGTAGTAGAGCGCATGCCATCCCTGGAATCGAATTATCCTTCAGCTTAGGCCAGGCATAGAGGTTTACGTGTGCTGTGACCAACATTCCAATAAAGGCTGATCTCCATGCCCCAATATTGTAAATATTTATAGCGATGAGGTGGTTCTGCCTATCTGACTGAGTTAACACAGACCTGCTGAGCCAGTTTTCTGCCAAATTACCAAAATGAGGGAGGAAATGAGTGTCCAGGACCATCCAGGTTTGTCTCTCTTCAGATGTTTTGGAGATGTGGTTTGACCCATGAACTATCTGAACGTATATGTTCACCAATTATGCTGTGATGGGATTTTTACTATATGCACTTTAATGGCTCCTCAACATGAAGACAGTTGTCCTACAGGGATAACCTCACTCCATCTCCATTTCCTTATCTCTAGAAAACAAGGCGCAAGGATTGAGGCCAGTGGTATGTGACAATTACTATTCTGCCAAAGTAAATTTAGAAGCTGAAAGATAGGATGCCACTTCCAAAGATATGCGGCTGTTTTTATGCCCTGAAGCTTAGCTCTCTGCACCACATTTAATGGGACTGGCTGACCTTTAAGTTCCTTTCAACCTTGAGATTTGATTCTGTAACTAGCAGTACGGTGCATTTTTTTTTTTTTTAATAATTTAGCAAAAAAGGCTAACCACTAGAGGGCAGAAATATTACAAGTAAGAAAGGAGCGATGTCTGCTACAGTGAAGTACACCTGTGACTTTTACAATTCTTATTTCAATTAAATTCCACAAAATTTTATTGCCTGACAACTCCATTCTACAATCTGTGTTATGCTAAGAGTCCAGTGACCAATAATGCTATCAGTTCACAACTCAAATATGCAACTGTAAGAATGAATGGCCACCCCTTCACATTGTGTGATAGCCCTTTTCATTTGTTTAGAAGTCTATATTAAGCACTTACTGTGTGCCAGGCGCTGTTCTACGGACTCAGGATATATCAGCTACCCAAACAAAGATCCCTAACCTTGTGAAACTGACATTCTGGTGGGAGGACAGATCCAGTAAAAACTAAAATAAATAAGTCAATGATGTAGTGTCTTAAAAAGTGATCGGTACTGGCTGGGCGCCGTGGCTCAGGCCTGTATCCCAGCACTTTGGGAGGCCGAGGCAGGTGGATCACCTGAGGTCAGGAGTTTGAGACCAGCCTGGCCAACATGGTGAAACCACATCTCTATTAAAAATACAAAAAATCAGCTGGGCGCAGTGGTGGGTGCCTATAATCCCAGCTACTACAGAGGCTGAGGCAGGACAATCGCTCGAACCCGGGAGGTGAAGGTTGCAGTGAGCCGAGGTCGCACCATTGCACTCCAGCCTGGGCAACAAGAGCAAAACTGTCTCCAAAAAAAAAAAAAAAAGGATCATTGCTGTGGAAGAAGGAAAAAGTAGAACTGCATACAGGGGACTGAGATTCAGGTAAAGTGTTGTAATTTTAGGTAGGGTGGGGAGAGTAGCCTCAGGGATCCAGACGGAGGTGAGTGAGTGGGCCTTGCCGCTAGCAGAGGATAACGTGTTGCAGGCAGAGGGAACATGAGAAGGTCCCAAGGCAGGGGAGTCACTCATAGTAGTTGAGATTGAGGTAAGAGGAGGTAGACCATGAGGAAGTGTTGTAAGCTGTTGTGAGCACTTCAGTTTTTCCTTTGAGAGAAATGGGGAGTCACTGAAAGATTTTGTGTAGATGAGGGATATTTTTAGATTCATTCTGGCTGCAGAGTTGACAAAAGTCTCAGAGTGTTATCTCTTAGGGAAGCTTCCACATATTCTGTTATCAGCTCTTCAAAAAACAGAATGAAGGGCAGTTGAAGGCACCCATATTGCTGTCACCATTCAGTGAACAGCAGCTTTGAAAACTGAGTATATGAATTGGAGTTATCTTGTCATACCCAGCTAAATTAGAGTCCAGAGATGAGGGAGAAGAGAAAGCAGTTGGGGCACAAAGTGCCTGCCCAGGAATTATATTGAAAGCCAGCTGCCAAGGTGACCTGCTATAACCTGAAGACCAGTTTCACCCAGTAGCTGCTGAAACGAATTCCTGCAACTCTAAGACTAGTTTTACCTACCACCTTCTCTCACAAATTAGAGCTTGCCCGCTCCTAAAAACTTTGCTTAGGGTCAATGAGCTATCTTTCAAGGCAATACATAACATTTCTCTAATGAAACCTCCAACCATCTCTTTGTTCTTCTGAAGACCACCCCAGTCTATGTGTATGCCCTGAACTGCAATTCTGTTTTCCCAAATAAAATGATTCAGAGACTCATCTTTGCATTTTTAATTGATCTTGACACAGCCAATTCACATATATCCCTACTGTGCCACATGCCAGGCACTGTGCCAAGCACTTTACGTACTTTCTCATTTAACCCTTCCCATTTTCTAGATAATCACCACTATTGGTGATGATTTTATTTTATTATTATTTTTTGAGACAGAATTTTGCTCTTGTTGCCCAGACTGGAGTGCAGTGGCACCATCTCGGCTCACTGCAACCTCTGCCTCCCGGGTTCAAGCGATTCTCCCGCCTCAGCCTTCTGAGTAGCTGGGATTACAGGTGTGTGCCAGCACGCCCAGCTAATTTTGTATTTTTACTAGAGACGGGATTTCACTATGTCGGCCAGGCTGGTCTCGAACTCCTGACCTCAGGTGATCCGCCCGCCTCGGCCTCCCAAAGTGCTGGGATTACAGGCATGAGCCACGGCGCCCAGCCCTGGTGATTATTTTAAAGATAAGAAAAGGAAATTGTAAAAGTTAGTGACCGGCCCAAGGTTTAGATGAAGTAAATGGAACTTGTGTAAGGTAACTTGAAGAACTCTGCTTACTCATGTGAACGCTACCCAGGTAAGGTTTAGTACCCCAGTACTGAGGAACTAAAGATGGTGGTGGTAAGGGGGTGGGGAGGGACATCAGTGTTTGAGTTCAACCACCACACGTTTCTTCATTTTTAAGTTCTGTCTAGCCATTATACCACATATTTGTCTGCACTATAACTGGACTTCTGCACTGTTGATAGTCCTAAGTTTCCTTTAAAGCTTGGCATCTGTGTGGCTTATTTGGTAGAGATTTGGACTTTCAAAGGGACGATACCCATCACTGGGGATTTCTCTCAAACCCTGGCGGTTTAAAATCCTACTTGGGCACTGCTGCTCAGCCGGCCCGAGGACCAGGGAGGCAAGCACAGAAATAGAAAGCATTTGTAAGCGTTAGTAGCTGCTTTAAAGAGTAACTGTTCTGTTAGACCTACTAATAACAAATCGGGAGCTTGTATTTAACACATCATTTAAAAAAAAAAACAACTTCATTTTTCTTCTATTTTAGTGTTTTACCTGAGAGGCTGAATATACTAAGACAATGGCCAAATCTAATATAAAAATAGACCTCTAATCCACAACCTGCTGCAACCTGCCCAGAAAACCAGTCGGTTCCCTACAATAACCAACCCAAGGAGCCTGCCTGCTCTAAATCAGACTTGCACTCCTCTGCCTGCCTTTTTTCTTCTCGTTCGGATGGTCTGCATTTATTCCCACACACCTGGGGTGGGGAGGAAATTAGCAAAAGCAAAACCCGGGTCCTGCACGCAGGCAGCTTAACTACGGCCCTAGGGCTCGGGTCTCCCCTAGGCAAGAACCTCGAGGGCCGGAGGCAGGAGTGCAGCCCAGACACGCGCGTTCGGATGGCCGGAGTAAATGATCGCGAGATTTTGCGGGGTAGCAAGGGGCCGGTTGCCCATGGCGGGAGAAACTACAGTAGTCTGGAGGCGAGCCTAGCTCCTCATCCCGTCGGGTTTCACAAACGAAGCCCGAGCTTCCCGGAGTGAGGGTGGAGCTTCCTGCCCGCGCCCTCTGCGCATGCGCCCGCCCGGTGCCCGCCCCACGACCTGGAGTTGATGTCACGTCCGGCGGCGGCGGCAGCGGCGCTGAGTTTTGTCTCCCGGGGCGTCGGGGCGCGCGCCGGTGTCCCAGGTGTCCCGCCGCCTCCCTCCTTCCCGCAGGACTTGCCCCTCCTGGCCCTGGGCCCCGGGCCCCAACGGTGCCCGCCTGCCCGGCGGTCGGTCAGCGCACAGGGCACGGCTTCCTCTGCTTCTCTCGGACCACTTAGTCTCAACTCGGGTGTGTTTCCACTACTAGAGGTGAAGCATCCATCATAGAGAGAATGGGACCTGGGGTCTTGGACCAGGGTGTTTTTACTTTTCCCATCAGGTGGACGCGCGTGGGCAGGAGATATTATTTGCAGCATTTCCTCCTAGAGGACGCCTTTGTCATTGTAGTGCAATCTAAGAATGGGTGTCCTTAGACAACAGGGACCGACCAAATCGTCATGCAGCTGTTTGGATGCTTTAAAAAAATAAATCCCCACACTCATTACGCGTTTTATGCTGCTGACTTTTTTATTTTTAAGACATCTGCTCCCGAAAGCTCAGAGCCCTTTAGCATTTCATTTTCTAAACGAATCCTAATCTTTCCTGTGACTGAATCGGTTCAGAGGGTATCTTTTCAGTAAGGAAGGAAGCCCTCCCCTGCTCACTGGGAACGTCGCAGGATTTGTAAACCTAAAGATTTACTCTTTTGTGCACAGACACGGGAAGCATTTGGGTGAGGCAGTGCAGTGCTTTTTGGGAAATGCATCACATCTTTTCTGTTCTTGAAACGCCAAATCTAACTTGGTCTTTTTTTGGATGAATTACCGCCGGTAGGTTACTGTGAAGGAACCTGAGACCACTGAACTTTTTGAGTTCTTGCGATAGATTTTAAATCGTTTTTCTGTCTTCAACTCTGACTTTGGGATCACTGTCAATTGGCTACATTCTTTACCCTCTTCTAGTTATAATTTAACGCGATTCATTTGTTGTGGGTTTTGAATTTTGATAGCCACTCTTAATAGAATTGTGTTTAAAAGAAAGATAAGTGAGGAACTCGTGGCTTTTTACTTTTATATAACTTAATTTTTCATTTTACAAAATGCCCATTTAAAAAAACGTAGCTAAGCAAAAGAAAGGAAATTAAAATCATCTAGAATCCTACTATCTAAAGATAACCATTGCTAACATTTTGGAATAGAGTGTTAAGTTTTAAAATACATGAAATTTGTAAAAAACAAAAAATGAAATAATAGTGTATACTGTTCGAGTATAATTTGCTTGACGTATCTTGCCTGGCTTCCATTTCACTTATTTTTTTTCTTTGCGCATTTATAATAGCTACAGAATGTTCTATTGTGCTAGGCACTCGTAGGTATAGTGGGAAACCTAGTGCATAAACCTTGTGGCATCTATTTTAGCAGCTCAGAGAACTTTTAACTTATATCTTGGTTTTTAGCCAAGATGCATAGGTGAGATGGTTGTAGAACTGAGTAAAAGGAAAGATTTAATATTGGGTCCCTATGCAAGGGTACATCACATTTATTGAAAAGGTGGAGAACATCATTGAAAATTATTCTAATTCTTGACTCTTTGTTTCTAGACTCACTTTTCCCTTTCGTCTCTCTCTCTCTCTCTCTCTCTATCTTTCTGTGTCTCCTCCAAGAATGAAATATGACTGAGGACTCTCAGAGAAACTTTCGTTCAGTATATTATGAGAAAGTGGGGTTTCGTGGAGTTGAAGAAAAGAAATCATTAGAAATTCTCCTGAAAGATGACCGTCTGGGTAAGTACTTTTTAAAATTAATCGCATTGGTTCTCAATCACTCCACATGTTCTGAAGTAAATATTTTCTTAAAAGACATCCAGAAGCATTGGTTACTTGCCGTATTTTTTAGTGATGTGGTAAAGCAGAATGGTGTATTTTGAGAAAAGTTAAGATTTTTCAAATTCATATTTCACTGAGCGTCAGAAGTTTTTGAAAGGTTTCTTAAGAAAGTCATTAGTATTTTTTTCTTTTATTGAACCCATATGTTTTCATGTATTATCTAGGTAAATTTGCTTCTGGGTAAATTTGCGATAACTCTGGTCATGATTTTCTTTTTTTTTTGAGACCAAGTCTGACTCTGTTGCCCAGGCTGGAGTGCAGTGGTGTGATCTCAGCTCACTGCAACCTACGCTTCCTGGATTCAAGCAATTCTCCTGCCTCAGCCTTCCAGGTAGCTGGGGTTACAGGCATGCACCACCATGCCTGGCTATTTTTTGTATTTTTGGTAGAGACAGGATTTCACCATGTTGGCCAGGCTGGTCTCAAATTCCTGACCTCAAGTGATCCACCCACCTCGGTCTCCCAAAGTGCTGGGATTACAGGCATGAGTCACCGTGCCCAGCCCATGATTTTCTTTTATGGAAATACTAAGAGTGCATTGTATATTGACATTTTAGTTTATTTTAAGCCAGTCTGAATAAGGTCTGTTGTTGACTAAAGTAAAATAAACTGAACCATAGTTAAAGATAATACTTTATTTGCGTAGAGTACTTTTAAAGTTTCTGAAACATTTCTCACCTTATCTTTGATCTTCAACTGTGCGATCTTTGCTTTAGTATGTCCGGTATTCTCCTTTGATAAGTAGAGGAATTGAGGGTCAGGGAAGTCACTAATTTATTGGAAAATGTAGGGATTTGAAGGTGGACTGTACCACTTAATAGCTATGTTAGTTTGATCAAGTCATTTAACTGCTTTGAACTTCAGTTTCTGCATTTTTAGAACAAGAACTACCTAACAGGCTTGCAGTGTGAATTAAATAAACCCTGTGATTAATAACTGCCACTGTTATAGGGAATGTAGTAATATATGCAAAATGCATCTCCAATGCTGTAAAATGCAAATTGTTTTTATTTTTGTTATTTTTAAGACAGAGTCTCACTCTGTTGCCCAGGCTGGAGTGCAGTGGCACGATCTTGGCTCACTGCAACCTCTGTCTCCTGGGTTCAGGCGATCCTTCTGTCTCAGCCTCTTGACTAGCTGGGATTACAGGTGTGTGCCACCATACCCAGCCAATTTTTGTATTTTTAGTAGAGATGGTGTTTCACCATGTTGGCCAGGCTGGTCTCAAACTCCTGACCTCTAGTGATTTGCCCACCTCAGCCTCCCAACGTGCCGGGATTACAGGCATGAGCCACCGTGCCTGGCCGCAAATTGTTTTTAAATAACTTAATTGGCAGAAGTCTTGGGCTAGAAATCAGACTAGTATTGCCTCTCCTAAACTTACTGACCATATGGTAGGCTTCCCCTGAAGAAATGTCTTAACTATTCTTTGAGTTTTAAAAAATGAAATGTGCTTTGACATACTGTGATCAGCATGAAAAGCTTCTAACAATTGTTTTCTTCTTCCTCTAGATACCGAGAAACTTTGTACTTTTAGTCAGAGGTTCCCTCTCCCGTCCATGTACCGTGCATTGGTATGGAAGGTGCTTCTAGGTATGAGACCCAGGAGTTGGAAGATTTATCTTAAAAAATATTGAATAAAGGGATCATTTGCTATCTTATCAGTCAGAAAAAGGAGAATTTGTTTAGGCCTTTTACTGAATATTGGATCTTCCCCAGGAGGTTCAATTACCACTCATTATTTTCTGTTCTATTAATGATACTATAGAAAAGAAAATAGTGTGTGTTCCTGAGACAAGATCTGGGAAGAGCATTAGACTAGGAGAAATGAGATTTGATTTAGGCTTTGCTATCAGCTGGGTAACCTGGAGGAAGGCGACCCCTCTGGGACTCATTTTTTGCATCTATAAACTGAAGCTTTTGAGCTAAATTACTCCTAGTTTTTAGCTCTAAATTTGTAAGATTTTGTGATTCTCAGCTATAGAGGTATAACTTCCTAATCTGTCAAAGAGGAATTGGAGACTTATTACTCCCTAGAAGTGTGAATGACTAAATTCCAGTGGTGTGAGTGGCTGAATGAGAAGGAAAACTGATCTTACTTAGTTTCTATGGAAGAAAACGTGAATTAAGTGCCATGAGTAACTGGCAGCATCCCTTTTGAGCCCAAGATTTTCTTTCCCCTATCATTGCTGAGCCTGCTGGAGCATATAATTCCTATCCATTACCATCCTTCTTTTCTTTCTTAAAAAAAGTATTTTTGGCTGGGCGCAGTGACTCACACCTGTAATCCCAGCACTTTGGGAGGCCAAGGCGGGCAGATCACGAAATCAGGAGATTGAGACCATCCTGGCCAACACGGTGAAACCCCCTCTCTACTACAAATACAAAAAATCAGCTGGGCGTGGTGGCACGTGCCTGTAGTCCCAGCTACTCGGGAGGCTGAGGCAGGAGAATTGCTTGAACCTGGGAGGTGGAGGTTGCCGTGAGACGAGATGGCACCACTGCACTCCAGCCGGGGTGACAGAGCGAGACTCTTGTCTCCAAAAAAAAAAAAAAAACTTAGTTTGTTAACTGTGAGATAGTGGTGAGGACTAAATTCCCTGAAGAATATAAACTATGATTGCTCCTTATTGGGTATCCCTGTGTGCCTGTCAGTAGGCTGAGTAGTTTACATAGATTATACAGAGTAATCCTAGAATCCCTGTGAGGCAGGTATTGGTATCCTAATTTTGCAGGTGGGGAAAAAGACTCTCTGAGGCTAAATAACTTGCCTAAGGCATTACAGCCTGTAAATGGCGGAGCTAGGATTTGAGCTTACGTTCGTGGAACTCATTTGAAGGTAAGATAGATTGTGGACCTCATTTTCTTTCCAAAATGTAGGATCTTTTCAGGGCTTGAGAAGCCTGCAACCCCGTCTGGTTATGTAATATGGAGGCAGCGAGGGAATATAAGCGGTACTAGGAAGCCCTGCAGAATGACTTGTTTCTTGTTCATCCTGGCAGTCTCCGTGCACTTTTATGTCTGGTAGGTCAGTGTGCAGTTACAATCTGGAGAAGTGGTGACAACTATTTTAGTTTCTCCTAGAGCACTTTCTTTAAATGTTACTGTTCTCAGTGCCTTCTGGGGTACATTTTAAGTGGTAATGTCAACAGTGTCGATTTCTGGGAGGTGCTGTGTGTCTATTAATAACTCCAGTGGATTAATGGGAGTTGTACAGTTGTGTGTTCCCTCACTTCTTGAGTGCTACAGCCTATCTGGCTTATTCCTCACTTCTACGCTTCTTAACCTTTCTTTCTTTTTTTTATTTTGAGATGGAGTTTTGCTCTGTCACCCAGGCTGGAGTGCGGTAGCGTGATCTTAGCGCTGCAACCTCCGCCTTCCGAGTAGCTGGGACTACAGGCGTGCACCACCACGCCTGGCTAATTTTTTTATTTTAGTAGAGATGGGGTTTCACTGTGTTGCCCAGGCTGGTCACAAACTCCTGAGCTCAGGCAATCCACCTGCCTCGGCCTCCCAAAGTGCTGGGATTACAGGCGTGAGACACCCTGCCCGGCCCACCTTTCTTTATCATGTCATAGTTATTTTTTGAGGACAAGGCACTGGAAGTTTAGAGCTGTCGCGCTGTGTAGGACACAGCCTGACTCTTCTTAGCACAGAGTTTTGATTACTTAGGGATCTTTACTTCAAATGCCTACTTCCTGATGCTATTTTAGTTAAATATCAAAAAGAGACTTTTTAGGACCAGCTGTTAGAAAACAAGGGTTAACGTGCTGCCTCTAGCAGTGTGCTGAGGGTTTGGTCGCAGCTGTTTAATCTGTATTAGCCGAGATGTAGGAGACGCTTTAGTGTGTTCCCTTGGCTTTTCTGGAAGCCTGGCACACAGTCTCATAGCTACCATGAGTAAAGATTTATTTCAGGGAAAAGAACATTTAAGCAAGTTTTTTTTCTAACATTAACTGGTATCATGTTAGCTACTATTGTTTTTGTTTTCTGGGGTGTTCTTTAGAATACTAAATCTGTGGCATTTTGCACCAAAGAGGGATTCATAGTCAAATGTACTAGCTAACACTTATACTAGCTTAGTGTTTGCTGAGTACTCTTCTGAATGCTTTGTGTATATTGATTTGTTTATTCATCTCAACAACTGTATAATATTAGGTATTATTATTCCCATTTGTCAGATGGGAAAGCTAAGACATAGGGAGATAAAGTAATTGCTAAAGGTCACCACCCAGCCAGTTAATTGTAGAGCTGGATTTAAACCCAGGAACTTTGTTCCAGAGTCTATGCTTCTGTAGAGCCTCATTAAGTTTAATGAGGCTTGAGTAAATAAAATGTGTTTTTGTTTTTTTTTTTTCTTTGAGACAGGGTCTTACTCTGTTTCCCAGGCTGGAGTGCAGTGGCACGATCACAGCTCACTGTGGCCTTGACTTCCCAGGCTCAGGTGATCCTCCCACCTCAGCCTCCCAGGTAGCTGGGACTACAGGCATGTGCCACTGGACCTGGCTAATTTTTTGTAGAGACAGGGTTTCTCAGATACCTTCACCCAGTTGCCCAGCCTGGTCTCAAACTCCTGGGCTCAAGTGATCTGCCTGCCTTGGCCTCTCAAAGTGCTGGGATTACAGGCGTGAGCCCCCATACCTGGCCTAAAATGTTTTCCTTATGGCAAAACTTAGAGCCATTAAAATTCATTGTCACCATTTCCCAAATCTGTTTGACGAGGGCATTTTTTTTTCTCTTGGGGTTAGCAGTCTGTAGAGAAGCATTTGGTGAAATGCTTATCCCATTTCCTGACTGTGACAGGTGGGGAAACAAGTGCCCAGAAAGACAAACACATTCAGAGTCCTAGTATTATCCAATCTGAGGCTAGAATCCAGGATGGCTGGCCTGTCTAGTGGTCTTTCCGCTATGTTTTCTCAGAGCCATTTGTTTGTAAAAAAGATATGACGCCATGTTTAAATGGGTTAATGAGCTTAATATGTCATAGAAGTGTCCTGTAAGGTGACCTCACCAATGAAGATTAAGGACTTTTGTGACCTGAAGGATAGGATACTTAGTGAGCAAGTTTTAACTGTTGGGGAAGAGAAGAATTCAATGGGCTGTTGGTGGTTCTGAGATGTAGGGGCCAAGTACAAAGACGAGGGTGAGACCTCTAGGAGCTAAAAGCAGCCTGAGGCTGCCATAAATTAAGTTAAACCGTTGTTAGGATTGATGTGGTTGTTAATCTTGAATGTATGCGGCACACTTAATCAAGGGGTTTGCCAGTGTTGTTTCATTTCTCTCTCATATCAATGATGCATCAGCATTCAAACACTGATAATATTTCACATTTAAGATTGTTTTATAGTGAAAATTTCTAAAAGAGATTCTATATGGTACTTGAATATCTGTGTGAATTCTAGCCTAATTGTCTTGATCGATTCTCGCAGCATCCTCTTTCATAGATGAGGGATTTGGAGTGATGGCTCAGTATCTTGTCTTTTTTTCATTTTTCCTATTCTCTCTAGGAATCCTGCCTCCACACCATGAGTCCCATGCCAAGGTGATGATGTATCGTAGGGAGCAGTACTTGGATGTCCTTCATGCCCTGAAAGTCGTTCGCTTTGTTAGTGATGCCACACCTCAGGCTGAAGTCTATCTCCGCATGTATCAGCTGGAGTCTGGGAAGTTACCTCGAAGTCCCTCTTTTCCACTGGTTAGTGGTCACTTTTGTCTGACACTAAGCTCAACTCTAGACTGTCCCATCTTGCCAGCCTTTGATTGCATCATGTTTTGCCTTAAAAACTTTTGGTGGCTCCCTATTGTTATTAGAATAAAAGTGACACATCTTGGCATTCATGGCCATGCACATTCTGACCCAACCTTCTTATTTTTTGTTTTTCTAAAATACGTTTTATTTTGAAGTAATTTCAAACTTCTAGAAAAGTTGCAAGAATACTACCAAGAATTTGCATATATTTTGACATTTTTGAAGGGCATAATCAGGTGCTTTGAAGAAAGCCCCTCCATTTAGGTTTGTCTGGTGTTTCCTCCTGATTAGATTCAGGTTATTCATTTTTGGCAGGGATACCAGGTAGGTGATGCTGTGTCCTTCTCAGTGTCTCTTATCAGGAGGCACATAGTGTGGATTTGCCCCATAAGAAGTAGTGTTAACTTCGATCAGTTGGCAAGGGTGGTGCCTACTGGAATTTTCCACTGGAAAGTTTTTATTTTTCCCTTTGTAATTACTATTTCTCTTTGTGGAGAGACACTTTAAAACTGCTATGTAAACATCCTATTCCTTATTAAACTTTTGCTCATGAGTATTGTTATTTGACGATTTCTAAAAAATTTTCATTTTTTAACTTTTTAAATAATGTTGGATGTAGAAAAAAGTTGCAAAAATAGTAGTGTTCTCAAATACCTTCACCCAGTGTCCTCAAATATTACATTTCATACAACCATAATGTAAAGATCAAAACCAGAGAATCACAATACTGAGAGCTACTCTAGGCCTCACTGGGATTTTGCTGATGTCCCACTGATGCTCTTCTTCTGATCCAAGATCCAGTCCCAGATCACACATTACATTTAGCTGCCACGTCTTAGTCTTTCATCTGGAAGAGTTCTTTTTTTTTTTTTTTTTGAGAGGGAGTTTTTCTCTTTTTGTCCAGGCTGGAGTGCAGTGGTGCAATCTCGGCTCACCGCAACCTCTGCCTCCCGGGTTCAAGCAATTCTTGTGCCTCAGCCTCCGGAGTAGCTGGGATTACAGGTGTGCACCACTGCACCCGGCTAATTTTTTTTATTTTTAGTAGAGACGGGATTTCTCCATGTTGGTCAGGCTGGTTTTGAACTCCGGACCTCAGGTGATTCACCCACCTTGGCCTCCCAAAGTGTTGGGATTACAGGTGTGAGCCACTGTGCCCGGCCTGGAACAGTTCTTCAGTCTTTGTCTTTCATGACCTTGACACTTTTGAAGAGCCCTGGCCAGTAGAGCATTTCTCAATTTGGGTCTGTCTCATGTTTCTCCATGATTAAACTCTGGTCACGCATTATTGGCAGGAATACCACAGAAGTATGGGACTCATTACTGTTGCTGCTAACTTTGATCACTTGGGTAAGATGGTGTCTGCAGAGTTTCTCCACTATAAGGCTACTATTTTCCTCTTTGTAATTAATAAGTAACTGTGGGGAAGTACTTTGAGACTTGTAAATAGCCATCCACTAATGATTCTTGCTTGAACCAAGTTTTACTATGCTGGGTGCCAAATGGTGATCTAACTCCCTCATTCTTTCTGCATGTATTAGTTGGCATTCTTCTCTAAGGAAGAATTTTCCCTTCTCCTTCTTTATCAGTATGAAATTAAAGTGTTATTTGTTTGGCTAAAACAGTGAATTGTTCAAATGGATTTGCTGGAACATTCCTATTTTACAAAATTTATTTTTATTGCAGATCTTATTTTTTTTTTGAAGTTAATGATGGGGTATCCATGGACAAACCTTAGAGCTAATAAAGATCATTTATATTTATTACGTTTATCAAGAGAGAGAAGGTCCTTAAAAAATAATTGGAATAATTTAAGCAATCATCTTTAAATTTCACTTATTGGCAAAGTGAAGTTGATAGTACACACGTTCTTAAATTACATATAAAATTAAATTAGATAATTTGTTAGTTCAAAGAATTGAGATGTTAGGGTATAGGCTCCCCCTCACCGCTACTCAGCTTGTCTGTGTTCCAAGCTGAGACACCTTTACTGCAGCGTCAGGCAAACGTGCTTCTGAGTGTGTGTTTTGGACTCTGCCACCCCATGTCTCCCCAGTCATGATCCTCATTATATTAGTCTGTTTTTGGTTGCTTATAACAGAATACCTGAAATGGGATAATTTATTTAAAAAGGGAATTTATTTCTTACAATTCTAGAAGCTGGTAAGTCCAGGATTCAGGGGCTACATCTGGTGAGGGCCTTCTTGCTGATGACTCTCTGCAGGGTCCTGAGGTGGCACAGGCTATCACATGGCGAGGGGGCTGAACGTGCCATCGTGCTCACCCAAGACTCTCTTCCTCTTCGTAGGAAGCCACCAGTCCCATTCCTGTGGTAACCCATTAATCTATGAATTGACTCACTGATGAGGGCAGAGCCCTCATGATCCAGTCACCTCTTAAAGGCCCCACTTCTCAATACTGCCACATTGGGGATTAAATTTCAACATAAGTTTCAGAGGAGACAGATAATTGAACCATAGCACCTACTTAGCGCCCACTCTGCCTCATTTTTTAATCCGTTAATAAGAGGGTGCAGCATTGCTCGGCACAGGGCCAGGAAGGACGACGTGGGTCCTCTTCCCTTGACCTGTCAGTGGTCAGGAGCAGTCAGTGATATGCCACCTTTGGGGGTGCCAAGTACAGTGCACAGAACTGCACGGGAGTCCAAGAAAGGAGATTTTCCTTTCCCTTTTCTTCCTACTTATTTTCCATTCTCCTCTGACACATTAATAAAATGCTTAGAGAAAATTTATTCCCTTTTATTTGAATTCTGTTTTTCTTGACATTTTATAGAATATTAACAAGTTGAAGGAGGGGCTTAGAATGAAATAATACATTAAAATAACAATTTTGATTTAAGTCGGTACTTTTTAGGGGAAATTGTGATACTTCTTAGTTTCTTTTTAACATTAAAATCCTTCAGCTATTAAATCCTAGATGAAAATGTAAAGCTTTTTGTATATGATATGGTGTTTGAAAACAGAAGAGGTTTTCAAATAAGGTCCTGGTTTTTCTAAGATTTCTCTTTTGAAATTTACCTGAGAGTTTACTTTTGCATTCTGAGTATTGACGCAAGGTTTGAGAAATGCCATTCTTTTGATTCCTAAAATTCTGATTCTAGGAACATTTTAACTTTTTTACTGCTTAAGATAGAACAAAATTCTGAAGGTATGCATGAATGCTTTGAAATAAAGCAAATGCTTTATTAGTCTTTTTGGAGCTCTTCAATATTGCAAATTACCGTGCTGAAAAATGTCTCCAGTTACAGATGGTGCTGTTTATTACACCCTTTTCAAAGACATTCTCACCTAGTACTGAGAATATTTTCGGGTGGAGAGAGTCAGTGACTTGCTTATGATTTATGTTGACTCTGTGAGGGGCTTAATGTTAGAAGCTGGAGAGTCTCTGTACACTCAGCCTGAAACCTGGTCATTCATAAGCAGCACTGACCCTGTAGTTACTCATCCTTTTCTCCCCCTTGCTCCCCTCTTCAGGGATGGACTCTGTGCTTTTTGATCCCACTTTGATTTATTAATGTAGCCTTTTCAAAATTTAGGGAGCAAGGTTTCATTTTTTATTAAAGAAATATGTATTCCTCTCTTTCACTGCCTTCCTCTTGAGATTTATTATTAATCTTTCAGGAGCCAGAAGATGAAGTATTTCTTGCCATAGCTAAAGCCATGGAGGAAATGGTGGAAGATAGTGTCGACTGTTACTGGATCACCCGACGCTTTGTGAACCAATTAAATACCAAGTACCGGGATTCTTTGCCCCAGTTGGTGAGGGCTTTTTTTTTTTTTTTTTTTGGCTATTGGAGAGTGAACAATGGTAGTGGGGGTCTTCAGGGAGTGCTCTTACCTCCTGGGGCTGCTACAATTATGAATAACCCTTTATAGTAGGACTCAGCCAGTGTTTTCTGTAAAAGTCCGTATAATCGAAATATTTCCAGCTTGGTGGGCCAGATGGTCTCTATTGTAACCACTCAACTCTGCTGTTGTTGCACAAAAGCAACCTTAGACAAAGCATAAAATAATGTTCCTGGCTGGATTTGCCCTGCTGCAGGCTATAGGTGGCCAGTCCTGCTCTATAGTATTCCTTATTCTGGTCTAGAATCCCCTGGTCTAGAGTAATCCCTCTGTATAAGTTAAGGTTTTCATTTGGCTGCATATAATGGGAAGCCCAAATACCAGAAGCTAAGAATCCAGTTAGTGCAGAGCTGGTGCTGCAGAACCACAGTATGGAGAGGGTTGCAGACTCCTGCCATTCTGCTCCAGTATTCATAGGAATGATCTTTCCTCTTGTGCTCACGAGGTGGCTCTTGGACCAGCGGCCATGACATCTGTGTTCTGGGCAGGAGGAAAGGGAAGGCAAAGGTAAACACAAAGGAATAAGAGGGACAAGCCAGCCACATCTGTGGCCCATTAGGCTTTCCCTCTGCATGTACAGCTGTACAGCTGACCTTTGAGTAGTGTAGGGTTAGGAGAACTGACCCAACCCCAGCATAGTTGATACTCTGCATATAACTTTTGACTCCCCCAAAACCTAACTGCAAATAACCTACTGTTGACTGGAAACCTTACTGATTCATAGATTGTCATTTAACACATATGTTGTACACATATTTTGTTTCCATTTTTGTTTTTTTGTGATGGAGTCTCATGCTGTCACCCAGGCTGGAGTGCAATGGCGTGGTCTCAGCTCACTGCAACCTCTGCCTCCTGGGTTCAAATGATTCTCCTGCTTTAGCCTCCCAAGTAACTGGGATTATAGATGCCTGCCACCACACCTGGCTAATTTTTGTATCTTTTTTAGTAGAGATGGGGTTTCATCGTGTTGGTCAGGCTGGTCTCGAACTCCTGACCTCAAGTTATCCGCCCACCTTGGCCTCCCAAAGTGCTGGGATTTACAGGCATGAGCCACCACACCCAGCCACATATTTTGTTATATGTGTATTCACTATATTCCTGTAATGAGGTAAGCTAGAGAAAAGAAAATGTTAAGAAAATCATAAGGAAAATAAAATATATTTTCTATTTATGAAGTGGAAGTGGATCATCACAAAGTCTTTATTCTCACTGTCTTCACACTGAGTAGGCTGAGCAGGAGGAGGGAAGGAAGGATGGTCTTGCTGTCTCAGGGGTTGGCAGAGGTGGAAGAAAATCCATGTTTAAGGGGAACTTTGCAATTCAAACCCATGTTGCTCAAGGGTCAACTATATGTTAGTGACCAGGACTGTGTCACTTGGCTGCCCTGTCTGCAGTAGAGGCTGGGAAAGGTATTCTTTTTTTAAAAAAAGCCTTGTGATCTCCTACTAAAACAGGGGCTCTGTGAGTGACATAGGAGGGGCACATGGGAGTGTGGCAGGCAGCAAGCTGTTTCTGTCATAGCCTGGCTTGGGAAGGCAGAGAACTGAATGGTACTTGCTGCGCTGCACAAGCTAGTCTTCCTTTGCCATTTTCTTTTCTTCTAGTTTTTTCCCCTTATTTATCTCATTTATAAAAATAAACCTTATTTTCTTAAATTATTGGGTTATTTCTTTTTAAAATTCTACTGAAAGTGGTAACTGCGGTACAGGGTGCAAAATCAGATGTGGGGCAGTGATGATGGTTGGATGAGCACTGAGGATCACTGCAGTTAATTATTAATAAGGCAATGTGCAAGACCCTTCAGCTTCTGAGAACACTTATATAAGAGCAGTTTTTATATACTTCAACTAAGTAAAATTTGATTTTTAAGATTTTGAAATTTGATCCACTTTGTTGATTTCAATAAAAATAATTTAAGCCTGGAAATGGAGCTTAAGTAAATATGTCAGTTGCCTGATCAAATCAGGAGGTCTCAGTTATATCATACCATGATCTAATTAGCTTTTCTTATGTAATATTCGAGTAAGTCAGTAGCATTTTGATAGTTTGTGCTGTTCTTTAAAAATTCATCCTTTATTTTTCATAACATAAGCGGTGAATGCATTCTCAAGAGAAATTAAGCAATTCAGATGAATCCATGTTTCCCTAGACGTGGACTAACCACACCCCATCCCTGCAATTCCCCACTTTCCCTTCTAAGAAGTAAACATTTGTCATTAGCTTGGTGTGTATTATTTAGGACTCTCTTATGTGCATGTATATATGATATGATTTTTCTTTCTTTTTTTTTTTTTTTTTTTTTTTGAGACAGAGTCTCGCTCTGTTGCCAAGGCGGGAGTGCAGTGATCCCATCTCGGCCCACTGCAAGCTCCGCCTCCCGGGTTCACGCCATTCTCCTGCCTCAGCCTCCCGAGTAGCTGGGACTACAGGCGCCCGCCACCACGCCCAGCTAATTTTTTGTATTTTTAGTAGAGATGGGGTTTCACTGTGTTAGCCAGGATGGCCTCGATCTCCTGACCTCGTGATCTGCCCACCTTGGCTTCCCAAAGTGCTGGGATTAATCACATTAAGTAGTAGTATACTGTACATATGGCTCTGTGGTTCTATTTTTGTTTTTAACTTATTGCCTTGGAGAACTTTCCAAGGCTATAGACAAATCACTAGTTTTCAGTCCTGACTTCCTATTAGTACCACCTGGGAGCTTTTAAAAATTACCATCACCTTTCCTCCACTTAGACAAGTGAAATCTGAATCTCCAAAGGTAGGGCCCTGGAATTCTAATTTAAAAGCTCCAGGCAATTCTGAAGTGTAGTTAAGGGTTGAAAGGCACTCATTTAGAACCACCTTTTAAAAAATATTTACTCCTAGCATTTCCTGTTACGAATTTGCTGTGTTTAAACGTAAGAGATCCATACTGAGAGTAAGCATGCCCTTGTACAGGCTTCCTGTGTGTATGCGTATCTCTCTAGGCTTGGTACCTACGAGCAGAGGCTCAAGCGGAGGGGAGACATATTTAACATCTATTCATTTATTTTTGACATATTTAAAATTTAAACTGCCTGGCTGCTCATCCCAAGGCCGTATCAATTTATGTTCCCACCAAACAGATGATGAGATTTCCCATTTTCCACCCCATTGCCAATACTTGATAGTATCAATGTCTTAAATTTTTATCCATCTGATAGTGAAATGGTATCTCATTTTAATTTACCTATCCTCAGTTTCTAGTGAAGTTGAGTATGTTTGCATATGGCTATTGTTTTGTTGACTTTTTTTCTTTGTAAGAGTTATTGGTATATAGTCACTCTTGGATCTGTAGGGGATTAGTTCTAGGACTCCTTGAGACAGTAAAATTCATGGGTGTTCAAGTCCCTTACATAAAATGGGACTTGCAAATAGTATTTGCATATAACCTACACATCTCTTCCTGTATACTTTAGATTACTTATAATATGTAATACAACGTAAATGCTATGTAAATAGTTGTTATACTGTATTATTTAGGGAATAATGACAAAAAAATCTGTGTCTGTTCAGTACAGACACAACTATCCATTTTTTATTTCCCAAATATTTTTGGCCCATTTTTGGTTGAGTCCGTGGATATGAGGGTCGACTGTACCCTGGATATTTATCCTTATCCCTTATGTTTGTTGAAAATAGTTTGTTGTACAAAATTTTAGGTTTTGATACAATGAGATTTGTCAGCATTTTTTTTTTTTTTTGCTTTTTTGTGTCTTACTGGTTAATTAGCCCTTTCCAACCCCAAGATTAAAAAATATATATCTTTTTATTTTCTCCTAACTTTTTTTTTTTCCTGAGATGGAGTCTTGCTCTGTCACCCAGGCTGGAGTGCAGTGGTGCGATCTCAGCTCACTGCAACCTCTGCCTCTTGGGTTCAAGGGATTCTCCTGCCTCAGCCTCCTGAGTAGCTGGGACTGCAGGCATGAGTGTGGCACCATGCCTGGCTAATTTTTGTATTTTTAGTAGAGACGGGATTTCACCATTTTGGCCAGGCTGGTCTCGAACTCCTGACCTCAGGTGATCTGCCCCCATCAGCCTCCCAAAGTGCTGAGATTATAGGTGTGAGCCACCACGCCCAGCCTGTTTTCTCATAACTTTTAAAAATGCTTAAACATTTTAAATTTAGCTCTTTGTCAGGGATTTATCTTTTGGATTGGCATCAGACACATACTGGATTTCACTCTTAGGTTACCTGCAACACCACTACTTCTACCAACACATCACTCCTCTGCCTGTTCCTTTTCCCGCCAGCTGGTTTGTGTGTTACTGAGAATGTACTTCATGTCAGGCAGTGCTAAATTTACATTGTTAGTGAGCTACTTCATTGAAGCATATTATCTTTGTATTTACAGATGAGGATACTGAAGCACAGACAAGTTAAGTAAGACCAAGGTCTCAGTTAGTAAGCAGTAGAACAGCACTTACATTGTGTATTTGTCAGTTCATCTTTTTCCACAGATTTGAAATGCCACCTTTATCATATACTGGATTTCCATATGTGTGTGTGTGTTTATGTGTGTGTGTGTGTGTGTATATTATATTTATATCTCTTTCTGGACTCCTTTTTATTCCATCGAGGTATTTGTCTATTCCTGGGCCAATATCACATGATTTATTTAATACAACTTTCTAGCGTATTTTGATAGCTGAAAAGGAAAGTCTCTTATTGTTGCCCTTTTTCTTTATTTTATTTTATTTTATTTTTTTATTATTATACTTTAGGTTTTAGGGTACATGCGCACAATGTGCAGGTTTGTTACATATGTATCCATGTGCCATGTTGTTTTGCTGCACCCATTAACTCGTCATTTAGCATTAGGTATATCTCCTAATGCTATCCCTCCCCCCTCCCCCCACCCCACAACAGTCCCCGGAGTGTGATGTTCCCCTTCCTGTGTCCATGAGTTCTCATTGTTCAATTCCCACCTATGAGTGAGAACATGCGGTGTTTGGTTTTTTGTCCTTGCGATAGTTTGCTGAGAATGATGTTTTCCAGTTTCATCCATGTCCCTACAAAGGACATGAACTCATCCTTTTTTATGGCTGTGTAGTACTCCATGGTGTATATGTGCCACATTTTCTTAATCCAGTCTATTGTTGTTGGACATTTGGGTTGGTTCCAAGTCTTTGCTATTGTGAATAGTGCCGCAATAAACATACGTGTGCATGTGTCTTTATAGCAGCATGATTTATAGTCCTTTGGGTATATACCCAGTAATGGGATGGCTGGGTCAAATGGTATTTCTAGTTCGAGATCCCTGAGGAATCGCCACACTGACTTCCACAATGGTTGAACTAGTTTACAGTCCCACCAACAGTGTAAAAGTGTTCCTATTTCTCCACATCCTCTCCAGCACCTGTTGTTTCCTGACTTTTTAATGATGGCCATTCTAACTGGTGTGAGATGGTGTCTCATTGTGGTTTTGATTTGCATTTCTCTGATGGCCAGTGATGATGAGCATTTTTTGATGTGTTTTTTGGCTGCATAAATGTCTTGAGAAGCGTCTGTTCATGTCCTTCGCCCACTTTTTGATGGGGTTGTTTGTTTTTTTCTTGTAAATTTGTTTGAGTTCATTGTAGATTCTGGATATTAGCTCTTTCTCAGATGAGTAGGTTGCAAAAATTTTCTCCCATTCTGTAGGTTACCTTTTCACTCTGATGGTAGTTTCTTTTGCTGTGCAGAAGCTCTTGAGTTTAATGAGATCCCATTTGTCAATTTTGGCTTTTGTTGCCATTGCTTTTGGTGTTTTAGACATGAAGTCCTTGCCCATGCCTATGTCCTGAATGGTATTGCCTAGGTTTTCTTGTAGGGTTTTAATGGTTTTAGGTCTAACATTTAAGTCTTTAATCCATCTTGAATTAATTTTTGTATAAGGTGTAAGGAAGGGATCCAGTTTCAGCTTTCTACATATGGCTAGTCAGTTTTCCCAGCACCATTTATTAAATAGGGAATCCTTTCCCCATTGCTTTTTTTTGTCAGGTTTGTCAAAGATCAGATAGTTGTAAATATGCAGCATTATTTCTGAGGGCTCTGTTCTGTTCCATTGATCTATGTCTCTGTTGTGGTACCAGTACCATACTGTTTTGGTTACTGTAGCCTTGTAGTATAGTTTGAAGTCAGGTAGCGTGATGCCTCCAGCTTTGTTCTTTTGGCTTAGGATTGACTTGGCGATGCGGGCTCTTTTTTTGGTTGCATATGAACTTTAAAGTAGTTTTTTCCTATTCTGTGAAGAAAGTCATTGGTAGCTTGATGGGGATGGCATTGAATCTATAAATTACCTTGGGCAGTATGGCCATTTTCACGATATTGATTCTTCCAACCCATGAGCATGGAATGTTCTTCCATTTGTTTGTATCCTCTTTGATTTCATTGAGCAGTGGTTTGTAGTTCTCCTTGAAGAGGTCCTTCACATCCCTTGTAAGTTGGATTCCTAGGTATTTGATTCTCTTTGAAGCAATTGTGAATGGGAGTTCACTCATGATTTGGCTCTCTGTTTGTCTGTGATGGGTGTACAAGAATGCTTGTGATTTTTGTACATTGATTTTGTATCCTGAGACTTTGCTGAAGTTGCTAATCAGCTTAAGGAGATTTTGGGCTGAGACAATGGGATTTTCTAGATATACAATCATGTCATCTGCAAACAGGGACAGTTTGACTTCCTCTTTTCCTAATTGAATACCCTTTATTTCCTTCTCCTGCCTGATTGCTCTGGCCAGAACTTCCAGCACTATGTTGAATAGGAGCGGTGAGAGAGGGCATCCCTGTCTTGTGCCAGTTTTCAGAGGGAATGCTTCCAGTTTTTGCCCATTCAGTATGATATTGGCTGTGGGTTTGTCGTAGATAGCTCTTATTATTTTGAGATACGTCCCATCAATACCTAATTTATTGAGAGTTTTTAGCATGAAGGGTTGTTGAATTTTGTCAAAAGCCTTTTCTGCATCTATTGAGATAATCATGTGGTTTTTGTCTTTGGTTCTGTTTATATGCTGGATTACATTTATTGATTTGTGTATGTTGAACCAGCCTTGCATCCCAGGGATGAAGCCCACTTGATCATGGTGTATAAGCTTTTTGATGTGCTGCTGGATTCGGTTTGCCAGTATTTTATTGAGGATTTTTGCATCAATGTTCATCAAGGATATTGGTCTGAAATTCTCTTTTTTGGTTATGTCTCTGCCTGGCTTTGGTATCAGGACAATGCTGGCCTCATAAAATGTGTTAGGGAGGATTCCCTCTTTTTCTATCGATTGGAATAGTTTCAGAAGGATGTTGCTCTTTTTCAAAAATGTCTTGGCTATTCTTGAACTTGCCTTTTTCTTTTCAGAAATGAATTTTAGAATCAGCAGGACATTTCATGTCCCTTAAACCTTAGTTTCCTCATCGTTAAAAATGGGGCTTCTTTTAGTGTATGCATTACAGTTCCTAGCAAGTAGTTTTTAGTGATGAAGTTCTCAAAAAAGTTATCCAGAATCTATACAAAACTTAAATTTCCTTGTGTTGCTTGCTGTTTGATTTAGGCATCAAGTGATTTGCTTAAACTTTTCTCTCTAGTGAAACCATCTTTAGTCTATCTTATAACACACAGTTTAGGTTGCTGCTTAGTTCTATGGAAATGTGTGTATGATGGACAATGATGGGCTCAGAAGAAGATAATGATGCCCCTGAGTGGTGATATGTCTATTCTGCCATACTATCCTGATTCCTAGGATTGCATCATAGCCTCTCTCCTTACAAGATTTTCAAATTGAATTCTGCTTTTTGACAAGGTCTCTCATTGTCAAGGAGAATAGAGGCCAACTTCAGTTGTATGGCATGGAAGGTTTTTCTTAAACCATCTCAAACTTAATTGTGTTAATCATTAAAGTAAGTGATCTTTGTTTTATTGCTATTGACACAGTTTTTTAAAGCTCTGCTAAAGAGGTTTTTTTTATAAGCACTATTAGCAGCTTCTTGCTAAGTTTAATATAAATTCCTCTCAGAGTGATTAAGTACATATTTTTGTCACGTTTTGCCTTCTGTTGATGATGTATAGTTTAGTGTCTTCATGAAGTAAGAATATAGGGGTCATAGAAATATTGAAAATAACCAAAATGTTTAGGAGTAAAACATAATTATGGTTATAATAAATCACATCTATCTATAATAAATCACATCTATGTTATCTATCATTTGCTAAGTATGAAAAGGGTCAGGCAATATAAATATTAGCTCCTTCCATTAACAAATATATATATACACATATGTATTTGAATTCACCTTCTTTCTTAGATGAAGCAGTAGCGTACAGTACACATTCTTCCCTTCTTGCTCTTTTTACCTGCTGTGTGCTGGAGATCATGCCATATTAGTATACAGAGATACTCCTTATTCCCTGTCATGGTTTCATACTACTGTCCTGTGTATATTCTTACACAATATTCTTTTTTTTCAGCTCACTGCAACCTCTGCCTCCTAGGTTCAAGTGATTCTCCTGCCTCAGCCTCCCAAGTAGCTGGGATCACCGGGACATGCCACCATGCCCAGCTAATTTTTGTATTTTTTAGTAGAGATGGGGTTTCACCATGTTGGCCAGGCTGGTCTCGAACTCCTGACCTCAAGTGATCCACCCACCTCAGCCTCCCAAAGTGCTGGGATTACAGGCGTGAGCCACCATGCCCACCCTACAAAATATTCTGAGGTTAGTATATTCATACTGTTCTATTGTGAATGTAGTTTATTCAGCCTGTCTGTATTGTTGGCTATTTGGGATGTTTTCAGCCTTTTGCTGTTATACACAGTGTTACAGGTAAATAGACTTGTGCATGCAGCTTCTCATGTGTTTACTAGTATATTTGAGTTGGATTCCCTAGAAATAGATTGGCTGGATCAAAGGGTAAATTCCTAAATTACTTTGCCAAATATTGCCAAATTCCCCTTCATAGAGCTCATAGTCTTTTGCATTCTCACAACCAGTAGATTGTTTCCCTATAGCCTTGCCAACATGGTATGTCATCAGTCTTGAATTTTTGCCATTCTGATAGGTAGGCAGTGATACTTCAGTGTAATTTTATATTGCATTTATTTTGTTGTAAGTAAGGTTGAGCATATTTTTATATGGGTCAGAGGCAGGTGCATTTTTTTTCCCTATAGAGTTCTTGGCTTTTTTCCTTCTCCATTTTAAAAAGCTCTCTTTAGGTAGGGATATTAACATTTTAAGATTATTCATTAACCTGGGAAAATGTCCACAATTTGTTGAGTGCAAACAGCAAAATACTAAATCGTGTATTTAGTATGAGTTCAACTAATAAAAGAAAGAGAAGTGTGTCTGTATGTATGCAGGATAGACGCTCTATAACCTAAGTATTACCTGTGGTTATCATTGGGAGTGTGATTATACTTGCTGTCTATATCCTCTTTATTCTTTAATAGAGTTTCAAGATTTCTTATAATAGGCTATAATAAACCAGGAAGAAGGTTAAAAATTAATTAGATATTGGCAAAAAGATGTATACTGAGCGATTATTAAGATGTTGATTGATATATTCAAAACTTTATATTAATTCACAGTATTGATTTGCTCACTCAACAGTTATATATTGAGTACTTACCATGCCAAGTGATGTGTTAGGTACTGAAGAACCAGCAGTGAACAAAACAGATACAGTACCTTCCCCCCGTGAGCTTATTGTCTGATAAAGGAAAAAGACAATACATAGTTTTAAAATGTTCACACATCTCCATCTAGTTTATTATTTGTACTGACTTTTGGATGAAATTTTCTTTGCTCTGAGACATAATATATAACTCTGTGTGTGTGTTTTCAATCAAGTCAATAGGAAAAACGTGCATATGTCACCTTTGCAAAACCAACCAAAATTCCTTGTTTGGGAAGTTGTCTGCAGTGTTATTGAGAAACTCTAGGAACCGTTGAGCAGTATAGGGAGGTTGGATAAACAGGAAAAAGAGATATCCTGAAACAGAAAGGGAAAAGCTGGACCGGATATTATGATGTGGGCCCCTCTTTGCCTGGCTAACTCCTGTCTATTCTTCAGAGGTCAGCTCAAATGTCACCTCTCCTGAGAAACTGCTTCTGCCTCCTACAGCCCAGGTTAGGATTTTCTCCTGGATATACCCAACATCTTGTGCTTGTTCCCATCATACATCACAGCGTTATAGTGTATTGTAGTTACCTCTTTACTAGTATGTCTCAAGCTGTAAGCTCCTTGAAGGTAGGGATTTTCTCTTACCTTTCACTTCATTCATTGTATGTAGCACAGTCTCTGACTATAGTGGACATTGTAAAGGTGATGAATTTCCTCTTTGACAGAAGCAGGGAGTTACAGATATTGAGTAAAATAAACATTTACATTTGCTTAAGTGATGCAGGCTTTGGTTGTACTCCTGCAGATAGTGAGTGTGGACTGTAGGATTCGACTCTTAGAGCCCATTCTCAGCCAGTGGACCCTAAATATAGCAGCCAACCTAAATATAGCAGCCAATGCAAGATGGATTTGGCCAGGTTTGGGGAGCTGGCTTTATTAGCTCTCCAGTCTTCTAGTGTTGGCTGCCACCTGACCTCATGAGAGAGAGGCTACCAAGTGGAATCCACGTGCTTTGTTCCCTCTGAGTTATCCCTTGAATTCTAAGAAATTCTTGTGCACATTTATGCTGAATAGAGAGTTCACCCTCTGGACATCCCTGTTGTGTGAGCCTGCTTGGCACTGGTGCACAGTAGTGCTCAATCCAGGGCGGTGTGTGTATGGTCAGTGACTGGTCAGCCCCTTCTCATCACCATCACTTTTTGGCTTATTCTTCCTAATGCCCTCTCCCCACTCTAATCCCACTCTTTCTTTGGTTTAACCTTTCCTCTTTCCCCTTTTTTTCCTTAGTGTATAATCTACTGCTCTAGATCAGCCAGTAATATAATGGGCCTTCCTTAGCTCCTCAGAACAATTGAATTTTGCTTTGGACTTTTGATTAGGCTGTTGAATCTGGCTAGTGAAGTTAGTATTAGGGTGACCAACCATTCCATTTTGCCTGGGACTGCCCCAGTTTTAGCACTGAAAGAGCCCTGTGTCCTGGGAAACTCCTCAGTCCTAGATGGTTTGTTACTTTAGTTAGGGCTGACCTAGGAAACTGCTGTGTCACAAGTGACTTGGATAATTCTGAAGTTTTGTTTTCTAATACTTCCTTGAATTCAGCATGTAATTTTTTTCATCAGCGACTATAATATCAGATGATGTTATGACACAGGAAATGAATAATCTCTGTTCTTCCTTAATCTTTAGCCAAAAGCATTTGAACAATACTTGAATCTGGAAGATGGCAGACTGCTGACTCATCTGAAGATGTGTTCCGCAGCGCCAAAACTTCCTTATGATCTCTGGTTCAAGAGGTGCTTTGCGGGATGTTTGCCTGAATCCAGTTTACAGAGGCAAGTATGTCTTTCGAAGACATATTGAAGGCTTGGCGTTAGAGCAGAGTTCTGGCCTTTCATGTGGTCATCCCTCAGAGTATAAGTTTGCTTTAGAACAATACAGTAATTTGAAGCTCAGTCCTCCAGCAGCTACCATAACAGCACATGATTCTGCTTATTCTTGAATATACGGTTAGAAAAATTAAGGGCCCTCAGTGCGTTAGATGCTATGAAGTAGTCACACCTCAAATGGTCTCCGTAAGTTTATATAAGCGTCAGCTCCTTTTTTCCAGAAATGTGACAAATCCTCCTCTAGTAGAAATCTTAGTATTTAGTTTCATCATGATAACTTTAAAGAAGCTGAAGGCAGTCAAAGATTTGAGACTCAAACTAAGTTCTTCCCGTCAGTTTCAGACATGTCTGGGTATTTCGGAGTCCGGTGCCACCCGTTAAGACTTTGTGATGTAGTAGAATAGTAACTCTTAAAATAAGTTATGGCACTGAACAGTGCAGTACACAGAGAACATTATAAGATAATATGTGACTAAGTGTATGAAGTAGAATACCAACTTTTAGGACTTATAGGAATGATCAGAATTATTATTTTAGAGTGGTTATAGATCAGTAACTGGCTCCTTAAGCCTTTAGAGAAGTTTAAGGAGTCTGTCCCCAGAATCACTGGCAATGAAATTAAATTTGTCTCATTTCATATACATCTTTTGTTGTCCCTTAGTAGGCTATAATTATATTAGCATTACGGAATATTAGCAGAATATAAACCATTAGTTTAGGGTTTTCTTTTTCTTCCTCAAAAATGTCAGGTTCACAACATGAGGGAATATGCTTTTGGTAGATTCCTCGTGCAGCAGTAATTTTTAGTGAACTTCCCTTTTTCCTTCTAGTGCTGATTGTATCTAGAATAGATTTCAGATGGCTTCTGTATTTTGTTGTTGTTTTGATGATTATTTCGTAAAAGTTGTTCTTTGAAGCTTTTACATAATATTGGAGCAATTTGATTTTATTTTGTAATTTGAGATGTCTAGGCTAAACATAATTCTCAAACTCATGTAATTTGATTATACCTCCTTATTTTTGTAGGGTTTGGGATAAAGTTGTGAGTGGATCCTGTAAGATCCTGGTTTTTGTAGCTGTCGAAATTTTATTAACCTTTAAAATAAAAGTTATGGCACTGAACAGCGCAGAGAAGATAACAAAGTTTCTGGAAAATGTAAGTGTGCTTTGATTTGATTTTGAATCTGGAAATGAAGTTACCTTAGCAAGTCAGATTTTCCTGTTACATTAGATTATTTCAGAGAAATAATAATTACATTATTTCAGAGAAATAATACCTTAGAATGTTTCAGAGAATAATTATAATAATGATTATTTTAGGGAAGTTATTTGAGAGAAATAATAATTTGATTTGATTTTGAATCTAGAAATGAAGTCACTTTAGCAAGTCAGATTTTCCTGTTACATTAGATTATTTCAGAGAAATCATACAGTATATTTTTACATTATAAGAAACATTTTTCCCTGAAAAAGTTTGGCCTAAAGTTGGCCTGAGGGTTAGTTTGCATCCTGTCTTTGGGAAATGATGGTCTGAGACCATCTCGTGAATGTGTCCACTTAGAACCAGAGTCTCATCCTCCATGTGACTATCAGCAGGCATGTCAGGAAAAGGAATAGGTGGGATCTGTCATTTTACAATGAATGATTTTTGTCAGTTCAAAAGGGGTTCTGTATTTTGGAGGATTTTGTAAGCCATTTCATTTCTGTTACTGTCTCTAGTGTAATCCCAGTTGGGTTTATTAATATACAGTATTAACCTAGTATATTGCTGAAAAAGGCAATGGTAAAGAAATCAACTTTTCTCTCGCTATGTATCTTGGAATACCCTTTACCAGGCAAGAAGTAGGATTAAAGAGACTTATGGCTGAATGATTTTCACAGAATCCCAAATCTATTCATTTTTAAAATGCTATTAACATTTGACAAATGGCCTGGTAAATTATAATAAAGTACTGAGTCAATATGTGTTGAATAAATGAATAATCATCATTATAACCAGAAGTGGCTAACAGTGCCAGGCCTGTGCTAAGTATTTTCCATGGGTTACCTCATGTCCTACTGTGAATAGCTCTGCAAAGTCAGTCTATCATTTGCCTCATTTTAGAGATGGGGATCTGAAACCCAGGTAGCTTAGGTAACCCGCCCGGGGGTGCACAGTTAGTGAGCAGTGCAGGATTTGAACCCAGGCAGGCTGACACTGAAGCCCTTTCATGTCCTCAGGTAGCATGTGACGCAAGCCTTTTATGCTGTCACTTTCTGAAAAACAGTGAAAACTCCCATGGAAGTGGATTTCATGCCACAGCGAATGAGGGAAGACACTGAAGTTGTCAACACTGAAATTTCACAAAGACTGATTTGCTTGTCCACAGATTCCCCAGGACAGCTCAGACGCGATCGTGAGCAAGGCCATTGACTTGTGGCACAAACACTGTGGGACCCCGGTCCATTCAAGCTGAACGCACCCGCTGGTTGTGGACCGTCTGCCAGGCCCACCGTAAGCATTGTGTTCTTGGCATGTGATCTGGGCAACTGATTGAATAATACACTTTTCTTGCTTTGGTGCTCAAAGTGGTTTTTTTTCCCCAATGAAATTATTTAATTGAAATGCCTGGTGTTGCTGTGTTGGCGAGCAGCATCTTGCGGTTACATAGAAATGTAAAGTTCATCTCTGAATAGCATTTCAAAAGGGTTGTTAGAAAATAGCTCCCTGATTTTAAAGCGGTTTAGTCAGGGTGAGTGGGTGCGTTAACCAGCAGTGTGTAACTAAGCCTGCCCTGCCTGTCTCTAATTAGCACCAAGCTAGTTACTTTTAAGGTCTATTTCTAGAATAAGAGTGACTTCCTTTTGTTGACACCTCAGATTTGGCCTTTGTTGATGCAGTACGTGTTTAAATCCAAGCCAACTGCCTTCTGAGGCTTCATCGTGCTAAATAGGCTTTAAACAATTACTACTCTTTTTTCTCTTTGGGCCAGTTGGAATGAAACCATTATTGAACAAAATGTGTTTGAATTGCTCCTAGGAGCAAGTACTTGTTGGATATTTTGCGGCACTCACATTTTTCTCGATGGGGCGTTAAATGTGGGATGTTAGGGAGCACTGTGCCACACGCTAAAGAAGTGAGAGAAATGGCCGGTGAAGGTGAACAGCTCGTCACCCCTGGGCCACCTTGTGCCACGTAAATGGCATGGCCACTCTTCACTGGATAGTTCTCGGCTTTGGGAGTAGTGAGTGAAAGGGGACCCTTTGTTTCACACTGGTTCAGCCTTCAGACCTGCAAGAGCCTGAGTGGTGAGTTGGATTTTCCACCCACCCCCTAAAAGAGGAGGCAGCTATGAACTTATAGAGGTATAATTCTGAGAATTCAGGCCCTCCCTCGTGTGTGAAATATCTGTTGAAAAAAAGTTCAGAGAAAGTGTGGGTTGTTGAAATCTGCTGCTTCTGAATACTAACATATCCAAACAGTATTTAATTTTTTAAAATAAAAATGCACTCCAAAGAAAAACCTTTTAAAGCAAAATTGCTGCCTAGAGTTAAAATTTTAATAAAAAATGACTTATTGCCAACCATTTATGCCGGAGCCAGGCAGGAGCACTGGTACTCTTAGGGAGCAGGAAGGCTTAGGGGCTGAAGTTCCTCTTACTTCGCTGCTTTGGCTGGAGGCCAGCTGATCTGAAATGAAAGACTCTTACTGTACTGCTAAGAGATCTAAAAATAAATATTCTGCAAGTATATTCTGTCAAACCCAGTTTGGTAAAACCTTTCTGGCTGTAGGGTGTGGGGCGGCGATTTTTTCTTGAAGTTAGTCAATCTGAGAGTTTTTCCTTATTAAAACACTGATTGGCGGAATGATTTTTTTAAGGCCCACCCTGAGAAAGTGGTGGATGGAGAGGATGAGCATCCAGTTTCACTTCATAGCAGAATTTCACTTTGCTGAGAGCTAAGTGTTTTGAAAATGTTTGTGCCTGCTGTCTTGGGTGAGGAGCGCAGTTCCTGATAAAAATACATCCATATGCCTTTTCTTCAAAACATTTTGTCAGGATACTGCAGAATTTTTCCTTCATATATTACAACCCACGGTTCCTGTCACAAACTATTGCGGCTAAATTGTGGGATTCTTCATCACCCTTGGAAAGCTGGAATTTAACATGATCAAATTTAGTTTCTGCTCTTTCCCTTCTAGAGATTTGCCTTAAACACAGATGAGAGAAGATCTCAGTCCTCTTGGCCAGGAGAAAGGAAGGCCGAGGAAGGTTGGAGAGTGTTTGTGTGTTGGGGGTGTGGCTTTGGCCTGCTGGCAAATCGAATGGATGGGTTGTGTAGAGGTACAATTGTGTGGAGGATTGTGTGTACACAGGCTTGTGTGTCAAGGCTGTTTCAGGAAATGAGGTCAGGGTTCATGAGAATGAAGCACTTTGTTTGTTAATGGAAAGTTCGGCTAAAAATTATGAGGCAACACTGAAATCATATGATGCGCTGAAGGAGCTCCGAGGACCTTCTTGCACTGTAGCTCTGGGTATGACGGGCACTTGCCCTGTCTTGAATTGCATAATTTCCTGTCATGTGGTCATCCCCTCCCCATGGTGACGCAAGGTTTTGATATTTTCCCTCTGAAAATGAAGAACCCCGAGGGAAGCCATTGGGGATGAGGAGGGTGAGCAAAGAGCTTAGATGCCCAGGACCAGATCCTAAAATGAGTCACTGGCTCACATGGCCCAAGTGACAGCGCCTGCTCGAGCTCTGTGACCATAAGCAGCAGAGTGACATCCCCAAGTTCTCCAGCCAAGACAGCCTTTGGGGAGCCTGGTGAGGGGTGTGTGGTGTGGACAGTGAATCTGCCCGGGTCACATAGGGTCAGCAGCTTTTGTCTTTAGCTGGGTGTTTTGGGTCTAGAAGGGCCAGAAGGTGCTTTCCTCTGCCCTTGACAGAGAGGGAAAGGAGTGTGGGAATTTGGGGAACAAGAGTTGGTGGCATTCCCTCTGTTGGTGGAAACAAAGAGCCATTTCTCCTTGAGACTGTGTGCCAAATGAAACTGTCTGTGGCTCTTGGCACAAGCCGTGGCCCCTAGATCAGCTGATGTTCCTCCAGAGCTGGCACCAGTTTGAGTAGGAGGGAAGGGTGAGGCATGGCGGCATGGAGAACAGAGGGTGGTAGTGATTTCTGGGGGACCACGGTGGGGGTGCTGACCTTTCATGGCTTTCCCGACCAGTCGCCTTTTCCACTTTGGTCCCTCTGTCAGCCTTGCCTTGGGGAGGTTAAAAAGTGAGTGGACAGTTTCTAGATGAGGTGATAACTCCCTGTAAGGGGAGGCCCCTCCCAAGGGCTGATTTTACTCCAGGACAATGACAAAGGGAGTTGGAGAATGTCATCAGAGAAGGACACACAAGAATCCTGGAAGCTCATCCTAAGCACAACTCCAAATTGAATGTCGTAGCAAGCGCTTAAGGTTCACACCTCCAACTCATACCTAATACTGAGGTTTTCCTTTGCAGTTTACCAGGAACTTACAGGCCAGGCACTGGGGACTGCCAGAGCTCACGCTAAGCACTGGCTTTATCACAGAGTCACTTCTTGGTCTTCTCCATCATCCTTTCCTAGAGTCTTAATAAGTAGCAAGCTGGTACTTGCTGGAAATTTTAGCCTCTCTCTTTTCCCTGCTTCTGCCTGCCCTCTGGACATAATACTAAGAAGATTTGAGAGGGGGGCAGCAAAGAGGAGAAGCTTTGGAAGATTCACTCCTAAACATCAGGTGGTTGCACGCTATACCACAGTGGGCCTGCATTCCCACCTCCCGTTTCTCCCTCTTCTGACCGATATGTTTGGTTCATTTGTCCTTTTATTTGTTTTCATTCAATCACGAAATATATGTGAATACACTCTTAATAATGGGCCAGGTACTGAGCTTAATTGCTGAACAAGACATGGTATCTGCCCTCTTGGAGTGTACAAGCATGCAGGGAAGACATATTTAACAGATAGATGTTTTGTTCCAGACGTCTTTAGGAGAAACTCTCAACTCCTGTGCTGCCACACCAGGGAGAAGGTGGACTGAGTCTGTCCAGAAGCTCCAGAGGAAGGATAGAATTGCTCTGAGATGTGTGATTCTGTGTCCCCCTCCCTTATTAATGGAAGAGGTGACAAGAAGAGCCTTGGACCGGGGAGGGGGCATGAGCATCTGCCCCACTCACTAGTTTTGTGAACCAAGCCAATCACTCAGTCTGTGTCTTGGTTTCCCCGTCATCAAACAGTGATTCTGTTACATCCCTTCCTCCCCAGCGTGCTTGTGAGCATCACATGAGTTGGCTGTGAAAGCACTTTTAGAAGCATGGAACTCTGTGGATATTTAATATTTTCAAGAGCATCATTTGCAAGAGTGTGGCTGGGCACTGTCTCTATTTGAATCTACCCTATGCTTGGAGGCCTAACTCAGCTCTACCTTCTCTGAAAATTTGTTAACTGCCAAGCTCAAAGTGCATTTTCCTAACTCTGAGCTTCTGTAACATTTCAGGGACCACTCATTTAGCAATAATTGTTTGGAAGTCTCTTGTTCGGTTGTCTTGAACTTTTATTAAGTGTTCCATGTGGTTTCCCTCTAAGATGCAAAATTCTTGAGGCCAGGGGCTGCCTTTAGCACACCCGAGGCACTGGCAGATTCAGTGTCTGGCGAGGGCCCTCTGTGTGGTTCATAGATGGTGCCTTCCTGCTGTGTCCTGGTGGAAGGAATGAACTCTGGTCTTTCAGCCCCTTATAAGTGTCCTAATCCCATGCATGAGGAACCACCCCAAGACCTCACCACCTTCCAAAGGCCCCACCTCCAAATACCATCACACTGGGGGCCAGGATTTCAGCACACACATTTTAGGGGAAGACAAAGATTGAGACTAATACATTGGTTTAGAATGATCTGTTTACATCCCAGATTTATGTGACCTCTTTTAGGTTAGTGATAATGACTTATTCTTTTTTTCGTTCCCCCAGTGTCAAGCACATCTCCCAGCCCACGCGGGCTCTTCATGAATATTTGTTGAATATGGGAAGGCCTGGTTCAGCATTAAGATGCCTCCATTGACAAGTAATAGAGTTGTTCTGAAGCAAGCTTGCTTAAAGGAGACTTTTTTTTTTTTTTTTTTTGAGACTGAGTATCCCTCTGTTGCCCAGGCTGGAGTGCAGTGGCGCAATCTCGGCTCACTGCAAGCTCCGCCTCCCGGGTTCAGGCCATTCTCCTGCCTCAGCCTCCCGAGTAGCTGGGACTACAGGCGCCCACCACCACTCCCGGCTAATTTTTTTGTATTTTTAGTAGAGACGGGGTTTCACTGTGGTCTCGATCTCCTGACCTCGTGATCCGCCCGCCTCGGCCTCCCAAAGTACTGGGATTACAAGCATGAGCCACTGCGCCCAGCTAAAGGAGATTTTATTATAGGATGCAGGGGTGAGGCTGAGAACCTAAAGAGGGAGGGCTTGGAGTCTGGGATGGGACTAAAGAGACCCTGGACCCTCTTGTCCTCTTATCTATGATCCACACAGTGTGTGGGCTGTGTCTAGAGTCTGTATCCCTGCAGTCTGGATCACTCTGGTAGAAGATGCCCCACCCTAAGACACTAAATGTATGCGTTACAGGTCCAGCCTCTGGAGACAGAGTCTCGTGACGCAATTCCTAAATCCATGGGAAAGAGGCTGTGGTCTGGCTTGGGGTTGGGGCTGCCTATGGGCCAATCACGTAGAGCTGAGTGGGTGGAGGCATCCCACAGCAGATGCAGGGCCACCAGGAGCCTCCCTTGTGTCTACTGCAGTGCAGGGAGTGGTGAGCAAGGGGCATGGTGGACGGGTCCACTGTGAACTGGGAAGAGACTCTCAAAGACTCTCCGCTCCACTTAGATCTGTTGACCAGATAAATGCCCTGCAGAAGGGCCCGGGGGCAACAGGAAGCCTTCTGCCTCGACTAAGTCTCAGTGACTTTTCCTGTACCACTTCTTTCTGGTTTCTGCCAGCCAGGCAGGTGGATAGCCAGCCCTTTCTCATGGGGGCGGGCAGAGGGGTAGTATCACACCAGCAGCCTTGGTGAACTGACTCATGCAGCCAGGTGCTCCCTTTGCGAACTTTCATACCAAGTCTAATTCAGTCCGAAAATCTACAGGAAGTCGACTTTGCCCAGCTCCTTCCCCTCCATCTGGGTCAACTGTGGGGGCTTTGCTGGCAGCAGCTGTGCTTGTTTGTCTCCGATTGCTTGGGAGGGTGTATAGTTTCCCCACAGGGTGTCCAACATCTGGGTGTCCAGACCAAGTTGGGCTGTGGCCGGGCTGGGTGGCAGTTGAGTGAACCTAATAAAGCCAGTTAGGGGAGGCAGCTGCTAAGGCTGACTGATTTTCCGATCATACGGAAGGCACGTCCGGACCCGAGGGACGTCAGAGCTGGAGGGGAGCTTGCAGATCATGCCATACACAGATAAGAAAAGTGAGGTTATAGGTGGTCTAGTGAGTTATTTATACAAGGTCGCAGTAGCTGAGCAAGCTCTGGAACCCAGGCATCCCCGCTGCCTGTCCAGAGTGTATTTCACCAAGCTGCTCCCTCATTCGGAAACACTGACCCATCTTTCTCTGAGCCTTAAAATCTCTCGGCTGGGCGCGGTGGCTCACGCTTGTAATCCCAGCACTTTGGGAGGCCGAGGTGGGCGGATTACGAGGTCAGGAGATCGAGACCATGGTGAAACCCCGTCTCTACTAAAAATACAAAAAATTAGCCGGGCGTGGTGGCGGGCGCCTGTAGTCCCAGCTAATTGGAGAGGCTGAGGCAGGAGAATGGCGTGAACCCGGGAGGTGGAGCTTGCAGTGAGCCGAGATTGCGCCACTGCACTCCAGCCTGGGTGACAGAGCGAGACTCCGTCTCAAAAAAAAAAAAAAAAATCTCTCCATCTGGGCAAAACATTCCAGAGAGGCAGCATCTGCTTGGACCTATTGCTGGCTGGCTGGCTGGGTAACTCAGCACCATGTCCTTATTTGTACCCCAGGGGAGGGGATGAGAGTAAGAGCTCCCACTTCACAGAGTGGTTAGAAGGATGAGCTACAGAAACAGACGTGAAATCCTTAGACCAGTGTCTGGCACAGAAGTTGGTAAATATTAGGTATTATAGTTCTGCAAGTGTTTTAATGTGCATTCTCCTCAGAGAGTGGCGCTGTGATGCAGAGTCTCACCAAAGACTAAGAGTCCTAGAGCACACTGCTTCCTGAGAAGAGGTTTTTAGGAGAGTGGAGGCCCATTGCAGACTCTTTAGGGCATTGCATTGGAACAGGGCTTCTCAAACTTGAATGTGCCTTGGGAGCCCCTGGGGTCTTGGTGAACTGCAGATTCTGTCTGTAGGTCTGGGGTGGGCCTGGCTTTCTCCATTTCTAACAAGTTCCGTGACGATGCTGATGCTGCTTGTCCAGGGGACCACAGTTAGTAGCAAGGGCCCAGGCAATGTAGATTTCACCTAATGATGAAAGGTTTAACGCTGATTGCAAAAGAAAGAAATATGCCACTAGCCTGTGCCTTTTTCTCATTTTTAAACTAGTCTGACCTCGTTTCTAAGCTATTGCTAAAGTTTATAAAACAATGGAATAGTTTATCAAATTTGGAATAAAATCTCAGTACTGAAATGTGAATGTTTTCCACAGATTGTTCCCTTTCTGTGCTAGGAAGTGGTGTCACTCTAACCTTATTACAAATCAGCTCATTACCAAGGACAGCTCTGTGGCAGCTCACCAACTACCAACTACCTTATAGTTGTCTACTCATTCTTCATCCTCTCTCTTCCTTACTGACGACACCCCAGTTTTATTTGAGGCAGGAGTGTGTTAACATAACCTTATTCCCCAGGCCCTCTTGCTGAAAGGAATGGCCAATAAGATGGAAGGTAAAGTCATTAGGTAGGACTTCCAGAAAAGGTTTTTAAAGAGAATTTATTCAGCTGGCAGGTAAATTTCCTCTTCCTGGTATTTCCTCTTACTTTCTGCCTGGAACACATACATAATGGCGGGAGCTTCAGCAGCTATCTTGGAATGTGAGGCAACATCAAGAATGGAAGCCACATGATAAGGATGGTGGGGCCGAAAAATAGAGCTACACATTGATGGTGTCACTACCACACAAGCTCTTTTCTGCTTCATTCCAGACTGCCTTTACATTTTAAAAAATCCCGATTTGTTTCAGTCACTATCATTTGAGTTTTTGGTTATGTGAAGACTGTTGGACCTAATGCTAACCGACACCACCAGAGCAGATGCAGTTTAGCAAGGCAGATATGGGTTTAAATCTATGTCTAAAACTATCATCTTTCTGACTGCCCTTTCTGGGATTCACTAGTGGTGTGGGGTCAAGGGAACTGGATTGAGAGTTCTTTGCTCATCTCTGCTATTTCCTAACTGTGTGACTGTTTTTTCTTGGCCTCAGCCCCTTCATCTGTAAAACGGGGATGAGAGATGAAAGTGACCAGCACAGTGCTGGGGTGCAAAACTCATTCCGCTGGTGCTGAGGGCAGGGGTATCTCAGGATGACGGTGTGGGGATGTGATGCAGTGGCCAGTGCTAATGCAGCAGGGAGGGGCCTCGTGGGGTGAAGCTTGGGTGCTGGCAGCAGTGCAGCTTCTAGTCCTTGCTTGCTTTAAAAAAATTTTTTTTGAGATAGGGTCTCACTGTGTCACCCAGGCTGGAGTGCGTGGTATAATCACAGCTCACTGCAGCCTCGAGCTCCTGGGCTCAGGTGATCCTCTCACCTCAGCTTCCCTGGTAGCTGGTAGCTGGGACTACAGACACATGCCCAGCTAGCTTTTTGCATTTTTTGTAGAGATGGGGTTTCATCATGTTGCCCAGGCTGGTCTCGAACTCCTGGGCCCAAGAGATTCACCCACCTCGGCCTCCCAAAATGCTGAGATTACAGGTGTGAGCCACTGCACCCCACCTTCTAGTGCTTTCTTTAGGGGTGTCACCCCTTGGTGTGCTGAGAGCAGCAGAGCACCTTCCTCTGTTGTGACCAGAAGGATTGGACTAAGTGACCCTTTTAGCATGAATGGCCTTTGGTTTTGCTGGGAGGGAGCTGGGGGCAGCACAAGAAGCTTTCCACTGGGCTCGAGAAACCTGCCTTGGCATCTTCCTCCACCAGCTCCTAGGCGTGATGCTGAGGCCCGGGAGGCAGCCCAGGTAACATCTTGCCTCCCCGCACAGCTTTGCTGCTGAAATCTAAGTGACTCTACCCCAGCTGCTTGCTCTGAGCCAGCCGAATGTCCAGTCAACAAAGAGCGTTTGTGCTGTCCTGTTGACTGGGGCCTATAGTAAGATTGAAACCACAGCAGAACTGTGCACATCTCTGCTGTCCAAATCGGAGATGCTTTTTGCTTCTAATATCACTCAACTACTCTCCAAACCTGAAGCCATCACTCTTTGTCCTTCCCCTCCTCCCCACTCCAATCAGTTACGTTCGGCACCTGCAGGGTTTCCGCTCATGCATAGATAGCTGATTCCTGGAGGGCAAAAACCATGTCTTTACAGTGAACTAAAAATATGAAGAGATGCACTTACCTCCCCACACAGAGTGGGGTTGCTAGGGAGACCTGAACTAGGATGGCTCAATTGGAGCCTGTCACTGTTTGGCCCAGTGGGTCTCCGTTTTTCTGTCCAGCTGCTGGACAGCCAGAAACATGCCTTCCTTTCCTTACTGTGGCCAGTTCCTGGATTTTAAAATTGGATATGATTGAAATAAGGTCTGTCTGGGTGCGCATGTTACACACAAGTTAAATTTCCCTGTTCATGTTTTGTCCTGTAAAAGGCAGTCAGCCCTGTGTGCTCTTTCTGGTCTTCTTATTTTAAAAAAATAATTGTAACTAAATGTGTTGATGGAAAAGGAACATGTGCCGATAGAGGGGAAAGGCAGCCAGGACATAGAGGGGAAAGGCAGCCAGGACAAAAGGGTCTACAATGACTGGTGGCTGTTCTCCATGTCCCAGCCCCAAGGACCCTTCCTCAGCACCAACTCCTGGAGTCTAAAAATGAGTGTGTTATTTCAGGTACTTTTCTAGGAAGAAAGAAGGGGTTTGTCCTGCCTGCTTTGGGGCTGTCATCACCAAGTCAGTGAGATGGAATTGAGGAAAACCCAAGGTGGCTCAGCTGCCACAGGGGCTCCTGCTATGATTGCATGGATGCTGACGAGTGGGCTGGGGGCATGGGGGAGTGGGGCTCGCCCAGGTGACAGCTCACATTCTAATGGTGGCTTGGAAAATGTCCCCACCACCCCAGCGACAAAGCAGCACACAGTCTGAACAAAGCCAGTCTCTTGCCAGATGGCATTTTTGCTATTTTAACCCCAGGGCCTTGCAGAGCCAGTACGCTGGGGCCTCGGTGAGGCGGCCAAGGCCTTCCAGGAGGCTCAGGTGTTGAGCCATAAAGCCCCAGATGTGCTTCATGCATGACAGCCTCGGTCGGCACAGTGGCAGGCCTGCCGCACTGCGGGGACTGGCCACAGGGTTGCTGCGTGAGACCAAAGCCTTTACTCTGATTCCGTCCCTGGTCAGGACTGTCTGAGATAAGAAGTTCAATCCATGGGTGAAGTGTTTTTTTACCTGTGTAGCTGGAGACTGGCTTGTCCTCTTCTGGGTGGGGGCTCTGAATGGACCCCAGGACCATGGACCCCAGGGACCCCCCTGCCACATTGGACAAGATGTCAGTGACCACTCCAGGTTGGTGATTAAGGAAGAGACAGCATTTTCCTCCCTCCCTCTGCCATTTCTGTTTTTTTTTTTTTTTTTAATTAAAGGTAGAACAGCAATGGTATCTCCACATAGGAAACACCAAGCCTTTGTGACCACATGAGACGCAATGTCTTCATCATGGATGAGGAAGGGAACGAGTTCTGGAATTCTGGCTCAGAGTAGATGCATCTTAATGGAAGAAGAATTAGTCAATTCTGTTTCTGTGGTTTACTCTTCCTGTCTCTGCAGATGAATTCATTAGTTTAATTAATGAGAGCCCTTTGCCTTCCTCTGCAATGTTGCCCATGGAAATAGTGGATGATCATGGCTCCCTGTTATGAAATGTGGAGAGCATTATTTGGTTAGGAGCAGAACCCTTTTTTCCCCCAGAAAATAGCTTCTAGGTAAGGGACTGGACACACCCACGATGAAGTGTCTGGTGTTCTTCCCTCTCATTAGGTAGCATGCCCTTCTCTTCCTGCCTTTGCAACAGCTCTAGGTAGGACCCACACTGTACGAGTGCCTCATTCGTGACTTCTGCTTCCCTTGCAGGAAGTCATAAATGTTGGCTGACTGTCAAATGCTTGTGGGAGGTCCCCATGGAGGGGGGAAGGGGGAGACTCAGCTTAACCACAGACAAAGTTGTGCATGAGAGGCGAGAGGGAGGAGCTGGGAGCCGGGGCTTGGAGGCAGTCCATGATCTTTCCGTCTGTGATCCTCGGTGTCAGAAAACTATGTAATCGCTCAAGACAGGCAAATGGGATAACTGGATGGATGCTGAGGAAGTGTGAACTCAAGAAGGTAGAGAGAAAGCTACGACACGTCGGCGTAGCAGGGAGGTTAAGATCATTGCCTTAAAGTCAGGCAGACCTGGGTTTGGAAGCTCCTTCGCCACTTACCATCTATGTGACTTTGCCCACGTTGTTGTTTGGGGACGTGAGTTTCCTCATCGGTGACCAAGGCGTCATAAGGGTTAAGGAAAATGGTGCAAGAAGATGGCCTAACAGTGCCTGGGGTACGATAAGTGTTTACTGTGTGGGAGCTGTTAGCGGTGCTGTTGGTAGGAATCAAGTGACCAGCCAGCCAGAGTTAGAAATCAGGGCCGCCACCTGCCAGGTGTCAGAGGAGACAGCTATTTGTTCATACTTATTTTTTTTTTTTTGTATGCTTCTCATTGAGTTCCAAGGTTGCCTACGTGAGGCCTCTCTTGGACTCCTTTCAGGGAAGCGTAGTTGCTCAGTGCCCGAGGGCCCATGTTAAACCCTGGTTGTCCCTGAGGTGGTCACCACAACATGGCCACATCAATAGCATCCCTCACAGGACTCCCAGATCACACACACTAGAAGGGTCTGCTCGGGAAGCCTGAGCAGAGTGATGTAGCAGGGACAGGAGGTGAGGCTGGCGGAAGTGAGCAGGGGCCACATTGTCCCTACGGATGCCACACTGCAGAGTGGGGCTTGATGGGTAAGACAGTGGGGGCCACTGCAGGTACCAAGAGGGAGGGTGGGGTGAGCCCATCTGAGTTTGGAGAGATGACTCTGGTGGCAGGACTGGATGCTGAGGCCACAGGCAGAAAGACCATGGCTGCCGTCATCCAGGTGGGAGAACCTTTTTCAAAAATTAGTGTATCTGTATTTTATTTTATTATTTATTTATGTTTCAATAGCTTTTGGGGTACAAGTGGCTTTTTATTTTTTATTTTTTGTAGACAGAGTTTCGCTCTTGTTGCCTAGGCTGGAGTGCAATGGCACGATCTCAGCTCACTGTAACCTCTCCCTCCTGGGTTCAAGTGATTCTCCTGCCTCAGCCTCCCAAGTAGCTGGGATTACAGGTACCCACCACCACACACAGCTAATTTTTTGTATTTTTAGTAGCGATGGGGTTTCACCATGTTGGCGAAGCTGGTCTCGAACTCCTGACCTCAGGTGAGCCACCTGCCTCGGCCTCCCCAAGTGTTGGGATTACAGGTGTGAGCCACTGTGTCCGGCCCCACAAGTGACTTTTTGTTACATGGATAAAGTATATAGTAGTTTATTCTGAGACGTTAGTGCTCCCATCACCCAAGTAGTGTACATTGTACCTAATGTGTAATTTTTCATTCCTACCCTCCTCCCACCCTCCCCCTTCTGAGTCCCCAAAGTCCATTATATCATTTTTAGGCCTTTGTGTCCTCATAGCTTAGCTCCTACTTATGAGTGAGAACATACGATACTTGGTTTTCCACTCCTGTGTTGCTTCACTTAGAATAATGGCCTCTAGCTCCATCCAAGTTGCAGGACACTCCACGATTCCCTGCTGCTCTTTAGAAAACCTGGGCCAGGGGCTTGGGACAGATCTGAGCTACAGCCATAGACAGGGAGTCATCTGAAGCCACACCCGTGGAGGAGATCACCTAGGACCTGTAGAGAGTGAGCCAGGGAGCGTTTCCCGAGTCAAACGTGTCCTTTGGCTTAACAGGTTAAGTAGCTACATCCATAGAGCACCCTCAAGCCTGCGACGCTGTAGGGGACAACGCACTGTGTCGTAGACATCACCCGTCAAGACCCAAGAGCACTCCAGGGTGTTTTGCCCAAGGGCAAGGAGAGGCAGAAGGATGTCAGATAACCTGATTGATGGCGGCTTCGGGATGAGGCCCCATGAAGGCACTTGGGAGGGTAGGTCCCAGGGCCACCCAGCTCTCCAGGAGGGCAGTGCATGGCAGGGAGGGACCGCAGGGACAGATGGCAGATTTGTGGTGACCTGAAGGAGAGGAATCTAAACTGTTAGAGAGACAGGCCTCAGCAGGACTTGCTTTAAAGTTAACTCTTTCGTAACGACTAAGTTGAATGTTTTAAAAATTCCAGTATTCCCAAATCATGGACAAGTTGATGCTCCAAAGAATATTAGGAACATCTAATTCACTGTCTCTGTTTTCTGTATAAGGAAATTGAGGCCCAGATAAACAGATGCGATAGACACACCAGGCTGCCCCTTCCTGCAGAGAATGTGTAGCCACAACCTTTGTTTCCTTGGGAAAGGGCTCCCTCCATAGCAGAATTATGGCCAGTTTCCTTCCCTCTTGCCAGGCAGTCTGCTAGGAGTTTTATCGAAGCTGTTTCTTTCTAGTCCTTTCACTGCCCTAAAACTTGCAATCAAGTTCTCAGATTAATTTATCAAAAGTCAGAGAGTGGCCGGGCGCAGTGGCTCATGCCTGTAATCCCAGCACATTGGGAGACCAAGGCGGGCAGATCATGAGGTCAGGAGTTCGAGACTGGCCTGACCAACATGGTGAAACCCTCTCTCTACTAAAATACAAAAATTAGCCAGGCATGGTGGTGGGTACCTGTAATCTCAGCTACTCAAGAGGCTGAGGCAGGAGAATCGCTTGAACCCAGGAGGCAGAGGTTGCAGTGAGCTGAGATCATACCACGGCACTCCAGCCTGGGAGAAAGAGCAAGACTCTGTCTCAAAAAAAAAAAAAAAAGCTCTGCAAGGGAGGCAAGGACAGAAAGAAAGAGAAACTGATGGATTTTTGAAATATGAAAACCTTTTTGTAAACTACTTGCCCCTTCTGTCACAGCCATTGCTGCTCCAGGGGCCCCCTGGCTGCACAGGTGAGAGCTCTGGGCACAGATACTCCGATGCAAACACTGCAGGACCTGAACATGCAGGAGGGCTTCACTGCTGCTTCCCAGCAAAGATATGAGCAGTACATGGGGGCACTCAGAGATCTCAGGCAAAGGAGAGGTGGCGCCCTTTGGGGATTCTTCTCCCAGCCTTTGGGACTCAGAAGTGGGATTCCTGGACCAGCAGCATCAGCAGGCCCTGAGAGCTTATTAGAAATGCAGACTCCCAGGCCCCATCCAGACCTACTGACTCAGTACTTGCATGTTAACAAGACCCCCAGGTGATTCCTCGGCAAGGTGGTTGGAGCAGCACGGTGCAAGGTTGCGCTTTCCCAGAACAGCCTTTCTACACTGCTGGACCAAGGATGTGCTACCCAGCAACGTCCCCCACCTAAAATGCAGAGCTTCTGCTTCCGCTGAAAGCCTTCAAAGCAACAGGTTAGTAACCAGAAGGTTATGCAATGAAGTTCTTTGCTTTATAGATCAAATACTCAGGCTTCTCAAGAATAGACATAGAGGCCAGGCACGGTGGCTCACACCTGTAATCTCAGCACTTTGGGAGGCTGAGGCGGGCGGATAACGAGGTCAAGATCAAGACCATCCTGGCAAACATGGTGAAACCCTATCTCTACTAAAAATACAAAAATTAGCCAGGCATGGTGGCCCGTGCCTGTAATACCAGCTACTTGGGAGGCTGAGGCAGGAGAATCTCTTGAACCCGGGAGGCGGAGGTTGCAGTGAGCCAAGGTGGCACCACTGCACTCCAGCCTGGCAATGGAGCAAGACTCAGTCTCAAAAAAAAAAAAAAAAAAGTTGAGGAAAAAAATCCTAGTACACAAAAGTCTTCTAGAAAGTTAATGTATCTGCTACAATACTTCCTTCTCCCAGTAATACCAGAGACATGCGGTTGTCCCGTATGTCCACTCACTCTCACTATGTAGTTTGCAGATGAGCTGACCTCTCCCATTCCCAGTCAAAGCATTTTTGGTGGTTTCTGCTGCTGGTTGATAACAAAACACACAAGAGTCAAGAATTTTTTTTTTTTTTAAACTTTTTTTTGGTTTGTTTTTAAAGAAACTGCATACATCATCAGAGACAAACAATAATTTAAATACCATGCAGTTTCTGTATGTACAAAACCTAGGCCACAGAGATCCAGTTTAATTTGTATTCTCTATTTACATCATTTTCCTCATACAGCCATCATCTGTTAAATTAGAACCTGGAAGATTAGGGGATTGACGGTCACCACACTCACTCCTATACAAAGACAAACTATGTACAGACACCCAGGAAGCAACTGGAAAATGCAACCGGTCTGGGAATTAACAGACAGGGAGGAAAAAGTCATTTAAGGTGACCTTTGCCCACCGGCTGTGCACAGGGAGAGCCTGAAATTCCATTCATCGAAGCAACACACCACGATTTTCATTCAGCAAATAAAAATACATGTTCATAAGCGGGAGAAAAATAAACTCAGAGCTTTTCATCACATTTACCGTCACGTTGTTTGGTTTCTCTAATCTGACATAAAGGCTAAAGTTTTAAAAGTTTTACAGGGCTTTGAGGGCCTTTGGAGATGAATATATCTATCAGCCATTTAAAAAAAGCTAGTTGGCTGATGGCGGTCTCTTCTGTCATTGATTGGGGCAGGGGGCAGGGTCGGGCAATGTTTAATCTTTAGAAGGAAGCATTTGATTTGAGACATTTCACATTTTTCCTCTCACACTAATCCAAATGAAAAAATGCTCAACTGGGAATTTACACACATAAAATAAAACTTTGACTTGCCAGCTGCAGCTTTTTCAAAAAAGAGATGCATTTTAAGTCATCTAGCTCACCTTTTTATTTTTCCCTTAATTAATGTCAAATTGTCATCTTGGCAAGTAACACAAATTGCTGCAGTTGTCATGACATTGTAGCAAAAAAAAAAAAAAAAAATTGAATAGGTCTCTAGAAAGACCTTAAGGTTTTAAGAAAGGAAAGAGACAGCAGAAGGCCCATCCTGCAGGCCACAGAAGTTGCTGAGCCTGTGTAAGAGCCACTTAAAACGGGCTTGAAATAGCCCATTCTGAAGGCGCAGGACCTGTCAATGGCAGGGGAGGTGCACCCCTCAGTGTGAACAAGTGACTGCTGGAAAAGAGGCCCTGCAGGAAGAGCAGTGGAAATTGTGTTCAATATCTTCCATGCACAAAGTGGACTGCAACATGAGGGCACTTTGGGCGGAAACCCTGGGCTGTTTGTTTGCTGGCTGGCTGCAGGGAGATCCGCTTGGGCCTTATATCCCCAGGGAATCTGAAGGGCCAAGAACTAAGGCCAGCAGAGAAGCCATGGGCCTATCACGGGAGGAGTCCGGTCAATAGAATGAATTTCCTTAGGACTCCTCCTGGCCAGGGAGGACCATCATGCCAGGGCACCGCGTATGCCAGGAGCCCAGCTGCAGTTAGAGGAAGTTCAGACTCAAAGCCTGGCCGGCAGGCACCTCCACCTGGAACACGTGCCCGCCCGCCCGCCGTAGAGAAATTCAACGAAAGAACCCTACATCTTTCGTCATACCATTTGCACATTCAGACGTCAGTAAGCCTTTCGGGAAGACTGTGTTTACAGCCACACCAAAATCCCGATCACATTTTCCCTGAACAATACCTCTCCCCACAGCAGGAACTATTCAGATTCAAGAGTTTAAAAAAAAAAAAGGATCTAGTGATGGCACCCTCCTTGGGTCGGGCAGAGGCGTGCTGGCTCCAGGTGGCAAGGCAAAGCTGCAGCTGGAGGCACCGCCCAAAGAGCTGCCCTGAACTCTCCCCAGCAGTTATCCGGCTCCTGGGTTAGTGCCTACATGGGAGCCGTTCATGCCTGCAAAAAAATGCAATGGCCTCGGGGACGGGTGTGCATCCTACCAGTAACCTGCTCCCACAGGGTTCATGGTGGGGAGACTGGTTAACTTTTTGGAAAGGCCAAGCTGGCATCTTTCTAAATGGCATGTGTGGTGGAGAGTGTGCCACCACCTAGAAAGACTGGGGTAACGATGGAGTCACTCCAGAAGGTGAGCGAGCTCTGTGAGGAAGGAAAACGAAAGCTGCGATGGGCCTCATTAGGATGCTTGTTAGGGTTTAGGAGGGTCCTGGCCTCATTGCACACCCTATCCTGGATGTCCCAGTCAGAGACACACCCACAATCAAGCTCCCCGGCATCATGAGGGAAAGGGAGGAGCTCTCTGGATCAACTGGAGCAGGAAGGGGCACTGTGGGCAGGTGTGGCTGGTGTTGGCCTGATTCTGGCACATGCCCAACTCCGGGGCTCCTCCACAGAACTCTTCAGTGCAAAAAAAAAAAAAAGAAAAAAGAGAAGGCCATGGAGTGGTTCCAAGTCCCTCAGTGTCTGGAAAGCCAGTCCTACAGGAATGGTTTCTGGCCTGCATGCACTGGTCCTATACACAGAAGCTAGGAACTCCCAAGCCATATAATCACCGGCTTCGAGGCACACAGAGAAAATAAATGTCAGCCAAGCAGTTTCTGACCCCACAGCGTTCAATAGGGTCCTCCCACTCAGACTTATAAACAGCACAGGAGTACCTTAGCAATGGCTGTGTGTGTGCATGGGTCACTCATGACACTGGACTCTCTGAACACAGATGGGTTGATTATTTGAACTGAGCATATGACAACTTTCCCCTTCTAAACCAGAGCTTCCTGAAAGGCAGCTCAGCTCAGGCAGAGGGGGCAGGATGGGTGCTCAGTGCCAGCCTTCATAGCCAAGAGGCAGCCAGACTCCCCCAGAAATGGGCCCTTCCCTTTTGTTCACTGTGTACGTGGTGGCTGAAGGGAGGGAAAAGCCAGGGGCAACTGAGAAGTGTTCCCTCCTTCTTGGCATCAACTTCAAAGGGCCCCAAACCAAATGTCATGTCTGGAGCCAGTATATTTGGCCAAGTGTAGAAGTCCAACCAGATCATTAGCTTTGCACAGTACCCCCCCAAAACAAACCTACCCCTTCAGCTTTCTTTGGACTCAGGTGACAGACACTTGTGAGGAAGAGGTTTGCTGGAGATTTCGTGAAGGCAGTGCCTGCTGGGCCTGGCTGGAGAGGACAAGGACCATTCCACCTGCCAGAAAGTCTTCAGTCAGGGCCCTGCCGGTGCCCTTGGCACTGCCGGGGGTTGGGATGCATTTTGGTGTTAGAAGTGGGACCAGCAGCTCGGACCGCCGAGCCATCACTTTTGCGTTTTCACACATAAAATCCTGATTGTGTTTCCTTGATTTTTCTTCTTCTTTTTTAAAAAAAGGCAGTTCAGAAGATTTACATAGTAATGGGGAAGTGAATAAATACCAGCACTTATGGTTCTTATAAATTTATGTTTTGAAGACAGCATAGCACTCAAGAGGAATTCGACTGTTAAGGTCGGTGAAACCTAAGGAAACAAATAATTACATCAAGACCAAGGGGCTGCCAGAGGTGCAGGATTCAACAGTCCAATCTCCCATCCTCAGGGAAGTTCTTGACCGTGAGAGGGAGGTGCGAGCTTCCCACCATCATCCCCACAGGAGTGCCACTGAACACACACCTGGTTTTGAAAGTTTTATCTGGGGCAGCCCTGGTGGCCTCCACCTCCTACCATCAGCCTGGATCCAGCAGCAAGGTGCAGAACCCAATCTGTGTCTCCGAGTCTCTAGACCAAATACTTGCTATATCCTATTTCTCTAAACGTTCCCCCCAAAAGAAAGTCAGAATTAAATCAATGGCTCTGTTGCTAACTAGCAATGAAACCTTATCCTCTTAATCACTCCATGCCTCAGTTTCCCCAAATATCATCACGATGCTGGACTGTCAGGGAGAATGTCAGGGAATAACAGAAGTGGTCCACTTTGGAAGTCCTGCGTGGACTTGGTATTTTGTTCGGGTTTGGCCTCTGCTGACTGGTTGCAAACTGGCAACAATCTTTCCTCCTTAAGTTTTCACAAAAACCCACCTTGGGGTCGTTGGTAGTCTGGTGCTTATCAGACCTTTAGTTTAAATGAGTGAAACTCAGACTTTGCAGAAAGTTGGTTTTAGCCTGGGCCATCTGTGTTCCACTTCCTTGTTTCAGTAACCTGAAGTGGAACCGCATGCCTACCTTCCTACTATCATGGCACCTACCAACCCACTCATGTCCCACAAGTGGGAGAGCTTCATCTGGAGATAAATATTGCAACTTGAGGGAAAAAAGGAAAAAAAAACCCTTAATACTAACCTTGTTAAGTGTCTACTCAATTCATGAACTTCCATCTCAGTGCTTTTGAATTCATTGAGCTCCTTTCGGATGGCAGCCTGGAATCAACAGAAGCCCATCAATGCACAATGGGAGAGAGACAGAAAAAAACTCCCCTTTCAGTTCATTCCTAACACCATATTTCTCTTCTTCAACAAAGACAAACAAGTTTAAGATGAATTCTTTCATTGGGAGGAAGAAAAATCACCTGAGATGTCCTTTAAAACAAAGATGCCCCTTGTTCCCTAAATCTAAGTTGCAAATGACAGGCTATTGCCCAAAGTGTGTTTTTCTTCTTCTTTTCATAGAGCTGTGGCATTGAGGCATCAATGGTGGTGTACACCTACCCCACATTCAATGTCAGCCTCTCATCTTCCATAAACAAAGCTCAGCACAGGCACAGCGATGCCTCGAGGTGGAGACTTCCAGAAGGCGTGGATCAAATTCTCCAACCAAATTAGGGGGACAGGTGATGGCCAGCTCCCTACCAACCCTTTGCTTTTGCTCTTTTACAACTTCCCTGACTCTTCAGTGATGTATTTCACCATGTGAGATACATTTTGAATAACCTCACGTGTTCTGAGATGATCCCGAATCACCCCATCCTTACAATACTGCCACTGAGGAGGCAGGGCCTGGAATCAGACAGCAAAGAGAGGGCATGAGAGAGCAGGGGAGGAGGAGGGGCTGGTAGAGGAGGCAGCTGGGGCCGGAGACAACCTCACTCCTTCCTCAAGGGTGGAAATTGCAAACGTGTGCCTTCTTGCACAGCAGCTCTGTCTACGGCCGATACTTGCTTTGATGGGAGTATCAAGGCCCCAGGAGTTTGAAGATTTCTAGAAAAGTCTTCATGTAGGATCAGAATGGCCCTCCCCAGGAAAAGAAGGCTGGCTTAGGTTTAAGTGCCTGGGTAGCAGCTTTGGGGGTGGGGGCAGGGGTTACCCCATGCTTCCTGTCTTCTGTCCCCAACAGCCATTGAGAAACTGGATATGTTTTCGGCCTAAGAGCTACTCAGAACTCTCTGAGGGTGCAAGTAGAGATGTCTGTGGTTTCCTTGCACACTTGCGAATATCCTTATCCTTGCAAGCATACCGCAGAGAGAGTGTGGACAGGAGAGGACAAGAGTGAAAGCCCCTTCCTCTTCGTATTCAGATGACACATTCCTGGGGAGCTGGGTTTGTCTGTCTGGGGCATGGCAGTGCCAGTTCCTGGGTTGCTCCCACAAATTCCCTTGCAGAGAAGATGTGAATGCTGTGTTTACAGAGGAGGGCATAGTCTTCCACACACTGTGTCTGTGGGTTACCCACCACAGGCAAGGTCGTCTCTGGAAGTCTATCTGCCTCTTGCTGCTTCCGTCCCAGCCAAGTGTGGCAATGTGCCTGCATACATGTTTCCTGCACCTCCTGGATCCAGGGTTGGTGATAATGTAGCCAGCCTGGGCCGTAGATGACTTCCTGCTGTATCATATAAGAAAACCCTGGGTCCCTGAAACGGACAGAGTGAAGGCAGGACTGTTGAGCAGAAGGCCCCTGACACACTCCATAGTTTCTATCGTTACCTACACATTGGGCAGAATCATTATTCCAGAATTTTATATATATATATATTTTTTAATTGAGACGGAGTTTCACTGTTGTCATCCAGGCTGGAATTCAATGGTGCGACTTCGGCTCACTGCAACCTCCGCCTCCTGGGTTCAAGCAATTCTCCTGTCTCAGCCTCCCAAGCAGCTGGGATTACAGGTGCGTGCCATCACGCCCGGCTAATTCTGTATTTTTAGTAGAGATGGGGTTTCATCATGTTGGGCAGGCTGGTCTTGAACTCCTGACCTCAAGTGATCTACCTGCCTCGGCCTCCCAAAGTGCTGGGATTACAGGTGTGAGCCACTGTGCCTGGCGCACAGACTACATTTTTAAAAAGGCCTCTAACCCTCCCGCTCCTCATGATGACCAGACTAGAATCAGAGAGGATTACCAAACAGAGGTTCATTCTGATACCTTGTCTGGTGGACAGAGAAAATGATTTCTCATCGGCATCACTGCTTTTCCTAAAAAACAAACTGAACTTCAGATTATTCTTTTAGTTTTCTAAATCGGCGAGGGGCTAGTGCAGTGAGGTATGTTTTGCGACGTCTCTTTGATTTGTGCCCTATTTCCCTCCTGAGGTTATGCATCCACTTTGTCTTCTCTTGGTTTGGTGAATCCCCCGTTGGATGCCGGCAGCACCGTCCCCTATACGGAAGGTCTGTGATGAGCCTGGAGCCTCGTGCCTTCATCTGTCTATGCCTATCCAGTGCTATTCTCTTTCTCTGGGCACAGCCTCCTAGGCTGCCGCTCCTCCTCCTGTAAAACGGGCACAGTATTATGTGCCTTGTGTTTTCTCCAATTCAGCCGCCTTTCCGCAGATTATCTGTGGCCCCTGGGGAAAGGTGTTGGGGTCCCAACACTCCATTATGGGGACCGCGGCTGAGGCCTGGCTGCAGGTCTCCCTACACGCTCCCCAGCAGTGAGCCCAGCGAGACACCCAGCAGACGGTCCTGCCTCCCACTCTCCAGCACTCCCCTCTGCTTACTTTGTCTGCAGCGGTGAGGCGGGTCCACGGCTTATCTGCCCTGCGGTCATAGTCCTGAGCGTCAGCCACCTCCACGTAGTCACTGAAGCGGATGAGGATCTTCCTTTCCCGAAGCTCTTCGACCGTGGGCCTTTGACTGAGCTGCAGGGAGGGAGAGAGATGGACCCAGTCAGCCAGGAGGGTGGACCATGGCACTTGGTCCTGTCTGTGAACTTGCAGGTGTGCAAAATAAGGTTCAGTGAGGCGATGGATGCATCGCATAGTGAGTGAGGGGCAGGGGCAGGGGGAGGGCTGGGGCAGGCGGACCCAAGTCTCCTGACTCTTGGGACTGGGACCTTTCTACGTCTTAAGAGAGAGCTTTGTTATCCCTTACATACCCTCTGGCCAAGCTCTATCTTTTTTTAAAAAAAAACTTAAAAAAAATCTTTTATTATGTAAATTTTCAAAAGAAGGAAGCAGACTAATATAATGAATTTGCTGTATTATCACCAACTTCAACAATGATCAACTCTTGACTACATCCACGTGTAGATTTCTTTGAAACGAATTGCAGGCATCATATTATTTTATCTGTGTATATTTCAGTATAGAATATATAAAGATTAGGACTTCAAAGCATATTCACAATACTGTTTTTACACCTATACGAATCGATAGTAAACAGTCTGTATCTTCATAACATTGCTGAGTCCCAGTCATTACTAGAAGCTTGTCTTTCTGTTTGGCTTGGGTGCCCATTGTGGATTTCTTATCTGTCCTACTCCCACCAGGTGACAGGGACATTCTACAATGATTCTGTCTTATTTTGGATTTGTAAGTCCACATCCGTGTCACATCCAGTGCTTTCTGCAAGGGGGGTTTGCAGTACATTTTGTGTGGGTTTTAGATGCAAAAAAGCGTATGTGCAAACGGTATGCAAACTCTGGGGTATGCAGGGATGGGAATCTGCTGGCCGAAGAGGTCAGCCCAAACACTGCTGACAGCCCTCTGCAAGAAGTTCAAGGTGAAGGTCAGTCAACAAATGCGGAGTTGAGTAAGTACGGAAAAAGGCCACATTTATGCCAAGGGAGACTCAGGACCAGCCCTTTGGATGGTCCATGATGAAGGACTGCAGGAATGAGGGATGAAGCAAGTAAAAGGAAGATTCGTATGTATTTTGCCATCTGCCGACATTAGCCATGAGGACCCTTCCTCTACTTTAGCAACATAAGGCGGACATTTCTATTATCTCTTCCTGTCACCAGGTTTATTTCTCCTGGAGCAACACAGTTGCTGTCTTTAAGATGCTGTCAAATGATGTTCAACCAATGCTATTTAAAAGCAATTTTCCCTTTGAGCCCTAGACTCTGTGTAATTCTATTACTAGAAGACACTGTCTCATAGAATCTTGCAACTCAGGCCCATAAAACAAACACAATGGAGTCCAAACCACCCTGGCAGTTTCGACTCTGCAGCAGGCAGCTTCCAGACACCCTTGGCTGGTGCGAGAATTTTCCAACTTGCTCCCACGCTGGCAGAGCACAATTAGAGGATGGCTGGCAGGTATCAAACAGAGGGATAGCACACCCCGGACAGGGCCAAGGCAGGCCTGCGGCTCCCTCTCACCCAAAGGCAGGAAGCTCTGGGGATCAGGGGCTCAGCTGCCTCTGGTGCCGGCCCCCCTGCCTAGACTGTATGTAGGCCTCCCTTGGCTTTCTTAGGCAGGACAACATTCTGGCACCAGTGTGGGCCTGTCGCGGGAACCCACAGGCTTCCCAGGCTGTTATGGCTGTGGTCACCATAAACAAAAACAGCGGTCATCCTGACTCCAAAACATGCTCTCCACAATGTGAGTGCAGGGAGATTTTGTGCCATAATTAAAATACATAAAGACATGCAACATTTGCCATATTTACTCCAGATAAACAGACTCCTACTCAGAATCCCGTCTGTGTTCCTCAGGACTTGCTGGGTTTACCCCAAGGGGCTGGACAAAGTGTTATTTTCTTTTCTTCATTTTTCTTTTTTTAGACGGAGTTTCACTCTGTTGCCCAGGCTGGAGTTCAGTGGTGCAATGATCTTGGCTCACTGCAACCTCCGCCTCTTGGGTTCAAGTAATTCTCCTGCCTCAGCCTCCCGAGTAGCTGGGATTATAGGTATGCGCCACCTTGTCCGGCTAATTTTTGTATTTTTAATAGAGAGAGGGTTTCGCCATATTGCCCAGACTGGTCTCGAACTCCTGATCTCAAAGATCTGCCGTTCTCAGCCTCCCAAAGTGCTGGGATTACAGGTATGAGCCACCGAGCCTGGCCCAAAGTGTTATTTTCTAAGTGCACCCATGATGTGAGAAAAGTTATTAAGCCCTGACTTTCAAATTTCTCTTCCTGGAAACTGACCTGGATTTTACTAATATCCTATCTATGGCAGTCCGGAGTAAACCAAAGACTAAGCATAAACGCTGCAGGTCAGGGGCTGTTTCTTATGCCTGAACATCGTGGGCCCTTGGACACCGTCTTTCCAAATCAAGACGGCACAGAGCACAAGTGCTCAGAGGGAATGAGCGAGGATGCAGCTGGCTGCTGCCTCTGAGAGTCACAGTTGGTGCACGGACCCCAGCACTAACAAACGGCCACCAGGACGCTCCTCTGTGTGCATGGGCTCATGCCCCTGACCACGAAAGGCTCAGAAGATGCACCTTTGGCCCGGTGGGTGCTGGCTGTGGCCCTCGGGGCATCTGGAACCTGAAGTCCTTCCTTGAATGCTGCAAAAATAATCTTTGCAGCCAAAGTCAGGCCCGCCTCGGCCTCCCAAACTGCTGGGATTACAGGCGTGAGCCACTGCGCCTGGCCGCAGGCATTTTTTTTTTTTTTTTTTTTAAAGACAAAGCATGTAATTTTTATATTAGTCTCAGTTTGGTCAAAGAAAATGACTGGTCTGTTGCTATCAGCCTCAGTTACTACGTTTTATTTTTATTTTTATTTTTTACTAGTAAATTACAATTAAATAGAACTTTATTGAAGAAGTTATTGGGCTGAAGGCAAGTCACTGTAAAGCAGCCACCATCACTGGCATCTGGTCTCAGTGTGATAAATACTCAAGAGGAGAAGAACCTACACAAGGCCAGGAAGTGATGATGTAGGTTCCCTACCTGCCGGAAGGCACCACATCTCTGCCTGCAAAAGCAGATGTGGAAGTTGCCCCTCTGTTCTTCCAGTCTCTCTGTCTTAGAAGCAGTTACCTCCTCTCAAGCTCCTTATTTCTAACCGCCCCCCCGCCAGCCAGTCCCAGGGGAGGGCAAATGCTAAAATTCCAAGGCCATTTCCCTGGGAGAAGAAAGGAGAGGTGAACAGGAACAAAGAGGCAATTATTTGATTGTGGAGACCTGCAAAAACTATGAACTATTTGGGGTCCCCATCCCTAGTGTTAACCTACCCTAGGGAGATGGGTGTGGAAAGGAAGACTTTACTAGCTCATTGCCAAATCATGCAATTAGTTAAGTTCTCCGCAAAATCATATCAACTTTGTTAAGAGATAGGAATTAAATAAATGTCTAAGTATTTCTCTATGACCATCGTTTAGCAAGCAACCTTAAAACTGGGGGAATTTTGGGGATCCAGCAACCAATTCTGAAAAATTTGATGAAAATCTGATTTAAACAACTTCTTTTTCTAAGTGTCTAGACCTTTCTGTATCAGAAATGAAGGTTTATCACAGTGTCTTTTTCAAGCCCCTGTCATTTCAAGGACACGATGAGAAAAAGCTAATGCATCTCTCCTGCTCTTCTCACTACTCAATCTCAGGAAAAACTGCACCCTGCATCCAAAGAGTGGGTGGGCTTAAGGATGTAAAGGGTCCAACCTTGACGGGTGGGACAGCGACTGGCTGGTGAAGTCACTTAGTTCTTGTTCTAGTCTCCACCAGGGTGACGCCAGCCAGTCATCTGGCCATTCAGGCACTTGTTTATCCTGCTCTTGCTAATTGTGTTGGCATTTGGCTTGTCACCAGGTATTTGGGATGCTCGCAGGGAAAGTGTTGAGAAATACAAACCATCACCTTAATAATTGGTATGATATTTCAGGATCTCTGAATTTCTTCCTTTGTGTGATATTTCTGGAGAGAAAAATCCACTAATAAACCTTTTTAAAATTAATATTAATGGGCCTCTTAACTGTTGCTAAGATATGAGAGTATCTTTCTCTCAAGATGGTCACTGTAGGAGGCTGATTAAAAACACTTTGACTTCGTCAGACAGAAGGGAGTATTATATCTTGCATGTCATCAATTAATTAAACTTTTCAGCATCATCCAAGAATAGCCTTAACAATGCGTTTATTATTAAAGAGGACACTCGTGTGGAATGAGATGCATGCAAGGCTACAGTGCATTGCCAAACCATCTACTTTTGGTGTTAAGAATATATTAAAATTCCAGTTTTATGACTTTTATCTATGTGCTTCTCAAACATCTGCTTTAAATTTGTCAGTACTTTTGTAATTTAGCCTAATAAAGTTGCATAGTTCTTAATTCCTAGGGAAAGAATAGTGTCGGGGAAGCAAAAAAAAAAAAAAAAAAAATCTATACTTTCCCAGGGTCATAGCAAATAATTGTGTAATATTCGAACTAGTAATTTTTTTTTTTTTTTTTTTTTTGAGACAGAGTCTTGCTCTGTTGCCCAGGCTGGAGTGCCACTCGGCTGACTGCAACCTCTGCCTCCTGGGCTCAAGCAGTTCTCCAACCTCAGACTCCCATGTATCTGGGACTACAGGTGAACATCACCATGCCCAGCTATTTTTTGTATATTTACTTTGACAAAGACAGCATTTTACCATGTTGCCCAGGCTGGTCTCGAACTCCTGGTTTCAAGCTATCTATTCACCTTGGCCTCCCAAAGTGCTGGGTTTATAGGCATGAGCCACTGAACCTGGCCTTTGAACTACTGATTTTGATGATGAATTTCCCATTGCTTAATGGGATTATAGTGCATTTTTTAAAACAAAATATTTAGTATAATCAAAAATGTAACGCAATAGCCATCAAGTTGTTTGGGAGTAGGTGGGTGTCACAAAATCAAACGACATTGAATGTCACCAGCTGAAAGGACTGAGGGTCATGAAGCTGAGTGGAGAGGTCTTATAGAGTAAGCGAGTGGCGCTCTCTGACACAGGAGGAGAGGAACCAGGCAGTGGCGAGGCCACTGAGGCCAGCAGAGGGCAGAGGTGTGGCAGGCAGCCCACACTCTTCTGCCCCAGCTCTTGGCATGGAGAACCACCTACCTTTCGGGTTAGCCTCCTCTTGATCTCTCTCTTCTCCTCCTGTTCCTCTTGTTCATTCCGAGCTAAAAAAAAAAATATTTAAAATGTTTTTTATTTCAGTAAACAGTGTTGTGTACAGGTGCATCCTTTGGACCTTGGCAGGCTCTAGGCCAAGCATCTCATTTTAATAAAGGGAAGAGAGTGCTCCTGTCCCCTGCCACAGCTGCCCTTCTCCTTATGGGGATTGCTTTCCAAACTACCTGCGTTGTTTCAAATTGCTACTGAGCAGGTTGACCTTGTCATCTTGCCTTCTTTACATCACATGGGGTTTCAGGTCTCCAGGCAGAGATGCTGGGTTGAGAAATGTGGCTACAAGGCAGGAAGGTAGGTTTTTTTTTGTTTTTTTTTTTGTTTTTTTTTTTTGACAGGGTCTCGTTCTGTCTCCCAGGCTAAAGTGCGGTGGCACAATCATAGCTTACTGTAGCCTGGAACTCTTGGGCTCAAGTGATTCTCCTACCTTAGCCTCCCAAGTAGCTAGGACTGCACATGCACGCCACGACACCTGACTAATTTTAAAATTTTTTTGTTGAGATGGGGGTCTCATTATGTTGTTCAGGCCGGTCTTGAACTCCTGGCATCAAGGAATCCTCCTGCCTTGGCCTCTCAAAGTGCTGGGATTACAGGTGTGAGCCACCGCACAGCCCAAGGAGGTGGGTAGGAATGTTGACACAGGGACACACAGGCATTTGGGGAGATGTGAGGCTCCTTTCTTTGGATAAGACTGGGGCTCACTCATTCTTTGTTGAGCCTCCCACACACTGAAGGAGGCTCATTGTGGTGTAGTCCTTGTGTCTGGTGCCCTGTGGGGGGTAGAGAGAGCAGAAGACTGGCCTCAACCTGCTGCAGGAATAAGACAAGGCAGGAGGAATTTCAAAACGCTCACCTTTCACAAGCCTGATTCCATCGATTGTTTGAATCTTCCAAGAAGTCCACAGAGCATGTGTGAGGCCACAGTGTGGGATACAATTGCCTGCATGTAGACTTTTTAGGAGTGGCTCAGAAGAGTAGACTGCAGAGCCTAAAAGCTCTTGGCTTAATATATGGGTGATTTACTCATCAGATTTTTAAATAGCTGTACATAGGAGAGGCTGGGGAAGGGGGCAGATACTTGAAGGGCCGAGAATCTGGGCTTATTTCTCCTTTTAAGCTAACTGGATGACCTGGGGTAGACCATTTCCCTTCTGAACCTTGGAAGAATTCCTTGATATCTGTGGAAGCGCAGATATCAGCGTAGCGTTCTTAGACTTGAAAAAACTATGGAAGTCAGCTTGTATCAAAGAAGGCCTGTGATTCTCAGCCATTAAATTTCAAATGGTGTTAATAAAAGGAAACACGTTGATTTTGGCATAGGGTGCATCACGACTGCCTGGGACACTAGTTGGCTCATTTTGAAAATACAGTTGTTGAATTATATTTTGGTAACTTCATTAGTTTGTTGTATTGGTGCACACAGGCAATTCAGGTATGGTTGCTGATTGTCTCAGTGTGGGACAGGTCTTTAAAGGAAGGAAAACCCCTGTGCCTAGAAAGGGCTGGGGACCATCTGATAACTGTGTCACCTTTACACTGAAGGTAACTATACCTCCCACTAGCACAAGTGGTGTGAGGTCAGAGCAGAACTCAGGCCCTTGAGGGCCACCCCCACGGGCTGATTTGGCCCCCTGACTGCCTGTGGGCATAAGGCTTTGTAGAAAGGCAGCACAAGAAACAGCCACATCTTGCTGTGGGCTGAGGTCACCAGAGGTCCCTGCTCCAGCCTACCCTACAGTGCCTGAAACTGTCACCATGAGTGTGCTTTCCTTGGGATTTAGAGATCCTATCTCCCTCCTGGAGTTTTGTTTTGTTTTTTAATGCAAATTTCTCTTGAATAAAAGCCCATTAAACTAGTCAGCCATTAATAGCTCAGTATGAATTAATCTAGCAGAGATAAACTGGGGGCAGACAGCAAAACCCAGAAGTAGGGAGCCCCCAGACAGTGACATTTGTACAAATGCAAATTTCAGTGGGATAAAACCTATTAAACTAGTCAGCCATTACTATCTTAGTATGAATTAATCTAGCAGAGATAAATAGGGAGGCAGACAGCAAGAACCAGAAGGAGGGAACTCCCATTTGGACATGTCTCAGGGGGGGAAACGGATGGAAGAAAAGGTGGTCTGGATGTTGGGTCACCAGGGACAGCTAGAGGGCACACAGTGAAAATTTACAGAAGCACAGAATACTAGGGTCGTGAGGGGACCTAGTGACCACCTCGTGTCTACCACTCCTGGTTTATAACTGAGGATCTGAAGGCTCAGGGGTGTTACATGGCTACTCACACCCTACCTGGCTCAGTGGTTACACAGATAGGCTTTTTCCTGTGGTCATGTTTTGCTTGGGGCGGGCTCTCCTCCTCATTACTAGCCTCAGACGTCTGATCCTACAGGTCCCTTCAGAGCCTGAAGGCGGGCATCCTGTGACACAGCTCACACAGCATGGAGCCTTCATCTCCTATGTGCGTTTCTTAGGTCACTCTGAGGGGTGGGGCCACAAGCTACCACCTACGGAATCGATACCTTTAGTTCAAAGCCATTGACCGACCCAGATTCATGAATTTTCAGGCGGAAGGTACCAAGACAACCCCATTAGGCAACTGGGAAGACAGGCCAGGAAAGGCCTATGATGTCATCATTATAGCTGCCACCATCAGAGGGTTCATTATGTGCTCAGAGGTGCACAGGGCCTCACTGGCTGCTGGACAGACAGGGGCCGCTCCCAGGACCAGGCAGGGTGGGGCTGGAAACCAACCCAAGGCTCTCAAAGCTCCAGGGCTGAGCCATGGCGTCTCTGTGCCCTGTTCCCCACCACCCAACACCGAGCAGTTCCTCAAATGGCTGAAAGCTCAGAAAATCAGTTTTAAAACAAACTTTTGGAGGATGTTTTCTTATACCACTAGACATTTTTTTGTTTAACAATCGCAATAGATTAAATTTAAAAAAATATTTAGGAGAACATAGTTCCAGAATACAGGGAAAAATAAGAACCCATGGGAAAACAAATTGATTTCTGAAAAGTTTCAAAACTATGAAATGATCAACCTGTTAGAATTGGTCAAGTAGTTCTTTAATTTGCAACTATGCGGCCAAGACAAAAGGGATTAGGGAAAAGAATAAAAGAGAACCATGGGAACAATCTTTCACAACTCCTTTTTGGTCCCCTGAATCTAAGTTCCCTGCTTGATGGCGGTAAAAACCCAAGCTCAAAGGACCTGTAGTCTCCCAGGGATCTAGACAAGCCACAGCGGGGATCTGATATCTTTGAGAGAACCGAGAGCTGAGCTAGGGGATTTTAGATCTCTTTCCAGAAACCGTACTCCTGGTGTGATAAGCACTATTTTCTGAAACCTAAATAATCCCCCGGAGGCTTTTAGCTTCTTTGAGTTTAGGTCTCAGGTCAGAGGCCACAAGCACAGCAGGGGGCCGTGAGTAAGCTGTCCAGGTTCACCTGGCTGTTTGTCTTTCTCTCCAACAATGGGAAGTTTATAATAGCTCAGGTACCAGACTGGGGCCGAAAGGAAGACATCCTACAAGCCAAATGCTTCCCTGACCTCGGAAATGCTTTGAAAAAGCTCTAAATTCATTATATAGAATATTCAGCTTGGAAACTTTTAAGGGTACCCCTGGGCAGAAAAAAGTAAACACACATTCCTAGAGACCTAGGCAATGAGTAGGGTTCCCCCAGGACTGAGGAAGGCTAATCCTGAAAATAACTTCTACTGAGAGTTGAGGAAGTGGCGGCTGGCGTGGGGACGGGAGGCAAGATGTTGATAAAGGCAGAGTTGACAAAAACGGACATGCAGGGGTGTCGGGCGGGGGTGGGTGCTCTAGGCAACAGGCCTCCCCATCAGAGCGGAACCCAGCACCCACCTTCAGCAGACTACGAAATGCCGACCAAGTCACAAGGCCACAGTGAGCACGGTAGAAAGGTAAAGTCAAGAATATTTTAGTGTGGTTACAGCGGAAATTCCCGGCAAACTCACACTACGGTTGCATGTGATTTACTGGGCACGGGGTGGGGCGGGGGGGGCCGGGGGAGGCGAGGAGTCAGTCTGTACAACATAGCATTTCTAGAAAACTCTGCATAGGATGTATCTTTCTTTTCTGGAGAGAAATTAGAAGTGTGTTGTGGGGTAGGGGGAACAGGGTCATGAATTAAGCCAGAAATATTTGTTCACTATCTTGAGGCCAGTGTTGGTGAAAATGGTAGCAATGAATGAATAGAATGGTTTGATTTTTAAGTTATTTAATATCCACCACTAAACTGACGCATACTGGTGTCCATCAAATGCTTGATCTCTTTTAGTATTTTGTATCTCTTTGTTTCTCTCTGTTTTCTCTCTCTTTTTTTTTTTAAAGCACCAAGTGGATCCTCTGTACATATTCAAATATCTCTGTGTCCTAAACCAAACAAGGGGCCCATTTATTTTTTTCTGTCTGCAGCAATGGTGAAAGGCAGTTTTCCTCGAATGAGAGCATCAGACAGGCATGCCCGGGATCAGCTGTGGGAATCCTGAGAGACAGACATGAAGCACTTCGCTTGGAAATGCTTTCTTAGTCTTTCAATTTAATGTTCAAAGGGATGAGGGATTTTTATCAACAGCAGCCGGCTGCAATGCAAAGTCATGCTTTCTAGTCTCAGTTCAAATGGACATTTCCCTTATTTTAGCCGCGCATATCACAGTCTCCATTTTCAAGCCAATTTTGGTTTAAAGGTGACCCTACTCTCAAAAATCATTAAATAATAAGTGGTCTCACTCTAATTTTTCAGCTTCTCTCTGACTTTACAACTCACTAAAAGGAAGGTTCTGCCTGCCGCCCCTGAGCTTCTAAAGAATGAAGTGGAATAAAATTTGCCTTCTCTTTGGGGAGGTCATCTTTGGTGTTCTCACATGCACGGATGAAGCTTCAACCGTTAGAAAGGCTTTCAATGCTTTCCGCAGAGGCGCAAGGTAGAAACCTTGTGGCCTACCATTAAATAATAACAAAAGCCGCCACAAAACATCAGGGATTGCCATGGGCTTAGTCACTTACGTTTCAGAATGTTCCTCTGTTCCAGTTCCTCTGCAGTTGGCCTCTGGCTCAGCCGCCTACGGAAAAAATCCAGGAAAAGTTTTTGGACCATATCATAGCCTCCTTGGGTCATTAATCTCCTCGGCCCTTGCAGATACATGAGACAGTCAGTGGCTGGAGTTCTCGTTCCATCCTGTGCTCTGAAAGACTGACTCTCACCACCACCGCCTCCTCAGTTCCTCAATTTCAAGCCCAGGAGAGGCACGTGCGTCATGTCACAGCCGCTGACCCCCGCCCTCCTCCCTGCAGCGGCCCCTCCCCAGCCCCGTCTCCTCCAGTGGCCCCAGGCAAGTGGACTGCAACTCAGACGGGACTCTTTTCTTCACAGAAGTCCTTTTCTTTCCTTGTGGCCTCCTAACTTGGGGACTGCGGCCTCTTGCCTCTCTCTCCCTCCCTTGAGGCTAAAGCCTGTCTCCTGCCTCTTCTGTGCAGACCCAGTTAGAACATAAAGAGGCCTGTGGCCCCGGGGACATGTGAGAGAGTGCGTCTGTCTACAGAGAACAACGGCTGCTCTTCTGGTCCTGCTCCTCTTATTTTGGAGGCTTAGAAGACATGAGTGGCAAAGGCACAGAAATGATACTCATGTGGCCAGGCATGAAATTTAGCCACTGTACGTGAAACATCATAGCCAGGGCATGAGCCTGCAATGACGCAATGGGTGGAGGCGGGACAGGCAGTGGATGGCATGTAGTGACAGAAGTAGCCAGGGAACGGGCATGGCATCCGAGGGGAGAATGCCTGCATTAGGTCCCAGGAATGACTGACACAGACTCAGGAGCCTGGGTGGGAACAGAGACATCTGTACCTTTGAAGCTTTTGGTAATTATTTAACAACACTGCAATTATCCAGTATTCCACTTCACCCATTGGGATGAGGTGTGTGAGAGGTTGAATCATTGTAGAGGAAATTTTAGGCTTCTCAGACTCCTCTGTTGGGATCTAAGGGGTAGAAATGATGCTGTCCTAGTTGTGGAAGTTGCAGTCCCTCCTTGGGTATTAGAAACTGGTGTCCATAGTTGGCAAGATGTTCACATCTTGAAATCTAAAGAGAGATCCTAGAGTGAAAATATCAAGTCAATGAAGTCTCCAAACCTAACTACAGTTGGTCCTCTGTATCCATGAGTTCCACATTCTTCGGTTCTACCAACTGCTGACGGAAAATATTAAAAAAATACAAACAAAAACCAATAGTCTAATAATTATTGATATGGCATTTATCTTGTATTAGATATAAGTAATTTAGAGATGATTTAAAGGATATGGGAGGATATGCATAGTTTTTTGCAAATACTATGCCATTTTATACAAGGGACTTGAGCATCCTTAGATTTTGGTATCCAAGGGAGTTCTGGAATCAATCTCCCAGAAAGGACTATATCTTTAATTCAAAGCTTGTTGTCATTTGTGTTTTTCTTTATTGTGCTGGGCGAGAATCAGTTGCTTCTGTGACATTCCCGTGGCACCACCACACATCCTATATAGAGAATGGGCTTCAATGTCTCATATAGTTTGCATATTTGTCCCTGCCCAAATCTCATGCTGAATGGTAATCCCCATTGCTCGGGGTGAGGCCTGGTGCAAGGTGCTTGGATGAGGAGTCCTCATGGCTTGGTTCTATCTTCTTGACAGTGAGGTCTTGCAAGATCTGGTCATTTAAAACTTTGTGGCGAAACCCTGTCTCTATTAAAAATACAAAAATTATCCGGGCATGGTGGCACATGCCTGTAATCCTAGCTACTTGGGAGGCTGAGGCAGGAGAATCGCTTGAACCTGGGAGGTGGAGGTTGCAGTGAGCCGACATCGTGCCACTGCACTCCAGCCTGGGCGACAAAGTGAAACTGTTTCAAAAAAAAAAAAAAAAAGCATGTGGCAACTCCCTGCCCACTCTCTCTCTCGCTCCTGCTTTTGCCGTGTGATATGCCTTCTTCTCCTTCACCTTCCTCCATGATTGGAAGTTTCCTGAGGCCTCCCTGGAAGTCAAGCAAATGCCAGGGCCATGCTGCCTGTATAGCCTGCAGAACCATGAGCCAATTAAACCTCTTTTATTTATAAATTACACAGTCTCAGGTATTCCTTTATAGTAATGCAAGAATGGCCTAATAAAATGTCAGAGAAAGGATTTTTGGTTATATACCTGCTTATAAAGCCTATAGCACCCTGAAACTGTTGGAAATTGCATTCCAAAGTGTTTTTAAGAGTATAAGAACATTTTCATATTTATTATTCCTTTTCAAAATGTCCCTGTGGTATAATATAAAACATATTTGTCTTTGATCCAGTTCCTATTACAGAGCACCTAAAACCCCTGGAATTTCTGGGGTGTCAGGAGTGGTTTTTTTTGTTACTTGGAATGAGTCCCTTTGGATTACACCAGAGTTTATGCTAATTAGGTGACTTAGGGTGGGGCTGGCCACCAGAAAGACCACATAGTTAGAGGCCTGGAGCTTTCAGCTGGGAAGCAGGAGGGTGGGGGGCTGAAGGTAAAGTTCTATGGAAACTCTTAAACCACAAGATTAGATGAGCTTCCAGGTTGCTGACCATGGGGCTGGGGGGCACTGCTGGGAGGGTGGCACCTAGAGAGTGCACAGAAGCTCTGCCTCTCTCCCCCAGTACCTTGCCCTGTCCATCTCTTCATCTGGCTGTTCATCTGTAACCTCTTGTAAGAAACTGGTAAAGTGTTTCCCTGAGTTCTGTGAGCTGTCTTAGCAATTATTTGAACACGAAGAGGGAGTTGTGAGAACCCCAATTTACAGCTAGTGGGTCATAATATAGGTGACAACCTATGACTTGGTATTGGCATCTGAAGTGGGGGCAGTTCTGTGAGGCTGAGTCCTTTACCTGTGTGATCTGACACTGTCCCAGTAGAAAGGGTCAGAATCAAATTGAATTACAGGACGCCCAGTTCGTGTCTGCTGGAGAATTGCTTGGTGTGTGGGGAACTGCCCCTCACACGGAAGTGTGTGGGGTCACCGAAGTGTGTTAAGTGTGAGAGTAGAGTGAAAAAAGTTTGTTTTTTTCTTTTTTTGAGACGGAGTTTAGCTTTTGTTGCCCAGGCTGGAGTGCAGTGGTGCGATCTCAGCTCACTGTAACCTCTGCCTCTTGGGTTCAAGCGATTCTCCTGCCTTAGCCTCCTGAGTAGCTGGGATTACAGATGTGTGCCACCATGCCCCATGCTAATTTTTTGTATTTTCAGTAGAGACAGGGTATCACCATGTTGGCCAGGCTGGTCTTGAACTCCTGACCTTAGGTGATCCACCTGCTTCAGCCTCCCAAAGTGCTGGGATTACAGGCATGAGCCACTGCTCCCAGTCAAAGTTTGTTTTTTTTCTTTGCAATCCCATTAAGACATTTTTCATCCCCATTGACAAGGGCCAGCTGTGTATTTGGAAATTCACAATATTAGGGGGTCTAAATTTGGATGCAGTAGTCTTTGAATTCTTTCTAAAATAGCATTCTCACGCTGCAGGAGGAAAGTGATGATTATACAACTGAGTGAGCCGGTGTCAGAGGTCTGGAATGCAGCTTACCAACTCCATGTTGAAAGATCTTAACAGCTCTTTCTCACCTGCCAGTTTATTTTCCCTAAAAATACTTGCTTCTTTTATAAGAGATGCGCAGCCACTTTTATGGAATGGTTTGGTAATACCCAGGCTTTAAGTCAAGCTAAGTTTTGGGGGCAGAATGTTTTGAGAAAGCCTTGTAAATGTGGGTGGCGCCTACATCTTGGCGGTCAGGCCAGTGTTTTGGAGTCTTATGCAGTGTCTGCAGACTACATTGTTCCCTCATCAGCTTTGATGGTGCCATCCCATTGATCTCATTAGTGAACATGACAACTGTCTCTGTGGTGGCCCCCTTTTTCTCTTATGGGTGGTCATATTTGGAGGGGGCAAAACTGAGTGACTAGACTCTGATCAGAGAAAATTCTGTTATTAACGAGGCTGCTTTATAGTCAAACACTCATAATTTCAAATGAGTTCCTCTGTTTATGTTTCATTTCTCTGGAAAGTGACTGAGAACATCAAGACTAATCGTAGCTATAAAATGCAGCTGAGCCCGCCAGAAGGGCCTGTGCTATAGTTAGTTGTTTTGACCTTGAAAATGAGATTTGGGAGGAAAATGATATGGTGGCACTGTAAGGACAAAGCACTAAGTAGCTCAGGAGCTAGGAGGTTTGGGTTCCAGTCCTGGCTCTGCTCTGAACCTATTTACCTCGGACAAGGTATCAGATCCTGCTAGGCCTATGCTCTTTTCTCTGCAAATCATAAACACTAATTTAATAAGCTAAGGCTGATTTAATGCCTATAATGTAAGGGTATGGTTCCAAGCACTGTACATATGTTAGTTCATTTAATCTTTGTCTTAAGATGTTTAACTGAATTCCAGTTGCAAAGTCTCCTTTGCCCTGGGAGGTTACATATTCATAGATCTGGGGATGAGGATGTGGACATCTTGTGGAAGGGTGGTCAATATTTTGTTGGCTATAACCGTGATACTTTACTAGTCAGAGGTTGTAAACTGACGCCTGGTGCACTGGATTTGACTCTATCAGTTCTCTTTGGCATGCTCAGAGGTTACACTTTTTTCTCTTTTTTGAGACAGAGTCTTGCCCTGTCGCCCATGCTGGAGAGCAGTGGCGCAATCTCAGCTCACTGCAACCTCCACCTCCCAGGTTCAAGCAATTTCCTGCCTCAGCTTCCCGAGTAGCTGAGATTACAGGTGCATGCCACCACGCCCAGCTAATTTTTGTATTTTTAGTAGACATGGGGTTTCACCACGTTGGCCAGGCTAGTCTCAAACTCCTGACCTCAGGTGATCCACCCACCTCGGCCTCCCAAAGTGCTGAGATTACAGGCATGAGCCACTGAGCCCAGCTGGTTACACTTTTTTTGAACCTGAATGCCTTTAGACAGAGTGTGTGTGATCTTATTAGCCCACTCCCCAGGCCTCACTTAGATAATACAGGTTAGCACGCTCACATCTGTCCTGCTTTTTTTTTTTTCAGATCATTCCTGGACCCCGATGGCTTCTGAGTTTGAGATCGCTGGCTGAGATCATCAAATGATAAGAATTCCAATTTTTGTTTTCCTAAGTCTTTCATCTGCTAATCTACCCGACATGAGCCAGGGGCCATGTAGAGGGCCAGGCACGTTCTTAAGGGGCTCACAGCCTAGGGGTGCGCATCTGTGATTACAATGTGCAAGGTAAAACTGGATCAACAGTTTCCAAGGACTGGCATGTAATAAAATATCCTCAAAACAATAAGCAAGTTGGGCATGACTTAGACTTTCACTGCCCATGTAGAAGGCACTGTACATTCTTGCAGCATCTCAGTTGGCCATCAAGAGGTGAGTCAGAAAGAAACCATTCAGCAGCCACATGGAAGTGGGGCTCACTGGGCACAAGGCAAAACTGTGAAGGAGATAAAGTATCTGTGGTTCTGCATTGACTCTATTCCGTGGAGTCCTCCCCTCTCGAGTTCCTAGAATTATGTTATCACTCTTGCTCTATCTCATTCCTGTCAAGGCTTGTTTTAGAAATGGGTGCCAGAGACTCAGTTACATTCAAATGTAAACCCGTTCATTCATTTAGCAAGTCACTTGTTAGTGCCAGTGCTGTGTCAGGTTCTACATTAGGTACCGGAGTACAGTGAAGAGCAAAACCAGTCCCTGCCCTTCTGGAACAGAGAAGATTGGAAGAGGATGGGCGGGTAGCCATTAATCAAACAGTCACAGAAATGAGTGCAAAATGTAGCTGGAATAAGAGATTCCATGGTGAGGCACTTGGTGCAGGGATCTCTGGATCTGACCAAATCGGGAGGTCAGGAAAGGCTTCCAGGAGGAAGTGACCTGTGCCCAGAGCTCAGGGATGGAAGAAGGATGCTCCTTCTGGGCAGAGAGTAAGGAGAGAAGGTTGGTGGGAAGGAGGGCAGGGGCCAGATGCTGTGGGTATGATTTGGATCTGTGTCCCTGCCCAAATCACATGTTGAATTTTAGTCCCCAGTGTTGGAGGTGGAGCCTGGTGGGACGTGATTGGATCATGGGGGTAGTTTTTCATGAATGGTTTAGTCCCAATCCTTTGGTGCTGTTCTAGTGAGAGTGAGTGCATTCTCGTGAGATCTGGTTGTTTAAAAGTGCGTAGCACCCTTCCCTCTTGCTCCTGCTCCTCCAGTGTAAGACACCTTGCTTTCCCTTTGTTTTCCACCATGACTGGAAGTTTCCTGAGGCCTCACCAGAAGCAGATGCCAGCATCATGCTTCCTGAGCAGCCTGCAGAACTGTGAGCCAATTAAACCTCTTTTCTTTATAAACTACCCAGTCTCAGGTATTTCTTCATAGCAGTGCGGGAGTGGCCTAATACAGCTGCTTGCTTCTAGGACTTCGGTATTCTTTTTCTAGGAACAATGCGAAGCCGCTGAAGAGTTTCAGTTTTAGGGTGTGAGAGGGGAAGAGGAAATGAAATGATCAGATTTACAGTGGAAAAAGATCATGCTGGTTGTTATAGGAGAAGGGATTGGGGGAGGCAAGAGGAAACCTGAGGAGAGGCTTTGGGAGGCTTGGCACACCAGGTAAGAAATGGTGGAGGCTTGGGCGAGGCTGTGGCGGTGATGTGCAAGCTGTCAGGAAGTCATGTAGCCACAGCATACATGAATGGACAGGAAGAAGCAGATGTACAGGATATCTCCTTAGGTCTTCTAACTCATGCAACTAGATGAATGGGAATGCTGTTCACTGAGGCAGGGACACTGCAAGAGAACCAGGGTGTTTGTGAAGGAAGAGTGGAAGAAAACCATGAATTTGAGTTTGGATCTGTTACGTTAGAATGCTCCTGAGACATATGAATGAAGCTGTCATGTAGGCAGCAGGATATGTTCAGCTCAATGGAGAGGAGAGGACTAGGCCAGTGATAGAAATCTGAGACTAGTCTGCAATATAGACAATATTTGAAGCCATGAGTGTGGAGAGAGGAGAGAATGGGAAGAGGAGAGGGCTTAGGATGGAACTTTGCAGAATTCCAGTATTTAATGCATGGACTAAGGAGGATGACCCTGCCATGGATTCTGGGGAGGGGCAGTTCTTGGAGGTAGGATGAGGACTAAAATGTCATATCGTGGAAGCAACGTAATGGGAAAGAAAATACAGTAACTAATGCTAAGGCTTTCTGAAGTGGAGTCGAAGGTTGCAAGAGGATCGCACTCACACCTGCTGAACGTCAAACCAGGGGATGTTCCAATAGACTGGGTCAAACAACTGAAGCTGGCATCTGCTGGCCTTCAACACCTCAGCTGAGAGTACTCTCATTAACTAACCAATCACAACGGCTTTGTGATTTAGGATTTCTGCCTGGCCAATGAACTACTTCCGAAGATAACTTTTTATGACCATCCTCTATTTTAAAAATTCTCCCCTGCAGCCTGCCTTATGGGGCACTCTTCAGGGCTGCCCTGATCCGGTGTACCCCAGCTGCCATTTTTGTTTCCCAAATAAGTGCTATTTGCTTTGACCTGCGTGTCAATCTTTTCGTTAACAGTAAGATGATAGGTATGGCCCACAAAGAGTGCTGAGAGCTGCCGTAAGGTTAGATGAGGCCTGAAAAAAATGCCCACTGGGTTTAGCACCATGGAGGCTGTTACTGACAAGACCTAGAGCCCCTTCAGTGGTGTGACAGGAAGAGAAGCCAGATTGGAGAGGGCTGAGGACAGGGGTGGAAAAATGGATGCACCGAAGGTGGAGGACTTAGCCACGAAGCCTGGCTTTGAAGGGGGTGAGAGAAGTAGAAGTGAAGGAGGCTGTGGTGGAATTTTATTTTATTTATTTATTTATTTATTTATTTTTCAGAGATGGGGCCTCACTCTGGTCACCCAAGCTGAAGTGCAGTGGCACCACCTTGGCTCACTGCAGCCTCAACCTCTCGGACTCAAGTAATCCTCTCACCTCAGCCTCCTGAGCAGCTGGGACTATAGGCATGCACCACCATACCTAGCTAATTTTTAATTTTTGGTAGAGACGAGGTCTTTCTATGTTGCCCAGGCCAGTCTCAAACTCCTGGGTTCAAGCTGTCCTCCTCCCTTGGCCTCCCAAAGTGCTGGGCTTACTGTTACAAGCTCCCACACCTGGCCAAATTGTATTGTATTTTTTTTCTCAGACGAGGGCTCACTCTGGCCCAGGCTGGAGTGCAGTGGTGCCAACTCGGCTCACTGCAACCTCTGCCTCTCAGTTTTAACTGATTCTCCTGCCTCAGCCTCCCGAGTAGCTGGGATTACAGGCACGTGCCACCACACCAGCTGATTTTTGTATTTTTAGTAGAGATGGGGTTTCACCATGTTGGCCAGGCTGGTCTCGAACTCCTGACCTCAGGTGATCCGCCCACCCTCAGCCTCCCAAAGTGCTGGGATTATAGGTGTGAGCCACCACACCCGGCCCAAATTTTATTTTTTTAATGGAAGAAAATGGGGCATGTTTAATGGAAATAATCCAGATTAGATGGTGGGGGGTGGAGAGAGAAGCTGAATATATAAAAAGGGAGAGGCCCAGTTGATAGTGCATGAGTCTTGAGAAGGTGGGAGGGCTTGGGATCCAAGGGATGGAGGCGGCATTATTTTTGAGTAGAAGAGGAACAGCTCTTTACTGGGACAGCGGGGAAGCAGGACAGAGTGGGTTGCATGTAGATTTGCAATGTTCCCTATTGGAAGTATAGAGGAGTTCCCAATTGATAGCTTTTGCTTATTCTTTCAAGTTGAGATACACTGAAGATGACTTATTTTAGTTTAAAATTTTACCTTTTATTGGGAGATTTGTCTTTGAACAGAGACAAATTCACAGACCCAAAGCATAAAGCTCCAGCTTTGGAATTCTAGTCATCAGAATTTTCGGGGGACACCCAGGGTATCATGCCATCTTCACCAGGCAAAGCAGCCATCTGCCCGGCTCATTTTATGATCGATGTACCTGGTGCATCTATTAAATATTGGTTAACATAGAAAGCTGAGCAGCAGAGCACGATGATGTGGTCACCTGTGTGAATCATCCCAAGGAGCTGCTAACTCCAAGAATCAAAGTCAAGATGCCTTCTGAATATACTGTATCTCCTTTGCCCCCACCTTGCCAGTAGATTTAACTAGTTGTATCTGATTAAAACTAACATTAAATTAAAAAAATTCCTGACTATATATTTAAATGTGATCACTTTGCTAGGTGTCAAAGGCAATAATTTTTGGAGATAAATTTTTACATATAATGAATCATCCAAAATTAAATGTTTAATGTACTTTCAAGGGATCTTAAGTAGCTTTGCTACTATATATGTGACCCTGGTTTATAAAATATGTCTGAGCGGCAAAATGGTTTCCATGCCTCAAATGGTTTTTTCTTTACCATGGACTATGGCTAAATGATTCTCCATTTACAGTGAACTGAAAAAATCTCTGGGTTCCTGTTTAAATGCCACATGCCATCAACTGCCATATGTGAGCCTTCTATTTTCTTTAAAAATTGAAGAATGGATCTTGCCTTTTTTTTTTTTTTCAGTCTGAACAATGCTGTCTCTACTGGTGACCTTAATAAATAATGAAATAAATTGAAGTTTTCTTTTTTGCATAGAAAGACTGAAAAAAACCAATAAAAGCCCAAAATAAAGGACACTTCAGTTTTGACCTTGGAAAAAGAAGACTGGTAGAGAACGTAGTGGCAAGATGCTTTAAATGTATGCAGAGCAGGCAGCATTGTCTTTGCACATTACAGCATCTCCCTAGAGAAGTGACAAAACCCTTGTAGGTTTGGTTGGTCTGACTTGTTGAGGCCAACAGAGATTATTAGTTCTGCTGTACAGAGCTAATGGGCTTTCTGCCGGTTCCAGAACACCAAGGTCACAGCTTTCATTAGCATTTACAACTGCTTATTGTTTTGAGGGCCTTGATTTTAAAGTCTGGATCTCTGAAACTGTATCTGCATTTCACGACAAAGGAAAAACACAATTAACTTGGGTTTTCTGCAACTCAGCACCAGAGAAAGGTAACTGCATTTTCAGACAGAAGGAAAGAGGAAATGCAAAAGTCCTCATAGAGAATGACAGGAAATAAGATCCTCTCTCCAAAAGTAGGAGGAGATGGGGTTTTCTAACAGGTATCCTAGAAGGAAGACTGAACAAGTGTAGATGGGCTTGGTGGGATCAGGGGAAAGGGAGAAGCGCTGAATTCTATCCCCTCTATATCCTTTGGAAACTTCCTCCTGAGAACCTATGAGTTCTATGAGGATTGGGGCATTTCTGTCTGGCCTTGGTTATTACTATATCCCCAGTTCCTAAGAGAGCATAGAGAGCATAATAAATGCTCATTTAGTAACTATTTAACCCAGATTCCACCAGTTCAGATGCCACACATGCTCCTTGGATGATCCCATCAACACTCATGACTTCCAGTAGCATCAATATGCCGATGATTCCAAAATCTAAATCTCCAGTCATATTTTTGAGTTCCTGGCCACCTTTCTAACTGCTGTCTTGTACTCCTATGGGCCATCAGACTTAAAGAGTCCCAAATGAGTTAATTCATCTTCTTGCCCCACACATCTTCCTCTCCAAGTGGTCTTGCATGGAGTCCCAGTGAGATGCCCCAGGCCATGAAACTGGGAATCATCTTGTCTGAACTTCACTCTTGATGGCCAATCAACCACCAAGAGTCTTATATCCAAACCATCTCTGATTCCATCTCCCACCACCTTGGGAAAGCAGTCCATCAGCATCTCTCCCAGTTGCTGCCAGCCTATCCCACTCTGGTCCTCCTCCAGCCTATACAGAATGATCTTTCTAAGGGACTGATCTGATCACACCACTCTGTGCTTGAAAAGTAAGTATGCCTTTACAGTGCTCACAGGGCAGAGTCAAAACACTCAATGTTCTGAAAGATTCTTCACGATCTGGCTACCTGCCTGTCAAGAATCTGCCCATTCTGGGCTAGAAATAACTAAAATCAGAGCAGAACTGAAGGAAATAGAGACACAAAAAACCCTTCAAAAAATTAATGAATCCAGGAGCTGGTTTTTTGAAAAGATCAACAAAATTGAGAGACAACTGGCAAGACTAATAAAGAAGAAAAGAGAGAAGAATCAAATAGATGCAATAAAAAATGAAAAAGGGGATATCACCACCGATCCCACAGAAATACAATCTGCCATCAGAGAATACTACAAACACCTCTATGCAAATAAACTAGAAAATCTAGAAGAAATGGATAAATTCCTCGACAAATACACCCTCCCAAGACTAAACCAGGAAGAAGTTGAATCTCTGAATAGACCAATAACAGGTTCTGAAATTGTGGCAATAATCAATAGCTTACCAACCAAAAAGAGTCCAGGACCTGATGGATTCACAGCTGAATTCTACCAGAGGTACAAGGAGGAACTGGTACCATTCCTTCTGAAACTATTCCAATCAATAGAAAAAGAGGGAATCCTCCCTAACACATTTTATGAAGCCAGCATCGTCCTGATACCAAAACCTGGCAGAGACATAACCAAAAAAGAGAATTTCAGACCAATATCCTTGATGAACATTGATGCAAAAATCCTCAATAAAATACTGGCAAACCGAATCCAGCAGCACATCAAAAAGCTTATCCACCATGATCAAGTGGGCTTCATCCCTGGGATGCAAGGCTGGTTCAACATACGCAAATCAATAAATGTAATCCAGCATATAAACAGAACCAAAGACAAAAACCACATGATTATCTCAATAGATGCAGAAAAGGCCTTTGACAAAATTCAACAACCCTTCATGCTAAAAACTCTCAATAAATTAGGTATTGATGGGACGTATCTCAAGATAATAAGAGCTATCTGTGACAAACCCACAGCCAATATCATACTGAATGGGCAAAAACTGGAAGCATTCCCTCTGAAAACTGGCACAAGACAGGGATGCCCTCTCTCACCGCTCCTATTCAACATAGTGCTGGAAGTTCTGGCCAGAGCAATCAGGCAGGAGAAGGAAATAAAGGGTATTCAATTAGGAAAAGAGGAAGTCAAATTGTCCCTGTTTGCAGATGACATGATTGTATATCTAGAAAACCCCATTGTCTCAGCCCAAAATCTCCTTAAGCTGATTAGCAACTTCAGCAAAGTCTCAGGATACAAAATTAATGTACAAAAATCACAAGCATTCTTGTACACCAATAACAGACAAACAGAGAGCCAAATCATGAGTGAACTCCCATTCACAATTGCTTCAAAGAGAATCAGATACCTAGGAATCCAACTTACAAGGGATGTGAAGGACCTCTTCAAGGAGAACTACAAACCACTGCTCAGTGAAATCAAAGAGGATACAAACAAATGGAAGAACATTCCATGCTCATGGGTTGGAAGAATCAATATCGTGAAAATGGCCATACTGCCCAAGGTAATTTATAGATTCAATGCCATCCCCATCAAGCTACCAATGACTTTCTTCACAGAATTGGAAAAAACTACTTTAAAGTTCATATGGAACCAAAAAAGAGCCCGCATCGCCAAGTCAATCCTAAGCCAAAAGAACAAAGCTGGAGGCATCACGCTACCTGACTTTAAACTATACTACAAGGCTACAGTAACCAAAACAGCATGGTACTGGTACCACAACAGAGATATAGATCAATGGAACAGAACAGAGCCCTCAGAAATGATGCCGCATATCTACAACTATTTGATCTTTGACAAACCTGACAAAAACAAGAAATGGGGAAAGGATTCCCTATTTAATAAATGGTGCTGGGAAAACTGGCTAGCCATATGTAGAAAGCTGCAACTGGATCCCTTCCTTACACCTTATACAAAAATTAATTCAAGATGGATTAAAGACTTATATGTTAGACCTAAAACCATTAAAATCCTACAAGAAAACCTAGGCAATACCATTCAGGACATAGGCGTGGGCAAGGACTTCATGTCTAAAACACCAAAAGCAATGGCAACAAAAGCCAAAATCAACAAATGGGATCTCATTAAACTAAAGAGCTTCTGCACAGCAAAAGAAACTATCATCAGAGTGAACAGGCAACCTACAGAATGGGAGAAAATTTTTGCAACCTACTCATCTGACAAAGGGCTAATATCCAGAATCTACAATGAACTCAAACAAATTTACAAGAAAAAAAACAAACAACCCCATCAAAAAGTGGGCAGAGGACATGAACAGACACTTCTCAAAAGAAGACATTTATGCAGCCAAAAAACACATGAAGAAATGCTCATCATCACTGGCCATCAGAGAAATGCACATCAAAACCACAGTGAGATACCATCTCACACCAGTTAGAATGGGCATCATTAAAAAATCAGGAAACAACAGGTGCTGGAGAGGATGTGGAGAAATAGGAACACTTTTACACTGTTGGTGGGACTGTAAACTAGTTCAACCATTGTGGAAGTCAGTGTGGCGATTCCTCAGGGATCTAGAACTAGAAATACCATTTGACCCAGCCATCCCATTACTGGGTATATACCCAAAGGACTATAAATCATGCTGCTATAAAGACACATGCACACGTATGTTTATTGCGGCACTATTCACAATAGCAAAGACTTGGAACCAACCCAAATGTCCAACAACGATAGACTGGATTAAGAAAATGTGGCACATATACACCATGGAATACTATGCAGCCATAAAAAACGATGAGTTCGTGTCCTTTGTAGGGACATGGATGAAACTGGAAAACATCATTCTCAGTAAACTATCGCAAGGACAAACAACCAAACACTGCATGTTCTCACTCATAGGTGGGAATTGAACAATGAGAACTCATGGACACAGGAAGGGGAACATCACACTCCGGGGACTGTTGTGGGGTGGGGGGAGGGGGGAGGGAAAAAAAAAAAAAGAATCTGCCCATTCTGTCCTTTACCCAGAATGATCTCTTCTTGGTTCCTTCCAGATTTGCATGCCCTTCCTCATAGGCTTACCATTCTTTTCCTTCCTCTTTGTCTGGCTAACTGACAATAATCCCTAACATTATACCTGAAAGCTTCAGTATCACTTCCTCTGTCTGCTAATCTCTTGGTTTAGGTGTCCTACAGTGTGGAACAATATTCCTGCATGTTCCATACCCCAGTGCTTGTTTTACTTTCTTTTATTGCCTGTCCTATTCACCAGACAACAAGGCTTATGCTCTGTGAGGCCAGGGCCACCTCTGCCTCACTCACAACCAGGGATAGCTTCCTGTGCGTAGAAGCTGAGCAGGTGCACAGAACACCCTCCTACTCCACCCCTGCACAGAAGGGCTTCGTGCTTGGGGTTTAATGCTCTGTTGCCATTTCGAACTTTTCAATATTTTTTGATCTTTTCAACAAGGAACCTCTCATTTGTTCACCATGACATCTGCAGAGCCTGGCACAGAGTCTGGTAACTGGAGACGCTTAATGTTTGTGAAATAATTAAATGGATGCTACTTGGTGACTTTCCCTTCCCTTTAACCTTTACCTCTTTCTTGGTTCTTTCCTTAGGGCAAACAACTGTATTGTCCATTAGAAATAAAACTCATTAAAACAACAACAAACGAACAAAGCTGTCCTCCTACGCCAGCCTCTTCCTCCAGCTCACCCCTCTCACCTGTCTGCTTTTGGCTGCCAGACCTCTCCAAAGGGTGGTCCAGGCTCGAGGCCTCAATAACCCTCCAGTCTGGCTTCTGTTCACACAGCTCTACTGTGCTGGTTCTCAGCAGGGGTGATTTTGCCTCTTAGGATGCATTTGGTAATGTCTGAAGTTATTTTTGGTTGTTGCGATTGAGAGGGTGCTATTGGCATCCAGTAGATAGAGGCCAGGGTGCTAAACATCTTCCAATGCATGGGACAGCCCCCACCACAAAGATCATTCAGTCCAAAGCATCAGCAGTGCTTAGGTTGAGAAGCCCTGCTCTATTGAATCAATTCTTGATAAGGTCATCGATGATTTAATTGTCTAATCCAGTGGCCTTTTAGAGCTCTTGTTTTACTAAACCTTTCTCTATTATATGATACCTTTGACTAATAGTCTCATATTTTTCTCTTAATATTTCCTAGTTCCTGCTACTTAGCAGATCTCAGGTGTGATAAAAGCCCAGGGGTGCCCTATCCTTCCAAGTGGCTTTGGGCAGTATGATGCATGCCAGTCACCAGCTTGGGTCAGCCTGCTATTTCACAAGTGTGAGATCTTGAATGAGATGGCATTCCTCTCTAAGCCTCAGCTTTTTCATCTCTGTGCGATCGAACAAAGAGAATACTTTAACTGCCAGTCCTGGTCAAAATTCCTAGTATTTTAGTGCTAAGAAGGGGCAGAGGAGAAGTTGGGAGGCGGGGAGGACATAGCTTGGTTGTTTTACTCCTCTGCTAACAGCCTTGCACCGCCTGACATTGCACTAAGAATAATGCTTGAATTCACTCCACACCACACCCTGGCCACTATGCCTCATTTACCTTCACTCCCTTATTCATAGTAGGACAACCCAGTAGCACATTCACGGTTTAGGGAAGCTGAGATGCCTCCTCTGATTCTACCAGGCAGAGGTAGTAGTTCTGTCTATGGAGTTCCCCATCTTGACGATGGCCTTATCCATTACATTGATGATAGCTGCGTACATGAAGATCTTCTCAGTTGGACAATGAATGCTCCAAAACCACCAATTACATCTTATTTATCTCTGTGTTCTTAGTACTTAGTACAGCAGCTGGCACATAATAGGGGCTCATTTGATTTTTTGTGTTAAACAAATGAATCATCTCTCACCCCTGGAGGTGTGCCCATGGGATGAATGAGAATGCTGGGTGTATGAGAAGGCATTCCTGCCACAGAAGAGAGGCTGCTGGGAGGGCTGAACAGCAGTTTTGCTTTTATTCCTCAGTACTATGCCCTTTTCTCTCTGCAAACTGAGCAGAACAACTCTTAATACCATTAATCCGCACGGCCAGCTCTTCCCAGTCATTTCCGTCAATGATTTTCAAATTTCTGTCACTCCCCTCAAGCTAAGAACAGTTAGCCTGGCTAGAGGAGAGAGCACAGAGAGGGGAAGATGAACTGGGGCCCTGAGGCCCGCATCCTGGCCTGCCTGCACCACTCATCAGAAGGTCCCTTGAGCACATGACATCCCCTTACCCCTCCATGCCCAATTTCACTATATGACAAATGGTCATAATGACATCTAGCCCACCTGCTGTGTAGGACTGTCAGGAGGATCAAAGGAGAATTAGATGTGAAAGTCCCTTTTAAAAATAAGTACAAAGCATGAAATACTATTTTTGGTAACTTGAAAAAAAATCCCTTACCTGAAATAGATAAACAGGTTACGCTTAAAAGAGTATTTTTGGCTTTAATCTCTGGAGGCTATGACCCCAGTGCAATGGCCTGTGGCTAAGATGAGACACTGTGAGATAATAACCCAAAAAAGTACTGTAATATTGCTGGTCATGTTGAGTGGAAATCACTTTTGGAGTAATGATGGGACTGTGTGTATTACTAGGCATCAAATCCATTAAAAAACAAAACAGTAAGACGGTTGAGAGCCTGCACGGTGAACATTTTCAGTATTATTAGGATTATTGGACATAAACCCCATGTCAGGATGATTCCACTTTGAAAGAGTATCTGAGTTGCTATAACAGAAGTTAAGGTAGTTAATAATAACAGAAATTAAGACAGTCGTTTCAACAAGGCTATTTTTACAAGAAGAATCCATCAAAACGAGTGCCAAAACATTGTGATGCCAAAAAGCTAGGAAATACAGAATAAAAGACAAATGTCCAATGCTCCACCACTGTAAAATGACTCAGGAGATTTGGTCACCTTTAGCTTAACTCCTCCAACCATCCCTGTGTGTATTATGTGCCAGAAATTGGGCAAGGCTTTCAGTTAGAGCTATATATAAAAACACCATCAGCAAGAATGACCATGCACAGATGATTTAAAAAGCTCTGCCATCAAATATAGACCATGTTTTATCTTTTGCTATTAGCTTCTCCTCACACCTTAAAAACTAAAATTTAGCCTTTGCTTTTCCCTGCTCCTTTCCAATAAAGAGCTCTACTAGGTACCTTTGGCAAAAAATTAACCTTCTTTCTAGGAGCACAAAGTATTTTGTAAATAACCCTCTGTCAGAGCCTTCAACAAGCTTAACATGATCTGATCAAGGAAAAAGACTGAGATTGAGGCAAAACTGGTGCAGGGCCACCACTGCTAATCATCACACTTCACTAGACTAGTGGGAACAAAAACCACACTGAACTTATAACTGCAAGCCCATTGCTGGTCCTCTTCCTACAGCATTTTGTCTCTTCCTGATCTCTGCTGTTTCCCATGGGTTCTATGTTAGTAGTTCTCAATCCCATAGCACCTTAGAATAACCTGTGTTACCTTAAACCTGGGCCACATTCTTAAACAATTGAAACAGAATGTATGAAAGTAGAGCTTAAGCACCGGTTTTTTTTTTTTTCTTTTCTTAAGATGGTGTCTCTCTCTGTCGCCCAGGCTAGAGTGCAGTGGCACGATCTCAGCTCACTACAACCTCCGCCTCCCAGGTTCAAGCAATCCTCTTGCCTCCCCTAGAAGCTGGAATTACAGGCATGCACCACCATGCCCAGCTAATTTTTGTATTTTTAGTAGAGATGGGTTTTTGCCGTGTTGGCCAGGCTGGTCTCGAACTCCTGTCCTCAGGTGATCCATCCGCCTCGGCCTCCCAAAGTGCTAGGATTACGGGCACGAGCCACTGCTCCCGGCCTGTTGTATTTATTTTTTTTTTTTTTTAAGCTTCCCAGGTAATTCAAACCTGCACTGAGGACTGTGAAGAATCCCAGGTCAGTGCTTCTCACAGTGTGGTCCCCAGCATCGGCATCACCTGGGTGCTCTTTAATCTGTAAACCACTGGGCTCTGGAGCTATTGAATCAGAAGGTCTGAGAGTGGGGCACAGCCATCTGTGCTGTTTTTACAAGCTCTCTCCAGGAGATGCACGTGCATGCTAAAGTTTGAGAACAACAGCTCTAGATGCTATCATAAAAGGTTGAAGGAGGCTGCTTCAATAGGTGGGTGGACATGCAAGCAGGTAAGGTTAGAGAGATGTGAAGATTTGGAGACAGCCTGCATATGACTCTACTGAAAAGATGGAGGTCACTGAGCAATAAGGAAAGAAATAGCATGCGCAAAGTGTCAGCCTCCATCTACAAGGGAAAAAGTGAGATTTGTGTTCTATCCTGTGGAAATAAGAAGATCCCAGAGGAGTCAAGAGCTATGATTTAGACCAATGGGTTTAACCTTTATTTTATTTTATTTCATTTTATTTCCATTTTACTTAATTCAGTATGATTTAAGATATATCTGTTGAACGTTTTCCAGATAAGGTGCTGGATGGGTGGGAATTAGAAAGATGATTATGATGTATAATAAAGCTCTATGAAGTTAGGGATTGATATGGTTTGGACCTGTGTCCCCACCCAAATCTCATGTTCAATTGTAACACCCAGTGTTGGAGGTGCAGCCTGGTGGGAGGTGACTGGATCATGGGGGTGGTTTCTCATGAATGGCTTAGGACCATTCCCTTGGTGCTGTTCTCCTGATAGTGAATGAGTTCTCATGAGATCTGGTTGTTGAAAAGTGTGTGGCACCTCCTCCTCTCTCTCTTGCTCCTGCCCCTGCCACGTAAGATGCCTCACTCCCCTTTGTTTTCTGCCATGACTGGCAGCTTCCTGAGGACTCCCCAGAAGCAGAAGCTGCTATGCTTCCTGTACAGCCTGCAGAACCAGGAGCCAATTCAATCTCTTTTCTTTAAAAATTACCCAGTCTCAGGTATTTCTTTGTAAGCAGTTCAAGAAAAGACTAATACAGAAATTTGAAACTGAGGAGTAGGGTATTGCTAAAAAGATACCTGGATATGTGGAAGTGACTTTGGAACTGGGTAATGGTCAGAGATTGGAAGAGTGTGTAGGGCTCAGAAGAAGAGAGGAAGACGAGGGGACATTTGGAACTTCCTAGAGACTGGTTGAATGGCTGTGACCAAAATGCTCATAGTGATATGGACAGTGAAGGCCAGGCTGATGAAATCTCAAATGGAAATGAGGAACTTATTGGGAACTGGGGCAAAGGTCACTTTTGTTATGCTTTAGTAAAGAACTTGGCTGCACTGTGCCCCTGCCCTAGGGATCTGTGGAACTTTGAACTTGAGAGTGATGATTTAGAGTATCTGGCAGAAGAAATTTCTAAGCAGCCAAATTCAAAATGTAGCCTGGCTGCTTCTAACGATATATGCTGACATGCATGAGCAAAAAAATGACCTAAAACTGGAACTTATATTTAAAGGAGAAACAGGGTAAAAGTGGAAACTTTGCAGCCTGGCCATGTGGTAGAAAAGAAAAGCCCATTTTCAGGGGAGGAATTCAAGTAGGCTGCAGAAATTTGCATAAGTAAAAAGGAGCTAAGTCCTAATAGCCAAGACAATGGGGAAAATACCTGGAAGGCATTTCAGAGACCTTCACAGCAGCGCCTCCCATCACAGGCCCAGAGGCCTAGGAAGGAAGAATGGTTTCATGGGCCAGGCCTAGGGCCCCGCTGCCTTGTGCAGCCTTGGGACACTGCTCCCCACATCTCAGTCACTCTAGCTCTAGCCATGGCTCAAAGGGGCCCAGGTACAGCTCAGGCTCCTGCTTCAGAGGGTGCAAACTGTATGCCTTGGTGGCTTCCATGTCATGGTAAGCCTGTGGGTGTGCAGAGTATAAGAGTTGAGGCCTAGACTTTAGAGGATGTATGGAAAAGCCTGGTGTCCAGGCAGAAGCCTGCTGCAGGGGCAGAGCCCTCATGGAGAACCTCTACTAGGGCAGTGCAGAGGGAAAATGTGGGGTTGGAGCCCCCACACAGAATCCCCACTGGGGCACTGCCTAGTGGAGCTGTGAGAAGAGGGCCACTGTCCTCTAGGCCCCAGAAGATCCACTGGCAGCTTGCACCCTATGCCTAGAAAAGCTACAGGCACTCAGCATCAGTCCATGAGAGCAGCTGTGGAGACTAAACCATGGAAAGCCACAGAGGAAGCACTGGCCAAGGCTTTGGGAGCCCACTATCCACACCAGTGTGGCTGGGATGTGGGACATGGAGTCAAAAGAGATTTAGGAGCATTAAGATTTAATGACTGCCCTGCTGGGTTTAGGACTTACACGGAGCCTGTAGCCCCTTTCTTTTGGCTATCTCCCTTTTGGAATGGAAGTATTTACCCAATGCCTATACCCCCAAGTATATCTTGGAAATAACTAAGTTGTTTTTGATTTTACAGGCTCATAGGCAGAAGGGACTAGCCTTGTCTCAGATGAGACTTTTGAGTTAATGTTGGAATGAGTGAGGAGGGGGATTGGTGGGAAGGAATGATTTTATTTTGCAATATGAGAAGGACATGAGATTTGGGAGGCACCAGGGGTAGAATGATAATTGTTTGGATCTGTGTCCCTACCCAAATCTCATGTTCAATTGTAATACCCAGTGTTGGAGGTGGGACTTGGTGGGAGGTGATTGAATGATGGGAGCAGTTTCTCAAGAATGGGTTAGCACCATCCCCTTGGTGTTGTTCTCCCGATAGTGAATGAGTTCTCATGAGATCTGGTTGTTTAAAAGTGTGTGGCATCTTCCTCTCATTGCCTCTTGCTCCTGTTTCTAGCATGTATGACACCTTGCACCCACTTTGTTTCCTGCCATGATTGGAAATTTCCTGAGGCATCCCCAGAAGCAGAAGCCGCTATGCTTCCTGTGCAGCCTGCAGAATCAGAAGCCAATTAAACCTCTTTTCTTTGTAAATTACCCAGTCTCAGGCATTTCTTTATAGCAGTGCAAGAATGGACTAATACAGAGATGTATTGCTTTCCTTCCTTGGGGAGCTAAGAGGTGGGTCTTTCTCAGTTCAGAATTTGTGTCCTCTCTTGACTTGTTGCATATAAGAATTTCCTGCCTATCTATAATGTCTTTATATAAAAATAGATAAGTAGTCTGTTGCTTTCTTGGCTCTTATGGAAGATGCAACTAGCAGTAATCTACATGAGTCACACTGAAAAACAGGTACAGTTCATTTGTCAACTCTGGTTGGTTGGTAAAGGCAGCCTGGAGCTCTGTGTTGAGAAGGATTCTGAAGCCTGCCCACACCTTCATAATTAGTTCTGTTGTAAATAAACCCTCCTCAGGTTATCATAATTAGGAACCATCTGTTTCCTGCTGGAACCTTGACTGATGGGAAGATCATGATAGAGAACGTCTTCCTTTTTGATGAAGGTATTCAGATTTGAGACACTAAGGATATCCAAAGAGGAAGGAGACACTTGCTTTGATAGTCATGTAACCATATCAATCCTGGTGATCAACAGTGACAGATAATGGCAATCAGATTAGATGATCTTTGCACCATTTCTCTTTAAGGATAGAGAGTGACACTGGGCCCAATACTCCAACTAAGACCACTAAGCCAAAAAATATTCAGATGACTTATAAATAACAGTTTTCCATGTCACAAAAATACATAACCTCTAATGTTTGCAAATTACCTCAATTAATTCTGGGATACCCCAATTGGGTTTTTTAAAAATTTATTTTATTTTTGAAATGGAGTCTTGCTCTGTTGCCCAGGCTGGAGTGTGGTGTTGCAATCTTAGCTCACTGCAACCTCCGCCTCCCAGGTTCAAGTGATTCTCCCGCCTCAGCCTCCTGAGTAGCTGGGACTACAGGCATGCGCCACCACGCCTGGCTAATTTTTGTATTTTTAGTAGAGACAGACTTTCACCATGTTAGCCAGGCTGGTCTTGAACTTCAGACCTCAGGCAATCTGCTTGCCTCAGCCTCCCAAAATGCTGGGATTACAGGGGTGAGCCACTGCACCCAGCCACCCCAGTTGGTTTCTAATGTGTGTCCCAAATCAAGTCTGCAATTATCAAATGGCATTGGGCATTTTCCTCCTTTACTGTCTTAGCCCCTCAGTGAGGTCTCCCAGCAATGCCTAATCACTGCCACTGCCCAACGTGGAGGCACAGATGTCCACGTCATGCAGCTGACCTCCCGCAGGAAAGGAGACTGCTAGTGGACCCAGGATACACCCACCAAACATGCCCACCACTGTGGGCATGCTTAGGCTCTGCTGAGTCTAAAGCAGGTCTTTTGCTGAGATTCAGATGGTGGTGGGCATCCAGATTTCCTTTTCTTAACTGAAGGCTTACCCTAGGTATCACTGTACTTATTGTCCTTACTTCTCTAAGCAGTGTTGCTTCTGATGATTACAGAACTCTGGAGCAAGGACAGAGTGATCAAACAAAGAGAGGAAGTTCTGGCGTTCGCTATAGAGAGGGACTGTCACAGGCAATATTGTGGTTAGGTTGATATGCACAGCCCAGACAACAGAAAAATGTCATCATTCATTCATTTAGTCACAAAGTACCATGGTTCTAGATTTCTCCAATGCCTGTGCTTAGTTGGGCCTCAATAAACAACACATGCACCCACCAATCATTTTTCAAAGATAAGCAAGGGATGAAACATTAAAAATAGGCAACAAGGTGCCTCCTTCCATGTCTTTCTCTGACTGCAACACGTGGATTCCTCCTAGGAGCTACAGAACATGTGCAGCACATGTTTTTTAAATGTCACCCGTAAAGGGCCAATCTCTCACTTTGGGGCGATCATACTTTCCAAGGAGAGGGCTGAGGATAAAGGGTGGGCAAGAAGCCAGGAGACGGGTGGCAGGAATCCCGATCCTTTCCCTCCTCATTCAATGGGGCCACAGCTATTTTCCTTCCAGCTGTCTCCCAAAGTCTCTTCTGAACTTCTGTTTCTGGAAACAATAAAACTCAAGTTCAGATGAGATCTCATGCTATTTAGAAACCTGGAAACGAAAACACAAAAACCCCAAGGAGTCTCAGATGCTCAAGTGGAGGGGGGTTTTGGCTGCATTATTTTGCTAAGTTTTCTATAATTCTCCTTTAATAAAAGTCTCATTTTCCCTACTCTTTCCTGACCCATGGTCCATAAATTTAAACGTAAAGCTTCATTTTTAAGCCAATAGCCTTGTAGCCCAAAGGAATGGTATGAATATAGATACGCTCATTAATCTCTAAGTGTTTTCCTGTGGCCCGGTACTCTTTCACAAAATACATTTTTCTGCAGATGTGACACAACAACAAAGAGACCCGTCTCCTGTCCCCCAAAACTTTTTTTTTTTTAACAGCAGCATGGCAGATTTTAAGAATGTCTAACCAGTCTAGATTTGTATTTTTGCATTCTTTGAAAATTGGTTAATTATAATGAGATCAGGACAGATGGAATTTTAATAATGGGAATAATGGAGTGAGTTATTTATCCAGGAAAGGATCTATTTATATGGGAAAGGGAAAGAAGGAAAAGAATGGAAAATGGAGAGTTAAATGGAAGTTTCAAATAGACTTTATCCTTTTCTTTTTCTTTTTTGGACTTTTTTCTTTTCTTTCTTTTTTTTCTCTCTTTTTTTTTTTTTTTTTTTGAGACAGGATCTTGCTCTGTTGCTCAGGCTGGAGTGCAGTGGCACGGTCTTGGTTCACTGCAACCTCTGTCTCCCAGGCGCCTAATTTTTTTTTCTATTTTTTTTTGTAAAGGCAGGGGTTTGCCATGTTGCTCAGGCTGGTCTAAAACTCCTGGGCTCAGGCGATCCGCCCACCTCAGCCTTCCAAAGTGCTGGGATTATGGGCATAAATCACCGTGCCTGGCCTTTTCTTTCTTTCTTTTTTTTTAAGAGGCAGGGTCTTGTTCTGTTGTGCAGGCTGGAGTACAGTGGTACAATCACAGCTCACTGCAGCCTCAAACGGCTGAGCTCAAGTGATCCTCCCACTTCAGCCTCCCCAGTAGCTGGGACTAAAGGTGTGTGCCACCATGCCCAGCTAATTTTTAAATTTTTGTAGAGATGGGGATCTTGCTATGTTGCTCAGGCTGGTCTTGAACTCCTGGCCTCAGGCAATCCTCTAGCCTCAGCCTCTCAATCCCCTTATTATATATATAAATTTAAATTATTTTTCACTAATTCTTCAGCTAATCTACTCAATGGCTTGAGAGAGCCCTTGAGAGCGGAGATAACTGCTTTCAAATAGGAGATGCAAAGAGAGGCTGAATTTAGAGCTAGTATCTGCCATAGGACTGTTAGATCTCAGCCTGGCACACATTAGTCCATGTTCTCTTCCCTTCCTTATGGTTTTTTGTTTTGTTTCCTCACATTCTGGTCACATCAAATACACTCAACACACATATGCACCATGCATACATCCCCACCCTCCCCTATACGAGGTCAGACAGACATCAGAGACCACAGCACCCCCAGCACATGGGCAGGCAGTTTCTTGATGCTGAAATGCCTCAGCTGGAGGCCAGGGAGAACGTGGACAGATCCTATTTGCAGCCCTGCACCCGTGACTGTAATGTCCCTCTCAGGGAGCACCAGCCAAACCAACTCCTGCAGTGAAAATAAACACCCTCCTCCATCCTGAGGGAACGACTGACTGTGTAACGTTCCCCTCAGTCACAGGAGCCATCTCCTTCTAGGAGAGCGCCCGCCTATGACCAGCATCCCACCCGATGTGTCTCTAACAAGAGATCACTGGGAGGCTGGGCGTGCCTGGCAGGCAGAATCCTACACACAGCAGACAGGGACACACAGCCACTCGGGGGCCTGAAAGCTTGCCCTTCTTGGGTGGCTGCCACTCACGGGAGAGGCATGTGGACCACGCACAGGGACCACTGTCAGTAGCTCCTTTCACTGATCAGAAGATCGATTGTGTGTGTGTGTGTGTGTGTAAAATGGATATGTTTTCTTCATACAGTAAGTGTCATGTAGAGGATGTGTCAGGCTCCCTTCACCGCAGTGTTACATACATCCCAAGCATACTCCATGGCTTTGCAATTGGCCAGAGCTCTTGCCACATGTCTTCCTATCTGTGTGACACTGCATTTGTGCACCACCTGTCTTGAGGCTAGACCTGTCTTGCACCCAAGGAGTCATGCTGTAGTATCTGGCTCTTACTCGTTGGCGACCCTCCTTCTAGCCCCCACCTTTTCCTGCAGGACTTGGAATCTAGCTTCAGCTGCAAAAGCAGGAACATACTTTTCACGCCTGCTGGTATTTATTTTCAAGCTAAGCCTGCCTGGCATGGCTGTGGCCTTCCTTTCTTAAGGACAACACACATTTTCTGCTTACACAGATTCCTTCTCTCAGTCTGTCTGCACAGCCAGTCCCTTCTTATCTGGCCGGCAGCTGAGCTGAGCTGCTTTCAATGTTACCTGGTTGTCCTTGAAGTAGCTTTTCTAACTGCTCAGGTAATAGATCAAGTTTGAAAAACTGGACCATATTCCCAGCACAATCTGTATGCTATATGATGCTTCACAGGCGGATGTGGACTAAGAAGTAAAGGTAAATGGGATCATTCTGATGATTAGAGTAATGAGCACAAAGGAAATCCCTATGTGTGAGAGGATGAATTTAGTTTCTTTCTCTAATGGAGATATTTCAGGCACATGCACTTTCTAAATAGATCTAGGATCAACACTGTGAGAGCAAGGCCACATTCTCTAATGTCCTCAGTCTAGGTCCTTAAATGGCTCATTTCTTTTTTCTTCAAAGGGCCAGATAGTAAATACTTTGGGTTTGTGGGCCATACAGTTTCTGTTGCAGCTACTCAACTCTGCCATTATGGTGTGTAAGCAGCCACAGAGAGTAGGTAAATGAATGAGTGTAACTGTGTTCCAATAAAGCTTTATTGACAAAGACAGGCAGTGGGGTGGGTTCAGTCTGTGGACCACAACTGGTGGGCCCCTACCATGGAGTGTCACCAATGTCTGAAAACTATTTCCTTGAAGCTTCAGCCAGTGGAGCAGAACCACCTAAATGGTCATAACTTACAAGATGGAAATTATTTTGGTTCCCCAATGAAAAATGAAATGGGTGATTCTTTAGTCACCATACTTTTTTTTCTTTTTTTTTTTTTGAGATGGAGTTTTGCTCTGTTGCCCAGGCTAGAGTGCAGTGGTGCAATCTTGGCTCATTGCAACCTCTGCCTCCCAGGTTCAAGTGATTCTCCTGCCTCAGCCTCCTGAGTAGCTGGGATTACAGGTGCCTGCCACCACATCCGGCTAATTTTTGTAATTTTAGTAGAGATGAGGTTTCACCATGTTAGCCAGACTGGTCTTGAACTCCTGACCTTAGGTGATCCACCTGCCTTGGCCTCCCAAAGTGCTGGGATTACAGGCGCCTGGCCTAGTCACCATACGTTTTAGTGTAGTTCATAACCCTGACCAGAAAGATGTAATCTGCTGGGGCCTTTAACACACTAGACCACCTGTCCCCAACCTTTTTGGCACCAGGGACTGGTTTCATGGAAGACAATTTTTCTATGGATGGGGGTTTGGGGGCAAGGTGGTTTCAGGGGTTGGGGTGATTCCACCTCAGATCATCAGGCGTAAGTTAGAGTCTCATAAGGAACGTGCAACCTAGATCCCTCGCATGCACGGTTCACAATAGGGTTTGCGCTCCTATGAGAATCTAATGCCGCCACTGATCTGACAGGAGGCGGGGCTCAGGCAGTAATGCTCACTCCCGCCACTCATCTGCTGTGGGGCCTGTTTCCTAACAGGCCACAGACTGATACCAGCCCACAGCCTGGGGGTTGGGGACCCCTGCACGAGCATGGCCAAAAGGCTACAAAGAATAATGCTGATAGGCCACGAACAGTTAATGAAACCTTTAAAAATGGTACAGCTAGGAACTGTGGCTGGCAAGGGAGGACGGAAGACCTAACTTCTCCTCCTCTTGTTCTTCATCATCCTTATCCTCAATAAAATATCTAGAAGACATTATAGCTTATGCATTGGCTTTGCTTAGTTGGCACACGATTTTGATGTTTGCAGAGTGCTTTTTATGCCAACTTTCTCTCCGCTGTGGCTTCCAGTCTTCTGTCCCTTGCTTGTGCTTTAGTCCACACATGCGGATTAGATTTTTGGTAGCTCTGCAGTCAGATCAGAGCTGCAGGGATGTGGCTGCAGCTGTGAGTTCCTCCACTTATGGCAGCTAAAGACATGCTTCTCCCAATATGAGGTATTGCCCCGTCTACTAATTGGCCTTACAATGATGATTTATCTCCTCTAACACGGTCTCTCACTTTGGGGCTTTGCGATCACCTCAACATGAGGATAACCGTGATCACACACAAGAGAGCAGAATTTCCCCCTGTATCAAGTTTATTTGCCAAACAGGCAGTTTGAAAGATTTTATAGAAATGACGAGTTTTCACGTTCAAAACATGTTCCATAGAATTTTTACAAATACCTCGATGCTATATTATAAACAAATTAATGCATAGAGATCACTTAATATGTGATATATTTATGATACATTTTAACTAATTTCTTAGGTAGCCTGCAGCTGACATGATACAATGTTTTTCATTGTTTTGTTTTGAATGAATGAGCTCATTTTACTTTTGCCTAGACAAAGCTATATGCATTCACGGTTTCCTCCTGGGAGCTGCCTGAGCATATCCCAGTGGCTCTGTTTGCTGACTGTGTGAAGAGAATCAGATTTCACAGGCTGTGGCCCCAGATGGCTCTGTTCATTAAGAACTGTGAAGAGAGAGGGAAACTTGACAGAGAACCACCACAGAGCGAGGGCCAAGGCTGCTCAGCGGAGATGCTTCAAGGATGTGCTGGACTGATATGGCAGGCTTCAGGGAGAAGCTGCCCGCTCACAGTTCCATGAATATAAAGGCAGTGGCGAGTAACTGAAGGAGGATGTGCTGAGGGCTTCACCTGAAATGCCACATTAACCAGGCTTCTTTGGGTAGAATGGGCAGGTGGTATATTCATTGGTTGAACCAAATTTGTGATGGTAGCTCCTTCATAACGTCATTTAAAATTTTTGTTATTTTTTTAAAGAGGCAGGGTCTCACTCTGTTGCCCAGGCTGGAGTGCAGTGGCTATTCACAGGTGTGATCATTGCAGACTACAACCTCGAAGTCCTGACCTCAAGGGATTCTCTAGCCTCAGCCTCCGGAGCAGCATGCCTAGGTGCATGCCTAGCTTCCACAATGTCATGTTAATATATAGGAAGATGCAATTATCTGTCTTGGCATCTTTTAAGAGGGAACTTGGGCTGGGCGCGGTGGCTCACGCCTGTAATCCCAGCACTTTGGGAGGCCAAGGCGGGCAGATCACCTGAGGTCAGGAGTTCGAGATCAGCCTGGCCAACGTGGTAAAACCCCGTGTCTACTAAAAATACAAAAATTAGCCAGGCATGGTGGCCGGCGCCTGTAATCTCAGCTTCTTGGGAGGCTGAGGCAGGAGAATCGCTTTAACCCAGGAGACGGAGGATGCAGTAAGCTGAGATGGTGCCACTGCACTCCAGCCTGGGTGACAAAAATGAAACTCCGTCACACACACACACACACACACACACACACACACAAGGGAACTTGATAAGTTACACTGTGAAGATAAGCAAAATAAGGAAAATCCCAACAGTCAAAAGGACGGTTGGATTTACAGGAGAGGCAAACCTCTTTTCAATACACTGATGACCTGTCTACACCCACTGTTTATCTGTCTACCTATTTCTTTTCAAAGGAACTAAAGAGGCTGCCCATTTTGAATAACTATTGTTTTAATGAGTTGAAGGGCACAGAAGATCAAATTTTCATGAACGCACTTCCTAAAATAGAAGTGTATTCACTTATATTTCAAAGGAATTGCTTTTAGAATTAGAGGAAAAGCGATTTTCCAGGGTTGTATCTTTGGATGCTTTTCCCTGTTTACATTCTGCCTCAAAATTACTATTTAGTCAGGCATGTATGCAATTTTTGAGGCCATTATAAAAGGCTTGGCATCCCAAGAGGAGTGAAATGAACATAATGAAGATAAATAAAATGAATTACTCCTATTAGCATTTTGCATGAGATTCGAGGTGTTTCGCCAGTAAACAAAGATACATGGGAACACGTGAAGGACCACTGTACTGCAAATTTCTCAGTTGTAATCTCATTCTGCTCTTTAAATATTCAGGTCCATGTGCAAGCTCTGTATAGGGGCTACAGAAAAATCATATCCCATCAAGCCTGAAGCCAAATTTGGTGGGTGAGGGAGAAGGAGCACTATATGCAATGGAAATTATAGATTGGAAATGCCAACTTCACCACTGAAACAAAGAACAGATAATTCTTATTAAGTACAGATGATTAGAGTTTCATTTATCATTTGAAAGAATCACAAGAATAGGCCAACTCTAAATTAAGGTACCAGCAAAAAATTTTCCAGAGTACCTGCCTAGTTTTCAAAATGATGAATGAGATTTTGCTCAGCTGTAATGAACCATCAGCCATCCATGTAGGGAAACATCTTTTGCTCGCACATTTAACTTCAGTGTTCTTTTGGCTAAGTGGGATCAAGGAAGATCATGGTGGCCGTGAAAGAATGTACCTATGGGAGAATTCAATGATTCTTTTACATGGGCCTTTTGATAACTGAATATGTTTTCTAAAGATTTCACTCAAAACCTCCACGTTATTTATTTATTTTTCTTTTGAGAAAATCAACTGGAGATATTTGAGTTGTTATGGTTGCTAACAAACAACTGGCCTGTTTCTTCCACTAAAACGTGATCTATTTCTCTCTCTTTTTTGAGAGATATTAATTTTAAGCACGGACTGGGGCAGAGGACTTTATTTTAAATCCTAGTTTGTCAGAAATTACTGTGTGAACTTGGCTAGTAGTGTAGCCTCTATCAACCGTTTAGCTGTAAAATTAAGGCTAGATGCAGTGATAGTAAATGTCCATTTCAGTTCTAAAATGTTCTATGACACTCTGAGATCCTAATGATACAGTTGTGAAGTGGGTGCAGAAACTCACCAAAGAACTGGGATACCTGGCTAGCTATATGCAGGAGATTGAAACTGGACCTCCTCTTTACACCATATACAAAAATCAACTCGAGATAGATCAAAAGACTTAAAACCTAAAACTAAAAAACCCTGGAAGATAATCTAGGAAATACCATTCTGAACACAAGACCTGGCAAAGATTTCACGAAGATGCCAAAAGCAATTGCAATGAAAACAAAAATTGACAAATGACACCTAATTAAACCAAAGAGCTTCTGTACAGCAAAAGAAACTGTCAACAGAGTAAACAGACAAGCTACAGAATGGGAGAGAATATTTGCAAACTATACATCCAACAAAGGTCTAATATCCAGCATCTATAAGAAACTTAACTGGAAGCATTCCCTCTGAAAACTGGCACAAGACAGGGATGCCCTCTCTCACCGCTCCTTTTCAACATAGTGCTGGAAGTTCTGGCCAGAGCAATCAGGCAGGAGAAGGAAATAAAGGGTATTCAATTAGGAAAAGAGGAAGTCAAACTGTCCCTGTTTGCAGATGACATGATTGTATATCTAGAAAATCCCATTGTCTCAGCCCAAAATCTCCTTAAGCTGATTAGCAACTTCAGCAAAGTCTCAGGATACAAAATCAATGTACAAAAATCACAAGCATTCTTGTACACCAATCACAGACAAACAGAGAGCCAAATCATGAGTGAACTCCCATTCACAATTGCTTCAAAGAGAATCAAATACCTAGGAATCCAACTTACAAGGGATGTGAAGGACCTCTTCAAGGAGAACTACAAACCACTGCTCAATGAAATCAAAGAGGATACAAACAAATGGAAGAACATTCCATGCTCATGGGTTGGAAGAATCAATATCGTGAAAATGGCCATACTGCCCAAAGTAATTTATAGATTCAATGCCATCCCCATCAAGCTACCAATGACTTTCTTCACAGAATTGGAAAAAACCACTTTAAAGTTCATATGGAACCAAAAAAGAGCCCGCATCGCCAAGTCAATCCTAAGCCAAAAGAACAAAGCTGGAGGCATCACGCTACCTGACTTCAAACTATACTACAAGGCTACAGTAACCAAAACAGCATGGTACTGGTACCACAACAGAGACATAGATCAATGGAACAGAACAGAGCCCTCAGAAATGATGCCGCATAGCTACAACTATCTGATCTTTGACAAACCTGACAAAAACAAGAAATGGGGAAAGGATTCCCTATTTAATAAATGGTGCTGGGAAAACTGGCTAGCCATATGTAGAAAGCTGAAACTGGATCCCTTCCTTACACCTTATACAAAAATTAATTCAAGATGGATTAAAGACTTAAATGTTAGACCTAAAACCATTAAAACCCTACAAGAAAACCTAGGCAATACCATTCAGGCCATAGGCGTGGGCAAGGACTTCATGTCTAAAACACCAAAAGCAATGGCAACAAAAGCCAAAATTGACAAATGGGATCTCATTAAACTAAAGAGCTTCTGCACAGCAAAAGAAACTACCATCAGAGTGAACAGGCAACCTACAGAATGGGAGAAAATTTTTGCAACCTATTCATCTGACAAAGGGCTAATATCCAGAATCTACAATGAACTCAAACAAATTTACAAGAAAAAAACAAACAACCCCATCAAAAAGTGGGCAAAGGACATGAACAGACACTTCTCAAAAGAAGACATTTATGCAGCCAGAAAACACATGAAGAAATGCTCATCATCACTGGCCATCAGAGAAATGCAAATCAAAACCACAGTGAGATACCATCTCACACCAGTTAGAATGGCCATCATTAAAAAATCAGGAAACAACAGGTGCTGGAGAGGATGTGGAGAAATAGGAACACTTTTAATATTCAACATTGTGGAATCAGTGTGGATTCTCCAGAGATCTATAGAAAACCTTTGACCCACCACCCATTTTTGGTATATACCCATTGGAACCAACCCAAATGTCCAACAACAATAGACTGGATTAAGAAAATATGGCACATATACACCATGGAATACTATGCAGCCATAAAAAATGATGAGTTTGTGTCCTTTGTAGGGACATGGATGAAACTGGAAAACATCATTCTCAGTAAACTATCGCAAGGACAAAAAACCAAACACTGCATGTTCTCACTCATAGGTGGGAATTGAACAATGAGAACTCATGGACACAGGAAGGGGAACATCACATTCTGGGTACTGTGTTGGGGGGGGGGGGGGGGGGGGGGCGGGGACAGCATTAGGAGATATACCTAATGCTAAATGACGAGCTAATGGGTGCAGGAAATCAACATGGCACATGGATACATATGTAACAAACCTGCACATTGTGCACATGTACCCTAAAACCTAAAGTATAATAAAAAAAAAAAAAAACTGAAAAAAAAAAAAAAAAAAGAAACTTAAATTTACAAGCAAAAAACAACCCCATTAAAAAGGACATGAACAGACACTTTTCAAAAACAGAAATCCATGTGGCCAACAAACATGAAAAAATGCTCAACATCATTAATTATTAGAGAAATGCAAATCAAAACCACATATCATCTCATACCAGTCGGAATGTCTATTATTAAAAAGTCAAAAAATAACAGATGCTGGCGAGGTTGTGGGGAAAAGAGAATTCTTACATGCTGCTGGTGGGATTGTAAACAGCCATTGTGGAAAGCAGTTGCTATTTCTCAAAGAACTTAAAACAGAATTACCCGTCAACCTTGCAATCCCGTTACTGGGTATATACCCAAAGGAATAGAAATCATTCTACTATAAAGACACATGCACATGTGTGTTCATGACAGCACTATTCACTGCCCACAGTGAAGACATGGAATCAACCTAAATGCCCATCAATGGCAGACTGGATAAAGAAAATGTGGTACATATACACCATGGAATACTATGCAGCCATAAAAAAGAATGAGATCACATTCTTTGCAGTAACATGGATGGAGCTGGAGGCCATTATCCTAAGCAAGCTAACACAGGAACAGAAAACCAAATACCACATGTTCTCACTTATAAGTAGGTTCTAAACACTGAGTACACAAAGACAAAAAAGGAAGCAACAGGCACTGGGGCCTACATGAGGGTGGAGGGTAGGAGCAGGTTGAGGATCAAAAAACTACCAAACTACCTATCAGGTACTATGCTTATTACCTGGGTGACAAAATAATTTGTAAACCAAACCCCCACTATATGCAATTTATCTCTATAATAAACCTGCACATGTACCCTTGAACCTAAGGTTTTTTTTCTTTTAAAAGAAACTCACTAAAGAGTTTCCAACAAGTCATAGGCCCAAGGTCCACACAGTGACAAAAATCTCTGAGCCAGTCTGAAAGGCCTAGACGAGATATTTGAATATTCCATGTAGTAAAATTGCCTTTTAGCCAAGGTTTAGGCCATTAGTTGAATGCTTCATAAAATGATTTAAATCAGAGTTTATTCATTGCCTCCTGGTAAGGTCACAAGTTACTGAGAAATCCTTTCATGGTAAAATTATGAGAGAAATGACACATCTCTGTGGCTGTTTTAAGCTTATAAGTGGTTAAAAGTTTGTAGAAAAGAAAAAAATAACATCTTGCAAAAAAAAAAAGTGGTCTGACAACTCAAGTTGACGTCGTTCACATTAATGCACAAGTTTAAGAGGAAGAAAACCTCAGAATCAGATGTTTAAATTATTCAGTGTTTACATCATCAGAGCCCTGACTCATTCCCATTCTCTTGGGGGATATTTTAAAGGAAAAAAAAAATGGCAAGAGAAATAATCTAAAATACATTCACACCCATAAAAGAATTTGCTACAGAGAGACCTTCACCTTCTTCACGGAACTTGCTGTGTCTTTTCCAGATGAAACCAGAAAACAGTAAGCATACCGTGACTCACTCATCTCAACCTTCTGAGAAGCATAATTATCTAGCTGCCTCTTAAATAACACCCATTACAGAGCTGTGCACACAGTTGGTGCTTAATCAGTAGTTTCCAATTGAATCAATTGGCTGAAGCTGAGGTTCCCATGTTCTCCCTTAGTAACTTGTCTCCCTGGAAATTTAACCTTAAACTCATATAAAACAAACTCACTCGAGCTCAAAGTCCACTGTTCCTTTTTGTGATTTCTCAGTTGTAGTTAAGCTAGTTTTTCCTTTAAGCAAAAGCAATGTTGATTTTTTTGAGTCTGTTTTCTCAAATTGATATCATTTTGATTTCCATAAGTTGCTTTACTAAACTTAGCCTTAGGTGCAAATTCATTGATACAGACCATGAGCCTTAGTGACCTCCATGTACTCGCCCCAAGACAGACCCCTCTGGCAGTCCAGGTGATATGCTCCATTCAGATGTACCTGGTGCCCCTGAATTCCAACTGCTAATTGTGGAAAGTCTTTCAATCAAGTCTCTTACAGCTGTGACAGTTCCTTTACACAATTGCAAGAATCGTGACCTAAAGACCTATGTGGCAACTGTAGGCTCAGTGGAATTGTGGAAAAGGTCCTTTATGCTCATCCAACACTGCGTGTGCTTCTCTATGTTTTCCACACTCCCTTGAAGTGAGATTGGGTTCTGACGAATGGACTGTGAGCAGAAGTGATGTGTGTGCCTCCTCTACCTGCTCTTCCCTTGCTGTTGAGATTGGAGCCATGTGTTCTAGAAGCATGTAATGGCTATCTGACGGATCAAGGCTACCAGATCCACATTAGGCTTAACTGCAGTGAGAAATAAACCTTTGCTGCTTTAGGTGACCGGGATTTAGGATTTTCCTGTTAGGGCAACTAGCATTACTTATTCTTTTTTTTTTTTGAGATAGAATCTCACTCTGTTGCCCAGACTGGAGGAGTGCAGTGGTGCAAACTCAGCTCACTGCAACCTCCGTCTCCTGGGTTCAAGTGATTCTCTTGCCTCAGCTTCCCAAGTAGCTGGGACTACAGGCCTGTGCCACCACACCCGGCTAGTTTTTTTTTTTTTTTTTTTTTTTTGCATTTTTAGTAGAGATGGGGTTTTACCTTGTTGGCCAGGCTGGTCTTGAACTCCTGATATCAAGTGATCCACCTGCCTTGGCCTCCCAAAATGCTGTGATTACAGGTGTGAGTCACTGTACCCACCCAGCATTACTTATTCTAATAAGAGTCTAGCATGATACAGTATTCACACTCACCAGGAGAGGGAAGGAACTAGCATTCATTATCTACTACAATTGAAAGTCTTACTCATTTGGTGCTCTGGATGACCTTGTGTGGGAGGTCCGTCTTACAGACGTGGAAACTAAGGCTTGACAGGGGCCCAGCTAGTAAGTGGTGAAGAGCTTTCAAGCTCAGGCCCAGCTCCAAAGTCTTTGATTTCTCTTCTTACTAGCCAGTTGCTTCTCAAACTTTAGTGTGCATCAGAATCATGCTGGTTAAAATGCAGATTCCTGCACACCACCTCCCAACCCGGCCCAAGAATTTCTGATTCTGAGTCTGGGGCGGGGCCTGAGGCTATGCATTTTCAACAAATTCCCAGGGGATGCTGATGCCGTTAGCCCAAGGGCCACACCAGGAGAACCACTGCATTGGACCTCTGTTCCCCACATTGCAACAGGCACAGGTATTACTGAAATGCAATACAGAAGCCCAGTTCAGCCTGAGATAGAAGAACATCTCCTTTCCTCTTCTTCATTCCATGCCTTATCTCTCCCTTGAGGACATTTGCACGTACAAGCTTGACCCACTGCTCTAGAACTCTACAGTCCACCAAGATACCTACCAAACCACAGGTGCTTGGGAGGGAAGCTGTGTTCAACATAAAAACTCAACCAAACTAAACATTTTTTCCAGTGGGTTTGCCAGAAATAGGAAAACCCTGGATTTAGAAGATGTGCTTCTCTTTGCCCTTTATCATCTCTAAGATCATTGGTTCAGTTTCCTCATCTGCAGAATGGGATTCCCTGTAGCGGCCGCCTTGCAGGGTTGCAAGGAGATTATTAGATGAGGTGCTGATGGGGAAACACTTTATCTACAGCAACAGGCTTTAAAGTTATATATGGCACGTATCAGGGACCTTCGCTCTGAGAGGTCTTTAAATGTAGATAGGTTGATTCTTCTTTCACTTAGCCAAACATCCTAGCCGGGTACAGTGGCTCACGCCTGTCATCTCAGCTCTTTAGGAGGCTGAGGTTGGTGGATCACTTGAGGCCAGGAGTTTGAGACCAGCCCAACCAACAGGTTGAAACCCCGTTTCTACTAAAAATACAAAAATTAGCCAGGTGTGGTGGCACACGGCTGTAGTCCCAGCTACTTGGGAGGCTGAGGCACGACAATCACTTGAACCTGGGGCGGGTGGAGGTTGCAGTGAGCCAAGATTGCGCCACTGCACTCCAGCCTGGGCAACAAAGTCAGACTCCATCTCAAAACAAAACAAAACAAAACAAAACCAAAAAAACCCACAACGAATATCCTAAGAAACACAGCCTGTCTTTCTGCCATCTGCTTAGATTAACAACAAACAAGAACAATCATTACAGATTAGGGGAAAATCACCTGAGAACAAAAAGGGGTTGTGAGTAATAAACAGCTCAGTCTTTGAAGCTTCCTCTTCATCTACCCTAAGAAGAGCTTCTTAAAATGTGACCATGCGGCCCAGAAGATTCATCCATTCCCTGCTTAGTCTGCAGTTGAGTATAGCTGTGCTCTCCCCACCCCCTGCACCCAAAATTTGAAATGCTGCTGGAATAATCAGTTGTTTAAAAAAGCTATGAAATATAAAACAAAGTAAGACTCACAACCTCCAAGAACGGCCACTTTTTTTTTTAAAAGAACCTTTGCAAGTTTAAACACTAAGATCGATTGTGTTCCCACTGGGTAAAAGGCAGCTCTTTGTCCACCACACTTACTATATCACTGAAAAATGTACAGACTGCCAGGGCAGCCGCAAGTCACAGATGCAGAGAACTAACGGTGCTCTCCAAGATGTGGCTCTGCTCCTCAACATGTAGTACTGGGCTTGCAGACTGGGCCTCCTCTCCTCCTGACACACAGGCATGCACAAACACACAGAGTCAAGGCTCAGAAACTCTGTCCTAGCAACAGGATGTCAAGAGTGCAGTCTTTGTTGCAGCTCTTAACAGCTAGAGGCTGGGGTGAGAGGGCAAGAGGCCGTGCACATCCCTGCAAGGGCTCTGAGACATGTTCAATGGCTGTAGGTCCCTGTGATGGCCGTGACCCATGGCTCAATGCCAGAACCTCTACATGTGTGGTTTTGAAGTTTTATTCTACCTCCTTCCAATGTGTCTTGCTCAAATCTTCTTATCCAGACAGCTTTCTCACCTTCCATTGATTTTTTTTTTAAATAAGCCCCAGTGAACATGTGGTTTCTTTAACTTTCTATCAAACACGTAGTGTTACAGCCTGAGCTCATCTGAGCACCTTTCAGAAGATGTCAGCATTCCCGAAGGGCTCTCAAAAAGGATTTTCTATTGCGTGCAGTGAGTTCATAAAAGATGTCAAATTATCTGAAAGCAGCTTAGCTACACTAAGTCCATGCATTTGTGGTACAAATATTGTAGGACTCAATAAATACATTCAAGTCATGCTCACCCTGATCTGACTTGCTCCCAACACACAATTGCAGTTTGGTGACTGGCGTCTTCCTTCAGTTTTATGGAAGGTCTCAGAATCCTCCCAGTTTTATGGGAAGTCTCCCTGGCCTGAGCCACTCCCACCCAGGCTTTGTGGATCTGAAGATGAGCGAATACCAGCTCCATCTTTCCATTTCTCTCCTGCGCCCTCTAAGCTGTGCCCCACTCCCTGCTCCTCCACAGCTGAGATGAAGATGATGAGGAGGATGATGATGATGATGGTGATGATAATGGCGCACAGCCGCAAGGGCTAGGCCTACAAGCATGGCCTCCAAAACTTCACTCCAGTCTATTTTCCTTCCTTTTTTCTTTGGAGTGGTAATTCACAGTCACATGTATCCAGGGACACTAAGTAAGTCCAAGTTGAATTGACATCTTAGAGCCTTTTATTGTTATTCCCATTTTTAGAAAGTGTTTCTGCAGCAGAAGAAATTACCTAGCCCGGGGAGATGCCAGCTCACACTCAGCGTTAGTCCTTAGACTCCTGGGGAGACACTATTTGGCACTTTGGAGCTAGGTGTCAGTGTGTCACACTCACCACACCAATCTTCCCCAGCCATAAACACTGCGCAAACTACATTTAGAAGTGAGCTAGGTGTCGGTGTGTCACACTCACTGCACCAATCTTCCCCAGCCATAAACACTGCGCAAACTACATTTAGAAGTGAGCTAGGTGTCGGTGTGTCACACTCACCACACCAATCTTCCCCAGCCATGAACACTACGCAAACTACATTTAGAAGTCAAGATTACTGTATTTTATTGCCTGTGCTACAAGCATAAAAAATGGATTTCAATTTTCTCTCTTGAACACCGTACCATGATTTAAAGCAGCGCATAATCCTTGGTACATATTATTTCATATTCTGCTTATAGCAACAATGGTGTAAACTACTTAGGAGTATAAAATACAGATTTAGGATGCTTTTTCTATCTAGCATATTATGAAATTCTAAATAAGAGTAACATATTAGGTTTCATGGAGATGATCAGACTATTATCTCACTATCTCATTCACTATCTCCCCCCTCCCCCCCGCCCCTTGCCAGCTTTTTAGGTCATGGTAATGATAAAGTAGTGAGGAGGAGAGAAAAGAGGAAGAATTTTGGTCCTTTACGAAGGAGAAAACTACATCTGATCTACCACATGGGGCTTAGTGCCAGTGGTTTCAAGCTGGTGATTCAAGCTATCAGCATCACTAGGTGCTTTAACCTTAAACCCTTCTGATTCCCAGGCTGTGGGTGTTAAGGAAAAGAAAGCAGTGAAGCTACTTCACCAGCTTCATCCAAATTAATGTGTTCTTCAGGAGTCACTTGTAGACATTCTGCAGCAACCTAACTAAATTCCTAAAACAAAGACCTGGAGCAAGTGCTCATTTTTAGGAATATGGCATACTGATTACTGATCAATCCACACAAATAAGTAAAGTCACACGCCTCATAACAACCTTTGGGTAATGGACTGCATATGGGACTGTGGTCCCAAAATATTATAATACTGTATTTTTGTTCTACCTTTTCTATGTTTAGATGCAATTGCTACAGTATTCAGTACTGTAACATACCATACAGGTTTGTAGTCAAGGAGCAGTAGGCTCTGCCATCTAGCCTAGTGCGTAGTACACTCTACCATCTAGGTTTGTGTGAGTACAATTCATGATGGCCACACAATGACAAAATTGCCTGACACATTTCTCAGAATGTAATCCCATCGTTAAGCAATGTATGACTGTACATTGAAACTAATTTGGATTCTACAGATGCTAATTTTAAATTGCTACTGATACACACATACACGTGCTCACATTTACGTTTACAACATACCTACTATTCCTGTCTCATTGTCTCCTCAGCATGTGCAGTGCACGCACACAGACTTCATGAATATACTATAAATAGAATAAACTACACCATCCAGGTCCAATATTTAAAACAGGTGGCCCAGGACTGAGATGGAGTCATTGGGCTGAATTCAGTCCACAAATATATATTTTTGCCTATCTCATTTTTTTTTAAAGTGGGGTCTCATTCTGTTGTTCAGGCTGGAGTGCAGTGGCACAATTATAGCTCACTGCAGCCTCGACCTCCTGGGCTCCAGGGATCCTCCTACCTTAGCCTCCCAAGTAGCTGGGACTACAGGTGGATGCCACCATGCCCAGTTAATTTTTAAGAATTTGTTTTGTCAACATGGGGTCTATGTTGCCCAGGCTGGTCTCAGACTCCTGGGCTCAAGTGATCCTTCTACTTTGGCCCCACAAAGTGCCGGGATTATAGGCATGAGCCACTGTGCCAGTCCTATAAAGTCTAAAAAAATGGAAATTGTCATTTTAAAAATCCAGATTCTATTTTTCAGAAGAGCTAACAAACTAGTCCTTCATTTTTGCAAAACAGGGGGTTGAAGCTGAACAGTGATGGCCTCTTGATGCAAGGGTGGACTTTTCATCTCGCCCCTGTTCCCAGCACTCCCTATTCATCTCCTCACTGTCTGCTTCACTTCTGTGCAATATCTGTCTGTTCCCACATGCATTTGGGGTCATGGTCCCTTCTCTAGGTAAACCCACTTGACACTTCTCCAAGTGTTTTGGATTGAATTCTGTCTTCCTAAAACTTCTAGGTTGAAATCCTAATCCCAGAACCTCAGAATGTCCCCTTATTGAGACAGGGTCTTTACAGTGATAATCATGTTAAAATGAGGTCTTTAGGGTGGGGTGGTGGGCCCTAATCCAGCATAACTGGTGTCCTTATAGAAAGGGGAACTCTGAACACAGAGATACACACAGAGGGAGAGCATCATGCAGAGACGAAGACAGAGATTGAGGTGATGCATCCACAAGCCAAGGAAGGCCAAAGATTCCCAGCAAACACCAGAGGCCGGGAGAGATGCCTGGAACAGATGCTCCCTCGCAGCCCTCAGAAGGAACCAACTCTGCTGACACCTGGATCTCAGACTTCCAGCCTCTAAAACTCTGAGACAATGCATTTCTGTTGTGTATGCCACTTGATTTGTGGGACTCTGTTATGGCAGCACCAGCAAATGAATACACCAAGTAGCTTAAATAAAGTCAGTATCTTCCTCTGATCATTGGGAATAATCATAGGTGAGTGGTCTGCATTATTGGCTATGTCTAGCTTAGGAAAAGGACATCACAAGGAGAAATGTTCTTTCCCAAACCAAGTGGCCAGGCTTCAAAGAGCTTCTACATAGAGATGCATCCAACTAGAAGTGGGGAGTCTGCCTGCCCCAGCTCAGGTGATGAAAAAATTCTGGTCAACTCTGACTGCCAAAAAAAAAAAAAAAAAAATGCCCATAGTTCATTCCTGAGTAGGAGGGTGATATTTTAAGGGTGAAGGGATATTTTAGGGGAAGGAGTATGTCAGGGAGGTAGACGGCCACAGTCCTCATTTACTCCTGAGCTCACTTTAGATGATAAACTCCTGTGTATATGGTGAGGCACTTTCCATTTTATTTTTCTTTTGCAGGCTTTTTCTTTCATCTGGTCCAAACAACAAAGAGGGTATGGGTGGGGACAGAGGACCTCAGTTGGAGAGGGCTGGGCCAGTTGATCCTCTGTTGGGTCTGAAGAGCTAGCTGTTCCCTAGGTGAGGTCCCAGGTAGACTGGCGGTTGACTGACCACAAATAGGTCATGTTTTGGAGTCTTAGTCCCTTCCTTTAAAAATGAGTAGCCCTATCAACTTACTGACTGACTCACTTTTTATAGGATGTTTCAGAATCAAAAGCACAACTTGTTAGGCACTAGGTTACTCTTTAGTTCCAGAACACCCCATACCTAGTGATCCGAAGCTCCAACCTCTGGGGGTTTCACTTCACCAATCTGTCAGTGACACAGGCTGGAACATGAGAAGTGCCAGAGCATGCTGTCTCTGGCAGATCACCAGGTCGCCTTGACAGGGCACCCAAACTATGAACTTTGAGGAGCATGGCTCTGTGTCTAATTATTTTTGATACTGATTTTTTGGAGTAGTATGTTCAATTATATTTCAAATAAACAAAATGGAGTCATGAGGGAATATTACTCTTGTGGGAATAAAAAGCTTGGCAAATGAACAGAACTAGAAGTAGATCTGACGGCTAAGATCCCATAGTCAGGGCACCTCCTAGGGTTCAGGATGTGGAATCCCAAGAGGAGATCTAGAGAGAATGCAGAATGGTTTCGCATGGGGCGGGGTAGGTGGGGCGAGGGATTGCCCTGAGGTTCTCTGTGTGTCCACTGGAGATGAAAACTGCTCCTCATGTAGCACTGAGAAGTGACCCTCAAACCAGTGGACTCTAAGAGAACTTCATCAATACGAATCTAAGCACATGTCCCCATATGTACCATTTCTTTATGTATAAGACACAGGTACTACTGCAGTGATACACCATGCACATTACAATTCAGGCACAAATAACCATGTTAAAAAGGATGATATGAAATGAATGTAAATAGAAGCTCTATGATTTTCGCCTGGCACCCCAGTGGATGGCATCATTCACCACCCCTTGGTCCTCTGTGCCATCCTGAAGTTCAAAGTCTGTATACACATGGAGGAGGAGCCATGTGAACCCTGTTGACCAACGTTCATGTCCCTAGGGCAGTCCACACGTCTCCAATGGCAGCTGACTGAAATAGTTATTTATTAAAAAATCCAGATGACTTGCTGATTGAGACTTAGTAGAGTCTGCCCAATAGCCTCAACAAGTAAACATTTTTGGAAGCACAGTAATTTTGGCATTTTTATGTAGAAACTCTGCCTTAATGCTGGGAGGTTCTGCAGAAGTTGACATCATTTTACTTGGTGTTTCTGTTTCCCATTCCCCACCCTCAATTTGGGATTATTCTTAGAATGCTACACATCGTGGTCTTTTTTTTTCTTCTTATGTTATTGGCACTGTCAGGCTAAAATTATGTTTTCTATCTTGCTGACTCCATGAGGACCACAGACTTGGCCACATGCTTTTCAAAGAGCCTAAGATTTCCAGTACGTTAATAGCCAGAGAATGCTGCAGCCTTGTAGCTTCAGAAATGCCAACTCTACAGCACACATCTACATTCTTTTACTTTTTGTGATCATAAAGCACATATTTTGCACACAGTAATCAGATGACCTAGTCTAATGCCCTCAGGGCAAATGACTAGGGAATGAAAGAATCAGAGCCAGAACCCAAACTCTTGACTCCAGAGTAGCTTGCTCTCTACCACAGTCACCTTTTGGTTCTCAGATTTCCCCTTCATTCTGCCCTGGCTTCAGGAAGAATGGGTGGCTAGAAGAAGCACAGAGTTGAGTTCTCAATTCTAAAGGGAATAGTCCCTAAAACTCTTTGGGTCTGCATTAATGGCTGTGCAACCTCAAAAATGACCTTGAGGTATAGATATGGCCCATCTGCCTGATGTGCTGAACTCTGTACAACTTTGCCAATTTGCTAGGCATGCCTGACAGTCTGTCCTTTAGGTACAGTCCCTGCAATCTGGTTAGAGCTTCCAAGGGTCTTGCCACAAAGAAAGAAACTCCCTAGCGGAAAGAGTGAAGGACGAAGTGGATTCAGAGGAAGGACGCAGGCCATCTCAACGGCTTGAATATGCTGCCTTCTCTACTTTGTCTTTCTGTCCCTAGTTGATGTGTCTTCTCCTGCTGGTAGGGTTTGGTTCTGTGTCCCCACCCAAATCTCACCTTGAATTGTAATCCCCATAATCCCCATGTGTCAAGGGCGGGACCAGGTGGAGGTAACTGAATCATGGGGGCAGTTTCCTTCATGCTGTTCTCGTGATAATGAGTGGGTCTCACGAGATCTGGTGGTTTTATAAGCGTCTGGCATTTCCCCTGCTTGCACTCATTCTCTCTCCAGCCACCCTGTGAAGAGGTGCCTTCTGCCATGATTGTAAGTTTCCTGAGACCTCCCCAGCCATGGGGAACTGTAAGTCAATTAAACCTCTTTTCTTTATAAATTAGCCAGTCTCAGGTATTTCTTCATAGCAGCGAACTGAATAATACGCCTGCCATCCGCCATAATGAAAGAGGGCTGGGAACGATGTATACTATGGTAAACCTTCAGTGGATGTTACAAATTCCAAGCAGTATTTAAGCATCCTTATAAGGGGAAGAGTTGGGAAAGGGCTGATTTACCAGGATAAGATTTCAAATGCAGATAACTTCTTTCAGGGCATGGATGGTTTATGTCTCTTCCCACCTCTGGGTTTTGGGCTGCCTTTGCTAGCTAATCATGGTGGTGGCTCGTGGATATGTATTCAGGCAGGAGAGGCTGGGATTGTCTCTCTTTTTAGGAGTGTGCTCTGGGACAATGGTGCCCTTTTTTACTGTGTTAGTCTAAACCAGGTGCAAGGACCCCACAGTGAACAAGCAGGTGACCAGCCTCACAGGCCGACTTCCTATGCTTCCCATCTCTCTCTCACACTTGCCACAGAAGAGGTCACTGGGGCAGCCAGATGCTCTGGCATCTCATTCCCATCTGCAGATAAATCTTCATTTGCCCCTCACATACCTGGGGCTCTTCTTGTACTGTAGCAGAGGTGGAGGAATGGGAAATAAGGGGAAGGAGCTATGATAAAAGATCTGCTCCTTCTCTTTCTTCTAATTCCCTAGAGGATAATGTGTAAACTTGAACAAGCTGGGTCAGGAGTAGCCCAGAACCACACTCATCCACCCCAACCACCTTCAGAACTGAGATCTGGTTCTATGTAACCTGAGAGAGATTGCGGAAGCCAGGATCATTGTCTTCAAGTATGCTAAAGCATGCCATGTTATGGGGGATGAGGGTGCAGAAAACACAGAATAAGACCAATGGGTGGGAGTGGCATGGACAGATTTCAGTTCAGTATTGGAAGAAAGTCTAAGAATAAGGTTCTCCAACAATGGGACAGGCTCTCTAGAGAGCTGTAACTATTACTGAGGTATTAAAAGAGAAGGCCGTGTTACTTCAATCAATGACAGGAAGTATGTATGTGTGTGTGGCAGGTGGTTAGATGTTTTCATTCTATGACTCTAAAGACTGCATAACACTAGGTCCAATCATCCATCAGTGTTGACCGTTTTACAAAGCCCTGTACCATTACAACATCCTCCAAGAGGAAACCAAGTAAATTTTGAAAAAGAAGCTGCCCTTAGGTAACAAAATAAATCAGGTGGGAGGGAAGAATCCTGGCATACTGTTGGATGACGCCTATGTCTACAAAACCTCTAAGCACCACCTTTCTCACTTGTACGATGCAAAGGTGATGGTGAAAACAGGTAACTGCTCGCTATGGGCCAGATACTGTTTTAAATACTTCTATTAACTTGCTTAATTTTCACAACTCACTCTTTTACATATGCAGAAACACAAGTAAGGAGAATAAGTGACTTACTTAAGGCTCTACAGCTAGTAAGAGGGAGAATCAGAATTAAGCCCTGGTAGAATTCCACACATTATGTCCAGGCACTCACAACAGTGTCTGGTACAAAGTAAGGGCTCAAGAGAGAGAATTCCAGAGCTGTGCTGTGTGACATTATGCAAAGTAACCAAAGTTCTCTATGCCTGGTGTTCTCATCTGTAAAATGGGTATACAAATGTGTATCTTATAGAGAGGCTCAAAGACAAATGATTTAATACATATAAAATGTTTAGAGAATGGTGGCAAATAATAAGTACGCAACAAAGGTTACCTAATGTCACATAAACATGCCCTTGATTACAAATACATACATGGGTGGCTAATATCTTAATATAACATAAAGCTATGCCTATGTCTGTAATATCCATACATAAAGGGCAATCACTCAAAAAGAGTCCCAGTGGAGTAATGAAGCATCCCTACCAACCACTTAACCGTATAGCAGAGAGTGTCTTTATCTGATTGCTTTTTGCTTAATCAAACCACATCTTATCTCTCCATAGGTCCTCAATTCTATTACATGATGGAGGCTTTTCTTCCTTCCTTCCTTTCTTCCTTCCTTCTTTCCTTCCTCCCTCCCTCCCTTTCTCTCTTTCCTTCTTTCTCTTTCCTTCTTTCTCTCTTTCCTTCTTTCTTTCTCTTTCTTTTCTTTCTTTCTCTCTCTCTCTCTCTCTGTCATCTGGGCTGGAGTGCAGTGGCACAATAATGGCTCACTGCAGCCTTGACCTCCTGTGCTCAAGCCATCCTCTTGCCTCAACCTCCCATGTAGCTGGGACCAGAGGCATGTGCCACCACATCTGGCTAATTTTTGATTTTATGTAGAGATGGGGTTTTACTTTGTTGTTCAGGCTGGCCTCAAACTCCTGGGCTCAAACAATCTGCCTGCCTTGGCCACCCAATGTATTAGGACTACAGGTGTGAGCCACTGTGCCTGGCCAGATGATGGAGGCTTTTCTACAGATGATTATTCTCCCTGGAAACCTGCTTCTCAATTTCTCCCTGAACCTTGAATCAAGTGAATTTTTCAAGATTTGGATAAAAGAAGGAGAGGGCACTATAGAAACAACCTTGGAGACAAAATGGGATGTTTTCCATTTCTCTTTTTTTTTAGTTTGAGACAGAGTCTTGCTCTGTCACACAGGCTGGGGTGCAATGGCGTGATCTCAGCTCACTGGAACCTACACCTCCCGGATTCAAGCAATCCTCCTGCCTCAGCCTCCTGAGTAGCTGGGACTACAGGCCACCATGCCTGACTAATTTTTGCATTTTTAGTAGAGATGGGGTTTCACCATGTTGGCCAGGCTGGTCTTGAACTCCTGACCTCATGTGATCCACCTGCCTTGGCCTCCCAAAGTGCTGGGATTACAGGCATAAGCTACTGCGCCCAGCTGAGACTGAATTCTTTTGCTAGAACCTGGAGAGCTAAAGGCCCACTGCCAGGGAGGCAGAGGGTGCCGCTGTCCTACCTGGTAAGCTTGGTGCCAATCTGTTGCCTCAGCTCCAGCCGCTCCTCATCCGTCTGCCTGGGAAGGATGTTCTTTTCTTCCAGCTCTCGCTTGGAGGGCCTGTTGCTGAGTTTGATGGCTAAGGAGTCCTTCCTGCAGACCTTCATGGCCAGGGAGCCTGTAGGAGACAGAAATGAGTCAATTAAGGCTTACATATCTGTCTGGGCTCCCACAGGGCCAACCCTGTGCCATAAGATACAAGGCAGGAAGGAAGTCATCAAGGTTTTAACACCTGAAAGTGGTTAATGCCTCAGTTCCTAGAGTTCCTGCCATTGCCACACAGTCTACCCCTAGCACTGTGTGGGGCACGTGGACAGCACACGGGGAACCTGTGATTGGGTCTCTGCTCTCCAGGAACATCTAGCATGCAGGCGACATCACAAAGGAGGGCAGGACTGGCTGTGGGGTGCAGTGGACTGCAAAGGGGGAGACAGGACAGAGGCCTTTAGCAACTAGGGGAAGTTTCACGAGGAGGAGGGGCTGACGCCTGAAGCAGAGAGAGTCCAACAGGCAGCAGGTGGGCGGGGATCTGTCTGCAGAAGTTCAGTGGTGAAGGCTACACCGGGAAATCTCAAGAAACAGAAAAGATCAATTACACTGGAGCTGTGGGGACGTGAAGGAGAAAAAAGGTAGGTAGACAAAGTGGGGCTGGTTGGGGGTGGGAGTGAAGGTGAGGGCTTTGAAACACGCAATATCCTGGGATGGGTTTTTTCTTTTCAACTCCAGGGTTTCTGAGCAGCTGAGGCAGGGCTTCCCTACATCTGGTATAAATCAGTGGTTCTCAACCAGTGGTGATTTTGTGGTGATTTTGCTCCCCAGGGGACACCTAGCAAAATCTCAAGGCATTTTTGTTGTCAAAACTAAGGTGGCAGGCAGAGGGTGCTACTGGCATCTAGCGGACAGAGGCCAGGGATGCCTGTAAACATCCCACAGTGTACAGGACGGCCCCACACCAAAGAATTATCTGGTCCCAAATGCCGGGAGTGCTGAGGTTGAGAAACCCCTGTATAAAACATTTAATTCTCTGGCTACTGAACAGCAAACAGGGGCTGAGCAGCTGCTCCTTCCATTCATGGATCACTGAGGTCTCTGGCTGCCCTGTGTGGTTCTTTCCTTGACATCACTTGGATCCCTTCATAGCTCGCCAGGTCTCACTTGGAGCCAGCTATTTGAAGCCTGGTAAGTAGAGAGCAAGAGAAAACGCCAGCAGGCAACAAGTCTGAGGATGGCTTTGGGCTTTATTGAGTAGTGCTTTTCTTCTTTCTTCCTCCCCTAGTTTTAGAACATGGGCTTCAGAATGTGACAGAGCCTGCATCAAACCCCAGCCTTGCCCCTTAGCAGACGTGAGGCCCTGGGCCAGCGCCTTGCTGCTCCATTTTCTGCCCTTATCTGTAAAATGAGGCAATAGCGTCCATGCCTCAGGGTTGTTGTGAGATGTAGGTGAGAGATTAAAACCGTAGCCCATTGTCAGGCACACAGTACATGTTCAATGCATGGTTGCTGTTCTCATAAGTTCATTTATTAAAAAGTTGGCCAAATATCAGGCTGTACTCACGTAACTAAAATTTATTTACTGTTCATGGCCAGAGTGATAAGTTTTGAACTTGGCTTTCTCCATTTCTTCTCGTCTCTTAGCACATTTAAAGGTCATAAAGAAGAAATTTAAATTGAGGCCTTCTAAAGTTGCTGAGGTATACTTAAAAAGTGAATTTGTTGCATACGCAGTGGGTAGTATTTGAGTGTTTGCTAGACAGGGACAGAGTTTTAAACTTCTTAAAGTTTTTTTTTGGGTGGGGGAGAAGTTGCATCCTAAGAGAAGCAACAAAGAAGCCATTTAAAGAGGTAGGAGGTGGCAGTAATTTTTAGAGCTAGGAGGGAATTTAAGGAGGGCATTTAGAGGACATTTACCCTCTCCTCTTACTGATGTAGGAACTGAGGCCCCAAGAGGTAGACTAAGCTGCCCTATGACCCAGGACCAGTCAACACCAGAGTGGGGATTAGAACCCAGACTGCTGGGATGCTGGGCTGCTGCGTCCGCTCTCTGCTCTCTTTCCACAATAGCATGCTTCCCCACCCCTGGTGACGAGTTAAGATGAACGCACTGGTGTATAATGAGCTGTCGTCGTCTTCATCCTCCTCCTCTTCCTCCTCTTCTCTTGTGTACAGGCAAGAAGAGTCTTCGTAGTCTGACTCATGAGGCACATTTTCTTTATTGTCATCACATTCAATCACAACAGTTGGCACTTGTCTTATTTCTGGAAGGCCCATAGGTCCTGCTTTGGTGACCCCGTCACCCGAGTGCAACCCAGAGCTGTGGTAAGAAGTGGAACAGGGGACCCGCTGCTCAGAGCTGTTTAAAGACAAGAAGGAAAGAGGAAATTCACTTTGGCTAACATGCTATATAAATGCATCAAAACCATTTTAAAACTCAGTTGTCCAGTCCTAAGAGACAAAGGGTCTACTAGGCAAATAAAGTTCCATTGCTCATCTTACAGGGAGTCATTTTAAGATGGCACGGTTTCCTGATGGGAATAGTGGTGTGGGATACGAAATAATAAATCCAGCTCCTCGTGGGTGGTGTGATGGTTGCACAATGATGTGAACGTACTTAATGCCATTGAACTGTATGTATGCTTTAGAATGGTTAAGATGGCAAATTTTATGTTATCTGTATTTACCATAATTTAAAAAAAATTAAAAGCAAGGGTAAAGGATTAATTTGATAGTGAAGCTACAGATTCAGGAGAGAAAGATAATAATTGAGGTTCTAGTTTTCTAAAGCTACACAGGGCGACTAATAGGGACTGAGTGTGTGAAAGACTGAAATGCTGTGGCTGGAGATGCTGAGAAAGGGAAGAGGGGGATGGACACAAGGCGGAAGACCCATGCATGACATTGTTAGCGATGACCTAGAGAAAGTACTGTCCCACAGGGAGCCACAGGTAATGCCAGTCTGGATATTTTGCAGGTCAGTTTTCTAAGAGGTATCGAGGATGATGTTTTTGGTTCTACCTCTTAAGTTGAACCAACTTGGATCAAATATCTTTGCTAACCAAAAAAGCTATACTGCTGGGAGTGGTGGCTCATGCCTGTAATCTCAGCACTTTGGGAGGCCGAGGCAGGCAGATCATGGGGTCAAGAGATCGAGACCATCCTGGCCAACATGGTGAAACCCCGTCTCTACTAAAAATACAGAAATTAGCTGGGCGTGGTGGCACGCACCTGTAGTCTCAGCTACTTGGGAGGCTGAGGCAGGAGAATCGCTTGAGCCTGGGAGGCAGAGGTTGCAGTGAGCCAAGATCGTGTCACTGCACTCCAGCCTGGCAACAGAGCGAGACTCCATCTCAAAAAGAAAAAAAAAATCTATAGAAGTTTGTTGTTCAAAAGTTACTAAATGCATGTCATCAAAAGTAAAGAAAGTAATTATTTTCTTAATCCTCTAGCTGAGGATTATGTAGTAACTTAGAACGCTTTTTTATGACAGGCTTTGCATGAAATCTAGTAAGAATCATAAGAATATGAAGCCAGAAACCACAGTTAAATTTTGTAATTCTTTTTCAGATTAACTGGAAGTGGAATTTATATCTCTCATTTAAGGAATTTCTAAACACAGGAAACTCAATGCATTTTACCATCCAAAAGTGTTTGACATGCATAAGGAAATGGAGCATGAGGTTATATTATATATCAGTAAGTTCTACATTTGAATATGTTATCCAAAAGAAAACTGACTTATGACATATGAATGCATGCCTCTCCTTTGAAACTTTCAATTATGCTTTAAATTACTGCTATGCCTAATGTAAATTCAATTAACTTCCTTCCTTCCATTGTTTCCAAAGAGCTGTTTTTCTCTTTGTATTTTTCACATAACTCTTCAGTGACACAAATGGAAAAATCTAGTTAACACATTATGAGCTATGATGTTCAAGGCAATGAACTAAATCAACTTAAAAAAAGCCAACTACTGAATAGGATTAAATCACATATTTACAAAATGCAGCATCTTATTAGTGGTTTACCACATTAGTGGTTTACGCTGGTCCATTTCCCACCTAATTTAATACAAATGACAATGGGAGCAGGGGGGTGAAGTACACGATAGATGGCCTCCAGGGTGGCGAAGGGTGATGAAAGTGGGGCTGGGGACTTGGTGCCCACCCTGCAAAGCAGCCCTTTTATCAGTGACAGCCACTCCATTCCAACTGCGCTTGGATTTCCACACTGGGTATTATAGGAAGTAAGGATGGAAGAGGCCAAAAATTGTAATTCCACTGCTCATGTTTTGCCTGAATCCTGTCTTTTCCTCTCTCCACTTTTTGGTTAATTAGCAATGGTTCCTATAAAGGCACAGAGCTGGGGATGAAAGCAGTCAATAGATATTCTTGTTTGGTGGGAAGAATCTTTTAAGGAAAAAAGTTGGAAACCAGAGAGCATGAGTTCCTTAAGGTAGAAGGCTCCAAGTGGATTCAAGAAGATAAAGAAGAGAGAAAAATGCAAAGGAAGATAAGAAACTCCACCTCATAGGTAGTGTGTGATCAACAAGAGGCTGTGGTTTCTTCTCTTTCAAAGATACACGGGCAGCGTGAGACCTTCTTGCATAGGATGGGATTAAATGGAGCACAGCTGGCTACTTTGAAAGGTACCAGGTACCATGCTACTGGGTTTGTCAAATAGGGATTGGTCAGGTGGCCAGTGACTGCCTGTTGGGGCACTAGAGAAACAGCTAAAGACTTCCGGGGCCAATCAGGTCATCTTCTTGATGTGTGAACCCTAGCATGTGCTTGAACGCCTAATTTTCCTTAAGAATGAAGGAGGTAGTTTTCCAGGAGCTAGGTGAATCCACCAAAAGAATTGTAAAACATTCTATTAATAAATATCCACTGAATGCCAACTATGCATCAGGAAGAGTCCTGAGAAGAAGACCAATGCCCCGATAAACCCACCCCTTTTGTAACTATGGAGAACCACAGGAGAGCAAGAAAAGAAAGGAGAGTATAGAAGTTAACTGAAAAGGAGGCTGGGAAGGTTAATATGCGGCCTCAGTTTGGGGAGTCCAGACAGATCTGAGTCCACATTTTGCCACTTACTGTCTTCCTGACATTGGCCAAATTGTAGGGTTGGTGCATGTGAAGTCGCCTGTTGGCATGGCCTCAAATGAGACCCTCACTGGTTATTGACAGACATGGCCTTCCAAGTGGTTTCACAGCAGGCTCAGTTTCAGTCCAGTCTCCAGAGTTGTCGGAGTGGCTTTCTAAAACTCGGATCTAAGAGCCTCACCCATGAGAATTTTGAATACCTCTCAAGTCTACAAAACTACTGCTCTGGGAGTGATGCAAACGAAAATTCAGTTAACGCATCATGAACTGTAGTATTTGAGGCAAATAACCAAATCAACTCAAATGCAGCATCTTATGACACGTGGCCTGTGCCCTGCTGGTGACAGACACCCAGCAGAACATCAGTCTCTGTAGCATGAGTTTTTTTTATAATATAGTTATCACCTAGATCTGCTCTAAATACAGGCTCTCATTCCAAAAGGAAGGTGAAAACCATTAGCCTGCAAAGAGTAGCTTAAACATAATGTCACGTGCCTGCCACACCCTACATAATTTGGCCCAAATTATTAACCCAGACTCATTCCCACTTCTTTACTTCTGTCTGCAAACAACTGACCCCTTGAACACCTGCAACTATGCATTCAATGCTCTTGGCCTGGAATGTGTTCCCAAACCATCTTCACCTCATTCATTCCTATTTCTCTGTCAATACTTGTCTCAGTCAATGCCTTGCCTGTGTTTACGGGAGAGTCCTCAAGTGTGAAAACCATGATCATCTCTGTTTACTTACTATCTTCTCTTCACCACCCAAGGCTGTAGGCTCCTTGTGGGGCAGAAGCCACATCTTCTGTTTGTATCTGGTTCCTACTACTATGCTTAGTGCCTAGTATCATGCCTGACACAAAGTAGATGCTCAGTAATTGTCTATTGCTTTAGCCGAATGAAAGAAATACGGGCTGGAATGAGTGACATTTAGATATATTTGTAAGCAGTTGGCAAAACATGTTCAAAAGGCATTAACTAAGGGATGGTTTTTTAATTTTCAGGGAGGCATCTAGTGGTGTGCTGCAGGGATGTGGTGCTCTAGACTTGGTTAGCATCTTTATCAGTGGCAGTGACAAAAAGGGCATCCTCAATGAATAAGTGGAAGAATTGAAGGAGAGAAGGAAAGAAGGGAGAGTGAATAGACAGAACATTTACTAAATGTGTAATTTTCACACACAGTGTTGCATTTCACCTTTCCAACAACTGTACGGGACAGGTGCTGTTCTCCCCATTTTATGAAGCGGGAAATTGAAGCTCTGAAAGGGTAATGAATAGGCCCACAAGGACACAGTTGGCAAAGGAAGGGCTTGAAATTTGAACCTACTCTATTACAAATTCTGCATGCAAAAGTTGAACTGTGATACTTATGAGAAGTGTCTTTTGATAAAACACAAACCTGACTAAATGTACCCAGGCAAGATGGAGGAAATATACCTTGTCAACAATGTGTGTAAAAAATGGGCATCATTACTTTGTAACTATTTTAAGTCCTACTAACTAGGGTAGGTAATAGTATTCTACCCTGCCATGACTAGGCCACTCCTGGGGCAGAGTTTAATACTCAGGGCGTTCAGGAGACCCATCCCTTCACCGATCACTTTGGCTACTTTTGCACCAAAATAGAAGAGTGGAGTAGTTGCAACACAGCTGAAAATATTTACTATCTATCTGGTTCTTTACAGAAAAAATTTTCTGGGCCCTGAACTGAACCAATGTTTTCTAAACCTTGATTATACTCCCACCTCCTTAATCTTTTTTGTGTATGGCATCTTTGAAGTCCATTTACACTATTATTTACTTTGTAATTTTTTAAGTCAGTACGATACTTTTTAAAAAATTTAAACACTATTGTAACCTCATCCTAAGCAAATGATATCTTTGTAATAACAGGTTTTATATGTCAATCATATAGGTTAATAACATGTTAAGATATATTTTTGTATTTGTAATACATATATTTTCAATGCTGATATATGCATAAGTAATACAATATTCAATACAATATTAAAACTAATAAAAGGTTGTCCTAAACTCATTTTCTGTACTACCAGTGATGCAGATATCACATTTTGGTTAAATGCTGGTCGAGACCAGGCTTTTTCAACACAGGCATGACTGACATTTTGGGCCAGATGATTCATTGCTTTGAAGGTTGTCCTGTGCATTGTAGAATACTTAGCAGTACCCCTGGCCTCTGCCCACCAGATGCCAGCAGCACTTCCTCCAACTGTGACAGCCAAAACAATCTTCAGACATTGCCAAATGTCCTCTGGGGGACAGAAATCATCCCAGATTAGGAGCCACTGGCCTAGAGCATCCACAGTGGCTTTGCTGCTTGCTGCATTCTCAGCACTGTACCATGTGAGTCTCTTCAAAAGCCATTTAGGTATTATCAGGAATCTGCAGCATTCGCTGAATGATGAAGAACTGTCCAGATCCTCTCATGTGAGTTCCTGACTTGTCAGGTCTGAGGCTGGCATTCTGGGGGCTGCACCAAGATGCTGATGCTCGTGGGGTTCTACTCACTCAGTTACTTGCACTCCTGCCTTCAGTTCCTGAGCTGTTACCTCATGAATGCAAGAGCTCCAGGCTGACGCTTGAGTGAAATAGTTTTTCTCATTCTGTTGCCCAGATCAGTGATTTACTGAATGACACTCAGTGGCCTGAGAGAGTCACATCTTGCAGAGTACCTGTCAACCTCCCTGAGGAATTGCTGACTTGTGTAATAAAATCTATTCTAGACCATTCATGTCAAAATTCTTTGGCATTAAGCATTTAGTTGGCTTCAGATTCAAATGGACTTCATTGCACGTGGGTTGTGTTCATCCTCCCTCTTCCTAAGGGCTAATTAGCTTCTAAAACCACAAGTAAACGTGAGGAATCTCATCCTAACCTCCGAGATGGAGCCTTTGTTCATTCTTTTTTTTTTTTTTGAGACGGAGTCTCGTTCTGTCACCCAGGCTGGAGTGCAGTGGTGCGATCTCAGCTCACTGCAACCTCTGCCTCCCGGGTTCAAGCAATTCTCTGCCTCAGCCTCCCAAGTAGCTGGGATTATAGGCGCCCACCACCATGCCTGGCTAAATTTTGTATTTTTAGTACAGACGGGGTTTCACCATGTTGGCCACGCTGGTCACAAATGCCTAACCTCATGATTCGCCTGCCTTGGCCTCCCAAAGTGCTGGGATTACAGGCGTGAGCCACCACGCCCAGCCACCTTTGTTCATTCTAACTGTATTATTGCAGATGATGATGGAAGTTAACATTTCTAAATGCTCATGCTGTCCCATGTGTTGATTCACTTAAGCCTCACAAGGATCCTAAGAGATAGGTACTACTGTGATCTTCCTGTTTTAGATGGGAAAACGCAAAGGCACGTGGCCAAGATCACACAACCAGAGGGGTGCAGACATTGAATTCAGGCCATCAGACTACAGGACCTGATCTACTGATGTCACTATACCACTGCCTATGTAGAAGTAGTGGTCCCCCAATGGCTGCAAACTTTAATCTTCTTCCAGACCCTCCCCCTCCCCACCCACCCAGTCTACCCTCTATTCTGCTGTCAAACTGGTCTGATCATGTAATTCTCCTAATCAAAAGAGCCAGGAAAGGCCTCATTGTAAACTGGATCAACTCCACCCTTTACAGCATGGACTAAGAGGTGCCTCACAATCTGACCCCCCAACTCCTTTCAATCTCATTTGTTATTATTCCTTACCATCTCCCCAGTGTTCCAGCCATATCAGACCACTTGCCATTGCCCAAGTACACTGTGGACTTCCCTGCCTCCTCCCTCTGCTCCTGCAGTTGCTCCGCCCCAGAACTCACCCTTCAGATTTTGGCCTAGAGAGAGTATCCTGCCTATCTTTCAGGGATGACTCAAATCTCATTTCATTTGAGCATACTTTTCTGATTTTTCCAATGGAAATCAGTCCCTTCTCTGCACATCCATAGCCTCTGTTCCCAGCTTTGTTACAGCATCTGCCACATTATGTTATAATTACAGGCTAAGCATTTATCTCCACCCCAATCAACTGTGAGCCTCTCCAAGACAGAGGCTGATGATCTTCCTGCCTCTGCCTCCTCATTGCACATGTGTTTGGAACTGATGGATAAGTTGATCAAATATTTGAATTGAAGTCACACACAATCAGAGTACACCACATTACATTTCCAATTACTTAATTTGCTAAAATTAGGATCCCTGACCCTTAGATAGAGTCTTGCTGTTGTAGGGAAATTATCTTTGTGAAAGGAGCATTAGGATTTTTGGAAATAGCACTCTAGAGTTCTTTTTCCTAAGAAGACAACTCGAGGAGCTAAGGCACAGAGATCCATGCAAGCAAGAGCACATTGGTACCATGTGGCCTTCATTCCAGGACTGTGTGTGCACAGAAGAGGTAACAGAGAGAGCTTATGATATTCCAATTTCCAATTCTATACTCACAGGCTGTCAGCCCACTTCAATTCAGACTGTCCAAAGTTAGGTTGCTTTGTAAGGTGATGTCATTGAGCTTGATGATATCTATACGGTTTCCTCTTATAGTAACATTCTATAATGAATTTAAACAAAGACCAAAGGCCTTAAATTATTTTCCAGGGGAAAAACAGATGAATTTCTGCTCCCTATCATCTAGGTAGCACCAAATAATGTCATTTTCTTGACAAATGTAAGAGGGATGAACATGCAGAAACCAAACAGCATTCCATGATGTTCACAAGATACTGGACAGATGTACGATTTCGGAATATTTCCACAGAATGTCTTAAAGATACCAGCGGGTTCCACAGCTCAGGATGAAGGAGCAGGAGCATCTTTCAAAACAACCACATGGCTACCACAGATGGTCCTTTAGTGCCCTATGAAAACGTGTTGTAAACGTTCATCATCTCATTTAATCACCACAAAAACTTGCAGAGTTAAGAAGGGTATTGTTATTATCTTGATTTTTATGAATGGGGACATGAAGTTTCTGAGAACACAGTGATCACTCGGCGGTGATCACAGCAGGATGTGAACTCAGGTCTTCCCACCCAGGGCCTGTGTTCTTTCCATGAACCATGTTGCTTTCTCCTGGAGAATCAGCAAAGCCCATCATTTTTTCTGTAGATGTATATGCTGACTATGAAATGCAATTTATACTGCAAATTTTAAAAACCATGGACTATAATATTTTTATAACAAAAAGCAAGGATAACAGATGTTCACACAATCCAGCTACTCTCTTGCTATGAATTTTGCTGTGAAGAGTCCCATGATGAGGGCTATTATGGAACACATAGGGAGGGGGTTTGAATTCTAGACTTGGGGATACAAGTTTTGTATGAGTAGCACATGGCCGGGGCTGAGTAGGTGTGCAGAGAGAATAGGCGACAAGAATAAGGACAGAATAATTACCAGGCTGGATAATCCAGCCTTGCACAATGGAGCGCTGCTGATAAAAAGGGGGCATGCAGTGGGTTTCGTATCTATTGTGGCCACTTTAATGACACATCTCCTTGAGGATAGAGAGGCATCACCACCACGCTCCTCCCATGACCCTGCATGATGGTTCTTCAGTGCCCCCTCCCTGCGTGACATCACATTACACACTCATAGGCTTATTACCTGTCGCTCCCCCTAACGAATAAGCTCACAAGGATGAAGACTTTGTTTCATCCTCATTTTCCCCTAGAGGATGGAAAACAGCTTAAATGAACAGAAAATAATGAACAGAAGTATCCCTAAAACAGAAGACTTGCTATTTACACAAGAAACACTGAAAAGAGACATATTTGGAAAGCTTGAGAGGAAAATGGCAGTCCCAAGTCGGTAAAAGGCACACATTTAAAACTGCCTTCCCCTCATCACATCTACGGGATGCCTTAGGGAGGTGAAAAGCTGTACTCTATTCCCTTGGTCTTGTTCCCACCATGACCTTTACCAAGCCTTCTTTTTGGAAAACTCAACTCTTCTCTTTAACTCTGTTAAACTAAGTAGGAGATGCATAGGTTGAGAGCCTGGGTAGATCACCATTTCTGCCTCCCTCCCCTTTTTCTACCTTTTCTCTTCTCTTCTCTTCTCTTTCCTCCTCCTCCTCCCCCCCCCCCCCCCCCCCCCCCCCCCCCCCCCCCCCTCCTTCTTTTTGCATAGCTCATTGCAACCTTGGACCTTTGGGCTCAAGCAATCCTCCCGCCTCAGCCTCCTGAGTAGCTGGTACTAACAGGTGTCATCGCACCTGGCTAATTTTTTTATTTTTTTGTAGAGACGGGGTCTCGCTATGTTGCCCAGACTGGTCTCAAACTCCTGGGCTCCTGAAGTTGTTAGGATTACAGGAGTGAGCCACCGTGACTGGCCTTTTCCTACCATTTCAATGGCCGAATGTTTTTAAGGGATCTCTATACTTCAAAAATGAAGACACTCATCTTTCATGTTCATTACTCGATAAGGGTAAGGCCCAGACCTTACTTTCAGTCTTTCATACAGGAATGAATGCCAAGACATCTACAGTGAGTCCGGGTCATTACAAGAGTCACTCCCTTTTCAAGGGAGCTTTGTAATCATCACTTTATCTCCATTCCATGGTACAGGCTGAGAGTAGGAAACACTGCCACCCATTCACGAGAGGGGAATTACTGGCTGACAAACACCTTTGAAACTCTTGCAGGGAATCAAGGGCAGGTCATAAAATTGAAAATCACTGTCTCTTTCAAATCCTTAATCTTTCTCTAAAATAGGTGGGATCCATTTCACCATTATTTCTAAAGAAAAACATGTAATAAAGGGAATATTGCTTTCTGGTATCTGATTTTAAATGCATCCACTATTAAAAAAAAGAAAGACATTAATCTCCTCAAAGGACAGAGAAAATTTATTATCTACAAATATGACACTGAAAACCAAATTAAACTTCAACAGGAACAGCTTTTGTAATTTAGTCTGCACAGTTATGAAGAGAGTTTTCAGAGGGGAGAGAGAACAATCAGCCACTTTCCTCTTGGAGACCAAAAATGTGTGAGAAATTATGCTGCAAATTGCAGTGCCTGAAGCTGAAAAATAGCAGAAATAACCAATGTAGCCTAAGAAAATAGTTAATCAGCTTCTTTTTAAGAAAGCAGGCATACATTGTGTGGTTTATCATGGCCTAGGATTAGCCTTCTAAGATAAGACATGTAACATTAAAGCTTTTGTTTTTTGTTGAACTTTAGTCAGCAGGAAACTATGCTGTTCTATATATAGATGAGGGTACTGAGCCTTCCTGAATAGAAAATGTATTTTGAGTTTTTTTTTTTTTTTCAGCAGTGGTAATGGATTTAAATGAATTTGTTCACAGCCTCTGTCCTTTCAGGGACCAATGACCCACATTTCTGAAATATTATCTGGGATTGGGATGTGATGAACAAAACCATAAGACACACAGAGTCTGACCAAGAGCCCACACCTCCCAGCACTCTCTATTTCTGATGGAGAAACCAGTTGTGGCTTTTCTACTTGACTTTGTCCCTAGATGCTGGTGAGTGTTCTAGCATGCTTGGCTGAGCATGGGTACTAAAAAGGCAGGACACAGAGTCAGCAGAACGGTGTGAGTCCCAGCTGGGCCATTGCTAACCTTGTCTCTTGGTGTTTGGCTCCTCATCAGTTAAATGGAGAAACCTAGGTACCCACCTCCCAGGCAGCTGAGAAATTAGAAGGCAATGCTGGTGCAATGTGCTTCCTGGACAACAATGCTGAGAGTTGCTGTTTTAACTAGGAGTGCATGTCAACACCAACAATTTATCATAAATTAGCCATTATAGATATTGCCCACTAATTTTTAAAAACATTTCCTTTAGTGTTTTAATATTTTTGATCTGCAAAACTTTCTGGACGATGGTTTCCAAGAAGATCAAAGAGTCAATATTTGTGCATTGGAAAAGGGCAGGATTTCTATTGAAGCAAAAAAAAAAATCAAAAGCAGATTCCCTTTCTTTTGAAAATACACTTCTTTTTTTAATCCTCTTAAGCCTTAAAAAGGTGTTAATGGTTTGTACAGTCTCATTTTAACTTCCTTAAAGTTAGACAACTTAGGAAATTGGTTAGACAATTTCCTTGCCAACCTTATAGGGAAAGATGGGTCTTGCTCATAATGACATTACTTTGCACTAAAACCACATCATGTACCTTGGAATAGCAGTTAAATCTGAAAAACAACATGCACGTGTAGTCAATTAAAGATTATAAATATAGGCTTTAAAATCAAAGAACTGATCTAAAGTAAGAGATTGACAGTGCTGGCTTCAAAGGGGCAAGGACAAATGTCTAACTGGAATTGCATTAGATTTTGAAGAGATGATCATCACCATAAGAAGAGAATCTTTCCCTGGAAACATATTTCATTTAACAATGTAGGCCATTTGTTATGTCATGAAGAAACATGGAACTACAAAGCAACACCACTTCACAAGCAAATAACACCTAGGTGTTCAGAGTTTCATTCTTGCTAAGGCACTGATTCATAACTGTGTATTGTCAGGGAACACCCTAATTAGCAGGTGAAACATTACAGACATAAGCCAATACAATAATTATTTAGACTGTTAAGGCTAAAAGAAACCCTAGGGATCATCTAGTTTAGGAGGAAGAATTATTCTTTAGAATTTCCTGTGACCCTTGAGGCAACATGAAGAAAAGTGATTGTAACCATGAAATGTATTTATTCAAGGATTATAAATTGTATTGTGCTCTTTGAAAGGTCTAAAAATAATCATGGGATAATAGAATTCTAGAGCTTGGAGGGATTTGAGGGTCTACTGATTTCAGTTTCTTCTGTCCAATGCAAAAACGATTCATTTTTCAATATTCTTGACAAATTCATCTCTAGCTAATATGTAAATGTAAAAGGGGGACATCATAAGAAATAATAAACTATTTGTATAAACTTATCAATGTTACTATTTTAAAGGAAAGATTGCTTTGTTGTTCTGTGCCTATCACAATGCTTGGCATGCAGTGATCAATGGGTGTTGCTAAGAGTTCAAGATGATTCTGGAACTTTTCTGCATCTAGTTGACCATCCAGACTGGACTGGCGTATCCATGTTAACATAGATGTACATCGACTATGCCAGCAGAGGTAAAGCCATTCTACTTCTCCAAAATTTCACATTACAGTTAACCTACTTCAATATATCTAATCTGCAGTTAGAGTTGGATATGTCCTTAGCAGCTGATCTGACCTGTATGGTTTTTCTTTACATAAGTACATGAGTAAATTTGGGACTCATGTACATTTGGGATGACATAAGTACATTTGGGACTCCTGCTGGCCTGATTTTTCTTAAAAATCTTCAGTGTCCTCTCTGTTGGCTCTTGGGTTCTTCCTTATATCTGATTACAATGTTACGTCATCCATCTCATTCTCTATGTTATGTCTTCTAAAAACCTGGAGAATAAATGCCAACTCCCTTTTCTTATGAAAAACCTCATTCTCTATCTGGAGACAGTATATCACCCCTTCCTCTAATCTGCCTAAATGTTCTCTCATTCCCATTTTCCTCTTCATCTGGTTATTCCTTTCTTTTAGCTTTTAGTTTAAATGCAGTTCTTCAGAGAAGACAACTCCGAATTTCATAGACCAGTTGACATTCCTGTTACACATTCTTCTCCCTCCCTGCACTCTCATTAGTACTGATCTGCCCACTCTGTACTCTCAGCAGGTTCTAAGCTGCACTGAGGGTATCTTCTTTATTTTGTTCACTGTTACATCCCCAGCGCCAAGCATGGAGCCTGGTCTAGAAAATGTACTCAGCAAAGAATTGGTGGATCTTCCGTTTGCTAGGCAAACACAGGTACCATCCTTTCTTTTTGCAGGGCCTGTTTTCATTCAAGGTTTACAAGTCAGTAATTGCCTGAAATTTTTTCCTGGCAAATGTCAGAGCTTTCTTCATGTAGCTGCTCAGGGACTTTGGGACAGGAAGAGGTAGATAAAGAATGAATTTATTAGAAATGTATTTATTTTTTTCATTTTTAAGGCCCATAGGTGGCAATTTCCATCAGAACTAAATGTATGGTACTTAAAATTTTCCTAAACTAAAACTCACTGGGTGTAAATAAGGCATCGTTAAAAATATCTATTGATATTTTGCATCAGTTGATAGCATGTATGAATGATACTAGTAACAAAAACTCATTCATATTTTGCCTTTTTAGATCAAACTCAGAGATTTCAATTATTCTTCCCATGTGAACTCACCTGGTCTACCAACACACTCCTTCCTCTAATCTATCTAGAATGTACCCGCATTGCCTTCTCCTTACATGATTGCTCCTATTTTTCAGGTCTCAGCATAAAATTCTGGAAGTTAACTTTCAGGTTTAGTCTGAGGACACTGGATAGAGCTGAACTATCAAATATGATTCCCTAGACCTTAGCAATCTTAGCATCTCTACCTTAGCTAAGGATGATGACCCCTCTCCCATTTTATCATTCATGAAGGATTTGTTCCAAGAGAATTAATAAGAAGGGATGACGTACTTCAATGATGGCTAAGGTTCATAATCAAAATTATAGTATCTGGAGCTCTAGTTTGATATTATCAGGCATGACAAGCAAAGATCTAGATTTAACTTTAAGGGAGGAACTTTGTACGTTGCTTCTAACATCAAACACAACACAACAGGAATGGCCCAACAGGGGAAGCAGGAGTGGATCCACAGCAAAAGCCTGTATCTTTTCTTCTTTTTTTTTTTTTTTTCTTCAGGGGAAAGCGCAAGCACAGTCCCCCACTACCACAAATTATGCAATCAAGTTTCCCACATTTGGGAAAATCACAGGGGTCAGCACATCTGGAGTGCGATGGATAAGCCTCGCCCTCGGAAAACCACCTTCGTCATCAGGGTATCTCCACTGCCAGGTAAGTATGCAAAAGCCTATTTCTATAATTGAGACAGTTTGTAACAAAACACTGATCATAAAAGTAAGATACTTTTCTATTTCAAAGATTAGAGTAACTTTTAATGAAACCCACTCCATAAATAGTTTCAGAATACCTCCTACATGACAGGTACTATGGCAGATTGTGGCCCATTTATGCTGCTATAATAAAATACCCAAGACTGGGTAATTTAAAAAGAACAGAAATGTATTTCCTCACAGTTCTGGGGGCTGGAAAGTCCAAGATCAAGGCACTGGCAGGTTTGGCTGTCTGGTGAGGGCTGTATCCTCCGGCTGGGAGAAATGCAGCACCCTCATATGGTGGAAGGCCAAGAGAGCTTTATGCTGCCGTGTGAAGTCCTGTTCACAAGGGTCTTAATGTCATTCATGAGGGAGGAGTCCTCATGGCCTAATCACCTTTTAAAGGCCCCACTTGTTAATACTATCACACTGGCCATTAAGTTTCAACTTCTGAATTTTGGAGGAGATTCACTCAAAACATAGCAAATGGGGAGACAAGGATGGTTCTCGTCCACATTAAACAGAGAATATACAGAGAAACACATAACCTGATGCAAGTATGCAAAAGGGGTGTGTGCAGGAGGGCAGAGCTCTGTATGGGAATCTGAGAAGGGATCACAGAGGACCTGGTATTTTAATAACGTCTTGAAGAACAAGAATTTTTCTTTGTGAAAGAAGCTGCCGTGGGTGGTAGAGGACAGGATGGAAGAGAGTGCATTCCAAACAGAGGGAACAGTTCAAATTGTTAGAATAAAGAAAATATAAAAGGTTAAAGACCACGAATACTACTTAATATTTATATAACATATGCCTTGTGAGAACTCAATCCATCAACAGGAAGCAGATTAATAAGCGAAAGAATATCACTGCAGCTATGAGAGGCTCTCCATTCATTCAGTTATTCTTTCACTCACTCACTCACTCACTCACTCACTCACTCACTCACTCACTCACTCACTCAAACCTATAAGCCAGGCCCTGTTGTAGGCACTCTGGATACAGCCATGAACAAAACAGTTCCTGCCCTTGTGGACTGTATGTTCTATTAGGTGAGAAGAGCAACAAACCAAATGAGAGGCAAATGACACAAAACGTTAGATGGTGAAAAATGCTTTGATAAGAATAAAAGGAGCTGGGGAACAGGCTGTGTTGCGAGGAGGGTTGCAATATTGAACAGGAAGGGCCTCATTGAGGATGTGACATTTGAGTAGAGACACGAGGCAGGTGAGTGTAGGAGCCCTGAGGATATTTGAGGGAAGGGCAGTCTGTCCAGGGGAACAGCCAGTGCCAAGGCCCCGTCAGGAGGTGTCCGGCATGTCCGAGAATGTGCAAGAATGGTGGGAAGGCCGCTGTGTGAGGGAGGAGGCAGCAACACAGAGGGGAGCCGATGAAGCGAGGGAGACCACAGGGGCAGTCCGTTAATACTCAGGTTTCAACCCCTGAATTTTGGAGAAGAGACGCTCAAACCTCATAGCAGATGAGGAGACAAGGATGGTTCCTGTCCACATTAAAGAGAAAATACAGAGAGAAACACATAACCTGATGCAAGTATGCAAAAGGGGTGTGTGCAGGAGGACAGAGATCTGTACCAGAATCTGAGAAGGGGTCACAGAGGACCTGGTATTTTAATAATGTCTTGAAGAGTAAGTAGATTTTTCTTTGCAAAAGAACTTGGAGTGGGTGTGGGCTTCTGGGCCATGGGGAGGATTTTGCTTTTTACTCAGCGACAGGAGCATTTTGGGCACAGCCATTGTTAAGAGCTGAGCTGTGTCCCCAGATAAATTCATATGTTGAAGTCCTAAGTCCCAGTGCCTCAGAATGTGACTGTATTTGGAAGTAGGGTCTTTAAAGAGGGTCTTTAAAGAGGTGAGGGAGTTACAACGATGTCAGTGGTATGGGCCCTAATCCACCATCACTGGTGTCCTTATAAGCACAGATGAGGAACAGCCACACACAGAGGGAAGACCACATGAGGACACAGAGAGAAGACACCACCTACAAGCCAAGAAGAGAGGCCCCGGGAGAAACCAACCCTGTTGGAACCTTGATCTTGGACTTCTAGCCTCCAGAACTGAAAGACAGTAAATTTCTGTCATCTAAGTCACACGTTCTGTGTGTGTGTGTGTGGTTTTTTTAACGGCAGTCCTAGCAGAGAAAGACAGTCACGATCCGACTTTCCTCACACCCTGTCTCTAGGGCTGTCGTGGTGGGGATGGGTTGCAGAGCAGGTGTGGACGCAGAAGAACAGGTGGGAGAAACTGCAGCAAGCCAGGCAAGGCCAACTGAGGCTCAGGCGGGGGAAGAAGGAGCACATGGAAGTGTTGATCTTATCCCTGTGTATGTACGGTGTGGACTACATAGGATTTGTGGACGGTCAGATGTGGGGAATCAGAGAAAGGAAGGGGACAAGGGTGACTCCAGGTTTTTGGCATGAGCAACTGAAAGTGTGAAGTTGCCTTTAATTGAGAAGGGAAAGACTTCTTTAAAGTGCATTCCATTAAGAATCTTCCTAAAATTCCTTCAGGGTCAACATGGGTCCACATTCCACCTTCATTTTACTAATAGGAGACTAGAACACAGAGATCAGCCAAATTAAGATCAGAAAGAAAAGGAGTCCTGATTAGGACTTTACATCTGACTGCTAGGATTGACGCCAACTAGATCATGGAGCTTACTGCAGATATTAAAAATAAAAACACTGCATCATCTTTGAAATGATAACAAAGGCATAAAAATGATATAATGGACTTTGGGGACTCAGGAGGAGGGGTGAGAGGCTGGTGAGGGATAAAAGACTACACACTTGGTTGGCATTTCCCCATTATGTAAAATGGGGTGTTGGGGTGGGGCAGACTCTGCTTGGGTTTGGTTGTGAGATAAACCTGGAGGAGAAGCACAGTTGTCCCATTGAATTATTTGAGCAAAAACTACTGTAAATAACTTTTTTGTCTTTTGTCAAATAAAATTGTTTTTTTAAGCAGAAAAAAAAAAAAAGACTACACACTGGGTACAGTGTACACTGCTCAGGTGATGGGTGCACCCAAACCTCAGAAATTACCACTAAAGAACTTATCCATGTAACCAAAAACCACCTGTTCCCCAAAAACTATTGAAATAAAAGTAACAATAAACAAATAAAAAGTTGTTGTTCCACAACGGGGTCACTAAATAACCATGAATTCAACTCTTTAATGACTTTAAGAAAAGCTTGTTTCTTAAAAACAAGAGTAAAGGCTAGCAAAGATTGAAGTACAAAAATGGGGAAAAATGCAGTGTTATTTATTAGAATGGAAAGTTGAGGTGAAATCTAAATGCAAGAAAAATTTGAAATGATAAAACATCATCTTCCAAAAGATGTGGCTCACCAGGGTGAGGGGAATGAAGATAAACTAATTTGAGGAAACTTACCCAAACAAACAAAAATCTCCAGCAAGGCAAAACCATTCTAGGGTCACTGAAGACAAATTTTCCATGGCTAATGTTCAATACCATTTGTTAGCTGCTTACTGTGTGACATGCAATAACCCCACTGATTTGGATTCATTAAATAAGTTGATCCTCACAAATGACCCTAATGAGGCTGCTGGCATTATGGTTATCTTTATTTTACAGATAAGGCATGAAAATCAAAAAGAGGTCGAGCCACATGCTTTGGGTCACACAGCTAATATGCGGTGTGTCTAAGACTCAAACTCTGGCAGTTAATTCTGGAACCCACACGCTTGGTCCTGAAGTAGGGGTGCGTGATGCCACCAGCTCGGCCCCCACTACCTAGGGCAACCCTGTGATTTTAAATAAATATGACCCTTTAAATTTGCTTCAAGTGGACTCTATCTCCTTCCCCCGAATCTTGAGAGCCAAAGCTGTAAATAACCACGCCATTGTTTAGTGCCATCGAGCAGGCTTAGGCAAGGTAATGTCTAAACTTCTCTGAGGTGTGTGCCATGGCTTACACCTGTAATGCCAGAACGTTGGGAGGCTGAGGCAGGAGGATCACTTTAGACCATGAGTTCGATGCCAGCCTGGGCAACATGGCAAAACTCCATCTCTACAAAAACTATAGAAAAAAATTAACTGGGCATGGTGGTGTGCACCCATGATCCCAGCCACTCAGGAGGCTGAGGTGGGAGAATTGCTTGAGCCTGGAAGGTCGAGACTGCAGAGAGCCATGGTCATGCCACTGCACTACAGCCTGGGTGCCAGAGTGAGATGCTGTCTCAAAAATAAAAAATAGAAATCAAAAATAACTTCTCCATATAAATAAAGGCAGATTTGGTATAATCTCAGGGGAACACGAACAAGATGGTATAAGATCTAGAGAAGTCCTTAGATGAAGGGAATGGTAGCTATCTTCAAAGATTTAAAAGCCTTTTACAGGAAAGGAAGATTAGAAATAAGATCGGGAAGGGGCAGATATAAATTTCAGTAAGTAAAACTTTTAATAGAGAGGGAACTTTGTAACAGTCAGACCTTCTTGACAATGAAGCAGGCTATGTTGGGACTTGGAGACGGTCCTGTTGGAGCAGAGACCAGAAGACAAATGGTCAGGAACACTGCTGTGGGCAGGGCCTTGGTGGCCTGGATGGTCTTCAAGGCCCTTTTCAATGATAACATGACTTGTGCAAATGTATGGTCCAGTGTCAGGCATTGATGCTGTTTAATTCACCATTCAACTTTGTACATTACATATAACTTTTTCATCAGGATCAGACTGTCCATCTGGACCAATGGCCTATGGTGACATTCTTTGAGATTTCAGGGGGCAGCAATGGTCCAAACAGGGGGTTGGTCCAAGGAACTTTGAAGGCAGGATGCTTGAGTGTTTGGTAATGCCTCTCCCTTCTCGCAGAGTTTTTTGGGGTCACTGGAAATTGCCAGGAGGATAGAGAAATGATTCTTTCTTTCTGTATAAAACTTGGTTAGAACAAGAATGAAATCATGTTGACAGGCAACAGGGAGAATTTTTAGGCAGTAAAAATCAGGGGGAAATTACCCAAGACAGCTGGTGATTCCCTCCCCACACTGAAAAGTGTGGCCTGTGACCTTGGCCTACTCTGAGATTCTTCCTGGAGATGACTGGGGACACTCAGAAAAATCTCTCCAATCTTTGTTTGGGAAGAGGGCCTCTGGGATGGTCTTTGTTTGGGAAGAGGGCCTCTTTTTTTCTGGGGTGGTGATCTTGTCAAACTGATGCATGCATTAATCTCTGCATCCTGGTTGATCTGTTAGGACAACCCTATGCTTTGACCTTGAGTGGGAAGTGAAGGAGAAAGAAGGAGGAAAAAAGTCTGAGTTGGGACAAAGCACAGAGACTGCCTTGGCTCTGCTGCCGAGATCATGCTGCATACCTTGCCCCTCCACAAAAATTCCCATATCCCAGTAGATCTAACCATTGGTCTAAATTAAACTGAAATATCCTGCAAATACCCACAGATGTTATAAAACTTGCCAGTTAGCATCTTTAATTAAACCTTTTAATATGGTGTTTTTTTTTTAAGTGGAAGCATATTTAGCCATATCCTATTTATATGCTATCCAAGTATCTTTTCTGATTATTGAAGCTCAAGAGAGATATGAAAACTTGGTGCATGTAGACATGGGGTAGGGATGGGGGGCGGCAATGATGTTGGCTGCTACTTGTCCTTAGGAAGCAGCTGTGTGTTAGTACAAAGAGCTATGGGCTTGGAGAGGGAAGACCAGGCTGGAGGCTTGGCCTCTCAACTTACTACCTAGGGTAGTGTTTTCCAAATGTCTACAGGGACAAAACAGTTCTTACTGCTTACTTCTTTCTATTTTCAATCCATCACAAACTGATGCTTTTGTAAAATATAATACAAATGTAAAAATAATGAAGCCCTTTTTAATGACAAGATTCAACACGCATGAAATTATTCTGTCATATTGCTGTAAGAGTATCTAAAAGCTTGTTCTCAATGTCTGCACTTACGTGGTTGCAGATGTGAGATAAGCAATTTGTGGGCCACCCTTTGAGAAGGTGGCTTTGGGGAACTTAGTGAACCTCCCTTAGTTTCTCCATCTACTCAGTTTCTGTAGGTGATGTGAGGATTCAATAAGATGACAATGACAGTGACGACAATGTGTATGTGTAATAGATTAAAAGGTGCCACCCACATTTTAAATTATTATTGTTCTAATGAACAACAAGAATAGTTGCAAATGATAGGAAGGGGCCAAATTAAGTTTTGTTTTTTTCCTTTTGCAGCAAGGGCAGGTGTTAACACCAAGAAATCAAGTCAGAATTCCTAGACACAGCAACCTCCCAGTGAATCATTCCTTTCCCAAATGCAGAATACTCAGCTGAGAGGCAGGAGCAGAGAAAGCCACCGAGAGTCAGGAAAACACAACCCGAAGCTCCCGCCTGTGCACCTCGCCTTTGGCTCTGGTGATTCGCTGGGACCTTCAGACTGCCATTTTCCATCCGTAGGACCCAGTGACCAGCAGCCACTACTATGGGACAAGCCTTCAGCTCCCAGTCAGACACACGCTTTGCACCTCATAGACACACTTTCTCCTTGTCACACCAGGGCACCCAGTCAAGCAATGTGCCTCAGAGCTCCAGCGGAAAATCCCAGTGCCTTCTTGGATGTGAGGTAGGTGGCGGTGTTTGAATACACACACACGCATGATCATGAGTGCACACACAAGAGTAATTGAGAACCAGTTTGAGAGATCTCCCTAGGTGGTGAGGAGTTAGGGTCGGGGCTGCAGGCCTGCCTGTGGGGTCATCTTGGCAGCTCTCCCTGAAGAGCGACTGGAGGCCTACTCTTGTGAAAGAGGGAGCTGCCTTGGTAGTGGCCAAATATTAGCGGCACATGTGCATATAATCAGAGCCTGGGACTCTGTTTCCTCCATCAGCAAGAACCGAGTATATCTTCCCACCTTCCCCAGCCCTCTTACTTCCCTCCAACACCTGCCAGCCCTCATCTTTTCTTATTTTACATTTTAATTCTTTTGAGTTTCATAAAAGTAATATACACAGAATTAAAAAGTACTATAGAAAGATATGAAATATAAAAGTATTTTCTCCCCATTTCACCACCCCAGGAATAAACGCTATTAATGACTACGTATACATTTTTTCACAAAACGTTAATGCTTATAGAGACACCATATGTGCGTGCATGTGTGTGTGTGTGCGTGCATGTGTGTGTGCACGTGTGTATGTGTGTACACCCACATGTATGCAAAGATGGATATAGAGCAGGTCCTTGAATAAGGTCATTTCAATGTCATTTTGCCATAACACTTATGAGAAAAAAAAAAAAAACAGATTCCCAGCTGGGGCCATGATCTGTGTGGAGTCTGCATGTTCTCCCCACGACTGCATGGGTTTTCTCCAGGTACTCAGGTTTCCTCTCACATCCCTAAGATGTACATGTCAGGTGAAATGGCGTGTCTACACTGTCCTAGGTCTGAGTGAGTGTGGGTGTGGGTGTGAGTGTGGGTGTGAGTGCGCCCTGCGAGGGGATGATGTCTGACCAGGGCCAGATCTCACCTTGTGCCTTGGGCTGCTGGGACACGCGCTGGCTAGCCACCACCCTGAACTGGAATAATTGGGTAATTACCTTCTTTGTTTTTATTAATCTTTCTTTTTTTTTTTTTGAGACGGAGTCTCGCTCTGTCGCCCAGGCTGGAGTGCAGTGGCGCAATCTCGGCTCACTGCAAGCTCTGCCTCCCGGGTTCACGCCATTCTCCTGCCTCTTTCTTAAACGTATGTACAGCTCACATTTATTTCAATGTTTAATATTAGAAGTGTTGTGGTCTTTATTTAGAATATTTTTGTGACCAGAAATATGCTATAGGAACTTAAGTCTTGTTTATATCAATCAGTCTATGGTTAAGTTGGTTTTGTTAGATTTTATTTTACTGAAGTTGCAATTTTCACGAACCTACTGATGACACTGAGGACTGTGTGTGTGTGTGTGTGTGTGTGTATATATATATATATATGCATATACGTATATATATACATGTTAGTTTTTCTTTCTGATAAATGTGATTATTCTAGAGCTTTTCAATTGGCAACATTTTTTTTCTTCCATGCTTTGACCTTCAGTTTTTTGTCTCATTTTACTTTCAATGTGACCCCCTGTTCACACTCCTAAGTCATGGTCCAAATCCCTAAGCCCCCCTCCCCAGCCAACCCCTCTCCTCCCGCCTTCCCTCCTGGTGCCCACCTTTACCTTTCCAGCCTCTGCATGGTCATGGCCAGCGTTTTGTTGAGCTCGTCTATCATCCTGCAGCCCGAGGGGTGCATGGGGAGGGAGCCGGTGGTGGAGGGGAGGTGCTGGCCGTGGCTGCCGTACTGCAGCTGGTGCTGGATCTGGGAGGGCAGGACAGTGTGGTGGTGCTGGGCCACACCCTGCTGGCCACTCTTCTGGGCTGTGTAGGACACCAGTGAGAGGTCTGGCCCCCCCACAGGCATACAGATCATGACTTTCTTTGGAGGTAGCGGAGGCGACAGTTTCACTGGCAGACAAGGCAATTTCACAGGGGCGCCAGGATCTGTGGCAGAAAGAGGGCGAGAGGCAGATGTGAGTTTGGGGGCATCAGAAGAAACCCAGAACACCAGATGCGCTCACCTGGAGACTGTGGCCAATGAGTTGAGCCTCTTAGGTAAAATGTGTCAATGGGAGACACCAGCGTGATGAGTGCTACTCAGCAAGTATCCATTGACTCTTGTTTCCTACTCCAAGTGCACTTGCACTGGCCATAAGGGCCTTCAGGAACCCAGACATTAGTGGTGTCTAATGCACAGTATGCCAGACAGAGACTTGGGTGCAGCCCAGATAGTAAGGCAGGAGGAAGGAGGCATGTGATGAGCTCTTCTGCTCATGGACACCCATGGACCATCAAGGAAACCTTTGCTAGGATATGCCAAACTATGGTTTGGATGCAGTTTGTCCCTGCAAAAACTCATGGTGAAATTTAATTGTCAATGTAAGGAGGTGGAACCTTTAACAGGTGGGGTCTAGTGGGAGGTGCTTGGGTCACGGGTGTGGATCCCTCATGAATAGATCAGTGGTGGGTGTGAGCGAGTTCTAGCTCTCCCAGGAATGGATTAGTTCCCAAGGGAGAGTGGGTTGTTAAAAAGAGTCTGGGTTCCTCAGTTTCTCTCCTTTGCTTCCTCTCTTGCTATGTGCTCTCTGCACATACCAGCTCCCCTTCCGCTTTCCTCCATAGGTGGAAGCAGCCAGAGGCCCTCACCAGAAGCACCATGTTTCTCATACTTTCTAGTCTGCAGAACTGTGAGCTAAAGAAATCTCTTTTCTTCACAAATTACCTGGCCTCAGGTATTGTTACAGCAACACAAAACAGGCCAAGACATGCCAGTCTACAATACATGTCTACAATTTTGCAATTATAATGTGAACAGATCTTTCAAAGTTGGAACTTCCCAACAGGCATGAGATTTAAAGCCAGCCCTAGGGTCAAGTCCACCAATACCATGTCACTCTGCAAGTGCCTTTACTGCTGCCAACCTTAATTCCCTCTTCCGTCACCTAGGGACGACCATCCTGCCTTGAGAGGATGCTTTGTGAAGATTAGTTTTTGCAGACCCTGGCTTGGGTGCACGAGTGGGGCAGGAGTGAGAGTGACTGCTGGACTGGTGGGCCCACTCAAGTGTGGGCTGCTGAAACAGTAAGGAGGCTCCCACAGGGGACTCCAGGCTGCTGGAACCTACCTAGGACCAACTGCTGGGTTCCATGACAATGCCATTGAGCTTCCTAGAGATGCTCCACATTTGAGGGGCTCGGGGTCAGACTAGATCCCAGGGCATTTCTGGGGAGATGTAGTCTGTTGCTGTACCCCACATTTCTGGAAATCACCTAGCACTGGAGGGGAACCTGGTTGAACCCTGTGGGTTGCAGGCTTGCCTGGGAGAAGCATGGTCTGGAACAGCACAGCAGGGAGGAGTAGGGAGTCTCAATGCCCCACTGGCACCCCCTGTTGGGGAGCACCACACAGTTCTGACTCTCCATCTCGGAGGCCATAGATTCTTCTCTAATGATCTATCTGCCTCGAACGTGGCCTTCCTCCAGTCTAACTTACAGTCCTGCCAAAATGACATTCCTAGAGCACAAATCTGATCACGTTGCTCCCCAGTTTAAAACCCATCCATGGACTAAACCTTCCTGATACATCATTCAAGGCCTTCCATGGGCTGGCTGCTGCTTGGTTCATGTCTTCATGTCCACATTGTACCTCTGTGAAGTCTGCTCTTATTCCCCCAGTTGGAAATAACCTTACCTATGGCACCTGAAAAGCCAGAGCAGAACCTCTCCTATGGCCCAGATCACTTTTCTCCTGTGGATTCTACTTATTTGGTGGCCCACGGATTCAGGGTCTCCACCCTCAACAAAGTTGACCAGGTGGCCTTGGCCATTCTCCCAAGAGCTGCTGCCGTCTTCCCCAGGATCCTCACCTTCCACAGATGCCTCTTCCTATCCCAGTAAGGAACTGAAGAGGAGCACTCATGGCTTCCCCACCTCCCTTTTAGTTCCAGCCCACTTTTCTCACCGTTACCCACTCCATCCACCCTCACTCCTGAACTGCTGAGTTTCCTAAACTGCCTGATGTTTCCATAACCCTAGGCCTTTGCATGTCACTTTCCCTCATTTTGGAATATTCTCTGTTATGTCTTCTTGGTCAATTACTAGTTGCCCTTCAAGATCCAACTCACAAACAACCCCCCCTGAAAATATTCCTTGATCATTACATCCCTCTTCCCACTCTGTGGAAAGAGAGTGGGAACGTGGATGCACGTTATGTCCGTGTTAATTGTGTTAATGATGATAGCAGGAATGACGACAGTCATGATAATCAAGACTTCTGTCGTGCTTACTATGTGCCAGACACTGTTCTAAGGGCTCCTTGTATTCTAACTAGTTTAATCCTTACAATAAGTCTGAGGTAGATGCCATTATTATCTCATATTTGCAGATGATGAAACAGGGTCTCTGAAGACACAACACTGCACTTCCTGTTTACATAACTGTCTCCTCTCCCGTTGAAGAGTGATGGTGTGTAATTTATTATTGTATCTCAAACCTCAGCATCTTGTTCAGTGCCCAGCTCACATCACAAGAGATGCAAATTGTGTTTACAGAATGAGCCAAAGTTATGATGATCTGCTGTGGGATGAATTCACACCTTCCCCAGAAATAGATACTCTAGGAGGGAGATGTGAGCCTGAAATGGATGACAATTTTAGGATCACGCAGTTGTGGCGTATGGACACTAAACTTCTGATCCTACCGCTAAGACACAGAAAATTCTAATTATTTCAGGGGGCCTGATAAGATTGCTCCCCAACACCAGAATGCAAACCAGTCATAACCACAGGCTTCCACATGTTCATTCCCGAGGGCTTGTCCTGTTCATTGTGACCCCTCATGCACATGGTGCAATGTCACCACATTCAGGAACTTAACTAGTGCTAGCTAGTTCCAAAGTGCTCAGACACAGAAAAACTCAACACCATTGTCCAGCTCCTCTTAGTGAAGGGTCCACTTACACAGCTCTTAGAAGCTTCAGCGCAGGCGGGCGCGCTGGCCCATGCCTGTAATCCTAGCACTTTGTGAGGCTGAGGCGGGTGGATTACTTGAGGTCAGGAGTTCAAGACCAGCCTGACCAACATGGTGAAACCCCGTCTCTACTAAAAATACAAAATTAGCTGGGCATGGTGGCAGGTGCCTGTAATCCCAGCTACTTGGGAGGCTGAGGCAGGAGAATCACTTAAACCCAAGAGATGGACTTTGTAGTGAGCTGAGATTGTACCATTGCACTCTAGGCTGGGCGAGTGAAACTCTGTCTCAAAAAAAAAAAAAAAAAAAAAAAAGCTTCAGTGCAAACCTAGCAAACGCAGTATGTCCTGAGGTGTTAAGGATTTTGCTCCAGGACCCTTAACCCAAAGTCCTTCATTTGAAGACTCTGGTTCTCTAAGGCAAGTAGGTGCTCATTTGCTTGGTCAGGAGAAAGAACCAGGAGGGCAGAGTGGAATTCTCTGCCTAGGAAGGGGCAGTGATTATATTGAGTTCTGCCCATCTTGTTAATCAATAGCTTCTTGTAACATTCCACCACTTCTTGTGACTACTTCCATAGCAAAACCTACTTGGTTTCATCAACAGAAAATTGGCCAAGTGAGCCCCAGCAATTCTATGAAAACAGGCAAGGAAAAAAAGGCCAGCTGAACCAAGTTAGTGGAGACGGTTATTCTTACTGTTCCAGGAAAGGCATGCTGGGGTCGTGGGGAACCCCAGGCCTTCTTTCCTGCTACATTTCCTTTCTGGTTGTTTTGATGCACATAGCTATGAATTAAAGAAGGACAGAGAATAAAAGTGAATCATTTAAAATCATTTTTGGTGCAGTGGATTTCATAAAAGTGAACGAAAGAAAGAAAAGGGCTAAAATCAGGTGGAATTACCTGCTTTCTGTGAATTAGCCATGCAGTCTCTATCTTTCCCCAACATTGTGGATAACTGAGGAGAGGCTGGGCAGCTCATGTCTTTGTTGGAGTGGCAATGCCTATTTGTATATTTTTACAACACGTTAACACTAAGTCATTCCCCATAACATAACTAGAGGCATGATTTGCAACCAGCTGCATATTATCTGTCATTCTGAACTTCCATCTAAGCTTTTAATCTTCCTTTTCCCACTCAAACTTCTGTATTCTCCAGCTTCTTGACCACTACACCAGCCTAGGACACTCATCTCCTCTTATCGTGTGGATAATGGCATCCCAGCCCTCTGATCTGTCCCCTCTGTACCAGATATCTATCTCCCTACAGCACCTGCTGCGCATGTGTGAGGTCCATGATGGCTCCATGCTCAGTCCATGCTGCAAGTGCAAGTATGACTCTGTCTGGACTCTACTACGAGTCTCCCACTTACATCTCTCTCGTCCACTCTGGCCTCTGGGTTTCCCAATAACTACGCTCCTTCTCTCTTCAGGGCCTTTGTTGTACTCACCTCCTGAAATGCCTTCCTGTTCCTTGATAATAAAAATTGCATTCACCCTTCAAGCAGCAAATGAAGACCCGCTTTCCTCTGGCAGCCTTTCCTCCCTTAACTCCTACAACCCTGGTGGTCAGCAGTTCCAGTGAATTTGGCTCTGTTTTGTGCTGGTTACTGCTGGCTCCATTTGGGTCAGCCCTGTCTTCCCAACTAGTTCCCAGATGGCTCCTCCTATACGTGCTGCAGCAGGACTCTGAGGCTGGGCAGTGATGGAATGTGCTCACTGCCCTCTGGTCCTCAGGCCCAGGGCTGGGGGTGCATCAGAATCACAATGATGCTCATTCCTCTTCTCAGGGATTCTAGGTTGGGGTCCAGCATTATATTTCTTTCTTTTTTAAATTTTTTTTTTTTTTTTTTGAGACAGAGTTTCGCTCTTGTTGCCCAGGCAAGAGTGCAATGGTGTGACCTCGGCTCACTGCAACCTCCCCCGTCCCGGGTTGTTCAAGTGATTTTCCTGCCTCAGCCTCTGAGTAGCTGGGACTACAGGTGCCCACCACGACGCCTGGCTAATTTTTTTTTTTGTAGTTTTAGTAGAGATGGGGTTTCACCATGTTGGCCAGGCTGGTCTCAAACTCCTGACCTCAGGTGATCCACCCACCTCGGCCTCCCAAAGTGGGTGGCCACCCAGTGCTGGCCACCTGGTCCAGCATTGCATTTGTAAAAAGCCACAGTCAAAAATAACTCTTGGCCTCTTACTTTTGTCCTTTTCTCCGAACAAAAGGGCACTATTTCTTAGCGCAGAGTCCTTGGAACACCTCCAATAGTTGCCTGATGCAACTTCATGTTCCTGGGCTTTACTTTGGACCTGCTGAACCAGAATCTTTGGGCCAGACATTTGGATTTAAGACACTTCCTGGCTGGGTGCAGTGGCACATGCCTGTAATCCCAGCACTTTGACCCCGTCTCTACTAAAAATATAAAAATTAGCTGGGCGTGGTGGCACGTACGTGCAATCCCAGCTACTCGGGAGGCTGAGGCAGGAGAATCGCTTGAACCTGGGAGGTGGAGGTTGCAGTGAGCTGAGATTGTGCCACTACACTCCAGTCTGGGTGACAGAGTGAGACCCCATCTCAAAAAAAAAAAAAAAAAAAAAAATTCTTCCCAAATGCTCAGCATATACAAAGAGCTGAGAATCACTGGCTCAGGGTGCTAAATCGCTTGGTGTATGGTGCTGCCTGAGGCAGGCATACTGCAGCACTCGAGGCCAGGATGCACCAGTTCCATCCAGCATCTGGACCAATGTCCATCCTGGGGGGTCACTGGGATAATTTCCAGATTCTATTTCTATGCCCCCAACATGTAAAAAGTAAAAGACCAAATTTCCCTAAACCAATTTACTAAAAGCTAATTTGCCTAAAATCTATTCACCTAATGATTATCTTGTCCACATTTAGAATGTGCAATTAAAGGATACTTCTTAAACCAATTTGTCTAATGGCACTTCCAATTGAGTTTTATAAAAATCATCTGTCATTGAGCCTTTTATAAATGATAAGATGTCTTATATCCTTGTGGGTGAATTTTTCTATTTTATTTCTGTCTATAGAAATAAAATCTTTTATTCTAGTTCTATCTATATCTTGTCTAAACTTTAAGGAGGTTTTAGACAAGTTTGCATAAAGAGCCTTTCTTCAAAATTTTGTGTCAAGCAAGAAGTACTTCACCAAACAATTAGCTTTTCCTATGTAGTTGATTCAAAGCATTTAGGTTCTTCTGCCTTCTTGCTGATTTTTTATTTACCCTATGTGCACTCTGTAAATTTACTAAACAAACCAAGAAATATATATCTAGTACCCATTTCTGTTTAGTGAGGCGATTACATTTTTATAGTGAGGATGACAAAGGGAATTGGATAGATCAGGATTCTACTGCATGGCATCCACTTTTCAAGATGCCAATTTTTTTTTTTTTTTTTTTTTGAGATGGAGTCTCACTTTATCGCCCGGGCTGGAGTGCAGTGGTGTGATCTTGGCTCACTGCAACCTCCGCCTCCCAGGTTCAAGCAATTCTGCTTCAGCCTCCTGAGTAGCTGGGATTCTAGGCGCACGCCACCATACCCGGCTAATTTTTTGTATTTTTAGTAGAGATGGGGTTTCACCATGCTGGCCAGGCTGGTCTCGAACTCCTGACCTCGTGATCCTCCTGCCTCGGCCTCCCAAAGTGCTGGGATTACAGGTGTGAGTCACTGCTCCCAGCAGCCAACTTCTTAAAGTAGTGTTTCCATCAGCCTCATTAGGGAAGCTTGGGAGAGGCAGATTCCTGGGCCTCACTTTCAGAGCTCAGATTCAAAAAGTCCACAGTGGTGCCCAGGAATCTGCTTTGTAAACAAACTCCCAGATCACTCTGATCTACCTGGATGGAAATGACACCTGGTGCTGCAAGTTCTTATTGGGTAAAGAGGCGCAAAATCATTACCAACATTTGTTGGGCTAAAAAGTGTAAGATCAACTATAAAATCATTCACTGATTCAGTTCTGCTGCTTTCAGCAAATTGCTTAATCTCTGTGAAATAATGTGTCATGGCAAGGTTGTCCAACCAGCGGCCTGCATGCGATCCAGGATGGCTTTGAATGTGGCCCGACACAAAATCGTAAACTTACTTAAAACACGACGAGATTTATGCACGGATCTTTTTCTTTTCTTTCCTTTTTTTTTTTTCTTTTTTGCTCATCAGGTATCGTTAGTGTTTGTGTATTTTATGTGTAGCCCAAGACAATTCTTCTTCCAATGTGGCCCAGGGAAGCCAAAAGGTTGGACACCCCTGTGTTACAGGACAATTGTAAAATTAAATAAAGTACATAAACTGTGTGGCATAGTGTCTGACACTCCAGACACTCCAGACAGTTATTCCACAGAGAGTAACCATAATTCTTGATGCTATCACCATCCTCATTATTAATTGCCTCCTTCAGGAAGCCCATCCTCCCGAGGCTGGCTGAGGCGCCTGCCCACGGGACCCCCAAAGCCTCGTGCTTCCCTGCGTCACAGCATTGCCTATTAAGTCAATTCAATCCCTTTCATTTTTCTTAACTTGTTGCTGATTTTTCCTTGCAAGGGGTATATGTGATGTAGTATTTATTAAATTTCACTAAGTGTGGCTATTTCCTCCCGTTTTACCTGCTAGAATGAACTGAGCCTAGTGCATAGTAGATGCCCAATAAACATTTGTTTACCTTTTCATCATGTCTTCAGGGCAACAGGACAAGGTGGAACTCAGTGACTGGTTTCTGCTATATTAAGGGTCTGCTAGTCAAAGTGTGGTCAATGGACTAGCAGGAGCCACATGGCCTGGGACCTTATCAGAAAGGCAGATGCTCAGGGCCCAGCCCAGACCCTCTGGCAAGATCTCTAGGGGACGCTGATCTGTCAAGTCTGAGAAGCACCCCTGAAAGAGGGATTCCTTTCCGAAGAGGCTACTCCCTCCATAGGCAAAATGACAAATGCCCAGAGCCTTCTGGAGGAGGAGATTATCCCAGCACTGCTCTGGGAGGGCTGGGAAGGAGGTGCAAAGGCTTCTGCTGTGGGCCGAGGGCAGAATGTCCTGGTGAAACCACCAGTGGCTTAGAACTCAGAAGAATGATTCTAGATCCTTGAGGGATAGCATTAGGAGATATACCTAATGTAAATGATGAGTTAATGGGTGCAGCACACCAACATAGCACATGTATACATATGTAACAAACCTGCACGTTGTGCACATGTACCCTAGAGCTTAAATTAAAAGAAAAAAAAAAAAAAAAGGAACTCAGAAGAGCTGGGGTTTAAGTACAGCTCCAAGACCAAGAAACTTTGTTACTCTTCCTAAGACATTTAGCTTTCCTGAGTCTCAGTTTTCTCATCTGTAGAAAGGGAGTATTGCCCAGAGTATAGATCTGTAATGAGAAGTAAATAGATTAATAACTACACAGCTCCATGCAAGGTGCTGAGGGGAACTTAGGGTTGAAATCTAGCTTGAGGCCTGACCTGGCATGGGGCTGAGTCACTCTAGAGGAAGGGGCATCCTCTACAGGGTACTTTTTCTAATTTTACGAAGTCTCCATATAGGTCAGCAGAAGGCCTGAGTATAAAATACCCCCAGTACAGTCCTTGATGCATCACAGGAGATCAACAAATGTAGTCTTGATCCTGAGACAAACATCATAATACATTCCCCACCTCTGCCATAGATTGTTTGGAGGGTCAGACCGGATCACGTGAACATGCTTTGTAAATTGCAAAGTACCTTATATAGCTGCAGTGTTGCTAATAGGGCTTTCACCACACTTCTGAAAATCCACCTATCCTGATGCTTTCCAGCCTGGGGTGGGAAGGTAGAAGCCAAAAAAACAACAGAGAGTGTTTAATATGTGGTGGTACTATCATAAGAAAACAGTGGAAAAGAGCAGAGGCGATTGGAAAGTAAATCAAGTAATAGAGCAGAGAGGCTTGCAAAGGACTTCCATGGTGGTTCTCCATGCTTGCAACAAAACACCACCACAAAACGTTCCAGGAGAGGTTTCTAGGTTTCAGTGTATTGTTCTGATGCACACCGCACTACATCAGTATTGAAAACTAGTGGATGGGGTCGGGTGCAGTGGGTCAAGCCTGTAATCCCAGTACTTTGGGAGGCCTAGGCGGGCGGATCACAAGGTTAGGAGTTCGAGACCAGCCTGACCAACATGGTGAAACCCTGTCTCTAAAAAAAGTACAAAAATTACCTGGGCGCAGTGGCACGTGCCTGTAGCCCCAGCTACTCGGGAGGCTGAGGCAGGAGAATCGCTTGAACCTGGGAAGCGGAGGTTGCACTGAGCCGAGATTGTACCACTGCACACCACCCTGGGCAACAGAGTTAGACTCTGTCTCAAAAAAAAAAGAAAGAAAACCAGTGGATGACCTAGGAGTCTGAAAACCTGTGTGCTTTGCTTTTAACTGCCTGAGGAAGACATCTAACCTTCCTGGGATTTTGTCTCTTTACCTCTTAAATATCCTGGAATAAAAATGCCTCCTTTCCCTTGATTCCTGGGATCAAAATGCCTCCTTTCCCTTGACAGCACCTCACTGAATAAATGGTTTTGCATCTATCTGATGCGTGATATTTATTAATTGTTGGAGGATACACGCTACCTCTTCCCTTTCTAATGATGATGGTGGCTGCTCCTGCTGGGACACACACAGAGCTCTCTGCTTGCTGACTTATTTCTGCAGCCAGACTGATTGAGATGCAGTGTATTCATAAAACTGTCTCTGTTGATGGAGTGGAAGAAGCAGAAACGACCAGAGAACAAGGAAAATAAACCCAAACCGTGAATGTCACAGAGCCATAAAACCCAAGAGGGCTGTATTTCCAAACACGACACATCCCTGGCTTATGACTTCAGACAAGGAAAGAAAAAGCAAAGATGACTTCTAAAGTTGGTCCTCATGCTGTATGGCTGTAGTCTACACACGGAATAAGTGTGGGCTAAATAAATACACCTCTGGCCTCTCTTCTTACCACCACAAATGACCTTTTTTTTTTTTTTTTTTTTTTTTTTTTGTGAGATGGTGTCTCTGTCTGTCGCCCAGGCTGGAGTATAGTAGCGCGATCTCGGCCCACTGCAACCTCCACCTTCTGGGTTCAAGCAATTTTCATGCTTCAGCCTCCTGAGTAGCTGGGATTACAGGTGCTCGCCACCACGCCCAGCTAATTTTTGTAGTTTCAGTAGAGATGGGGGGTTTCACCATGTTGGCCAGGCTGGTCTCAAACTCCCAACCTCAAGTGATCCATTCATCTTGGCCTCCCGAAGTGCTGGGATTATAGGCATGAGCCACCGCACCCGGCCACAAATGAACTTTTCAATCAGCACTTGCTATAGAGGCCCATTTGTAACTGCTGCTGTATCGGCAGTTACTTGTCAATGAGCACAGCACTTAGTGCCTAATGAATAAAGGTGTTGCAAAATTTTCTCAGTCATTTGCCAACTGGTTGCAGTGAGTTGGAATTACTTATCTCCTTTAATTACTTAATCTTAGCTATAGGTACTCCACCTGAAGATGGTGGACTATATTAAAGGGCCTATTGGCAGTGTATTTAGAACAGAAATGAGAGTCCAGCATCACTAATCTACTAAATCAGATTCCCCTTGGTGCAAGAAAGAGGTCAACAGGAGCTCCATCAGTTCCTTCAGAACACCAGGCCCGCCTAGGGATGATCACTCGCCTGGCGTTTTGCCTTGGTCAAAGGCAAAATGTGCTGACTGACCCCTTGTGGTGAGAGGGATGATGTTGAGGGAAACAAGAATAATGAAAAAATGTTATTTTTGTGAAATGCCCCAAACCTGGCTTTCCCTTCCAAGCCAGGTCAGCATGTGAAAACCACAGCAGACATCTGGCCTCCGTGAGGACCGTCCTCAGATCTGGAATCATAACCTCAAGGGCCATGATAACATACACAACCCTGGCACCCTCAGCTGACTTAGTTTCAGAGCCACTTTCCACAAAGAAACATTAAATTAAAAAAAAAATTTTACTAGACAAATAATAATTGCAGATATTCATGGGATGACATTTTGATACATATTTGTAACGTGGGATGATTAAATCAGGCTAATTAACGAATCCATCACCTTACATACTTATCATGTTTTGGCGGTGAAAACATTTAAAATCTTCTGTCTTGGCAATTTTGAAATATACAATGCATTATTAAATGTACCCTGGGAAGATGGCCATGAGTAGGGAAGGACTGGAGATGAGAGTCACTCTCCAGCTAACTGAGTCACTTAGGCACGTCACCCTTGCAGGGCATGTAACTCAGTTTTTTTTTTTTTTCTTCAATAAAATTACACATTATTCATTGCCAGAGAACTGCTCTCTTTTCTTTTTTCTTTCTTTCTTTTTTTTTTTTTTTGAGACAGAATCTTGCTCTGTCACCAGGCTGGAGTGCAGTGGTGTGATCTCGGCTCATTGCAACCTTCATCTCCTGAGTTCAAGCAATTCTCCTGCCTCAGCCTCCTGAGTAGCTGGGACTACAGGCACGTGCCACCACACCCAGCTAATTTTTGTATTTTTAGTAAAGACGGGGTTTCACTATATTGGCCAGGATGGTCTCAATCTCTTGACTTCGTGATCTGCCCACCTTGGCCTCCCAAAGTACTGGGATTACAGGCGTGAGACACCGCGCCCAGCCCAGGAAACTGTTCTCAGAGAGTCAAAATGGTAGACGTCCTTCTAATCATGGAACAAACACCTGTTGAGAGGATCGTTAAGTATTTTGTGAGAAATTATAAATCACCTACATAAAAACACATCATACTGTTTATGTCTGCAGCCATGAACTGGTGCTGCTGCTCCTAGGGAGACCGGAATAGAAGAAAGCCCTTCAATTGATCACTGTGCTGTTGAACCTGGGCCTTCTGCAGGACAGGCATAAAGGAGGGTGAGAAATGCAGAGATGGAGAGATGAAAGGAGCATTCATTCATCCAAGCGGATAGGGAATCAAATCAAAGTCACCACGTCATCAGGGTGAGCATCGACACATTCATCTGCTCTCAAAACACGCAAAACAGGAGATATACGTACGAAGTTTGAAAGTAAATTGAGATCATATAAAAGAAAATACTGAGCTGGATGTGGCAGATCTCGCCTGTAGTCCCAGTTACTTGGGAGGCTGAGGCAGGAGGATTGCTTGAGCCCAGGAGTTGGAGATCAGCCTGGGCAACATGGAGAAACCTTGTCTCTAAAAAAATTTTTAAAAATTAGCTGGGAGTAGTGGTGCATGCCTATAGTCCCAGCTACTTGGGAGGCTGAGGCGGGATGATCATTTCAGCCCAGAAATTTGAGGATGCAGTAAGCTATGATTATGCCACTGCACTCCAAGCTGGACAACATAGTGAGACCGCATCTCAACATACACTCCCCAAAACCGTATATATAAATATACAAACACACACACACAGAGCTATTAAGAGGTAGAATATTCATGGTGACAGTGTAAGTTCAAGCTATATCCATAAATACTTCAAAGGAAAAACAAGGACGGCTGCAGCTCATCTCTTACCTTGCATCTCTTGGATGTAAGATGATATTTATTCACTGTTGGAGGTCACACTCGTATTTTTTGCATTTACAATGATGTTAATGGCTGGTCTAACTGTCTGTAGTTGGTGTGTGTAAGAGCATGCCTGTTTCCTTCCAAAATTCTTAGTGCACGGCCTGAGACCTACGGCTGGACCATGAGTTTGACCAATATGGGTGACTGTCATGTTCTAACTGCTACTCTTTAAAGGGGTTGCTTTTACATCTAGGTTATCATGTTTCCTTAAAACACTACAGAATACAGGGGAATCAGGGTTCATTTATGGCAGAACTTAGAACTGGAGAACATTTTGCTAACTTCCCTAAAATGCAAGTATCCTGCTATGAAGATACAGGCAAAAGATCATCAAACTCCTCCTTCAGCAACAGGGCTTCTCTCCCTCACAAAGCCTCCTGTCCAGCATTAGCTAAGGACTCAGCAGGAAACACATCAGATTAAATCCCTGCCCTCATGAAACTTACCCCTGGAATGTTTAGAAAATATCCAAAAGGAAGGAAGCTTGGTGCCCTTTGCAATTTCCTGTTGATGTTGGACATGCCCCAGTGAATTTATACATCCAGTTATAAATCCATTGAACAGCATTACTGTCCATCTTATTCACAGGAACAATTGAGGAGACATGCTTGGCTGAAATCAAGCAATTGCTGCTAAAAAGTGCACAAAAGATGCTAACTTCCTCCTACAAAGTTAAATCCTTCCTCGTGACATTCACGGCTCTCCAGTTTCACCACAATCCACTTTTCAGCCCCAATTTTCCTTACTACACCACAAGAATCCTACATCCCTGCTGATTGGACTAGTTGCTATTTCTTGAACATAATAAGCCTTGTACCCATGTGCCTGTGTGTCCTTTGCATCTTAAGAACAACCTCCTCCTCCAATCCTACCTGTCAAAATCCTACTCATCTTTAAGGCTTGTCTTAAATCCTCCTCAATAATGCTTTTTCTTGATTCCTCCAAAAGGATTTGACTTGTTATACTTTAGTTTATTTAGAGCTATGTTTACATCTCCTCCTATTAAACATTTTCTGTAGCTTATCACAGCCTGCAGCTCCTCCCGCTGATGGCCTTAACCATTTTTGTACGTTGTATGAGGGCTGGCAGAACACCTTGCACATAGCAGGCATTGAAAACATTAAGTGCTGAGTGAATTAAATCTCCAACCTAACAGTGCTACAAAAAAGACAGGTATTTTGCTACGATCTTTGCCCTGGTTATAGAAATCAGAGCAGAAAGCATCCTTTAAAACTGTTTTAATCAATAGATGGTCCTTGTATGCACTACAGAAAAAAACTTCTGCATTTTGAGAATAGTAATAAGACTGGAAAAACATGGAGAAATGGGTAGAAAAGTGAGTATAAAAAGTAAATTCAGCTAACTCCCCCATTCTTTCTGTGTTGTTTCCATTTTTTATTTTTTGTATGAGTTTTGCCATCTTAAAAACCTTTCTGCCTGGGGAGACTGTCCCTCCTGGGGCTGGCCAATTCTCAGAGTTAGCAAGGGCCGAGCCAGGAGCAGCCCTTTGACAGGCAAACGAACCAGTCCAGAGCCAGACTTCCTCTATCAGGCCTGTCCACCCAAGGATGCATTACTCCTCTGCCTTAATCATCCCATGGCCAGGTACCAGGCAACTATAGAACACTTGTATAGCTTAGGGCCTGCTGACACCATGCAAACTAGCCAGTCCTAAAGTGCTCTGTCTGCCCTGCTTTGCCTTTCTGTAGACACCCCAATAAAGGCTCTGGCCTCAGCTTTCCCCTCTCCTTGCTTCCTGACTCCTAACCACCCTGAGGCTTCCCCATGTGCCCTGTGTGGTGAGCCGTGCCTCCAGTCTCTAGGGCCCGTGATTATAATAAACCTTATGGCTGCACTTGACTGACCATCTCATAAAGAACACAGAACACCTTCAAAGTATCAGTTACCAAGAGAGTGTAAAACTTAAACCTCTGAGACTTCTATGCAAACATTCCTTTTTCTCCATTTAAAGGTATAGATAAAGTCCAAGTTCACAGTGGTCTAATCTTTGGTTTTACTGCACAGGGATTACTGGGAGGGAAGGGAGGGACAGAGGCAGAAGTAGACAGGTGGTTCTGGAGGGTTGGAGAGGAGGACATGGAGGGTGGGGAATGTGGGGATCAATGGGGGAGAGAGAGCATCAGAGAAAAACAGAGACACATAATGAAATTACGCAGAAGCATGTGACTGTAGAACAGTGAAAAAGTCCGCAAAACTAGAGAGACAGCTATAACCAGGAATATTGGTCAAGCATGGAGAGAGGATTCTCATTACATAGGTACACATGCTGGGGCTGAGAATAACACAGGGCATGGACACCATTTGTCAGGCAAAGCTGTAGTAGTGAATACTTTGGTAACATTGAAATGAGCAATCAACTAAGTTCTGAGAATATATTAAGTTTCTTTGTATTGTGAATTCTAACCACTGTGCAAGTAAGTCCTGGGTAGGTGTGTATTATCAGTAGGACTTGTTTTCAAGGATAAGCCTCAGTTTCCTTTCTTTGCTGAAGTGTCAATAATCTCTGTGGTCAGATGCTTCCCATGTGGTCTGCCCCTGCTCCTGACTCTTACACAAACTGTCTCCTTTGGGTCTGTTCTTTGAAAGCCGACCCAACTGAACTCAGATCCTCCTCTTTATAACCAAGTGCCTTGAGCATATGACTAATTTTTGAAGAACTAGATAATTTTTGTCCTTGAGTCATGCTGTGGACTGAATTGTGTCCCCTCACCCCCTAAATTCATCTGTTGAAACTCTCACCCCCAATGTGACTGTATTTGGAGTAAGGAAGTAATCAAGGTCAAATGAGGTCATGAAGATGGAACTCTAATATGATAAGATTAATGTCCTTATAAGAAGAGACATCAGGCCGGGCTTGGTGGCTCACGCCTGTAATCCCAGCATTTTGGGAGGCCGAGGCGGGCAGATCACTTCAGGCCAGGAGTTCAAGACCAGCCTGGCCAACATGGTGAAACCCTACCTCTACTAAAAAAATATATATATATATAAAAATCAGCTGAGCATAGTGGCACAAGCCTGTAATTCCAGCTACTCGGGAGGCTGAGGCAGGAGAATCGCTTGAACCCAGGAGGCGGAGGTTGCAGGGAGCCAAGATCATGCCACTGCACTCCAGCCTGGGCGACAGAGTAGAAACTGTTTAAAAAAAAAAAAAAATAGCAAAAGAGATATCAGAGATCTCTTTCTCTCTCCCTGTTATGTGAGAACATAGAGAGAAGGAAGCTGTCTACAAGCCAGTAAAAGAGATGTCACCAGAAACCAAACCCTATGGACCTTGATCTTGGACTTTCCAGCCTCCAGAACTAAGAGAAATACATTTCTGTTGTGTAAACTACCCAATCTACATTCTTTTGTTGTGGCGGCTCAAGCAGAATAATACAACTTATAAAAACAAAGGAACTGATTTTTCTAACTTCTTAAGCAGATTAAAACATACGATGCTAAAACACAAAGAATGCTGATTTTTTTTAAGATTTGGGAATAGGCCGGGGAAGGTGGCTCATTCCTGTAATCACAGCACTTTGGGAGGCAGAGGTGGGCGGATCACTTCAGCCCAGGAGTTCCAGACCAGCCTGGGCAACTTGGTGAAATTCCTTCTCTACAAAAAATACAAAAATTAGCCAGGCGTGGTGGCATGTGCCTGTAGTTCCAGCTACTCAGGAGGCTGAGGTGGGAGGATCCCTTGTGCCTGGGAGGTGAAGGCTGCAGTGAGCTGTGACTGCACTACTGCACTCTAGCCTGGAAGACACAGTGAGACCCTGTCTCAAAAAAAAAGAAAAAAAAAAAAAGGGAATCTTGGTGGAGAGAGTATAAACAAATGGTTATAAATGAGGATTCTGGAGTCAAACAAAATAGGTTCATGCTTATCTGTCACTTAATAGCTACATAACTACGACGAAGTCCTTTAATTTCTCCAAATTTCATGTTCATCTGTGAAAAGAGGTAATAATGATAACAGTATCAAAGAGTATGTGGTAAAGTTCTCAAAAAAGGCTGACATTATTATTACCCATATGTGAACATCTGACTGTGAAGTCCAACTAAATTGATTTATCCTTCATTCAATTGGCATGCCAGGGGCACCTGCCACAGGTACCTTATGCAGAAGGCATAGGTTATTCATGTGGCAGGGCATTGAACATCTGACTTCTGGAGCCAGGATGCCATGGAGAAGTGATTGATGATGACTTAGAGAGGTAGGAGACAGGGGCTTTTGCCTTCATCACCCTTTTGGGGTCATCCATCGCTCCAAGGATTCCAAGAAGGATGCATTTCACTTCAGATCACATTCATTACACAACAAGCTCTGTCGGACACTGTACTTCTGGAAACAAAGGAAACTGATGCAACTCCTGGCCCTGTATCACATGCTGTTGCATGGTTGATGTTGGAAGAGGTGAGATGGAAGGAGATTTTAACAAGAAACGAAGCAAGACAGACAGGGAGAATGAGAGAACTTCTCCCCACCTGGCCGATGAACAGAAGAAATTTGCAAGACAAATACTCTCCAAATTAATTACATTTTCCGATAAAGTGGAAGCAAATGCCACAGTAGAGGTATTTCTGCATGCCTTTCCTTGACTGTGAATTTGGAAGTAGTTCCAGTTCAGCCTCACATTTCCTCCAGCATTCTACCAGACCATTAGCCACTGTCACTCCCCATTCATCACGCTTGGTGTCTTTCAATTGTCCTGTGTTTCCTTTCAAACATGTCAACAGAGCAGCAGACACTGAGAACAGACTAAAACTCATAAGTCTCAATTTAGAGTTCTAGAATTCTTAGTTTATTAATTCCTTCTGACATGGCCCAGATGTCTTCAGAGCAATCAGTAACAGAACAGGGTTAATGTAGCTACCTCATGGTGATGCAGATTCATTATAACTGATTGCTCACTTATAAAAATTAAGCAAGTCTAATTGAGTTTAAGCCCAAAAGGATAGCACTAGATTTGCAGTCCACAGACTTCTCCACCTGTCTTGCTTTATCATGTTTGAGAGGTTACCAGGTACTACATAGTAAGGATATTAGCTTTTTGTGTATTTTTATTCATTTGATCCAAGCGGTATAGAGGTGAGGCATATAAATAGAGTCTACTCTCTCAGGAAAGGACCAGGGAAGCCAGAGAGATGGGACCAATTGGATACAAGGCCACCTGAGCTCCTGGGCTCATAGACGAAACTCAAGTTTGCCTCCATTAATGAGATAACTAGATAAATCAGAGGTGTCGTTAGTTCAGAAATTCTGCTGACTCTTCTTTTTACAATGGTTTGCTCTCTCTCTTCTCATTGATAATCAGTCAGATACTTGTTAGCCCATATTTCAATGACTGGAGAAGCCTCTTCAATGGTATCCCTGGCTCAGATCAGTACATTTAACTGACCTGACTTTGGAGTGCGTGGCCTAGAGCTAGCCTCGGTGGTGGCTTCTCTGATAGGCCTTCAACCTGCTCCTCATTCTGCTCCTTCTACATGGTGATCCAAGAAGATCTCTCAAAGGCTAGTTTTCATCATATCACTCCTCTGCTCAAAAACCTCCAAAGTCTTTTCACTGCCTAGAGATTAAAATCTAAATCTTTTTATGCCTTTTTCTAGTGAGTCCTGTCTCTCAGTATACCTCAGAATGAAGCTTCCATCCCTGCTCAGCCAACTCTCCAATGACCCAAAATGTTGCCACCTCTGAGGCTTTGTCTAGGGTCTTCTTTCCTGGAATACTCTTCCCTCATTTTCTTTTTTTCTTTTTTTTTTTTTTTTGAGACGGAGTCTCGCTCTGTCGCCTAGGCTGGAGTGCAGTGGCGCGATCTCGGTTCACTGCAAGCTCCGCCTCCCGGGTTCACACCATTCTCCTGCCTCAGCCTCTCCGAGTAGCTGGGACTACAGGCGCCCGCCACCACGCCCGGCTAATTTTTTGTTTTTAGTAGAGACGGGGTTTCACCGTGGTCTCGATCTCCTGACCTCGTGATCCGCCCACCTCGGCCTCCCAAAGTGCTGGGATTCCAAGCGTGAGCCACCGCGCCCGGCCACTCTTCCCTCATTTTCTATAAATGTCCTTCATGCTTGAAAAGTCAGTTCAAGCTTCAGCCTTCTCTTTATCAGACTGCATTGAACTGCAAGTGTTACTGCTAACAGTAGTTATGTTAGTACTCTCTCTCTCTATATACATGCATTCATTAAACCAGTGGTCCCCAACCCCTGGGGCCATGAACCTGTACTAGTCCGTGGCCTATTAGGAACCGGGCTGCACAGCAGGAGGTGAGTGGCGGGTGAGTGAGCAAAGCTTCATTTATATTTACAGCCACTCCCCATTGCTCACCATTATCTCCTGAGCTCCACCTCCTGTCAGATCAGCAGCGGCAACAGATTCTTAGAGGAGCGCGAACCCTATTGTGAACTGCGCATGCGAGGAATCCAGGTTGCGCGCTGCTTATGAAAATCTACTGCCTGAGGACCAGGCGCGGTGGCTCATGCCTGTAATCCCAGCACTTCGGGAGGCCGAGGCAGGCGGATCACGAGGTCAGGAGATGGAGACCATCCTGCCTAACACGGTGAAACCCTGTCTCTACTAAAAATACAAAAAAAAATTAGCAAGGCCTGGTGGCGGCGGCCTGTAGTCCCAGCTACTCGGGAGGCTGAGGCAGGAGAATGGCATGAACCCGGGAGGCAGAGCTTGCAGTGAGCTGAGATTGCGCCACTGCACTCCAGCCTGGGCAACAGAGCAAGACTCCGACTCAAAAAAAAAAAAAAAAAAAAAAAAAAAAAAAAAAAAAAAAAAAAAAAAAAAAAAAATCTACTGCCTGAGGATCTGTCAGTGTCTTCCATCACCCTTAGATAGGACTGTCTAGTTGCAGGAAAACAAGCTCAGGGCTCCCACGGATTCTACATTATGGTGAGCTGTATAATGACTTAATTATATATTACAATGTAATAATAATAGAAATAAAGTGTACAATAAATGTAATGCACTTGAATCATCCTCAATCTCTCCCGCCCCACCTCTGGTCCGTGGAAAAATGGTCTTCCACAAAACTGGTCCTTGGTGCCAGAAAGGTTGAGGACAGCTGCATTACTTAGTACAGTATTCTGCCTATTGTAGATGTGTTGAATAAATATGTACTACATGTAGGGGTTTATTTTGTACAATGTTTAATCTTTCTTAAGGGAAATTTGACATCAAAGCCTTAAAAGGTGCGTAATCTTTGACTCAACAGTTCTAATTTTAGAAATAAATTAGAGAAAACTCAGAAGTGCTTATGAAGATATATGCAGGCTGTTGCAGTTGTTTGCTTCTGTGATTTAACAATAAGAAAAATAGAAAAACTTTAAGGGGTCAGTCAAGTAAACCCTGATCCATCCAAGCAGCTAATAAAGTCATGTTGTGGAACACTTACTAACACGAGAATCAGTTTACAACATATCACCAAGTGCAAAAAGCAGGTGACAAAACAATAAGTACAGCAACGTTCAATTTTTATTCAATAGATAGACAGATGGACAGTGGATATTGCCTAGAAGGAGGCTTATGGGACCTTTTTTCCTTTGTAGTTTTCTGTGAATTTCAATTTTTGGACACCAAACTAAAGTGTTATTGATATGTTAGATGGTTCCATTAGATGGAAATTTGCTCTTTCAAGCCATACACATCTGACTTGGATGGACATACACATTAATAGATTAGTTTGACATGAGCCCATATCTAAGATGGACTCTTATAGAACTCAGTATCACGTGAAAGACAGCCTGCTATGGAAACAACATTAGCTGAACTCGGAGTTGAGAAACATAGCATCGATTGTGCCTGTATTACAGAATTCCTGTTAGCCCTGGAAGTCACTTATTTTTCTTGAACCTCAGTGTTTCTCCTATAAGATAGGTGAATATTTTTCCCTAATTCCACCCCCATTACATGTTACAAAATGTTATAATGATTACCCAGGTATTATTTGTCAAAATACCAAGTGCTTTTCAAAAAGGCAGTTGATCAGCATCAGGTGAAACTTTTATCAAAGTTGGAGAAATGACCCTCTGAAATATTTTAATCTCTGATTATACCACAGCCTTAAATCACAAAGTGGTATCTAATTCATGTGCCAAAGTGCAGTGAAGTACAATTTCACTGAGTGCTCAATTTAATACCTGTGGCTACATTCATTAAGTAACACTTCAGAAACACTGCAAAGTACGTGCGCAATCATTTTAGGACAACATTGCTAAGCTTACTCTTTTTTTTAAAAGTATTTACCACATAATTTGCAGATTGTCTTTTTTTTCTTTCCCTAAGAGAACAGACAGCACTGACATGAATTTTAATAAGCGAAATACACTGGGCTTCAGATCAATAACATAAAGACAAAAAATTTAAAACCTTGACAAACTCATACGAAGAAGGCACTATTCTTTATCTTTGCAAAAATGTTGACATTGAATCGATTTCACCTAGATGAGCAAATAATCTTGAATTAGTCACTTAAATACAATGTACACACTTACAGATACACATGACTGAAAGCTCTTAGCATATGGCTGGTAGGTGGATATCAAATGCTGCTTGACACAACAACACAAACCCTGGTCATGACTGCAGATATCAAGACACACACAGAAACACCCAAACATCCCACAGGGCAACCTCCCCAGAGAGCTGCCTTCAGGCCTCAGTTAAAAGAACAAGAGAAAAAGAAAATCCCTTGAAGGGAAGGAGGGACTGCTTGCCCCAGAAGATGTCTGCACTCACCTGTTAAGTGGTTGGCAATCCTGGTAGTGGGTTTGGGAGGCAGGGCCGGGGGCTGCTTGAGAAGGGGCAGCTGCTTCACTGGGGTCTCTTCATGGTCTCCAGGGAAAGCAGCAGGTTTTTTGGGGGGCAGTAGCAGGACTGGTTTGGCTGAAGGATCTTGGGACAGGAGGACTCCAGACTCACTGGCAGAGGGACTCTCTTCAGACACTGAGGGGACAACCACATGATACACAGGAGACATTACACAAACGCAGTGCAGGCGGGGCCGGCGGGGAACACAGGACAGGGACTCGGGTTGGCAACACGGCGGAGCATCGATGCTTTAGGCCGCCACGCATGTGTAGAGAGCTACAGTGAGGACACCAGAAATCCAGTGAAGCAGGAGGACAGAGAGAGGAGGCAGAGGAAGACAGAGAGTGGAGGCGGGAAGAGCAACAGGGAGAAAGAGGAGGAGGACGTTTTCTCAAAACCATCAAACACTTGACCATTTCAAACTCAGCTTTGGTCATGCAAACCCTACACATGCTCTAAGATGGGACTCATGGGGCACAGTGGGAATCACCAGGGTGGCCAGTGCAGAAGACCCAGGGTGCAGAGCCCCTCTAAACCAAACCAGAACTGAATGCCAGCAGCCTCGCTGGGGCCTGCTTGCCCTTTGCTGAGGGGCAAGAGGGAGTGGATTCAAACAAGTGGAGGGGCTCAGTTTTGTCCACTGGGTCCGCTCTGTCTCTGCTCTGAGACCTGCGACACTGGGTACAGATGACAGCCCGGAATGCTGACACCACATAGGCTGCACCCCCAGGCACTGGACGGTTGCTCCTCCAGGTTCTGGAGTGCCCGGTGCTGAGCAGCAGCCTCTCAGCCCAAATTCTGTAGTTTTAGCAACAGCATCCTGCCCCCACCAGCTCCTGTAAATTTTGACGAGGCAAAGGATGCTTTAAATCAACCTTTTAATCTTCCCCTTTCCTCTCTCTTCTTGCTCACCACAACTATAGTTTTCTTTTGTCAATTCCCCCATTTCTCTTTGCACTGCACTGGACCCGCCTCTTCCTTTCCTTCACGGGGGAACCCCTGACTGGCTTTCATGAAGAGCTGTCATTGGGTGGTGGCACACATCTTCCTACCATGCCGGTAGCTTGGCTGATGACAGATTGAAACTCTGTGATTCCGCTGGAATGACAGATTTTTACTATAACAATCAAATCTATCTGACTTCAATGTCACAAGGAAGCCTGGATTCTTTTAAAAAAGCACTGCTTTCATTGGGAAACCCTCCCTGGGGTGGGAGGGTGTAACCACACTGCATGTCCTCTCACCTCCCGCCACCGCCTCAGTGAGAAAGTCTGTAAGGGACTCCTCCCCTCCCCACCCTCCTTCCTCCTCCCTGATCAGGTGTTCTGTGCAGCACCAAAGCCCTGCAGAAAATCCTCATGAGCACTACATTCTTCTGTCTCAGGGACACTATTATTGTCAATGTGGCACACAGTGATGGAGCAATGACTCACCAGGTCCCATGATGAAGCATGGGAATTAACCCTGTGAAACCCTATCCCTGCTACCCTCCCACGTGACTGCCTGTGGATGTGGACTTTGTACATGATGGGCAGGAAGACCTTTCTATCTATACTCTGGATATTGCAAGAGGTTCCTTCTCCCAGACTCATCTCCTGACAAGTACCACTGCTCACTAGCTGTCAGGAGGGACCTATTTTGGGGCAAATTAGGACCACTCTGCAAACCTTCTGAGAGGATGAGTATTGGCCACTCAGCCACCTTTGGACCAAAGAAGGAGACGACAGTCAGATGGCATCAAAAATCAGCTATCAGCAGGATACAATTCAATCAGTAAATTATATACAATTTAAGAGACAATTAAATTAATTGACTATATCCAGTAAATTGACACAACTATTAACTGGCATACTGGGACTAAGACTAAACGACCTTTCAGACAGATGAATTAGATAGGTATCATATAGAAACGTAGGATTCCTCAGCTTTATCTTAACAGAGATGAATGTTAAAAAACAAAATAATAATATTTTAAATCATTAACGTTACAAAAATAAGCCATATCGCCTTTAAAGAGATTAAGGTAGTAAAGAGTTTTTTAAACACTGTAGGATAATAAGCATAAGTATATTCCATTTTAAAAAATACTCAGTATGTACTAAAAACTAATCTGTTTCACTAAATTTCCAGATCCTTATGCTCAGGATAGTCCAAAACAGAATTCCAAGTCCAGCCAGGCCAAAGATCCCTGGTGCCTGGCTGGACTTGGTGTCTGCGACCTGCTCTACAATCCTGCTGGGGCATTACCTGGCCCATCCATGATGTCTGACGGTTGGAGCACCTCATATGAACAGGGATCCCTGGGCATTGGGACTGGCTCCATTTCGGACAGGGCAGGCAGCGACAGCTGGCTGGAGCTCAGGGACTGCCCATTTTCTAGGGAGTCCTCTTCATTGGATAAGGAGAGTTCCCCATCTGTCAGAGAGAAAAGGAGATTGCAGAGTTAGACAATGTCTGCCTTTCAAGAAAGAGTGGCACTTACCACCTGCTGAGTCTAGATGCTGCTGAACAATCTTTATCAAGGTCACCCTCTAAAACCAACATCTGTTCTTTTGTTTTTAAGACACTTATTTGATCGTTAGAGATATGTTATCTAATCATCAGGGCAACCATTTCCAATGATCTTCAGCATTTTGCCTGTTTTCTCTCTGTCTTTCTATCCCGAATCCATCACATTTTCTGTGTATTATTATTATTATTTTTGAGACAGAGTTTCACTCTTGTTGCCCAGGCTGGAGTGCAATGGCATGATCTTGGCTCACTGTAACCTCCGCCTCCCGGGTTCAAGAGATTCTCCTGCCTCAGCCTCCTGAGTAGCTGGGATTACAGGCACGTGCCACCATGCCCGGCCAATTTTGTATTTTTATTAGAGATGGAGTTTCTCCATGTTGGTCAGGCTGGTCTCAAACTCCCAACCTCAGGTGATCCACCCACCTGGGCCTCCCAAAGTGCTGGGATTACAGGCATAAGCCACTGCACTCGGCCATTTTCTATGTATTTTTAAAAATAAAAAGTAAATTAAAATTATTTTTTTCTCATAATTTCTAAAAACTTGGGAAAAAACTCAGCAAGCCTCAGAGATTGGAAGACCAGGATTGGGAATTCCTACTTTAGGGAGCAAAGGGCTTCATGTCACTCAACAGGCACCAAGGTCCTGTTTTCTGTTTGCCTCCACCCTCGTCCAATTTCTCTACTTTGATAAAGGATTAGGACAGCTCTCATCTGCACCTAACAGGCTGCAGCCACTCAGCGATGCTGGGAAGGGCCAGAACTCTCCTGGTGCCAACCACCAATCATGCCACATAGTGCAGACTTTGATGTTGCTTAAAGCTCAGCAAAACAAGGACCACGGTGCAGGATCAAAGGCTCCCATACAATGGCCATTTGTCAAATCAAAATTCCCCCTGTGTGATTTCATCCTAGCCCAGGGGAGTCTTAGATAACTAGACATTAAAGTCAAATTAATTTTTAAAGAGAACTGAAAGCTGTTCCAGTGAGATGAATAAACACCAGATGAAAGACTCAGTTCTGCCAAGTCAGAAACAGAAACCAGCAGAGCAATTACCCAACTTAAAACCAGAAGCAAGATGACGACTCGTAGAAAAGAAGCAGTGAAGTGACTCCAAGGTGATTCTTGGTAAATAATCCTTTCCTTTTGCTATGTCCCACCTCTAGTTTAATTTTATAAATCAGTGATCTGTGGTGGCACAGAATCCCTCCATGGCCCACCCCCAATTAGAGTCCATCCAGTGAATACGTGTTTAACAGAGTAATCAACAAACCAACAGGCCTGAAATAGCATATGATTCAAGGGCATATGGTGTTTGACCTGAATCTTCTATAAGCATAGAAAAAATATGATGAATGCCAAAAAAAAAATCATCTGAAGCAGACAGTGTAAAGCACCAGCATTTGAAGAGTGTGTTGTTTTTTTTTCTTTTTTTAATTCCGCTTTTTTATATGCCCAAAATGGTAGTAAAAGTTATTATACTTGGGATCAATAATATGATGATTACTCATTAATAAGAAAGCAAAAGCAGTGCAGACTGTAAGCCCATGCAATGGAAATCACACAGATGAACTGGGAGTCTTTGGGATGGGAAAGGCTGAGCGTCAGTATGTCGCTATCCCATCATGGATGCTCCCCAGTCTTCTTAACGTGCCTTTACTTAACATGTTCAAACAGATGCCATGGGAAGTAGCTCTGTTTCAATTTTCCAGTTGGTGGACTAATGATGCAGCTGCAATTCAGCCTAACACATCTCTAGGAAACCACTTTGATTCTTGATGTTCCAAAGTATAATAAAAGTGCTGGACGAAACAACCAGAGGGGATGGAGGTCTCAGGGCTCTTGCCAAGTTCTGCTTCTTTGGGGGAAGGATGCAATCACATGATTGCCATACATTTTAACAGTTAAGAGTACCGTAGAAGCAACATTAGAAAGAAGAGATGCAAGTGTGGCTGGATGACTCTAGACTCTCTCCATGAATCCTGGGCTTGGCTAGTAACAGAGAAGCAATATTGCTTGCTCCTCTTGGGACATATTAACTATTGAAAAATTGGGCTCTCTATAGATTAAAAGTAATGTGGCTAAATCACAAACGCCCACACCACTTTGGAGAGGAAATAATCTTGGGAACTCCATTGTTATAATTGCTAAATACACATTTCCTTTGAAAAAGTAAAAACAGGAGAAGAAGGTGTAAGACACTGATCATACCACCACCCAACCTAATAGAAACGGTTTCCTCTTTTTGAACATGTTTTTCAAGATTGTAATCTTACTGTGTGCCAAATTTTGTGTCTTGCTTCCCCCATACTATAAGCATAACTATCATCTTAATGATTATACTGGATGACTATATATTGATATTTACTTGGCTAGCTCCCATTTGGTTGGTCACAAAGGGATAGACTTATGCTATTATGAAAAAAATGCAATGAGGACCATCATCTTGCATACAATTTTTCTGCAATTAGAATTCTCCCCCTTTAGGACAAATTCCAGTAAATGAAATTTTCATGTATTAATATTCCAATGTCTAGTGACACACATATGGATCCTGTGAAATTGTTTTATTAAAAGATTTTCCAATTTACACAATTAGAAGAAATGTACAGACCATACACATATTTTAGCTTTTGGCAATTTCTTCAACATTAATATTGATAACCATGTTCTGTCTATCTATCCATCTATCTATCTATCTCTATCTACTTATCTATCTACCTACCTACCTACCTATCTTCCCATCAACCACCCATTCGTCCATATATGTATATATGTATTTAGTAGAAAGAAATGAAAACCATTCAATAAGTACAAATTCATTATTAATATCATTTATGACCAAGATGGGTAGCAACAAAAGTAAAAACTATTTGACTTGGATTCATTTAAGGATGGAATAATACTGCCACTTTTAAGTAATATTTTAAATTTTTTATTATGTCATTTTCAAACAAACACACACACACACGAAACATTAATGTAATGGGCCGTATATACCCATCATTAATTAAGGAATTATCTGGGAATTCCTAATGCTTGGTAATTCCAAGTGTTACGAATTTGAAGACTAGTCTCTCCATGTCCTGCTAGTATTTATCAGTACTGGGTTTTTTGTTGTTGTTGCTGCTGTTTGAGACAGGGTCTCATTCTGTTGCCCAGGCTGGAGTGCAGTGGCATGAACATGGCTCACTGCAGCTTCCATCTCCCAGGCTCAAGCGATACTCTCACCTCAGCCCCCAGAGTAGCTGGGACCACAGGCCCACACCACCATGCCCCACTAATTTTTATATTTTTTGTAGAGACAGGGTTTTGCCATGTTGCGTTGCCCAGCCTGGTCTGGAACTCCTTGACTCAAGTGATCCATCCACCTCGGCCTCCCAAAGTGCTGGGATTACAGGTGTGAGCCACTGTGCCCAGTCTATCGATAATGTTTATTAGCATCTTTACCAGCATTAAAAAATTCACATTATTAAAAAAATCTCCCCAGGGAGAATGTAACTTGCCTCACCAAGGTGGGGCGTAGGCATTATCTGTATCCCCATCTAGCTAGGTCATCGCTATCTTGTTAGTGGGGATGAGACAGTGTTCACTGAGTGTTGGAAATTATGCTGATGTTTTACATAAACTTCTAAAGTTATCTGTGATAATGGCTTTGAAAAATGGTACACAATAACGTCCAATCATGAGCTGCTTCCTATTAGAATTAGTAAAATGCAAACAGCAGGAAGAAAGAAGGCAGGACGAGACATGGGTTAAGACAGTGGTTCTCAAACTGTAGCCGGCATAGCAACCCGCTGGAAGCTATTAAAACACAGATTGCTGGGCTCCACCCCCAGAGCTTCTGACCCAGTAGTTTCTGGGTGAGACCCAAGAATGTGCACATCTAACAAGTCCTTGGGTGATGTTAGTGCTCCTTTTGCTGGTCAGGGTTCCACACTTTGAGCAAACACTGAATTAAGGATAAAGAGTAAAGGAGCCGAGAAACTGCAGTGTAATTGTGCCTCATCCCGAAGAGGTTTAGGGCAGGAAATGCTGGCTGTGTGGCTAACGTGGGACAGAGAGCATGAGGAAGCAGGAAGTTGCATTGTCTAACCGTGGATCAGGAATATGAATTTGACACAAAGGACAATGGGGCTGCAGAGAGCAGAAGGATGAAGTGGAAAAGAAAAATGTGTTTCGGAGGCAGACACATCTAACAAGGTAGAAGCGGGTTACAGAAGCAGCAGAGAATAGTATGCAGACGTCAGTTTAGGTCAATGTCATGAGTCTTAAATCATGAGACATAGAAAGCAATGGATCTAAGATATAGAACTGGCCACCAAGATTGTGCCAGCCTTACTCGCCTCTTCTGGTGAAGCATAAGAAACAAAGATGTTAGGAGAGGCAAAGTTAACACCAAATCAGAGAGAACGAACAAACTCATTCAATCGACAAACACCTGTTGATGACAACACGCATCATCTACCAGAAACCTCCAATCCCTCACAACGACCTCATGGAGAAGCCAGAGGTTTGTTGTTAGCTCATTATGATACTTTTAGAAACAACTGCCCAGTAGGCTGCTGCCAGGGCCCTGGGGCTTACCCACACCCCAGCCTGCCACTCCTCCCATAAGTGAGGCATGAGCCAAACACCTCAAATGGATCTTGTCCAAGTGGCTTAAAAAAATGGTTTGTTGCTACATTATTGTTCTTTGTTTGGCTTTAGGGACACCCCCTGGTTTTGGGGTGATCAGTATCAACTTCTGCTCAATTACATTTTCTCAAAGCTCATGGTTAACCGAAGTTGTTTTTTATAGATGACTGTCATTATGGAGAATGGGTGACAGGAATTCTTTCAGGCTCTCATGGGTACCTATGTAACATGAGTTTTTGTTTAGAAATAGAAATATATATATATATACACACAACACACAAACAGACATACATCTATTTATTGGTGTGATTTTTTTTTTGAAGAGAGAGATAGAGAGTGTCTCGCTCTCAGGGTCTTGCTCCATCACCCAGCTGGAGTGCAGACTTTACCTCCTAGGTTCAAGGGATCCTCTCACTTCAGCCTCCCAAGTAGCTGGGACTACAGGTGCACACTACCATGCCTGGCTATTTTTTTTTTTTTTTTAAGAGATAAGGTCTTGCTATTTTGCCAAGGCTGGTCTTGAACTCCTAGGCTCAAGTGATCCTCCTGCCTCAGCCTCCCAAAGTGCTGAAATTACAGGAATGAGCCACCATGTCTGGTAAAATATTGTATGAAGGAAGGACATTTTGTTCTGAAAAGGCTCAGGGTTCAGGACCCTCCAGAGTTTAGGATTTTTAAAAGTGTCAACTCTAATTCTGAAACACAAAAGTACATTAATAAATGTAAGCTCACCACTAAATCTGATTTTCTATGATATGAATTATGGTTCATATTTTTGAAAACCCATGTTTAAAATGTATCTCTAGTGAGCTAAGAAATCCTTACTTAATAACCATTGAATATGACTATGAAGAATTGCTTTATATCTATATATTGAACCAATATGGCAATACATTTCACGCAGATCCAAAAACTAAAAATAAAACTTTAAAACCAGAATAAAAATGTACAAAAAACAGTAGAAACAAATATATATTTATTTATTTATTCAGGTTGTTCAAGAGGGAAGCCAGATGGACAGTTCTGACTTCCTTATAAAACTTTCTGATTTTTAATTTGCAAAAGGAAATGTTGTGCACCAAACAGAAGAACAAAAGCAGCACAATGGAAACATATGTGCTACACAGAACTAATAAAAGAACAAACTCTTCCAAGTAGGAAGAGTGTTTGTTCTGGTAAAGAAAAAAATCAAGTCCCAGGTGCCACTTGTAAAATGCATAACCTTGCTAGGAATTAGAGAAATGCAAATGAAATGACCATGTGAGTGACGTGGATGCATGAAATGTGTTTGAAATAATGTCAAGTACAAAAGCAGGAATGGAGGACAGTATGCACATGTGGATTACAATGACAGGAAAATGAAATATGTGTGCAGGTTGGCAAAACTCTGAACTGAATCTGGCATGATATAGAACTTAATGATCATTCACTTTTTTTCCCCTGCAAGATGCTTACATTTATTTTAAAAAATACAAAAAAATTGCATGCTGCCATGTTACATTAAAGCAATAATAGTTTGGTTAGAGGGGAAACCCATTCCTCATTCCTCTGGTTTCTACATGGAGACATTTTCCCCAGGGCTCCTGATGCTTGCCTACCCTCTTGCCCCTCTTAACTGCTGCCTCATTGCTGGGGTATAAGCACTGGCCCCTGTGTCTCCACTGGGGGAGCCAATCCATCCTTTCCCTCCTGCCCTGGACCCGTGTTGATTCCAGACTCAGACTTTCCCAGTTGGTGGGCTGATTTGACGTCAAGGCTAGGGGAGGAGCATGATCAGACCCATCAATGACTTCTTCCAGCCCAGCTTTTGCCAGTGATAAAGGAGATCCCCTACTTCGATCTCCCATTTGTCTTATTTCTCAGATGGTTCAGAAACTCAGAGACAGAAGATGGTTCGGCAATTCAGAGACAGAAGAAGAGTGCTAATAGAGGGTCCCTCAAATCCTTAACAGTCTGGAGACTCAAGGGAAGAGAATGCTTTTTCCGCCTCAGGTAAAAAGAAATTGAAGGAGGCATTGACAGGTGATAGAAAGGACGGTGTTAGAAACCATGCTCTCCTGGGGGGCCTGCTAACCTCAGTTTACAGAGATGTGCTGGTGAAAGCCTCTAATTTATTCTCAGGAGAGACAGGTGGGGTGAAGCGCAGCTGCAGTGGAAAGAAGCCCTGACTCAGAGCACAGGAAGAGCCCTGTTATCCTGGCCATCACTAGCTCGCAACAAGCCACTTAGCTTCTGGGGACCTTAGTGTCTGCCCCCTGAAAAGAAAAGGACTGTGTTGGATGATGCCTGACTTCCTTGCAGATCAAAGTATTCTCTGCATGAGGGCTGGAAGAGATGAGAAAAAATGCCCCCACCCAAACTTGCAAATCATCCTGAAATATCAGATGAGCCAACACAGCACAGCATTTTATATTCAGGTTTTCTTTTTCTTGTCTGACATACTGTTTAGACCTATTACAGCAAGAATTAGAAAGTAAATGAATGAATTTCTGCTTTACTGTTGGCTAAATAAAGTTTTATATTTTTATTTTTAAAAAACTTGTAAGTAAAGTTTTCACATAGATCTAGAAATCTGTGCTCTGCACAAAAAGCCTCTGTACACAGCAGAGAGACAGGGAGGAAGAAATGAAAGGAGAAAGAAACATTTCTGGAGTGTCTTCGGTGTCCAGCATTATGTTAGACTTTTTATATATGAGAGGAATAATAACAACCTCTGAAACAATATTTCAGAGAACTTACTATGTGCCAGGCTGTGTTTATTTTTCCCTCCCTCCCTTCCTTCCTTCCCTTCCTTCCTTTCCTTCCTTCCTTCCATCCATCCTATGAAGTTAGTACCAAAATCACTCTCATTGTTTAGAGAAAAGTGAACATTAGAAAGTTAAATAACTGTGTGAAGTCCCCAGCTCAGTAGATGCTGAGCTAGTACTATATGGTAAGAGAGAGGGAGGGGGAGAGAGAGAGAGTGTGTGTGTATGTGATTTAATTTAAAACGGCTTATTTGGAAATTTTAATTTCTTAAGGATGGCAAGAACAATATAGAATCCTTTATAAATAAGACATGTACTTGTCATTAACAAAACTCAAACTCTCTTAACTGTTAGTCCTTGTAGCAGAGAATAATGAACATCATGAAACCATGGCTACATTTATGCTTCCACTGTAAAGAAACATTATGTAAGTGAAGTGCCATGCGACATTTTTAGACCAAAAATGATAAGAAGAATTAGCTACACTGCATCTTTGTTGGTAATGCAAATGTGTTGAATTTACACATGCATGCTTGCAAAAATTCAAACACATTTTAATTTACTGATGATCACCTATGGCTATAGATAGCAAAATAAAGAAGTCGAGCCACCCTGCGTTAAAGCAAATAATTATCCTTGTGAAGACACAGAAGAGGAGCCTAATGCAAGCATATGCTAATTGCCTTTTCTCTCTGAGACAAGAGCTGCTGTTCAGCATGTTCTGTGTTCCCATTTTAGCTTCCCAGACATGCCCTTTGTGCATCTCAAATAGAGAGTCTAAGGTGCTTCCCACACAAGTGTCATTCTGGAGTTAGTGGTCCTAACATTAGTGAGGCTGAAATAGAGACTTCGTCTTATGTACTTTTTTGACATTGATATGTTTTCTATGTGAATAGAAAAAAAAAATCCACTCATTAAGGGGGCATAGCCATTGTTTTGTATCTCAGAGAGGTGTCATTTTAGCCACAAGATGCAGAGCTTTGAAAAAGCTTAATCCCAACAACCTTTTAAATCACGGCAATCGAAGCTACCAGTTGCCCTGATAGTCAGTAAAATGATGTGTTGGGTAACAGTTAAGTAAGTAATAACTTATCTAAGGATTTCCTCGATGGATTAAAAGCTCTAAGCCTAAGAAGCTGGAAATGTTTCTGTGGCATTTGTCAATCTCTGTCAGAGATATTTTCTCCAGTTTGCCTGAGTTTAGGGAGTTGGTGTCATTACATGGTGCCATAGTTGTCATTTTAAAGAATTTTAAATGTGGAGCATAGAAAGCAATATATTTTTATTAAATGTTGCCTATTTACTAATGAGTGTTACTATCTTCTGATGCTTGGGCGTTTAAAAAGACTTGATAGTCTTACTTGGAAGAAGAAAAAAACAAAAAACTATTTAAGTTGGTGCAAAAGTAATTGCAATTTTTGTCATTACTTTTCATTAAAGCTGCAATTACATTTGTACCAACCGAATACATTAGTTCTTTGGCACTTTTGGACTTTTCCAAGGGAGGAAAAGTCATTTCGTTTGTGTGTGTGTGTGTGTGTTTAAAAGTCTCTGTGCAGTGTCAGGATTTGAGGCAGACACTGCAGGGGTCTGTAGGACCAGGGAACCTATAATTTCAGAATCCACAAGTCAGAGAATCTTCCAGTTTTTTTACCCCTACCTGCAGCCAAGTCTTTGGATTAAGAATAAACCAGTATATATGCAAGAACAATCTTGCAAAAGCCGTGATGTTCTTTTCTGTCTCATGCAGGCATCTCACAAAATCCTTCTGAATCCAATTACCTTGAAAGTCTGCAAAATTTATTTTCATTCTCAGAATTTAATTGACTCTGTGTTACTTGGAGTGGATATTTTCACACAAGGAATTAAATGGTACCTGTTTTTGTACTCAAAGAATCATCTTGCTTTTTGTTATTGTGGTTATTGTTCTGAGTTTAATATCCTATTTTGATTTTAACAGGCTTTTCCTTCTTGCTGAGAAGCCTTTGCCTAAAACATTAAATAGGTGAGATGCAATGACTTCCCATCACAAAAGTGGCAAAGACATTGACCCTGGGTAGCTTGTTTCAGCTGCACTTCCCTGGAGCTGTTTCCTGCTGGATTTATTAGTATTTGCTGCCTCTGACTGCACCTCATGGTCAATAAACCATGGCTCATGTGGAGTCTGGGCTGCTTCCCCTGCCTTCAGCCTCCTGGTAACCTGAGCGCCTCATTACATGGAATTGTGTGGTGCCTGTCTCCCGGGTATGGTTATGGCTCCTCAGCAGTCTGCACTCCAAGTGCATTGGTTCTCAGATGATGTATCCTCATGAACTATCAGGGCTCTGACCACTATTTCCAAATAATGACTCTGGCTCCAAGGTTTGTAGCCGAAAGAGGAGTTACCACCTTGCTATTTCTGGGCATTTTGATATAAAAAATGCAACTGGGGCAGAGATTGAATATAAAATGAACAGAATGTCACAGTTTCTCTCCTACGGAATATGATAGTCTGAATCTCACAGTCAATCATTGTGCAAGGGGCCTCTTTCATCATTAATAGGGTAGCCCAACTGAGCCTAGCATCCAAGATTTTAGAAAAGGCTAGAGTTGGCCGGGCGTGGTGGCTCACAACTGTAACCCTAGCACTTTGGGAGGCCGAAGTGAGCAGATCACCTGAGGTCAGGAGTTCAAGACCAGACTGGCCAACATGGTGAAACCCTGTCTCTACTAAAAATACAAAAAACTAGCTGGGTGTGTTGGCGCATGCCTGTAATCCCAGCTACTTGGGAGGCTGAGGCAGGAGAATTGCTTGAACCCTGGAGGCAGAAGTTGCAGTGAGCCGAGATTGCGCCATTGCACTCCAGCCTGGGCAGCAAGAGTGAAACTCCATCTAAAAAAAAAAAAAAAATGGCTAGAGTTGGGAGAGGGAAGTTACAGGGGATGGCCATTTCAAAATTTGCACAGCTCTGTTTCTCTAGCTGGGCTCTCAAATAGGGCATTCACTGGACACATGTAGTGGTGTTCAAGTTCATTAAAATTGAATAAAATTCACAAAGCAGTTCCTCAATCAGAGTAACCACATTTTAAGTGCTCCACCACCACACGTAGCTAGAGGATACTGCATTGGCCAATGCAGATGACAGAACATTTCTGTTACTGTTGAAAGTTCTACCATACAGCACCGCTCAAGGTAGACTTGAAAATCACAACCGTGGGCCTTACATGTATGCAAAAGTCAATCCATTTCTGGAACAGAGAGGTTAATATGATGCTGCTACACTGATCTCCACCATAATGAGTGTCTGGCTCAGTGTACTGTAGTCCTATTGGAGAAATTGCAGTTGTGGGAAACCTGGAGTGCTGGGATGGGGGATGAGCTCCAGGGCACACATGGACAGTGGAAGCCCTGAGAGCAGTGAGACAGAACTACAGATGCAGATATGGCCCTTGGAGGAGTCCTGAGCCTTCAGTGGATCTCGGCTCTACCTGGGGTAGAGTGGGGACTGTGAAGAGGACTTGAGAAAAGCATGGAAGGAGAGCAGAAGAGCAGGGAGAGCAGGTGGCATGTGGAGACCATAGCTAACCTTGATCGAGTACCTGCTCTAAGCAGGTGACGACCTAACTTCCCACATTGGATTATGTCCTTTAAGCCCAAATGGGATTATGTCCTTTATGAGATGACAGGCAACGGCCAGAATGGAGTTGAAGAGTTCATCATTCCATGGGAGGATGGAATGATTCCCAGACTCTAGGAGGATCACCCGGTTGGTAACAGACTGCCTTCAATCAAGCAGGCTGGGGCCTGGGAATAGTGAGAAGGGATCAAAGGAAAGCATGGCCTTGCTGGCGGCAGCAGTCTAGGGTCCTGGGGTTATATTCAATCAGAAACCAGAGTCTAGAGAGATGAAAAGATGCCCTGTATCTTCCACAGACAGAACACGAGGGAGCCAGAACCAGAACGCCTGGCTCAGGACTCCTACAAGAGTACTGTTCTTTTAGACATTATGAGTGGGGTGGCGTGCCCCATTGACTTGTATAACTTTACACAAGTCTTGGGCAAAAGTATGAAATCTGGAACATTTTTCTAAGATATTTCCAGCTTTTCCTTCATCAGCTACTAGACTCCCAAAGTTTGGCTGGCTTTCCAGTTATAAAGGTCAATGCACATCAGTGGCTGGGGAGTAATAGAGCATTGGAAGGCCGGGGACACGTGGATGAGACATTGATGCCCACCATGCCCCACGTACCCTGCCCTGCCATGAGTTCACAGGAGGAGTCCAGGTAAGCAGTTAGAAAGGGTGGTTTCATGGTGGATATTCCAATATGAATTTACATTATGCAGCGGCACTCAGGGAGTTGACTGTACTTGCGATACTTAAGTTTATGGAAACATTTGTCAAAATTAGGGGAAAATATCTGATGGTTATCTGCCCCGGTTTTCATCTATGAGACATGAGGGTAATCCTGAAAAACCTTTGGTGCAAAATTTTCTTGCTGTCATCAAGACACCAAGAAGATATAGCCTTCGTTTGTTCCCTGTACACTGTGGTATACGCATGTGATGCAGGAATTACTGTAGCCATCTTGTCACCACGAGGAGTTACAGCCAGAGGATGGCATTCATTAGCTGATGAATGAACCAGCCCTGGAGCTGCCCTACAATTGGACTTTATTATGTGAGTTTCATTCTTTCACGCAATAAATATGAAATGAGCACCAACAAATGCTAAGACTGTTCGAGGCATTTGGGATACCTTAGAGGACAAACATACAAAAATTATTAGCCTGCAGACTTTCTAAATTTGCTTATTGTTTCAGGCTCTTTAACCTTTTTATTACCTGCATCCTGAGCATCTTAACTTACACCCTGCTGCCTGCATATTGGCTACACAGGTAACTGAAGAATCTATATAATAGCATAAATGTAATCAAAAGGGCACTTTTATTCCTGATCTTTTTCTCATTCCTTATTTAATGTGTCTGCATTTGACAGTGTGGGCCATTTTGTCCCCAGCTGAGCAACAGTCTCTTGCCTTGGCTTCCATAATGCTACACATTTTCGGTTGACCTCCTATTTTTTGACCACTTCTTAGTTTTTGAGGGTCCTTCTTACTCCTAGATCATTTTTTTACTCTTCAAACATTAAATGTGGGGTTCCATGGAGTTTTCTATCAGGGCCACCTTATTTTCCTACTCTACATTCTCTCTGAGAAATACCATCAATTTACATGACTGCAGGATGTATACACTGACCAGTCCAAACCATCCCCAGCCCAGCCCAGATCTCCCTTGAGTTTCATGTCTGTATATTTAGTGGTCTACTTAGATATTTGGATATCTGAGACTCAATGGGGACACATCATCACAATGCTTTGTGTCCTAAACTCACTTCTCTTGGGATCCCAGCTCAGGGAATGGTCTACCCAGTGGCCCACGCCCAAGTCCTGAGTCTCAGCACTGCCTACTCCCTTTCCTCACTTCCCCAAATGTAAGTGGTCACAGGGCCCTTTCGACCTCACCTCCTAGAACTCTCCAGTCTGTCCTCTCTTTTTCCCCATGCTTACTACCCTTTTCCCCACTACCCACCATCACATCATCTGAATCCCAGCAGCAGTCAGCTAGCTGGTATCCCTGATTCATGTCTTGCCCTCCTTGCAAGTCAGTCTCCCTGCAGGCAGTGTGATGAGGCTGCAAATCTGATTATGTGGAAAACCCTCCCAAAGCACCTCACTGTTCTCAAGACGAAGAATAAACAATGAACATAACTTTCCAGCCCGCATGATCTGCCCTGACTCCCCCTTTCCTTACAGACATGCTGGGCACTCTTACCCCTTCTCTTCATTTATTCCTGACTCCGTGCCTCCAACTGTACTGGTCCTTTGGCTTGTAACATTCCCTTACCCCTCCTATCTTCTCTAGCATGATTCTTACCCTGCACAGTTCCTCTAAGATACCGCTCCTTCCAAGATGTCTTCCCTAAGTCCCCAGACCTGGGTGGGTGATGCTTCCATGTGCATCTGAAAATCCTATCCTTTCTCCATGGTAACTGCCAAGCGGCCTAAACCCGTCACCAGGACTGTAAGTTCTATTAGCCAGAGATGCCTGGTTTGGCCTTCCTAGTATTCCTGGTGCCCGGGATGGTGCCTGAAACACAACAGGTACTCACAGATATATAATGAATGAATACATTTATGTGGAATGCTTATTACAATAATAATTATTATTTCATGAATTCTTTAGGCTCAGGATAGTGGTTTCCTGAGAGAACAGTGTTGCTTAAGAGAATTGTTATCACAATTGCTCTTTATTCTTATTGTTTAAACCACTTTCCATCTGTCTGAATTTAACACCTTTACATTTTAAAAGGTGGATTTTGTTTAAAGAGCAAGTCCGAGTAAATGTACTGTATTAAGTGCTTGGGTGCCACACAAATGATTACAGGTTGTCGATGCTGAAAGTGAACACTCTTTTCATTTTCACATGGTTACTCCAAATCACAGCTTTCAGAAAATGCCATTTCTAGGTGAGACACCAGAAACAGCTAAAAATGTGACAAACAACAGTGCCTGGTAAAGGTTGTGAAATGCATTTCCTATAAACGTCAAGATTTAAAAGTCTATGCACCTGGAATACCAGATAAACTATGGCATTTAAGAAGGCTCAAGTCTACATTTGTCTTCTCTAATACAGAGGAGAAGTTTTATTTTTATTTTTAAAATATGATGACCTTTTAATTTAAATATTGGGCTTTTTCATCTTGAACGTCAGAAGAGGAAAAATGCAATCCCCTGTGTAAAACAGTTGTCCATTTCGGGAAGCTTCTGTTTGTGTTTATAATTAAAAATAACACCTTCCAACCTGATTAAGGTTGCTCCAACCTGATTAAGGAAGAAAACATACCTCAATGCACTTTATTACTTGCTGTGGCAGGTTATCTCTAATTTCCAGCACACAATGGAAAGCAATGGTGCTCACTGGCATACTGTCAGTTTTATTCTTTCCTTGCAGGATACGTGCCCTCCTTATCTCTTTTCCCCTCCCTGTGGGATTACCTCTTCCCCCAGGTCTAGGTAGGACTGCAGTGGAAACTACTAGGTGAGCTGTGGCAGCTTCAGTGATCTCACGGCAGGCTGCCACATTTAGGGCGTGGAATTGTCTAACATGCAGGGAAAATGTCATTTCATCGGATGGTAGAGAAGTGGTCTTCTTTTCCCTCCCCATCCTCCCAATAAAAGATACATCCACGTGAATGAAACATACCCATTACCATACAAAGCGAGTGACACTGTGATAGAATTGAGGCTTCATAGAGAAATTCAGGGATGGAAATAGCACAATCACCACTGTTATCCCTAACATTCTACAAATACACCATCATGTTTATTTGTAGAGATTACTTGCAACAGCCAGTAATAGCAATATTTATTAAGATTCTCAGACAACCAATGTGCATAGCTTTCCTGTGTCCCTGTAAATCCCACATGAAGAACATATGATCTCAGCAGGGGTTTTAAGAGTTCACACTCACTGGCTGTGACTTAGGTTACATCAATAACCTTTCTGGGCTTCAGCTGCTTCCTGCCTACATTGGAATAATCAGTAGCTAGCCAGGTGACTTCTTGAGATCCTCGCCAAGTGTGAGAAATATTATCACTATTTTACTAATGGCCAAACAATATACAGTTGCCCCTTGAATGACACGGGTTTGAGCTGCATAGGTCCATTCATATGTGGATTTTTTTCAACCAAGCACAGAATGAAAAACCTGTGTTTGGAGGGCTGATGTTCTGTATACATGGGTTTCACAGGGCTGACTCTGAGACTGGAGGATGTGCGAAATTTGGTACAGGTGGTTCTGGAACCAGTCCCTTGCGTATACCTTGGGATGACTCTACTATTGACTGACATTGCTATATTTTTCCCATACCACTTAAAGACACTATCTGAAAGTAGGGCATTTGGCATCCATGTATACAAATACATACATAATATAATATTACCTATTTAAATAACTGGCAATAAAGTTTTATGGACCATAAAACTGAATAACTAAGGTGGGATCAGTGTTCTTAGTATTCTGGAATTCGCCGGTGCAGTGAATAAACCAAGTCATGTGAACATGCAGAAGTTACCTCATGCCTGCATTCACTGCTTTCTATTAGCATTTGCTGAACATCAATTTTGTCTCAGGCACTGCTATAGACACTTGGGCTACAAGAGGGAACAAATTAGATGAAGACCCCTGCCCTGCTTGGTGGAGCTTATGAAGTGAGGAGAGATGGGCAAGAAAAAATTAACATGATAAGTACATAATTTACAGGCGTCTGAAGGTGGAAGGTGATAAGAGATAGAAGAAAAAAGGAAGAAGGAGGGTAAGGGGTCTAAGAACTTAGAGAAGGCGGCAGCAATTTTAAACTTGGTGGTTGCAGAGTAAGCTTCACTGAGAAGGTGACACCTCAGCCAAGGCTGGAAAGAGGAGCCAGCCAACTGGATATCTGCGGGAAGAGGCTTCTGGAAGACGGCGCAGCCAACGCAAACCTCAAGGGCCAGGAAGCAGGGCTGAAGTGGCACCAGGGAAAGGGAGATTGTAGGAGGGATGAAGAGAGTAAAAACAACAGTTAGGGGTTGGAGGGCAGATCATGCAGGGCTTTAGGCTGTTGTAGAAGCCTGGAATTTCTGAGTGAAATGTGGAGCCACTGCAGGCTTTGAGCAGGCAGTGACATGCTCTGATTTACTGGGTAATGAGAGAGAAGCAAATGCCACAGGGAGGCCTTCATTGAAAAGAAACATCCCAGGGCAATCTGAAGAACTTAAGGGCTCATGAATGAAGTTACAAGTTGCCTTAAAGTCATAGTAGGACCAAGTTTCAGAACCTGGGTGCCCATGCCCCTGTTTGAGCCACTCGGTCACTTCATTTAGGTCTCTGTGAAAATATCACCTCCTGGAAGAGGTCCTCCATGATTGCATTGACCTAAAATCACAACCCCCTCCCCTTCGCTTGACTTTATTTCCTTATCCTGCTGCTTCATTTTTCTTCAGAGTGCTCATCACTCCTTGGCAACAAATACTATATGTATTATTTCCTATTTTTGAGTAGAAGGTAAACTCTGAAATGGTAAGATTTTGCAATTTTGGTTATCACTGTAGCTCCACACCAAGGCAACTCCTTGGCACAGAGGGAGCACCTGGTGCCAATTTGTCGAATGAATAAATACATGCATAGCCCAGGAGCCAAGGAGAACTTTGTTTAATTAAACTTTGTTTAGTTTGTTTAAATTAAGTTCAAATTTAAGCAAATAGGCATAAGATTTAGGAATAAATGAAAATAAACTGCCGAACTACAGATTATTTTACACCATTAATTGGTTTAACATTTTTACTATTCATAGTGTTGGCAGTTCATCTTAACATTTAAGTTGTGTTCTTTACAAAACAATCATATTATAGAAAATCGGGAAAATGAGGAAAAAAGAACCTACAATTTTCTGTCCGTGCTACCATCACAACTAACATAATTTAAAATTTCTTTTTATGTGGTTTTCAAAGTGTGCTGCATTCTTACCTGGCCTCAATATATCTAGAGATCAAACTATTTCCTTTGATTTTAAAACTTTTATCTAAATCTCTGGATTGTAAAATTATGTGATTCAATATGGAAGCCAATAATAAAAAAAAGCTGTTGAATAACTATGCTCTTCTTGTCTAACACACTCTGTTAAATGAGGAATCTCTGTGCCGGTTCAGTCGACATTTGAGATTATTTTTCTTAGACCCAAGCTCTCATTTTGCCTGAATTAAATTCATTGACCAGTTTGGGATTTTAACCCATGAAGAAAAATGGAAGGAACTTTGAGCACTGTCAGAGTAATAAACCTCATTAATTTTGTGTGTACTCTGCCCAAATAATTATGACTCTCAAATCACTAGTTTATTTTCATGGTTTCTATGAACAAGTGGGGCATTATCAGGCAAAATCAATAATGTAAAAAGCACTGGAAGGGAAAATCCTGTCTACTAAAGATAAATTATCTTCCACCACATTAGTAGTATCGTGCACACAAACAGCGTAACTGCAGCACAAACAGAGGTGGGGCCTGCAGGCTGCATGCAGGTGGATGGGCTGACATAGTCATCACAAATCAATGCAGCAGCTGTCAGGGTCCATGCAACTCTGGTGGAAACGATTTTGCTGCCGGTAACTAGCTAGAGTCATGTGTGCTAACACAAGGAGATGGTGCAAAATGAGGAATTAGCAGCCAGGCAATATGGAATGATTGCTCCAAATCTATGAGATTTATCCTTGAAATGAACAACTTAAAAAAACAAAGTCTCTTTGCCATTTGCTGTTCATCAGGTTGTGGCAATAATTTGCTTTACCCCCCGGAATCTCAGATACAGGAAGAAGAATGATATTATAGAAAGGGAAGAACAAATGACAGGAAAATGACTTGCTTAGAGGCTAAGAGGAAAGCCAGGTGGAATCGAATTCGGGTACAGAAGACTGGGTTCTCGGTGGACACTGACACGAAGGCCATTCTGAGGAGGTCATAGATCTTTGTACTTTTTAAATCCTCAGACAAAAGGGGACAGTGATGTCCACCCTTCTGAATTCTTGCGCCTGTTGATAGGGTCACCTAGGGTGAGGCACATAAAGGGTTTGAAGAAAATATAAAGGACAATGATGATGATGATGAGACTAATAACAATCACAGCATGTTAACCCTTATTGAGAATTTATAGATTGCTATAAAGTCACTGTTATAAAAAAGTCACTGTTCTATTTCATATGTGCTATCTCCTGTAATCCTCATCACAACATCATCCCTACTTTCAGATAAAGAAAGAGAAGCACAGAGAAGTTAAGCAACTTGACTAAAGTTGCACAGCTAGTCAACAGTGGAACTAGAATTGAATCTGATTCCAGGGCTCATGCTGCTAACTGGAGATATACTATAATATGAGGCAATGAGATTAATATCCACAGAGATACAAAATGAATGCTTTTATCAGAAAATCCCATAGAAAACACAAACCTATACACTACTATGTGCAATGAAGTTTTCATTTTAGCCTGTCTCTTCTCCTCTTTCCATCATCCAAACAGCAAACATTTTTGAGCATCTAAACTATATCAGACATGATTTGGGGCTTGGGGAATCGCAGCCTCTGAGGCCCCTGCTCTCCTACAGTTTATGTGCTAGTGAGCAAAGTCAGTCAACAAACAACAGAAAGAACAGACAGTGATAAGTGCAAGGATCAAAGTAAAACAGGAAGTTGTGGTGACAAGTGACAGGTGGGGACTAGATTGGTCCCTCCCTCTGCAATCACCTATTTATGTATGTATGTACAGATTTATTTATTTCCTTTGTTGAGACAGAGTCTTGCTCTGTTGCCCAGGCCAGAGTACACTGCGCAATCTTGGCTCACTGCAACCTCCACCTCCTGGGTTCAAGTGATTCTCCTGCCTCAGCCTCCCAAGTAGCTGGGGCTACAGGCACACGCCACCATATCTGACAAATTTTTGTATTTTTAGTAGAGACGGGGTTTCACCATGTTGGCCAGGCTGGTCTCGAACTCCTGACCGCAAGTGAACCACCACCTTGGCCTCCCAAAGTGCTGGGATTACATGCATGCGACACTGCGCCTGGCCTGCAGCCACTTACTGAGTGCAGGTCCTGTGTCAGCTCCATGTGTGCTGATGGAGAAAGAAGCAAGTGTGACAGAGGCACATCGCCTGCTCTCAGGGGACTCCTAACTGTTGGTGAGGACTTGGGGCACCAACAGTCAAGAGTTCCTTGAGAGCAGCCTCAGGGACCCTCCAATCTCAGGGATCCTCTGTGTCTTTCCCTATCAAATGAGGCTTTTGCTCCAACAGTTTGTGACTTCTTTTTATAAGTCAGGAAGCCACTTAGGCAATTCTTATCTTAACCCAGTTATTAGATGTAACGGAAATAATAAATGCTACAGTACGTGCATTCTCTACTTCAGAATATTCCTGAGGGAGAAGAGGGATTGTTTAACTGGATCTGAACAAGTTTTGGCTGTAACAATAATATTTGTTTAAGCACTCGGGTGCTTATTATATAATATTATACCTTTAATTAAACATTTTCCATCTCTCCTGGGGGGTGAATATGGGGAAAGGAGCTTATGATGAAGCATGGAGATTTAAAGTCAGAACAAGGGAGGGGCCGGGTGCAGTAGCTCACACCTGTAATCCCAGCACTTTGGGAGGTCGAGGCGGGTGGATCACCTGAGGTCAGGAGTTTGAGACCAGCCTGGTCAACATGGTGAACCTCCATCTCCACTTAAAAAAAAAAAAAAAATACAAAAGTAGCCGTGTGTGGTGGTGTGCACCTGTGGTCCCAGCTACTCAGGAGGCTGAGGCAGGAGAACCACTGGAACCCAGGAGGCGGAGGTTGCAGTGAGCTGAGATCGTGCCATTGCACTCCAGCCTGGGTGACAGAGGGAGGCTCTGTCTCAGCAACAACAACAACAACAAGAACAACAACAAAGCAAGGGAGGGTTGGGGGATCAGACAAGCAGCAAGACATTGAAGAAATGCAACAAAACTATGGATTCTTTTCCTGGAGAGCTTAATCCATCAAAAAAATGGTACGCTGGTATGGTTGTACACAGAAGTCGACGGTTAAAGCTGGCTTACCATAGGGCTTCCTTGACCCCAGGAGGTTCTGATAAATGACAGAACGTAGTTTGGAATCATGCACCTTCACATTCTGCCTCCATTATGCCTTGCCACCAGGGCAGGGCAAGAGATAGGCCACTTTTCGCTTGCATTTCAGGCCAGTAATTTGTGCTAAGAGAAAATACTTCAAAAGTACCACAGGGAAGGCCCATGACAAGAATGAAGGAGGTCGGGTTCACCAGAGGAATAAGAACCAACTCACAAAACAGTGGAGTCTCAAAGATGCGCCACAACCCAGAAATACCACCTGCCTTGTTGTAGTAGAACACACATGAGGCATGTAGAAGACCTACAAAAACACAGTAAATGGACTGCATTGGCAGATTGCAGGAGCACTTTGACTGTCAGGATGGATCGTTAAAGTAGAATATTATGTGATTTAATAATCTGGCCCACCAGATAACACCTGCCTGAAACCATCAGAAGACCTGACATAGACAATCACTGTTGATGATTGTAACAAGATTGGAAGTGACAGTCTGTTATTTCACTTAAAGCACTAACAGAGGGAGTGTAGTCCTCAGAGTGAGAGACAGAGATAAGAGGGAGAGGAGGGAGGAGGAAGAAGAGGAGGGAGGAGCAAGAAGAGAAGGTGCATGCATGCAAGTTCAATTGAAAATTGCAAAGGCCAGGCGTGGTGGCTCATGCCTGTAATCCCAGCACTTTGGGAGGCTGAGGTGGGAAGATTGTTGAGCCCAGGAGTTTGAGACCAGCCTGGGCAACATAGTGGTATCTTGTCTGCACAAAAATACAAAAATTGGCCAGGTGTGGTGATGTACACCTGTGGTCTCAGCTACTCAGGAGGCTGAGGCAAGAGGATCCCTTGAGCCTGGGAGGTCAAGGCTGCAATGAGCTGTGATTGCATCACTGCACTTCAGCCTGGGCAAAAGAGCAAGAACCTATCTCCAAAATATATATATAATAAAATAAAATACCACAAAGCTCTTAGAAAAGAGGAGTGAAGGACACTTGATATGCCATGTAGATCACTGCATACATTCATATTCAAAGGCAATAATTCAATAAGCAAAGGACACGTGGTATTCACCAACAAATACCTGTGGACACATTCACAGAGCATTTGAAGCACCGTAATATTATCATTTACAATATCTTAAATGTATAGTCATATATCACACATTTATCTCCTTCAATTTATTCTATTGTGGCGAGATGGACAACCAAAAAAACAAAAAACAAAAACATGTTAAGGAAATCCTAGGTGATTATGGATTTCTCGCATTTGTCTAGGGAATCCCTAGTTGCTGAAAGGGCCTAAACAGGTGACTGCACCCTGGTCGTGTGTATTTGCACACCAGCAGACTCACAACCACTGCCTGTATCATTCATTCCTGGGGGCCACATCATTTTGCTTAGCCTCCTGTGGTTTGATTTCAATGCTCAGAAAAGGGAGTTTTATTTCCTTCGTCTCATATAATGTTGACAGCTTCAGCACTGTCTGCTATGTTCTCTTTTCTCACCAGAACTGTCTGGAGTTTTAACGGTTCAAATCCTGATATCTGGTGATGCAGAAAATGAAATAGAATTCCAAGCAATATGCATGCAGATCCCAGACATGACTCTTTGGTCCGGGGACGGCAGACCAATCCTCCTTACCTTTATCATAGATTTCCTTCAGGACTCCTCGCTTTATCAGCTCTTCTCTGCTTTGCCTCATAGATATTTTCCTTTCCAGGGCTACAAACAAAAGACAAACAGGGAGGCAGATGTGAGTAGGTAACAAAGCTGTCTTCTAAAGCATCCTATGTTAACACATATGGCAATGTAATGTACGAGAAAGCTTCTGTAAATTGTGCTTTGCTAATGTGAGCACAATGAGCTAATGAGACATACCAGTTAATATATTTTGATACTATCATAATAAGCCTTTTAATCAGATTATGTCATTTAAGCTTCCAATAATCTTCAAATTACCACCTATGACAGGGTAGGCATTTTTTTTTTTTTTTTTGAGACGGAGTCTCACTCTGTCGCCCAGGCTGGAGTACAGTGGGGCGATCTCAGCTCACTGCAACCCCTGCCTCCCAGGTTCAAGCGATTCTCCTGCCTTAGCCTCTTGAGTAGCTGGGACTACAGGTGCATGCCAGCACGCACAGCTAATTTTTGTATCTTTAGTAGAGACGGGGTTTCATTGTTTTAGCCAGCATGGTCTCGATCTCCTGACCTCGTGATCCACTTGCCTTGGCCTCCCTAAGTGCTGGGATTACAGGTGTAAGCCACCGTGCCCAGCCGAGGTAGGCATTCTTATTTAATTGAACCCCAATTTACGGTTGAACCTGTAGCACAGAAAAGCTCAACAATTTGTCAGAGTCACATTGCTATTGAGTAAAGGAACTGGGATTCAATGCTAGAAACGCCACCTGGGATGTCAGCCAAACCTCACGTCTTACTGCACTTTCCTGAACATGGTATTTCCTCCCAGGAGGGACTGCTGTTTCAATCATCCAGTTCACAGAGATCACGCCTCACTGAGGATTCCGTTGCTTTCCAACTATTTTTAAAAATGGTGTGAAAATGTCTTCTGAGAAGCTCTCTGGTGTGGCCTCCCAGGGTCCGGAGGCAATACTGTCTAAAGGTAGGGTGGCTTCCATGGCGCGGCCCCTCCACTGCCTTTTTCTCTTAGGCTCCAAGCTGGAACAGCCGAGTGGAGAAGGAACTATTCAGTTACCCAATACACCTCCGCCATGGCCCGCCATGCCCCTAGGTCAAGTGCTTGGGAAGGTGGCAGCGGGGCTGGAGGAAGGAAGAGGGAATAGTGGGTGCACTGGGGGGCAAATCAAGTAGAAACAGCCCAGGAGTGGGGAAGTGGGGGGCGGCCCAAGAGGCAGGCCTGTGGCTCGAAGGAGGGACACGGGCAAACATGGGGAGGAAAGAAGGCTATTCCAGCAGCTGGCGCAGTCTCTGGTACACACTGACTCAACCTCCACAGCCTTTGAAACCATATTCAGGGGAAAATCATCAGCTATAAAATAAGGAAACTACTTTATGCAGACAAATTCGGATACAGATTAATTAAACACACACTGTCCTCAACGGAATTTAGTCCAAAGAATATGAAGAAGAACTAGAAAGAAAGCAAGCAACAAGGATTGTGGTTCTAACTCTGCCACCCTCTAAGCTATGGGACATGAGTCGAGTGACCTTAGTCAAGTCACTTTGCCACACTGGGAAAACACTGATGCCTCAGCCCAGCCACTCCAGTTTCATAGGTCCGGGGTGGGACCAGGACATCTCCATTTTGATAAAAAAGCTCTCTGGGTTATTTTCAGGCATGACTCGGCTGAGAATCACTAATTATATATTTTGGAACTTACTATTTTAAAAACGTTACGTTCTAGCTCCCTCTCTTAAATTATAATGAATTAAGTGGTATGAGGGAGAAAAATAAATGTTAGGTTAGGATGCACTCACATAGAGCTGACGGGGAACATATTAATCCTAAAATAGAGACATAAATCTGTTCCCCCAGAAGTGACGGCAGGAGGGCTGTATGGGAGGACACGGGGGAAAGCTGGGTGCAGGAAACATGGAAACAATGTTTGTGTGGGGGTTCAAGAGTTTTGTCAAACCAGATGACATTATATGATGGCAGGAAGGCAGAAAGATGTTCCATTCAGAACTTGGGGAAGGGCTGGAGAAGGGATGGGGAGTTGCACGCAGTTAGGTTAGAAAGTTCTGCCTGATTTGAAAGGATCTGCTAAGCAGCCAGGTGCGGGGGTTCACACCTGTAATCCCAGCACTTTGGGAGGCTGAGGTGGGTGGATTATTTGACGTCAGGAGTTTGAGACCAGCCTGGTCAACATGGTGAAACCCCATCTCTACTAAAAATACAAAAATTAGTTGGGCGTGGTGGCACATGCTTGTAGTCCCAGCTACTTGGGAGGCTGAGACAGGAGGATTGCTTGAACCCAGGAGGCAGAGGTTGCAGTGAGTGAGATTGCGCCACTGCACTCCAGCCTGGGCAACCCATGGAGACTCCGTCTCAAAAAAAAAAAAAAGAAAAGAAAAGAAAAGAAAAGATCTACTAAGCAACACAGAAGCACAGTGGAAGAAGACTGGACAGGTAAGGTGAAGCAGGGGGGCTTTAAGTACGGGGTTTGTTACAGATGTTTTGGTGACAAAAAACCATCTGAATATAAAGAGGTGCTTTCCGCTTCTGTACTTAACCACATAAATAAAACAGATTTCTCTTAAACAAAATGAGGTTTCCTAGGTGTTCTAAACCACAGACTAAAGTGGAGAGACCTGGTCTACAGCACTAAAGGAAGATCTGCAATGAGGTGAGCAGAACCCTGGACTTGGAGGTCCAAGATCCTGAGCTATTAAGAGAAATGTGGATGTTCTCAGGCTAAGCACTCAGTCATCTGGACATCAGCTGTCACTCAACAACTGTGGATCCGCTGTCCACAGTCAAAGGCACCGGCTGGGGCTGGAAATAATGGTAACCAAAGAGACAGCCATTGCCATGATAGAGTTTACAGACTCATGTGACATTCAGACCATCATCAAATGATGATATTACTTAATGTGTGACCACAAGTTGAGATCAGTCCTCCTTAAGAAAAGGGACAAGTTCCTATCAGAGCATATGGTAAATATTGTCCCTGATGGGGGTGTTGGAAACGGCTTTTCTGAAGAAGAGATCTTTGAGCTGAGAAGGGCTGGGTAGGGGCTGAGGGATATGCTCCAGATAGAGCAGCCCCCTCCACATGGAGAAATCATGGTGCCAGGAAGGAACAGAAAGAAAGCTGGTGTGGCTGCAGCTGCCTGCATCAGATGAAGAATGTTTGAGATGGGGTAGGAGGCTGGGCCATGGAAGGCCTCACGGACCATGTTATTCTAAGAGCAATGGGAAGAAATGATCAGCTTTGAGGATATGAAAGATGAACATTCACTTTAATACAGAGAATGGATTGGAAAGAGGCCAATGACTGGGCGATTGCAGGCATCTAGGCAGGGGATGATGGCAGCTGAGATGAAGATGCTGTTGACAGTGACAAAAGATGCACCCAAGACATGTGAAGGTGGCAATGCAGACACGACTAGATGTTGAAGCTTGGACAGGGATATGCAGGAAAGAGAAAAGCCAAGGAGGATGCCTTGGTTCCTGATCTGCATAACTCAATGGACAGTGCTGTCCATGACTAAGGCGGGGAATACGGGGTGAGAATCGGGGGTGGAGGATGCATGACAAGTTCAATGCTAGCCACATCCAAGAGACGTTATCAAGCATGTGCTAGGGAAACGCAGTTGGATACTTTATCAAACAGACATGGGAAGTTAAATGAGAATGTGCTACGTGGCACAGACTATGCCAGATGCTTTCACGCACCAGTGCTTCTCAAACTTTTCCATGGAAATATTCCTTATGACAAAGGGAGAATACTAGGGGTTCCAGAGTATGACTCAAAGTTGCCCATGCCAAGCATTAAAGAAAGTACGTTTCTTTAATGTATTAAGTTTCCTTTAAAAGTACATGTAGAAATCACATAATATATCTGTTTTAATTTAAATAAGAAAATACTCCCGCTCCATCACCACCAATTTCCCAGTTAAAGTGACATGCTGGAAAGAGATGGCTTATTTCTTCTATGGCTTTGTCCATTCCTGGTATAGAACCCTGAGCCCACAGCGAATGCACAGATCATTTTGAGAAGCGTGAAAAATTATGTTACTTAACTTAATCTTCACCACAATCCTGTAAAGTGTGATCATTCCCATTTTACAATGAGGTACCTGAGGCCCAGCAAAACGAACTTGCTCAGAGTCCCACAGCAGTAAGTGGAAGAGCAGAAAGAGATTTTAATGTTCTTCCCTTTTTCTCCATGATGCAACAGCGTTGTGAGAATGATTATAATGTATAGGAAAACAGCAAGGCTCTAAAAACAGAAGGCAATCTGACTGTTAGTTTACTTGGGGTTGAAAGTCACGGTAAAGTGACATAATTCCACTTTACTCTCAGGAGCTTCTTCCTTGTAAGGAACTCTTCAGTTTTTTGTTTTTTTTTTTTTTGAGATGGAGTCTCACTCTGTTGCCCAGCTGCAGTGTAGTGGTGCAATCTCAGCTCACTCCAACCTCTGCCTCCCGGGTTCAAGCAATTCTCCTGCCTCAGCCTCTCAAGTAGCTGGGATTACAGGCACCCGCCGCCATGCCGGACTAATTTTTGTATTTTTAGTAGAGATGGGGTTTCACTATGTTGGCCAGGCTGGTCTCGAACTCCTGACCTTGTGATCCGCCCGCCTTGGCCTCCCAGAGTGCTGGGATTACAGGCGTGAGCCACTGCGCCCAGCCAGGAACTCTTCTCTTCTTACCATCTCTCTTAACAAGGTATGCACGATGCCTCTCTTCTGGTTTTACTTTCAGCAGCTCTTCCAAAGTCAGAGCTAAGTTTAAGTGGGGTCAAAGTGTTCTGCAGCAGGCAGGTGTATGCACACCTACCCCTCATGTCTGAGGAAGCTGAGAGGACAAAGAAAGGCTGACCAATTCATCTTCTGAATTTGTAGTAGGGACTCACAAACAGAAGCCACGGCTGGGTCTTGGGCAGCAGTGAGATGAGATAGTGGATCCCCAGGCCATTATTCTCCCAGACGCAGGGCTTATATACTATACGGAAAGGGTCTGCTTGATTGAAAAGAAAGTGTAGGACAACCGAAGCATGGTAACATCAAGGTTGTTTTGACCTAAGGGCAGCACTTACCGTAAGTACGTGCTCTTGCACAAAGAACAGTAGATAAATTGGAAATCTCAGAGGCCTTCTAAGACCTGGGGTTAATCAGAAGCCAAGATGGTGGATAAGCATCCATCATGAAGTTGCTTTAACTTTTACACTACGACAAGCTCACCACTGCTCCAGGAAGTAAAATACTGTGGGCTGTCTGCTGCAAAGGGACAACCATTGGACCTGGTTTATGACTGACCCGTAAAACACAGGGGGAATTGGGGTTAATATGGGGAAAAAAGAAAATACAATGGTTTCCCTTTTCACAAACTGGGTATGGTCTGACCCTCCTTCCTCGATAATTTTGGCTTTGGGTAGAACAACATGAAAAAAGAAGAAAAAAGAAGGAATTATGAAGAGTTAAAGAATTTAGAAGAAGATGAGTGAGTCACTGAGAAAGAGAGAAGGTATGATGTGTTGTGGACCAGCCCGACGGATGGCAGGGATAAGATAAATCAGCTAAATGAGAACCGAGGTGTGAGGGTGAGCTGACTGCCTGGGAGTGTCTGGTCTTTGGGAGGTAGAAAATCAAAGTGAACAGAACAAAGCAATCCATCCCTTTAAGCAAAAATCTGTATTGCTAGAGGTGCTGGAAAAGCATGAGAGCAGATATTATTTTTATATAAAAAAATAAAGTCAGAAGGACTTATTTTAAAACAAGAAAACCTATTCTCAAATCCAAAAATCACTCTGATATTATACAGTTATTAAAATACACAGCAGGCTGGGCACGATGACTCAAGCTTGTAATCTCAGCACTTTGGGAGGTTGAGGTGGGCCTCACTTGAGGTCAGGAGTTCAAGACCAGGCTGGCCAACACGGTGAAACCCCATTTCTACTGAAAATACAAAAATTAGCCAGGCATGGTGGCCTGTAATCACAGCTTACTCAGGAGAGTGAGGCAGGAAAATTGCTTGAACCCAGTAGGTGGAGGTTGCTGTGAGCTGAGATTGGATCACCACACTTCAGCCTGGGCAACAGGGTGAGACTCCATCTCAAAAAACAAAATAAAATAAAATAAAATAAAAAATAAAATAAAATACAGGGCAGTATAAAATCCAAGTGTCCACACAAGGGGATGTTTCGGTGTAAACCATTTGGTTATAAAACTGGATTGCGGTGATGGCTGCACAACCCTTTAAATTTACTGAAATCACTGAGTTGTATACTTACAATGAGTTCATTTTATGGTATGTAAGTTATACTTCAAAAAAGTTGTTAAAGAAAAATGCCTGTAATAGCAAATGCATTAGTTAAAAAAATGAAAATAGTAAATCTAAGCAGACAATTAAGAAATTAATAAACTTTAGGCCACAGAAAGCTAGGAGGCCAACGTTAAAATTTAAAAATTAGAAATATAGCATATAAAGGTAAATTTCTTTTCAGCAATGTTTTAAACCTCTAACACCTAATTGATCACTAGAACCAAAATAGAAAAATCAGGAATCTGGTTCTCCCCCAAATGAATATGTGGCTTAGAAGGTGGCCAATGCAATTTCCTGATCTTTAGAAAATAACCAAATTTCCAGCCTGCAGTCAATGCAGAAAACCATGAGGCGCTTTACAATGTGATGCTGGCAACTGAAACACCAAAACAAAACCACATAAACCAGCAAAGATGCAAAGACTACTTCTAGAAACATCTAATCTACAATTCAAAACCAACATGTAAGATAGCCTGAAGAGAGAAAGGAAGAAAACAAACTGTACTTTGCTTTTACAGACCAACGATGGTAGCTGAGAAGATCCAGACATGTAAAAAAAGAGATTTCACATATCTCCCTTGCCTGAAATACGACTGGGAGAATGATTTCTCAATTACAGTGCCAAAAATGGCCCCAAGAAACTGTATTTAAAGGTTGGCATGTCCAAGGAAGGCTCTCTAAACTTGCCTTCAAACTCTGCCTTAATATAAAAACTAGGCATGAAACCTCAAAAGGCATAGCTATTCTTGCATCTTTACCACTGTGTATTCCCCATGCACTTTTATTCTGTATTACTGATGCTCTGACATCTCGGAGCCTTTGCCGACCCTGGATGGACTGCCTCTCCTGTGGCTGGCTGATTCCCAGAGAGAGTGAATGGAATTCTTTGAATGTGCCTTTCACATCCAAATGAATCTATTCAGGGCCCACGGTCCTGACCACCTCCTTTAATGAGCTCATATATTCCCAGCCACTGTGCACCTGTCCTCAGCACCCCAGGGCTGGTACTAGATGATTAGAGACCACCCCTATGTGACAGAGCCCACTGAAAGTATTCCCGCTGGCCAGTCCTAAGCCTGCTTATTCTGTCTTGCCTGTTCCTTCCCATGGAAACCACAAAAAAAAGGCTCATGCCCACATTTTCCTCCCATACCTCCCCCTGTGTGGCCCTGCTTGGGTGGCATGCCCCTTGCTCTTGGGATTTGGGAGTAAAACAATCTTTTCAATGGCAGTTGTCTTCTTATCTGTTGGACTCACCATACCTGAAGAATAATCAAATCTCCGGTTTAAAACACACCAATCTTTGCACTGGTTTGTAAAGGAAGGAAAAAACAGGAAGACTAGGGCAATTCTCACAGTTTCTGTTCCACTTTGTGGTTCTGAAATCTGTCTGCATGTGAGCCAGTACTTCAGAAACGAGGAGTCTGGAGATAAAAGACCAAAGACCACCTCTACTAATAGTGACGGTAGTTCTAGTTTAGTCATTTTTTAAACTCCTCTTCTGAGCCAGCATATCAGTCTATGCTGTATTTACTGAAAGCCAGTTCCCCATGATACCTCCTTAATGTATTTTCCCAGTCTCCCTCTCCACATGAATTTGTGATGAACCAGGGAATCCTATGCCTCTTTGACATTGATGAATTTTTTTTTTTTTTTTTTTTTGAGACAGAGTCTTGCTCTGTTGCCCAGGCTGTAGTGCAATGGCTCGATCTTGACACACTGCCACCTCCGCCTCCCGGGTTTAAGCCTTTCTCCTGCCTCAGCCTCCCAAGTAGCTGGGACTACAGGCGCCCGCCACCATGCCTGGCTAATTTTTTGTATTTTTAGTAGAGACATGGTTTCACCATGTTGGCTAGGCTGGTCTTGAACTCCTGACTTCAGGTGATCCACCCACCTCCACCTCCCAGAGTGCTCGGATTACAGGTGTGAGCCACTGTGCCCAGCCTGACATTGATGAATTTAAAATAAGCATCTTGGATGGGCTCATTCTCCTTGGTGGAATATCTAGGTTAGATGAATTTGTTAAAAATAGGGCATTTAAAAAAATTTCTTGCACATACACACACTTATTTATAAAAATAATACAGGAAAATATTTTACTGTAAAAAATTCAAGAAATAAAGAGAAAACAGTCCTTTTCACTCTCTCTCCCTCCATAGCCTAACTGATCAAATCCACTACTGCCTCCATCTTTTTCCCCGCCTCTCCCCTGCAACAGTCATACCTTCCCACACCATATATAAATACCATTTTAAAAACATAAATGAAATCATTCTATGCATGTTGTTCTACAAGTCTTTTTCTTCCTCTAACTTATCAAATGGTTCCATAGCTCTTCCCACCTCATTCTTTTTGGGTACTACATGCCATTTCATGGGATTAAGGTACTATGATTCATTTAACCAGCCTGCAGCTGAAGGCAAGTTAAGTTGTTCCCACATTGTGGCATACAAACACCGCTACTGTGTTCATACTTGTTCAGGCTTTCACGTAAACACGTATAAGGATTTTTCTACAATATATAGCTAGATGTACAATTTCTGGGCCGGGTATTTTCTATGTGCTCCCAGTACTGATGGAAGAAAGAAACTCTTATGTTCCATAACTTTTAAGTATTTCTTTTTTTATTAAAAAAAAAAAAGATGAAGAAGTTGGAGAAAAAACAATATTGATGTTAGAACAAGTCATTTGGTCCTGCTCAGATTACCAGAGCAGAAACTTATTTAGATTTCTCTCCAGGATAATCTATCTCTGTTGAATTCTCTGCTCAACTGCCTTTAAATTACATTCTGAAGGGAACAGAAAGTTGAAGGGGGAAAAGCAATTGAGAAATGATGAAATTTGTGGTAGCTTACTGCTGAGTAGTTTACTTGCAAATAAAGTCTATAGCTTTTATCCTTTGTAAATCTTACAACTCCAGTGAAAGGAACTTTTTAGGCTAGAAATCTACAAGTGACAAATGCAATGAGACTCCAGAATCTAGAACGTGCCTCCACTTCCCACCTGGCTTCATGAGTAATGAGAATTATTTATATGATACAATAACTGCAGCCTAGAAAGACTCAAAACATAATAATCAACCCACGTATTAGTATGATGCAACAACTATAGCCTAGAAGGATTCCAAATGAAACAATCAATCCCCATTTAGGCTATCTCTAGGGAAAAATGCTTTCTTAAGATAAAAAGATGTTTCAAAATTAAGTTTATATAGACAATATATAAAAGAGGAGAAAGGGGAGCAATGAGAAAAACCTAGTGGTCTTCCATTTCAAAAGACCAGGTGGCAGATATCAGTTGATCTTTTATTTCATAAGGAAGTTAATGAGAAAAGAAACAAGGTTGTCAATCTAATGATATGTTGAAAATGGAAAGGAATGTAAAAAAGAAAAAAGAATGCAACTCTGAACGTCTAATTTTAGACAACATGATATGCTAAACATATTCAATAAAAAGTCACATTAATCTAGAGGCAATTTGTATGAGTACCACATATTGGGTCTTTTACTACCTCAGGTATCATGAATATCTAAACATTTTGCCAGTAACCCAGTTATTACTAGGTAAGAAGGTTTTTAATTACTTGATAATCCAAGGAAAGCTCATCGAATCACTAATTCAAAATGAAAGAAAATTTATTATTATTATTATTATTATTTTCTGAGGCAGAGTCTCACTCTGTTGCCAAGGCTGGAATGCAGTGGTGCAATCTTGGCTCACTGGAAACTCCACCTGCCAGGCTTAAGTGATTCTCCCACCTCAGCCTCCCAAGTTGCTAGGACAGGCGTAAGGTACCACACCGGGCTAACTTGTATTTTCTGTAGAGGTGGGGTTTCGCCATGTTGCCCAGGCTAGTCTCGAACTCCTGGGCTCAAATGATCTGCCTGCCTCGGCCTTCCAAACTGTTGGGATTACAGGTGTGAGCCACTGTGCCCAGACAGAAAATTCTTTTTATATTTGGCAACTAAGGCCAAGTGATCCTCAAAAGCAGAGAGAGGCAGGTCAGTTTAGAACTTATTCCCCCTCTAAAAATCCAAACCACATGGAACTTTTATCTAAATCAGGGATGTCCAATCTTTCGGCTTCCCTAGGTCACATTACAAGAATTGTCTTGAGCCACACATAAAATACACTAACACTAACAATAGTTGATGAGCTAAAAAAAAAATAGCAAAAAAAAAAATCTCATAAATTTTTAAGAAAGTTTACGAATTTGTGTTGGGCTGCATTCAAAGCTGTCCTGGGCTGCATGTGGCCCAGGGGCTGCAGGTTGCACAAGCTTGAAATCTGAGGGCTCACTGTCCTTGCTGCAAGACAATAAGCATAGATCCTGATCTCTGCTCTATGTTAGCCCCTCCCCCATGATCACAGTAAGAACTTTAGCAGAGTCTACGTGAACAAAATTCTTCATTTCCAACACAGACACCCAACCACTCTACTTGAGTAAAGCTACATAGTGAGCCTGGATAAATTCTTCATGGCCCATGAGGTAGGAGATGAGACTTTATTTACTATGGTTTGCAATTATATCCAAGTCATCTACATCAGCACTTTCTAAAGTCTGTTTTTGCAGAACAGTAATGAGAAAAGGGTTCTGCGCACAAATAATTTTGGGAAATGCCATGTACTGCTGGAGAATCACCGTGTTCATTACCACACTGAAGGCCCTGAGAAGACTTGGAATAAAGGAAGCAGTGTAACTCAGTTTCACCATTTCTCCCCAGTTTGTTGGACAATATGACCCTTTTATGGAGTACCATGGGGCTGGTACTCTGAGAAAAAGCCTCTGGGAGATGCTGATCTAAATACCAGATTGCAGAAAGCAAATGAGGTGTTCTGTTGCAAGAAGGCACCAGGGAGTTCAGCTCGCCCAGCAGGGGCCATGCTCTTTCATCAAGAGCTTTCTGGTAAACATTTGAAACAAACAGAACCGAAAACCCTAAGTCCAGCAATATCAAGTTAGGAAGACATGATGACCTGGAAGATCCTAATAGATCAGAATGACCAACCATCTATCTACCTACACTCCTGAGGTCTTGATAGAAACTTCGGTCAGTAGAGACCTGCATTCCAATGAGCTCCCTTGGCTGGGCCGGCCCTCATGTGCATTCCCCTAATAAAGAAAGCTATAGCCTTCCTGAAGAAGCTCAAGCAGCCCAGTACTACAGAGTATCTCCTCAAGATAACAATTTTGGTTTTGATTTCATTTTTATTAAGCTTGTCTTCTGAAAGTAATTCAGATAGCACACTTTCCTGTGGAGTGATACAGTATGAGGTAGACCATGTCATTAACATAGAGGGGGCTACTTGTTTTCCTCTTGACTACGGGATAAGTACCTGAAGCCAGGTCCTATGGGAGCTCTGTTAACTGAGTAGATATATGTGGAAAAAAAAGGAAGGGAAACAGCCTCATTTTCAGCATGCTGTCAAAAGTGCATTCTTCATGAATTTTGATTGGATCTTAGTTCGAACAAACAAGCTGTTGAAGCATTTTGGGGTCAGCTAGGTAAATATGAATATGAACTGGGTATTAGATCATATTAGGGAATTATAATTAGTTTTGCTACATATGATAATGGTCTTGGATTATACAGAACACTTTCCTTATTTTTTTTGGAGACGTATGATTACAGATGTCTGTAATTTACATTAAAACACTTCAGAAGGAAAAAGCAATAGATACAGGCAAATCTTAGTTGTGTGATGGCAATGCAATTAGAGAATATATAGTTATATCATTATACAATTCTCTCAACTTCTCTTATGTTTGCAAATTTTCAAAAAAAACCAGTAAACACTCAAATGAATCTTACAAGCCATGTTGAGTGAAAAAAAACTAGGCAAAAGAACACAGATACTATGGTTCCATTTATACAAAGTTCAAAAACCAGAAAAACTCAATATATGGTTTAGAGAAATGTATCTCTAAGCTTTAGACCTACAAAGAAAAGGAAGGCTATGATTAAAATAAAAAATCAGGACACTGGCTACCTCTGGTGGGGAGGGGAATTACAATTAGAAAGGTACATTAAGGGGCTTCCAGGTGCTGGCAATATTTAATATTTTTGACTTGGGCAGCGGTTACACGGTGTTCACTTTATGACCAACTGTTAAACTGTATATTGATGCTTAACTCATTTTCTCAATTTATATTTTATTTCCCACATAAAAAAATTAAATGACATTGTTACTAACTCTGCTTCTTTGTACTATTATAATAGTTTCTGAGGGGGAATAAAACACTCAGTCATCATACAATAAAATCATGCAGCTGGCCAGTAAACTAACTCCTGTTAATGAAAGAAAGAGTGGTTATAAGGCAATAAATGCCACAGTAAGCCTTTTCCTGGTCATTTCTTCAAATAGGTCAGACAAGAGTGTAGAAGGGTTGCTCTTAACAAACACTTGCTTAGTCTCTTTCCAAGTCTCCAGAGAGCAAGACGGAAACTTGAAGTATTGGGGGAAGAAAGCCAATAGAAAGTTTTAGAGGTGAGTAATTTTACAGAAGTAAGGATTCTGAATTTGGAAAATAGGATTGACTATCCTTGAAGACCATGCTTAAAGTGACAAGTCAGAAGCAACTGGGAGAAGATAGCTTTTCAAGGACCAGGCTGCACATTCTTGGGAGTGCACCGAGGAAAATTTATGTTACAACTTACAAATTCCATTTTCTTTCTCTCTGCACCAACCTGCACAAGGAACTTCAAATCAAATTTGAACAGAATAAATATCAGTTGTCTTTTCTGAGAACGATGAGACACAAGAGAAATAATTCCTTCTCCATTTATTGGTCCCTTGTTACGGGAACATGGTAAAACATGACTTGATAAAACTAAGATCTGAAAAATAAACTATGTTAAGCCCCATGTACAACATTCACTTTGTCGTTTTACCTATATATCACCTATTAGGACAGACTGTTTCATTAAATGTGAAACAGGTGACCCTGCGGTGAAAGAGAATGTCATGTGATGAAAGTGTTGATGTTAGACACAAACGCTCGATGCTCTGGGGTTTGCTTCTATTACTTGTAAGAGGGTGTATCATAACATCTAATTTTTTTGTGATTGCACTCAGATCCACAATTCCCATTTCCACCCTGTTCTCTGCTGCCTTTAACACTCTCCCCAGGAATAAAAAGAAAATTCATTGATTCAGAGCTAGTGAAGTGGGTTTCTCCTTCCAGATGTAGGAAGTATAATGGTGTAGTGTATTTCATTCCAGACACCTAATTATTATTGATCGCTTTATGATAGAAGTGTATTGCCCAAAGCACTGAAGAATGGAAATCTGAAATCCTGCCCAGAACGGCTTAATACCCCAGCTACCACCTGTTACCTAAAAGATAATAGCGCCCTTGTTCAAAGTGTTTTGTGGTGCCAAGTTAATGGAAATAAGCTTGCCTGCTTGGCGGCTTGCTTTTCGACTCATGGTTGGATCAACCCTGCTGCAATGAAGTCTTCAGAAGACAGTGTTAAGATAGTCAGGTTTTACATTCTTACTGCTTTGACTTTTTATCAGAGAAAGACAGCAGTGTTAGACTGAGGGTTTTTGGTTGTTCTTAGTATCTATGGTTAAAAGAATGTTAGCTAATAATTTTTTTTTTTTTTTGAGACGGAGTCTCGCTCTGTCGCCCAGGCTGGAGTGCAGTGGCGCGATCTCGGCTCACTGCAAGCTCCGCTTCCCGGGTTCACGCCATTCTCCTGCCTCAGCCTCTCCGAGTAGCTGGGACTACAGGCGCCCGCCACCACGCCCGGCTAATTTTTTTTTGTATTTTTAGTAGAGACGGGGTTTCACCATGGTCTCGATCTCCTGACCTCGTAATCCGCCCCCCTCGGCCTCTCGAAGTGCTGGGATTACAAGCGTGAGCCACCGCGCCTGGCCCAGTTAGCTAATAATTTTGAACCAAAATTTAAAAAATCATAACTATGCATAGCTATGTCAGATGTCTATCCAGACAAATATTTTGCCTGAAGGGGACATTTTGTGTGAAGGCTTGATTTCTCCCCCATCATCACCATGGTAACACTTACTATGTATTAGGAACCATGCACTCTGTGCTTTCCACATAGTACTTTATGTAAGTGTTACAACTCTGAGAGGTTGGCACTATTATCTACACATGACAGATAAAGAAGATGTTACATGACCTGCACAAGGTGCAGAGCTGCACTTGAACCCAAGCCAAGGGATTCCAGTGTGAGAACACTTAAGGATGACATTATCACTGCCTTTTTAAGCCTCACAAGCTAGGGATATGGCCCACAGTTTGTCAAGCTGATCTGCAAATGAACAAACTTGTACAGATAGGCTTTCGTGTATATACAGAAGAACTAAAGATACAATATTTTGCTCTCTGCTAGGCAGAATTTTGGCTTGATATATTAGTCTGCTAGGGCTGCCATGACAAAATACTATAGACTGGCTTAAACAACAGAAATTTATTTTCTCACAGTTTTAAAGACCAGAGGTCCAAGATAAAGATCTTGACCCTTTTGGCTTCTGATGAGGGCTCACTTCCTGGCTTGCAGACGGCTGCCTTCTTGCTGTGTGCTCACGAGGCCTTTCCTTGGTTTGTGTGCTCAGAGAAAGGGAGCTCTCTGGTGTCTCTTCTTGCAAAGACATTAATTCTATCAGATCAGGGATCCACATTTATAACCTCATTTAACTTTTGTTACTTCCTTACACCAAATACAGCCACGTGTGGGTTAGGGCTCCAACATATGAATTTGGTGGTGGGGTGGGCACAAACATTCAGTCTATAACATTTATAAACTGTGATCACTTCTTAAATCATTTTTATTAAGTTTAGCAGTTAATTGTCATTGAATGAGATTTCACATATGAAGACCAAGCACATTGCCTTAAACATAAAACTCAATCAGCTGTGACTGTTATTATTCGCACTCTCCTACTTTAGGAAAAAAACTATTCAGAGGAAAGAAGTCACAAAGGTATAATTTAACTTTCTTCTTGTATATGTATATGATAAGGTAATATCCATATTTAGGAAGGCAAATATTTTCTCAGCTACTTCTCAAGAGTCATTTCAGGTGGTGAGAACTACACAGGGAAGAAATGTGCAGATTTTCTGTTGATTCTGATGCCTATCCTTGAAATACTGAGCTATAACAAGACTTTTATACCAAAGCAGAATAGACATGCTCATGGAGGATATGCATAATAACTGCTTCTTAAAAATCGATAACCAATTGATTAAGCATCATTTATTTTACAGAGCCTATTTCATTGCAACAGTAATTTTCCCTTGAATTAGATGGTTATATATGTTTGGATTGAAATCTAGGCATTCTCTTATTTTCTACTGGTATCTTTGCCTATCCTGCACCTGTACTACATTGTTCTAATCACTGTAGCCTCATCATTAGACTGAACATCTAGTAGTATACATCCTTTAACTTGGTTCTTCAATTGCTCTTACTATTCTTGGTCTTTTGAATTTCCACACATACCTTTTTTTTTTTTTTTTTTTGAGACGGGGTCTCACTCTGTTGCCCAGGCTGGAGTACAGTAGAGTGGCATGATCATGGCTCACTGCAGCCTCCATTCCCCGGGCTCAGACAATCTTCCCACCTCAGCCTCCCAAGCAGCTGGGACTACAGGCATGTGCCACCACATTTGGCTAATTCACATATATTTTAGAATCAGTTTGTCAATTTCCATAATAAAACCTATTGGGGTTTTTATTAGAATTACACTGAATCTTGAGATCAATTTAGGGAGGACTGGCATCTTTACAATACTGAGTCTTCTAGTCCATGAATATGCTCCATCTCTTCATTTTATTTTTATGTGGCTAAAAATAGGATTTAAAGGTTATTTTCAATATGTGTCGCTGGTATAGAGCAATACAATTTATTTTTATATATTGACCTTGTATCCAGAGATCTTGCTAAATTCATTTAGTTCTAATAGTTTATGAGTAGATCTTATTGTATCTTGTAGGTACATAATTATGTCATTCACAAATAATGGCTTTATTTATTGCTTTCAATCTTTAAACCTTGATTACCTTCTCATCCTTTATTGCTCTGGCTAGGTCCTCCAGTGTCATGCTGAACAGAAGAGGTGAAAACAGTCCATCTTTTCTTATTCTAATTTCAGGAGAATATCCTTCACTATTTCACAATTAAGTTTGTTATCTACTGTGAGTTTTCTTCTTAGTTTTTGTAAATAACTTATATCAGAATTTAGAAGTTCCCTTCTATTTCTACCTTGCTTCAAGTTTTAAGAATGAATGTAAAATTTTATTAAATTTTATCTGCACCTCTGAATTGATCATAAGATATTCCCCTTTATTCTAACAGTATAAATAATATTGGTTGAGTTTGAATATTAAAAAAACTACGCATTCACAGGACCAATCCAAATTTAACTGTGACATACTATCCTTTTAAATATATCATCAGATTCAATTTGCTAATATTTTATATAAACTTTTTGTGTTTATATAATGAGAGATATTGGCCTATAATTTTTCTGTCTTATGGTATCATTACCATGTTATGGAATCCAATTTATGCTAGTCTTTTAAAACAAGTTGAGAAGTCTTTCCTCATTTTATTTTTTAATTTATATTCATTTTTATCACTCAAGTGTTTGAGCACCAGGGGTATCAGTATCACTTGATGGTTTATTTTAAAATGCAAATTTCCACAATTGAAAATGTAAAAACATTTTTTAAAATGCAGAATCTCAGGCCCCAGCCCGGAACTACTGAATCAGTATCTGTGTTTCAACAAGATCCCCAGGAGATAACTGCACACATAGTTTGAGAAGAAAAGGATTTATACATCTTTTTAAATTTTAAGTTTTTGTGGATAAATAGTAGGTGTATATTTAGGGGGTATGGGGGATGTTTTGATATAGGCATGCAATGTGTAATGATCACATCAGAGTAAATGGGTATCTATCATCTCAAGCATTTATCCTTTGAGTTACAAACCATCCAATTATACTTTTAGTTATTTTAAAATGTACGATTAAATTATTATTGACTACAGTCACCCTGTTGTGCTAGCAAATGCTAGTTCTTATTCATTTTCAACTATTTTTTTGTACCCATTAACCATCTCCACTTCCCTTCCTTTCTACCCTCAACTACCCTTCCCAGCCTCTGGTAACCATCATTCTATTATCTAACTCCATGAGTTCAATTGTTGAAATTTTTAGCTCTCCAAAATAAGTGAGAACATGTGAAGTGTGTCTTTCTGTGCTGGGTACTTTCCTCTTTTTATATTATCTAGAGTTAGTTTGTGTAAAACTAATATTATTTCATTATTAAATATCCAGGAGACTTCGTTAATGAAGCAAGCTAGGCCTAAAGTTTTCTTTTGGCAAGGTTTTTAATTACCAATACAATTTGTTCAATAGAGACAGTAGTCGTTTTTTTTTTTTTTTCCACACTTCTCAATTTTAATATTTACTACAAAGCCACAGTAATCAAGACAGTATGGTACTGGCAATAAAAACAGGCATAGAGATGAATGGAATAGCATTGAGAATCCAGAAATAAACTCTCATATTATGGTCAATTGATTTTTGACAAGAGTACTGAGAAAATTCAAAGGGGAAAAATAGAACTTTTTAAACAAATGGTAACAGGACAACTGAATATCCTCATGCAAAATAATGAAATTGGACCCCTACCTTACATTATATTAGAAAATCAAGTGAAAATGAATCACAGACCTAAACAATAGAGCAAAAACTATAAACTTCTCACAAGAAACAGGTGTAAATCTTCATGACTCTGGATTAGGCAATGGCTTTTTAGATATGACACCTAAAGGACAAGTACATACACATACCCAAAGTAAAACTATTGGATTCTCGGCCAGATGCGGTGGCTCACACCTGTAATCTTAGTACTTTGGGAGGCCGAGGCAGGTGGATCACTTGAGGTCAGGTGTTCAAGACCAGCCTGGCCAACTTGGTGAAACCCTGTCTGTACCAAAAAATACAAAAATTAGCCAGATGTGGTGGCATGCGCCTATAGTTTCAGCAACTTTGGAGGCTGAGTCAGGAGAATCGCTTGAACTCGGGAGGTGGAGGTTGCAGTGAGCCAAGATTGCACCACTGCACTCCAGCCTGGGCGACAGAGCAAGACTCCGTCTCAAAAAAAAAAAAAAAAAAGAAAAAAAAAAAAAAAAAAAAACAAAAAAAAAAAAAAAAAAAAAAAGAAAGAAGAAATCTCAAACTGTGTGGAATAAAGAAAATAGAGAAGAAAGGTCTAACAGCTACTCAAAGGTCTGGTTGAAGCGTTCTTGATCTTACAGAACGCCATCATCCTCACGGTGATGACAAGGCAGCGAGACAGGGCAGGAAGCACACTGCTCCCTTAAATGAGCACCCAGACTTCTCCGCTCATTTTTTGTGACTGCAACTTCTGATTTTGTTTTCGACGAGTATTTTTACACTTATTTTGAAATAAATGTCACATGCATAGTGGAAGCTGACAAACAGGCAATCCTTAATTCACAAATAAAAATAGCAGACATCATTTTCTTTCATTTGCTTGAGTCAGGTTCTTTAGGACATCATGAATGGAGCTTTGTTCCATAATATTGTCCAGCAGTTTCTTAGTTCTAGAGACTGACCCCCAGTTGATTTGAGTTGGGTTGATCTGAGTAAAGGTCTGAGCCAAGGCAGCAATTTAGAATTCAAATTCTGCTTCTTAGTACAATCTTGGCTGGAGTTAGGGAGGGGATAAAGGATTTGGCCATGGGGCTGATGGGAACCCAGCTGATCTCAATGCTGTTCAAAGGCAAATGCAAACCGTCAAACGCATTTTCTTTTTCTTCCTGGCATACTTATAAAAGGGACTCTGCTGGTCCTCACCATTGGGTTACTGGAAACTCTTGCCCGAGGTTATATTCTACACAATATTACAGGAACAAGTGATGAAAACAGATCAATCAACTTGATTTGATTTCTCACCTCATTAAAACATCCTGTCACCTGACAGAGCTAAACAGATAAATTAATTTCTGTGAAACCATGAAGATAGAGGCTAAAGAGAAAGTTTCTCTGGACTCTGTCATGCATTATATCAAAACTATTAGTTCCGTGGTACTGACAGCTTCATTTTTTTACAAACATTTTCGTAGACTATAAATAACAAAATTTATCATCTTAACCATTTATAAGTGCACAGTTCAGTAGTGTCAAATAGATTCACATCATTGTGCAACCATCTCCAAAACTTTTTCAACTTGTAAAACGAAAACTTTGTATTCACCAAACAGTAACTCCTCACTCCCCTACAACCCAATCCCTGGCAAACACCATTCTACATCCTGTCTCCATGAGCTTGGCTATGCTAGGCATCTCATTAAATGGAACCATACAGTACTTGTCTTTTTTTGTGACTGGCTTATTTCATTTAATACAATGTCCTCGAGGTTCATCCATGCTATACAATGTGTCAGAATTTCCTTTCTTTTTTGATGAGTAATACTCCATTGCATGTATAGACCACTTTTTAAAATCCATTCATCTGTCAATAGACACTTGGGTTGCTTCCACCTCTTGGCTTTTGTGAACAATGCTGCTATGTACATGGATATGCAACTCTCTCTCCGAGATACTGTTTTCAATTATTTTGGATATATACCCAGAAGTGGAATTGCTGGGTTATATGGTAATTCCATTTTTAATTTTTTGAGGAAATGCCACACTGCTTTCCAGAGCAGCTGCACCATTTTAATTTGATTAGCAACAGTGTACAAGGGTTCAAATTTCTCCACATCCTCATCAATATTTATTATCTGTGTTTTTAACCATCCTAGGGATAGGAAGTGATCACTTAGTTTTAATATGTCAAAATTCAGAGAGAGGAACATCATGAGAATTTAACATTACATATATTTGGCTGTGAGCTTAAATACTTTTAAAAGTTGCCCTTTCTTCACCTCAGAGCACAGAAACAATAATATTACAAACTAAAGTCCTCCTTTGACCCTTTTGGATTATAAGACTTTTGAATTCTCTGCAGAGGGAAAGTGGAGATGAATTTTGTCAAAAGCATGAGTAAGTTAGGAGGAAGGGTTAATTTTCTTTTCCAGAAAAGGAAATGAAGGTTTTTATTATTGTGGTTTTATTTTTAATTTCAAAATAGAGACTTAGCCACAAATTTCTTTATAATTAATGAAGAACAGTAGCTTTGCTGAAATTATTTATATCTTCCTCTGCTGTGTGTGATAAACGTCTTTTAATTATGTGAGCCAATCAAAGTTTCTAGTTTATGAGAAACCTGCTTAGCTTAGCTTGGTATGTAACTTGACCTCTGTCTTTGAAGCTTCACTGGGGCTTGAAACAATGCTGTTCTTTCAAGTTCAGTTCCTCAGATTAAAGTTTTTTGGGAATACAAATGTGCAATATGGGTTCTGTAAGCCTTCCAGTTCAAGCAGATTCAAATAGATAGAAAATATAAATATAATGGAAAAAACAATTTGTGAATAAATAGAGCAGGTGTTGGTAAACTTTTTGTGAAGAGGACCAAATAGCTGATACTTAAGGCTTTGCAGGTCACACTGTCTCTGTGGAAATGACTCAATTCATCTGTAGCAGCTGCAGACAGTATGCAAATGGATGTATGTGGCTGTGTTCCAATAAAACTTTATTTACAAAAATAGGCGGTGGGATGGATTTGGCCTATGGGTCATAGTTTGTTAACCCCTGTTGTAGAAGACCCAAAGGAAAGAACTTTGAAAATTGGGGTCTTTTTTCAAAAGTAGAAGGAAGAGGAACAAGCTTTCAAACTCTGTGGCAAAAAAAAAAAGGCAAATGGCAAAATTAACCCTCTTGATATGATTTCTCTAAGTATAAAACTGTGGCTTTCATGTAAAAAAAAAAATTATTTCATGGCTCCATGTCATGTTCAAGCTTCTGATCCTTGATCTAAAGAAGCTCAAGATGGATGAAAATCAACATAAACTTATATGTGAAACCCTAAGTCCTAACTCTTCCTTGCAAGATCATATTTAACTTGACAAACAAGAAAATGTCAGGGGACAGCCAGGAAGTGCATCCTTAAACAGAAGTCACTCAACGAATGCTTTCTGGTAATATAAGGAAACAACATTTTCCTCATAAACATATAATCGAAGGCTCCAAGGTCACCACTGGAAGGAAATGCACCTAGTTAGTGGGTGGCTGGGCCAAGGTGCCTCTGACAACCATCTCATTTTCCCCTTTGAGTTTCTCCCAAGGTGGTGACAAAGACTCTCTCCTTGAACAAACTTGAGTCAGTTCCTCTGAGGTCTCTTTCCAACTAGGCTTCAACCTTGGCCTGTAAGAACTACAACATTCAGTACAAATGATTTCACCCACTTTTCAACACTAAGGGACTTAAACAAACACTACCATAGTTTCTAGCAGCTCAAAGCCATGTCCCTAGGAAGATAATCCCAGTAACCTTAAAATGCCTGCCTGAAAAGTTTCAACACCACCAAAAATATTTGCTGTTTGTTCTAATCAACACTTGAAAATAGACCCCTAAATCCCCTTTTCTTGGAGCATTTACTTTAGAAAGCTTACAATTGTAAATCCTTTCTCTGTGCCTTTGAGATGTACATGTATCTTCTACAACCCAGGAGCGTCTTTCCAGAGACCTGGGAGCCATCTCTTTGACATGTAATCATCGAGAAGTATTAAGCCCCCATCTTCCAGTCTCTGGGGGAGGCTAGGAACCTAATTTCAATAAGCACCAGTTAGCACACACAGATGGCCTCATCACATCCCTTAAGGCCCTTCAGTACATTTCCTTTAGTAGCTCCCAGTGCTTATGAGGACTCCTACATTTTAGTTTCCATAGAGTTGAGCTCAGTATACACTGGGGTCTCTCTCCTACTGCAGTAGTACTGGAGAAAATCCATCTCACTGCCTTTAATTAGCATCTGGCTTTCTTTCTCTTTGATAATGGTTGCTGCTCCATGCTGCCTTCAGGGGAAACTGCTCTATCTTTAATGCTCAGGACACAAGAGGTTGAGAATTCTCTCCCCTTATTTTCCTTAGCATGTCTTGAGTTATAGCAAGATTCCTATTCCAGGAGGCCCAAGCTGACTTTCTGAATGAGGTTTTACAGGTGAGCCCAACAGACATATTTTTCTCTTCTACCAAGAGCTTGTCCTCTCAGTTTTGTATTTCTGGAGAAACAAGACTTTCTCCCTAGTGAATGATGCCAGCAATGGCCTCAATCATTTCCATTCCCAGCGCACAAATGCATAAGTCACCTGTGCAGCATAAAGACATCTTAGCATGAAAACAGTTGCATGGGATTCAAGCAACAGGAACTGCTAAACATAGAAACTTGAATGTTATTTAATCTTTAGATAACAGAGGACAGAAAACAGTACATAGATGAATTAATTCAAAAGTTTAACTTTCAAAAATTCCATTTTGAATGTAGAATTTCTGAATTAAGTTGACATTTCCAAAACCAGTTCAGTTATTCATTTATTCCATCACCACATACCGAGTTTCTTCATAGTTAAGACATTGGAATAGGTTTAGGTAATAGGCACATTCTATTAACTCAATGCCTAGGTACATCTTGAAAAATTACATTTTATGTTCTATAAAAAGAAAAACAGAGCAGAAACAACCAAACCAAAATCAAATGCCTCCTGTTTCTAGGCTTTGAAAAGATCCTTGCATATTCTGGGAAGAAAAGACTGTTCATTGATTAACTCAAGCTGCCTTAGTGACTAATTTGCCCCAATGCTCTCCAAACACAGCTTTCCCCCATAACAAAATACAAGCATACCTTGTCTTAGTGCTTAGAAGACAGCATTTTATACAAATTGAAAGCTGAAAGCTGGTGACAACTCTGGATTGAGCATGTCTATCAGCACCATTTGTTCAACAGCATGTGCTTACTTTGGGTCTCTGTGTCACATTTTGGTAATTCTTGCAATTTTTCACACTTTTCATCATCATTAGGTCTGTGATTATGGCGATCTGATCTTTGATGTCACTATTGTAATTGTTTTGAGGTGCCACAAATCACACCCATATAAGACAGTGAACTTCATTGATAAATGAAGTGTGTGTTCTGACTGTTCCATCGAGCAGCCATTTCCCGTCTTTCTCCCTCTCCTCAGGCCTTCCTATTCCCTGAGACACAACAATATTGAAACTGGGCCAATTAACAACCCTACAAAGATCTCTAAATGCTCAAGTGAAAGGAGGAGTCGCATATCTTTCATATTAAATCAAAAGCTAGAAATGATTAAGCTTAGTTATGAAGGCACGTCGAAAGTTGAGATAGGCCAAAAGCCAGGGCTTCTTTCGCCAGTTGGCTAACTGGCCAAAGTGCTACTTCGGTGAATACATGAATGATAAACAAGTAAAACATCCTTATTGCTGATATGGAGAAAGTCAAAATAGTTTGGATAGAAGATCAAACCCAGCCACAATATTCCCTTACGCCAAAGACTAATCCGGAGCAAAGCCTAACTCTCTTCAATTCTATGAAGGCTGAGAGAGGTGAGGAAGCTGTGGAAGAAAAGTCTAAAACCAGCAGAGTTTGGTTCATGAGGTTTAAGGAAAGAAGCTGTCTCCATAACATAAAAGTGAAAGGTGAAGCAGCAAGTGTTGATGGAGAAGCTGCAGCAAGTTATTCAGAAGACCTAGCTAAGAGCATTGAGGTGGCTACACCAAGTAGATTTTCAATGGAGACAAAATAACCTTCTATTGGAAGAAATCCATCTAGGATTTCTTACGGGGGAGCAAAGAAAGTAGTTTCTTGAGATGGGAGTCTACTTCTGATAAAGATGCTGTGAACATTCTTAAAATGACAAAAAAGGATTGAGAATATTATATTAACTTAGTCGAGAAAGCAGCATCAGGGTTTGAGAAGACTGACTCCAATTTTGAAAGAAGTTCTATTGTGGGTAAAATGTTATCAAACAGCATCACATAGTGCCAAAAAATCTTTCATGAAACGAAGAGTCAATCAATGCTACAAGCTCCATTGTTGTCTTATTTCAAGAAACTGCCACAGCCACCCCAACCTTCAGCAACCCTGATCAGTCAGTAGCCATCAACATAGAAGCAAGGCCCTCCATCAGCAAGAAGATTATGACTTGCTGAAGGCTCAGATGATCATTAGCATTTTTTTTTAGCAATATGGTATTTCTAAATTAAGGTATGTACATTGCTTTTTGGACATAATGCTTAATAGCTACAGTATAGCATAAACATAACTGTTATATGCACCGGGAAACACCAAAATTCGTGTGACTTGCTTTACTGAAATACTCACTTTATTTCAGTGGTCTGGAACCAAGCCTGCAACATCTCAGTGGTCTCTCTAAAAATAGTAATCACCATCACTATGTCACAAACCATGACATCGTGAATAGACACTTGCTAAGCGTCTGCTATGGGCAAGACATAGAGGACAGTGGGAGAGCACGGGCGTCTGTAGAACATGCAGTTTAACTAGGGCACAGTCTCTAGAGAAAGCTGATAAGCTGAGGGCCATATGATGAGGAGAGAGACTAGGGGCTGCTGTGGGCTTAGAGGAGGGAGCAGTCCCCACAGGCAGGTGCCAGTAGGTGAGACTTGCGCTGGAACTGGAAGGGAAAGGTTTGGCTCCACGATGACCTGAGCCAGGAAGTTCCACTAGTTGATCAGAACTAGAACAAAGACCTCAACCAGTTCTCCCACTGAGTTACTGTAACTCCTCTGAGTTACTAACTCTGAAAGATTCTTTTGAGTGGGTTACTACTTAAAACTCCACTGTAATAGATGAATTTGATGCCTGAGATGAGAGTCAATTGTTTACAGTCATGGAGTGGGTGACTATTTGAATTTCTTCAAATTTAAAGGGGTCTAGTGCACTGTTTTACTTACAGTGGTTCTTGGAAAGGATGCTGGAAAAAAGGAGATTACGAAATATGAAGGTCAGATTTTGAATGACAGCTGAGTTTAGCTTATTTTTCTAAACTTCCAACTTTGTAAATTCCCTTTCTACATTAATAAAATAACAGGAAAGGATTAAGGGAGGTTATGTTTGTGTTTGAGGTACAGTCAAAGGATTGAAATGTATCCTCTAAAATGGTCTACCCAACCATTCTGAGCAAGCTCTAAAAATATTTTAACCATTTTCAAAGCAGAATGCCACATGTTATCAAATTAAAGGAAGATAAAATCTCTCAAAAATTTAAACAGGATTTTGAACTGAAGGAATTTAAAAATAAACATTGCTCTTAACTTATTGAGAGTTACAGAAATTTTTTTATTTCAATTGTTTTTGGGGAACAGGTGGCTTTTGGTTACATGGATAAGTTCTTCAGTGATAATTATTGAGATTTTGGTGTACCCATTCATCCGAGCAGTGTATGCTGTACTCAGTGTGTAGTTTTTTACCCCTCATCACCCTCCAACCCTTCCCCACAAGTCCCCAAAGCCCATTATATCATTCTTATGCCTTTGCATACTCATAGCTTAGCTCCCATATATAAATAAGAACATACGATATTTGGTTTTTCATTCCTGAGTTACTTCACTTAGAATAATGGTCTCCAACTCCATCCAGGTAATTGTGAATGCCATTATTTCATTCCTTTTTATGGCTGAGTAGTATTCCATGGTGTGTGTGTGTGTGTGTGTGTGTGTATATATATACACACATATATATACATATATATATATATATGGCAGTTTTAATCATAAAGGGATGCTGGAATTTGTCAAATGCTTTTTCTGAACCTATTGAGATGATCATAAGATTTTTGTTTTTAATTCTGTTGATGTGCTGTATCACATTTATTGACTTAAGGATTTTTGCATCTATATTCATCAGGGATACTGGTCTGTAGTTTTCTTTTTTTGTTATGTCCTTTCCTGGTTTTGGAATTAGAGTGATACTGGCTTCATGGAATGATTTAGGAGGATTCCCTCTTTCTCTATCTTTTGGAATAGTTTCAGTAAGATTGGTACCAATTCTCCTTTGAATGTCTGATAGAATTCAGCTGTGAATCCATCTGGTCCTGGACCTTTTTTTTTGGCAATTTTTAAATTACTTTTTCAATCTCACTCCTTGTTATTTGTCTGTTCAGAGTTTCTATTTTTTTCTAATTTAATCTGGAAGGGTTGTATATTTCCAGGAATTTACCCATCTCCTCTAAATTTTCTAGTTTGTGTGTGTAAAGGTGTTCATAGTAGCCTTGAATAATCTTTTGTATTTCTGTGGTATTGGTTGTAATATCTCCTGTTTAATTTCTAACTGAGCTTATTTGGATCTTGGATCTTTTCTTTTCTTGGTTAATCTCACTAGAGTCCTATCAAATTTGTTTATCTTTTCAAAGAACCAGTTTTTTGTTTCATTTATCCTTTGTAATTTTTTTTTGTTTCTATTTCATTTACTTCTGCTCCGACCTTTATTTTTTTATTTATTTTTTTTTTTCTGCTGGGTTTGGGTTTGGTTTGTTCTTGTTTTTCTAGTTCCTTGTGGTGTGACATTAGATTGTGTATTTGCACTCTTTCAGACTTTTTGACGTAGGCTATGAACTGTCCTCTTTGTACCACTTTTGCTGAAGCCTAGAGGTTTTGGTAAATTGTGTTACTATCATCGTTCAGCTCAAAGAATTTTTAAATTTCTATCTTGATTTCATTGTTGACCCAAAGAGCATTTAAGAGCAGATTATTTAATTTCCATGCATTTGTATAGTTTCAGGGGTTCCATCTGGAGTTAATTTCCAGCTTTATTCCATTGTGGTTTGAGAGGATACTTGGGGTACTTTCAATTTTCTTAAATTTATTGAGGCTTGTGTTGTGACTTATCATATGGTCTATCTTGGAGAATGCTCCATGTATTAAAAAAATGTATATTCTACAGTTGTTGGGTAGAATGTTCTGTAAATATCTGTTAAGTCCACTTGTTTCAGTGTATAATTTAAGTCCATTGTTTCTTTGTTGACTTTCTGTTGTGATGACCTGTTTAGTGTTGTCAGTGGAGTATTGAAGCCCCTCCACTATTGTGTTGCTGTCTCATTTCTTAGGTCTAGTAGTAATTGTTTTATAAAATTGGGAGCTCCAGTATTAGGTGCATATATATTTAGGATTGTGATACTTTCCTGCTGGATGATTCCTTTTATCATTAAGTCCCTATTTTTTTTAACTGTTGTTGCTTTAAAGTCTGTTTTGTCTGATACAAGAATAGCTACTCCTGATCACTTTTGATTTCCATTTGCATGGAATATATTTTTCTACTCCTTTACCTTAAGTTTACATAAGTCCTTATGTATTAGATAAGTCTCTGGAAGACAACAGATATTTGGTTGGTGGATTTTTATTCATTCTGCCATTATATTTTAAGTGGAGCATTTAGGCCATTTACATTCAATGTTAGTATTAAGTTGTCAGGTACTGTTCTATTCTTCATGTTAGTTGGTGCCTTAATACCTTGTGTTTTTTTACCATTGTGTTATTGTTTTATAGGCCCTATGAGATTTGTGCTTTAAGGAGGTTCTATTTTGCTGTATTTTGAGGTTTTATTTCAAGATTTAGAACTCTTTTTAGCATTTCTTGTAGTGCTGGCTTAGTAGTGGCAAATTCACTCAGCATTTGTTTGCCTGAAAAAAGGCTTTATCTCTCCTTCATTTATGAAGCTTAGTTTCACTGAATACAAAATCCTTGGCTGACAATTATTTTGTTTCAGGAGGGTGAAGATGGGACCCTGATCCCTAATGACTTGTAAGGTTTCTGTTGAGAAATCTGTTAATCTGATGGGTTTTTCCTTTATAGGCTACCTGATACTTTTGTCTCACAGCTCTTAAGATTCTTCCCTTCATGGCCAGGCGTGGTGGCTCACGCTTGTAATCCCAGCACTTTGGGAGGCCGAGGCGGGTGGATCACGAGGTCAGGAGATTGAGACCACGGTGAAACCCCGTCTCTACTAAAAATACAAAAAAATTAGCCGGGCGTGGTGGCGGGCGCCTGTAGTCCCAGCTACTTGGAGAGGCTGAGGCAGGAGAATGGCGTGAACCCGGGAGGCGGAGCTTGCAGTGAGCCGAGATTGCGCCACTGCACTCCAGCCTGGGTGACAGAGCGAGACTCCGTCTCAAAAAAAAAAACAAAAAAAAGATTCTTCCCTTCATCTTGACTTTAGATACCTTGATGAATATGTGCCTAGGTGATAATCTTTTTGCAATGAATTTTCCAGGTGTTCTTTGAGCTTTTTGTATTTGGACATCTAGATCTCTAGCAAGGCCAGGGAAGTTTTCCTCAATTATTCCCTCAAATAAGTTTTCCAGACTTTTAGATTTCTCTTCTTCCTCAGGAACGCCAATTATTCTTAGGTTTGGTGATTTAACATAATCTCAATTTTCTTGGAGGCTTTGTTCACTTAAAACTTTTTTTCATTGCCTTCGTCTGATTGGGTTAATTCAAAAGCCTTGTCTTCAGGCTCTGAAATTCTTTCTTCTACTTCTTCTAGAAGATTGTTGACACTTTCCACTGTATTTTGTATCTAAGTGTATCTTTCACTTCCAGAATTGTGATTGTTTTTTCTTTATGATACCTGTTTTCTCTGGGGCATTTTTCATCCATATCCTGCATTTTAAAAAAATATTTATTTAAATTGTTTTTTGCCATTCTCTGGTATCTCCTTGAGTAGCTTAATATTAATAATTAAATTTCTAAATTATTTATCTGAGAATTCAGATTTTTTTTTGGTTTGGATCCATTGCTGGGAAGCTGGTGTGATCGGGGGTATTACAGAACCCTGTTTTATCATACTACTGGAGCTACTTTTCTGGCTTCTTCTCATTTGGGTAGACTAATTCCGTGGAGAAGTCTGAAACTCAACAGCTGCTGTTCAGATTTTCTTGTCCCAAGGGGTGATCCCTTGATGTTGTGCTCTCCCCCTTCCCCTAGGGATGGGGCTTCCTGAGACGTGGACTGCAGTGACTGTTATTGCTCTTCTGCGTCTAGCCACTCAGCAGGGCAACAGGCGCTGTCCGAGCTGGTGCTGGAGGATGTCTGCAAAGAGTCCTATGATGTGATTTGTCTTCAGGTCTCCCAGCATCTGCTCTGGTAGAGGTGGCAGGGAAGTAAATTAGACTCTATGAGAGTCTTTGGTTATAAATATGTCTGGTATCCTGGCTTTCTTGAATGCTGGTTATGCTAGTGGTGAAGTTGTCAAGTGTACACCCGCAGGACCTCTAGTTAGCCAGGATATTACAGGCAGTGGAATTCGATGTTGTCTGCTCCCTCCTGGAATCAGAGTAATTTTGTTCTGAGTTGCTGTAATGGCCTAAGTTGGTTGGCCTCTAGTCAGGAGGTGGCACTTTCAAAAGACTACCAACTGCAGTAGTAGTAGGGGGCTCTAAGCTTGCCCTAAGATGGCCCGGGTAAGTATTTTGGTTTCTCAGGTGATGGGTGGGGCCATAAAGCTCCCAAGAGTTTCCTTGCTTTGTGTTCAGCTACCAGGGCCAGTAGGGAAATACCATCAGGTGGGGGCAGGGTTAGGCGAGTCTGAGCTCAAACTCTTCTTGGGTGGGGCTTGCCAAGGCCACTGTGGGGGATAGGGGAGTGGTTCTCAAGCCAATGGGGTTACGTTCCAGAGCGGATCTTGGCCATCTCTGCTGTGTCATATAGTTTGCCAGGGGCATGGGGGATAGCTGGTAGCAAGAGGCATCAAGAAGCCTCACTCAGCTCCCATGCAGTTGGTGGGGCCGGTCTTGCTCCCACAGTGTTCCCTTGGCACTGCGCTGTGCCATTTCTTTCAAAGGCTCTGTGAATTATTTTGGTTTTCCTGGTACATTCCTGCAGTGGTTCTTGGAGCAAAAGATGACGTGTGAGTTTCCACATGCTGTTCTGTCTATTAATGTGGGAGCTACACTTTAGCCCTGTTTCCTATCTGTGATCTTCCCCTTCCTGAGAGTCACAGAAATTAAATGCAGTACCCCACGTCTCTTCTCTTGTGACTTAAGTTAATTTTACAGGAATATCAGGGGATGGTCTCGCTAGTTGTGCTTTACTTCCGTAAGATTCAGCCCAAACAGGAGGCTGATCCTGCCCTGGTTCCAGGACTTCACATCACCCAGGAAGGGCAACCAGACCTCAACTCTCCGTTCTGCTTGAAGTCAGTGAGCACATTTTGAATGAGTTGCCTTTGAATTTCATTCATTCTTTCGACAATTTTTGTCTTGTTTTTAGCACATCCTATGTTCTAGCACAGACCTAGTCCTGGGGATTGAGTGGTGAATAAGACACCTATTCTGGTATTTAAAATGCAGAGCAAATCAGGGCTAATATTGCTCTGTTCAAATATTCTGATTCTGGTACCTCAGTTTCAGTAACTCAGTGTTTTTCTTAGTTTCATTCTTGAACTCCCTATTCTTAGGGACTAAGATCCTCCTATTTCTTCTATGTTTGCCAGAAATTTTTTTTTCCTAAGGATTTTGCTTGAGAATGCAATCATGTACTTGAAGCTAAAGGCCTGTGGCTGAGTCTCTACTGGGTATCACCCCAACCCTGACTACCCACCCACCTATATTATACTCTAATTGTTTGCATTCAGGCAACTGTCTATAATTTTTCCATTTCCCTAATCATGTAAGCACATAATTTTCTATATTTCAATCCCTTACCGCACTGACATTGAGTGATACCCCAACCATGATGGGGAGGTTGAAAAGAGGTCTGCTTTGGGCTAGAGGTGAGATGAAGGAGGTCATATTATCTTTTGGATGAATTGGGATTTTCAAATGAAAATTTTTTATGGTCAACTGAATATATTTGAAGAAATGGCAAGAAATCAGAAGAAAAGAGACAACCAAACAGAGCTCAGTATCAAATCAGGGGAAGGAAATTAGAGAAAGAAATTAGATGAGAAAAAACCAATGGGCAATGACTGAGTCTTAGAGGCAACCACAGTGATGAGGCTGGTGGAAAAACATTCAGCAGAAAGTATAGGGGAAAAAAGCTGTTGCTTTATCATATTTTAGGTCAGAATGTTATATGTAAGGAATACTACTAACAAGGGTTGTGTAACTATTTTGAACACCTTTAGTGGGATTTACTATATCACCAGTAAAAGTATAATTTTTAGATTTTTAAATGTTCATTTTAAAGTTACTGTTACTTCCTAATTTGTGTAGTTAAGAAAAGGCACTTTAATTTTCCAAATAAGGAATTTTCACACTCAAAAACATGTATGGAGACTCCATTTATGAAAACTGCCTGCAACGAACTTATTCTGATATAGGGAAAACACAATTTTCTTCTACTACCAAGACTCCAAAGATAAGAAACAGATTTGTAGAAGAAAAGGGGGTTAAAAAAACTTTAAGACTCAGGTTATAAACTTGAGGTGGAGATTTGACAGAACTGGCTTTATTTAAAGGCATATCAGTCTTTGTTAATTTAGAATGCACCTAAAACGTTATTTTAAAATGCACCTGTGCAAAACTACAGGTTTGATGAGTTTTTAAATGAGGTCATGAAACTATTTTCAAGTCTCATATTGTTAGTTTATGAGAAAGTTCAGTTAAAATTTTAATTTGCCTCAATGGAGTTATAAAATGTATACTGAGCTCATAATTGCTTAACAAAAATATGCAAGAAAAAAAATCCTCCACAATGTGAGCTGAAGTGAATGGAAGAAAAGGTCTTCCCTACTGAGTCCATTTTTTCCCAATTCAAAGAAACCACTGGAATAGGTGATCAAATTAATTCTGAGAATGATTTTGAAACTCAGTTAATATTTTTTCTTTTTTATTGTTGTATTTTAAATTAGAGGAACTTCACTGTTATTAATAATTTGAAATGGATTTAACAAATTTTTTTCCTCTATGTGAACCCAGGAATTACTTCAAAATGCTTTCAGGAGTTTTAAGTCACCGTAGCATTCACTTGTCTAATCACATAGTCAAGTTGCTAGCTAACAGAAAGTCAAGAAGCAAAGGAGCTGGCAGCACAAATTATGCATTAAAACTCACCTAGTTAAAGCATTTTGAGCATTCCCCCAGCTCCCAGTCTTAGCTAGTTTATTTTAATTTTAGGAGCAATTTAAATGGGCTTTGTAGTCTGGTTTCCCAGCCCATATCTACTTAGAAACATAAATTAGAAAGCAAGAGACTGGCTGAAAGGAGAAGCAGCAGCTTGCAGATACGAAAACGGGTGAGGGGCTTTTAAAGCAAAAAAGACAAAATCCTCTTACACCATTTATTAGTGCCTGTGAGCATCATTATTCCGGGCATGGCATGGTAAGAAACATTTTAATAAAGACCCTGAAGCATTAGGAAAATATAAAACCAGGTTTACTTTACACTAAGGAGAAATGGGAAATTCCATATTTTAAAGAGATGTCTATTGAAGATTGGAAATTTAAAACTTCTTTAATGCATTTAAAAAAGACAGTCCTTTGGTAAAAACAGAACTTCTAATTTCCTAATGCTTAATGAAGCATTATATTTCCATAATGATGTAAACTAACATAAATCATAGGGAGACATGATTATCCATAAAGCTATAAAAGTGTGCTTGATGAAGTCATCAAAGAAATTAACAATTTAATAAAGGCAGATTTATACTACTGTTTTCAAAGCACTTCAACAATTTTAACACATATTCTCAGAAATTCAGAATGATGACTTTTTCAAAGTGATGAGGCCAGAACACAGTCCTCTTAATTTTATAACATTATGCCCTTCAAACCTACTTCATTTAAATCTAGATTCCTAAAGGCCAGTGGGTAAAATTTCTGGCTGCTGTCATTAGAGCATTCTACTATTTAGAGAAGAAGAGGATACTCTGGCGGGTCCCACATGGTCTCTTAATTCTTAGTCATATCTTCTTTGGTCAAACATGAGAGAATGTAAATATAGCTCCAATTAAGCCAAGATTTGTATAAACCATCCAACCCAAAGACAGGGCAAAATCTAGTACAAAAAAAAATGTCATGGCTTTCAAGCATAACATATCATCTACCCACAATACAGCATTAGAGAAACATATATGTTTATATTCTTGTATAAAAAAGTCACTTTCAATTCTTTTTGTACTTTACATAGTGCACATCTTCATACTATATGAATATATGGTAAATAACAAAGAGATATGAAATCAAATGTTTTTCAAATAAGTGAGAAGTCAAGGATTTTCTATTCCAACCTTCTGAGCCAAAAAGACTGCCAGAGGTTTCAGTAAACCACACGCTTAAGGTTAACACTTAGCAAAATGTGCAACTAAGACCAAAAGCTAAACTCTAGTAACCACACTGTGAATCAGTCCTGTCAATGTCAGATGCACACTAACATGCTGGACACAAAATTCTCTCCCTTTGCATTTTATTCTTTGAATCTTATTCCCTCAAAATAACCTGATAGATATTTCATATGGATGTTACATCATGGAGTCAGGTGGGAGAAATGGAAAAGGGAAAAGGAACTTTCCCATAGTCAGTGGTTAAAAATTTCTGCAGGTGATGGCGGTGGAGCCAAGATGGCCGAATAGGAACAGCTCCAGTCTACAGCTCCCAGCCTGAGCGACACAGAAGATGGGTGATTTCTGCATTTCCGTTTGAGGTACCGGGTTCATCCCACTAGGGAGTGCCAAACAGTGGGTACAGGACAGTCAGTGCAGCGCACTGTGCACGAAAATCCGCTGTTCTGCAGCCACCGCTGCTGACACCCAGCCAAACAGGGTGTGGAGTGGACCTCTAGCAAATTCCAACAGACCTGCAGCTGAGGGTCCTGTCTGGTAGAAGGAAAACTAACAAACAGAAAGGACATCCACACCAAAAACCCATCTGTACATCACCATCATCAAAAACCAAAAGTAGATAAAACCACAAAGATGGGGAAAAAACAGAGCAGAAAACCTGGAAACTCTAAAAAGCAGAGCACCTCTCCTCCTCCAAAGGAACGCAGTTCCTCACCAGCAACGGAACAAAGCTGGATGGAGAATGACTTTGATGAGTTGAGAGAAGAAGGCTTCAGATGATCAAACTACTCCGAGCTAAAGAAGGAAATTCAAAACAATAGCAAAGAAGTTAAAAACTTTGAAAAAAAATTAGACGAATGGATAACTAGAATAACCAATGGAGAGAAGGGCTTAAAGGAGCTGATGGAGCTGAAAGCCAAGTTTCGAGAACTATGCGAAGATTGCAGAAGCCTTGGGAGCCGATGCGATCAACTGGAAGAAAGGGCATCAGTGATGGAAGATGAAATAAATGAAATGAAGCAAGAAGGGAAGTTTAGAGAAAAAAGAATAAAAAGAAATGAACAAAGCCTCCAAGAAAGATGGGACTATGTGAAAAGACCGAATCTACGTCTGATTGGTGTACCTGAAAATGACGGGGAGAATGGAACCAAGTTGGAAAACACTCTGCAAGATATTATCCAGGAGAACTTCCCCCAATCTAGCAAGGCAGGCCAACATTCAGATTCAGGAAATACAGAGAACGCCACAAAGATACTCCTCGAGTAGAGCAATCCAAGACACATAATTGTCAGATTCGCCAAAGTTGAAATGAAGGAAAAAATGTTAAGGGCAGCCAGAGAGAAAGGTCGGGTTACCCACAAAGGGAAGCCCATCAAACTAACAGCTGATCTCTCGGCAGAAACTCTACAAGCCAGAAGAGAGTGGGGGCCGATATTTGACATTCTTAAAGAAAAGAATTTTCAACCCATAATTTCATATCCAGCCAAACTAAGCTACATAAGTGAAGGAGAAATAAAATACTTTACAGACAAGCAAATGCTGAGTGATTTTGTCACCACCAGGCCTGCCCTAAAAGAACTCCTGAAGGAAGCACTAAACATGGAAAGGAACAACTGGTACCAGCCACTGCAAAAACATGCCAAACTGTAAAGACCATCAAGGCTAGGAAGAAACTGCATCAACTAACGTGCAACATAACCAACTAACATCATAATGACAGGATCAAATTCACACATAACAATATTAACTTTAAATGTAAATGGGCTAAATGCTCCAATTAAAAGACACAGACTGGCAAATTGGATAAGGAGTCAAGACCCATCAGTGTGCTGTATTCAGGAAACCCATCTCACGTGCAGAGACACACATAGACTCAAAATAAAGGGATGGAGGAAGATCTATCAAGCAAATGGAAAACAGAAAAAGGCAGGGGTTGCAATCCTAGTCTCTGATAAAATAGACTTTAAACCAACAAAGATCAAAAGAGACAAAGAAGGCCATTACATAATGGTAAAGGGATCAATTCAACAAGAAGAGCTAACTATCCTAAATATATATGCACCCAACACAGGAGCACCCACATTCATAAAGCAAGTCCTGAGTGACCTACAAAGGGACTTAAACTCCCACACAATAATAATGGGAGATTTAAACACCCCACTGTCTAATATTGACAGTGGGG